>NC_087472.1:31400714-32616026 GCF_036321535.1 Camelus dromedarius | reverse complement strand
GGTAATCTGTACTGTCAAGTCAATAAAGAAGCCAATCAATACAAAGGAGACCTTTGTGTGTTACCTGTCTATAAGTCTCTAATTGCATTTTCATTCATCTTCTAAGAAGTGTTTTCTCTCTTTGACTAGAACAGGTCAATATCAAAATCAGGTCTAGGGAAATTCCACCGTGGAGACTGTGATGGACTCAAGACAGGATGACTGTATTTCTTTGCTTCGGAATGGAGAGACCTATGGAACAGAAAGCTGTGAAACTGGGTTAAAAATCCAACTTTGCCACAAGCTGCTTCTGTCAAACTTGCCAATTCCTTACCCCTCCTTGGGCCTCAGTTTCCTCATCTTCTCACAGGACAAACCACAAGTCACTGTCTTCATTTCAAGCACAATTATTGTGTAAAAAAAAATTACATTTAAGCTCTCAAACTCTGAAATTCTCTCTGACCACAACTTCCTATTTTTCTACCCTCCTTATTAGCCACTCTCCCTGAGCAAGAAAGGAAGCATGCTGGAGTGCATTGTTCCTCAAGACTTTCAGCAACAAGGGAATTTTTATTTTTCCTTCATGTTCTCCTAAGTTTTTAAAACAGAATCTCCTCAATCAACTGCATTTATTATATAAAATTCACTTTCCCCATTTCTGTCCATTAAAGACATACATTGCTGCCAGTTTCCCATCAGCATGAGATAGTCAGTATTACCAAAATGAGCTGATATAATTTCAGGCAAAAGCAAAGAAACTTGACATTTTAGTCAGGTTGTGTAATTTATCACAAGTAAATGAATGCTCTCTGTTAGGCTTCTTTCAAATATTGAAAATGACTCATAGATTCTCATTATTACCTTCACAGATCCCCCAGGGAGAGGGTGTGGGCAGAAAAGTCAGGCTGGGAATTACTGGTATAATGGAAAGAATACTGGATTCTAATAAATGACAAAGAACCATAGAACCTCAGTTTTGACTTTCTATTAAGAGAAAAATATCTCACACACTACCTCCTAGCTACTGTTTTTGAGTACGTCCTACGTTTAAGTCACATTTCTAAGAGCGTTATATATGTAATCTTGTTTAAACCTTATAGCCATCTCGTGATTTTATCCCCATTTTACAAATGAGAAAATTAAGGCTTAAGTGGCCAAGTGAGTATCCAAGATTGTACCACTTGTAAATGGCAGATCTGGGGTATAAACCCAGGTTTGTTTGAGTCCGAAGTCATTCTCTTAATAGCTCTGTCATATATCCTAGAAATAAGTGATATCAAAGCACTTTGCAGATTAAGCATTATACACATACAAGGGACAGCTGCTATTGGCATCCGTGGAAGAATTCTATTTCTATGACCCCTCCTTTTGCTCTCAGTCCATCATCTCCCTTTTAGCTTCATTGTCTACCACTCCAACATATATATACCTATTGGCTAGCTACTTTAAAAAAAAAAAAGCTTCAAAGGTTGACTTTCTGCCATTTTTATTTTGTCAATGACAAATACTGAGTAATATCCAGGATGGAGAAAGTCCACAAAACAGGCAGAGTCATTCCCATGACCCCTATTTCTGCCTATCAAAGCCTAATCTCTCAAGACCACTCCTTCTATGAAGCTATTTATGATATCATCCACTGATATGATAGCTCTTTACTTTGAATCCTATAACATTTTGTTTGCAATCCTCTTCTGAAGTTACTGATATCATTCTGCTTTCTCTCATAGCTTTTTTTCTTTAACAGTTTCAACCTGAACAAAATACTGGAAACTTTCTGGGGGCACAAACTGTTTTACTCACTGGATGGGACCATATTGTGGCTGAAAGGGATCTTAGAGATCATCAAATCCAGCCCTTGGGCCACAAAACAGGTAATGAATATCTAAATCACATAACTAGTAAGTGGCAGAGCTGGGATTAGAAAGCAAATCTCCTGACTCTAAGACCAATGGACTGCCTACTGTGATCCTTTGCACATACTAGCTATTGAAGAAATACTGGTTGACTAGAATAGAAAATTGAACAGAACAGTCCATTTGGAAGAAGCTGATGTATTTTGTACTTTATTAAATGTTAGAGCATATGCTCCTAGTTGGTGAACATATTACAAGGAATAGGAGGTAAATGACTGGTTGAAACACTTATTTGGATAAAAAAAATTCACTAAATGTTTTACAGTTCGGATACAAAATCTGTTACTGGAATGTCATTTTTTCCCCATCCCCTGCTTTCATCTTAACTAAATGTACTCTATAAAAGCTGCTCATTCATTCTGTTATCACAACACATGGTCTAAAATTTTGGCTATCTAACACAGCATGCTTTCTTCCAAATGTATTTTACCCCATTTTATCACTGTATCATTTTACTCAAATGAGTATATTAGCACAAGGAAGCCAATGGCCTACCAAAATACTGGATTCTAATCTGTACCTCTTCCATCTTTCAAAAGTCCCCAAATTCCAAGTTTGTAAATACAAACTGAAAGGCATAGGTAAAACGTAGCATTCTTCATGAAGTGAAAATGATGATTCCTGTCTTCTCTCAAACCTTTACCCTATCTCCATATATAATATTTTAAACCTCAAGAATCTGCCTCCCACTAAAAACCTCAAAGATTAGCAGTTTAACTGACATCAGCCTCCTCTCTTACTATTTCTTCTCTTTTGCTTCTCTAAAATGAGGACTTTCTTTTCCAATCAGCAGTTTACAGTGGAACAAGTCGAATGCAAGCCCTACTGAAAATGAATTAGAGTAGTCATGCCACTGCATCCACACAGTGTAGAGTAACTCAGATCTGTGCACTTTAGAAAAGCCATCATTCAGTTTCTCTGAGATCAAAGTAGCCTTGACACAGAGAAATATCATTTCAATTTGTAGTTTGATTTTGTCAGATTCGCTTACTTCTTATAAAGCTGTTTCTCTGTGAGGAAAGTAGCCTTATAGTCTTCAAAACTTTTCCATGGTCTTCAAATTTGAGGTTAAGCCTCAGATGTCCCAGAAGTGCAGGCCGTATTCCCCATGTGGACTTCTTCTGATGGAGAGGATCACTTCAGCTGGCCTATACACACAGCCTACTGCCATTCTCACAGTCTCCTTGTCTATACTGAGCACCTGAGTTCACGTTAGGGCTCCTTTTCCTGTGTATCCAATTCCTGCCTTTCTGTAATTATTTCATATGTATAAATCTGGTCTGAACTACAAAGAAAACTTGTGTGAGCAGGAATTTTCTCTTATACATACATATATATATATACACACATACACACATATATATATACACACACATACACATATATATATACACATACACACACAACAGTGTCTAGTACAGTACTGAATAGAGAGTAAGCCTTCATAAATACTTAAAGAATTAAACTGATAGATTTTTCCTAACTGGCATAATTGTCAAGTATCAAGAAAAAGATCATATTAAGAAATGGTCAATCCAATCTGGCGAATTCATCCACTGAGAAATTGAATAATTAAGATTCTCTGAGCATTCTCTCTCTCTCTCTCTCTCCCTCTCTTTCTCCCTCTTGCACACATACACAAACACACATCTAACTAAATGTCCTAGATGGGAATGGGATTTGTTATTTGCAATAGTTTAAAAAGATGATTAGTTCAATCTGGGCTGAAAGAAAATCATCTCTAAAACATATTGTGAAATGAGGAGGGGAGAGTGTGACACAAGGTATAGAACCTCATGTCAAGTTTACCCCCGTTTATTTGAAAGGGGGAAAGGGATAAATAGACAACATAGACACACCCTCCAAGCTTGTATAGTAATAGAAATTTGTGGGAAATTTAGAAAAAAATCTGTTAAGAGTAATTGCCTCTCAAAGGCAAGACTGATCATATGGAGTGGGAGACAGACTTACTTTTGTTACATGTAATATTGTACTGCTTGAACATTTTATTCCCTTTACATATACATTCATTTTTCAATTAATGAAACTAATTAATTAAAAAATTTTGATATATTAATGTATCAAATGACTAATGGTATAACTGATTTGCCATTTTTGCTTACTGTTTGACAATCAACATACAGACTGTTCAACAAGACAAAATTACTGCAAATTTTACCTTAAGAATTCTCTAGTTGATGGTCTAAAACAGGACATTTAAAACTAAAAAAAAAAAAAAAAACCTCTGTAATCAATGTCTAGTTTCTCTTTCACACACCTACTTCTATTATCCTGATATGACTTGAAGAAGAATGGCTGAAATACTTATTTTTTAAAAATATCCAGACTAGAAACTTTTCAGCAGCTCTTTCAGAGTAGTGATAATTTCTGAAAAAAAAGAGTCTAACAGTTTATCTTCTACCATGAAGAACAACAAAATCTCAGGTAATCTGAGAAATGCTGAGTAGCAGACTCAAAAGCATCAGAGTAAAGTGGCTGCCATTTTTCAGCTGATCGAAGCCAGAGCAGCAGAAAAAAGGATTTTCTTCAGTAAAGATTGAAAAATAGGTTAATATAAAATCTTCATGACTGGAGACAAATTTTATATTTCTTACAGCAGGGAGAAGGAATAATACTTGCCAGGGGGAAGAGTAAATCTCTCAAAGTAAACATGTAAAGCATGACTTGGGGGAGTACTTGGCCTAATTTGTGAACACTCTTTATCAGTGGCCCACAAAGAGCATGTTAAGGCTACAGATAGACTTCAACTTGCTAGGACCAGCACGCCTCAGTAAGTGCACTGTCTGTATGAACTGGGGCATCTGACATCTGAGCAGCAGGTTAGGAACTTTTAATTTTTTCTTCAGCATTGAGGCCTGATTTCTCTAAGTCATCTAAACTACCCTGCCCAGTTCCCATGTGTCTGAAGTCTTCCTAGAAAGCTGGGTGGGGTTACTGGCATAAACTGGAATGTCAGATGGAGCCAAACTACACAGCCCACATGCAGATCTTGTCTAGTTAAGACGTAATTATTAAGAGCTTACTGTAGGAGATGTTGTGGGGAGAAGGGGGAGGGAAAACCACAAAAGAAGACATGAGCCCTGGTTTCAAAAGGTTTCAAAAAGCTTATGAAACAGTTGGCAAGACTTGTGCACATGTACTAGAGAATAATAAAAGTCATTATATAACCAAGTGCTAAGTTATAAAGAACAGATTATAAATGTTATAATTCAAATCACTAGTGATTTATTTCAACAAACTGAACTAACTTCTCACATCTCATAAAGGAGGGCAGATGTCAGTTATTTCAAAAGCAAGCAATGTGGCAAAAAACAGTTAACACATTTCCAAATACTGAAACAAAAGGTGTTTATGCCCATCTCAGTCCATTAGAAAACTAACTTGAACCTTCATTCCCTGAACAGTCTATCTTTATTGAATTGAAATAAAGAAAAAGAATAAATAATATTGATGTATCATCATTAATGTAAAAATTCTTATTCTAAACATATCTATCTGTCTATCAATGTATCTATCTACCTATCAACCTACCTACCTATTTGAGAGGATTGTATGGAAAAATATACGCCAAATGTTAACTGTGGCTGACTCTGGCTGGTGGGTCTACAAATGGTTATTATTTTTATCTTCTAATTTTCCTAAAATAAAAATTTATTTTCTGCAAAATAATTAGGATTTCCAAATTCACACGCTCTGGGAGGCAGACAGACAACATTAATGAATGAATGAGCCAAAGGTATAAGAAAAGAGGGAAGAGCAGTGACTTGTATAACCTGGAGAATATATTCTTTTGAAAGGAGGTAGCTGCTACTCAGCTCTAGTTGTGATTGATATAAAGGTATTTATGAGAGTCTGGACATAGAGATTTTATGCGACTTTTAGATTTTTAAATGTTGGCAACTAATGCAAATTTTGAAAATATTGGAGGTAAAAGAAAAAAAAGATATTTCGGCCCATACCTGGTCAATTCACCACTTTTGAAATGAAGAGACACATTGCAAATATGATATATATATATATATCAGTTCGTGGTGCTACAGCCAGTTTCACAGAGAACACCTAAAGGTCTTTCGTAGGAGACTTAAATTTACATAGAGAAAAATACAGTGATGTCATGTGATTAACAAACACAAACACTGTGAACAATTAAAAATGGGTTATTGAGGGTGTCATGAGATTGATAAGTTTGACAGGAAGGAAACAGTGGGAAGTCATTTAGTAGTTTGGTTTCATAGGGAGATTTGGCATGCCTTGGGAAAACGGATGGGGTAAGAGAGAAGTCAGGTAAGCTGAAATCCAAGGACAGGGAGAACAGTTCAAGTTCTAGGTATGTGCTCATTGAATAAAGTGGAATTGATTGCCTGAGGGTAGCATTATAAATGAGAGGGCAGGAAGAGGTTAGGAATAATGAATGGGTATCATTCAACTTTTGGAAAGTATTTCTGGTAAAGAAAATCATTATTTCAACTGTAGAATCATATATTGGAGACTTAATTATATTCAAATTCAGATTCTTCAAATCATCAATAATTATGCTTGCCAATTCAACTCTATTCTTGTTTCTTTATAATCTCTAGTATTAAAGTGGCAAGGTTTAAAATTGAAAAAGTCATTTCCTAATAAAATCTTACTCCATAAGCATTTATTGTGACTCCCCACAAGAAATATATAGTGTTTCTTTTCATTGAAAGGTCAAAGTAATAGCCATGATCCAATCACTGTCCCTTTCCAACAGCCAGAAATAGAAGACCCTTAGAAAAAGTCTCGATGCATTTCCTATAGAGGGTTAATATTGATTATAGCAGAAGTTAGTCTTGAGTCCCTCTGGCTGCTGAGTTCCGCCACTGAGCAGATTACGTGGCAGCAGCAACAACTGTCCTTCAGAGAAGTGACACTGGAGTCAGGCAAATTTGGGTTTGAATCCTGGTTGGTGCTAGTGACCTATTGCGGGCAAGTCAATCAATCCTTTGTCTCTCTGTTTTCTTACTAATAAAATGAGGAGATAATAGTACCCACTTCATAAGTTTGCTGTGGGGATCAAAAGTTGAAGAACATAGAATGGTACTTACCAGTATACATATAATGACAATGATTTTTTTCCCTTATTCCCACTAGCATTAAAACTGACTAGTCTAAGTTTCATTTTCCTGAGGGCATTGCTCTCCAGTAGGAATGGGTTAATAGCATGCCAGTGTGTGTACATGCATATTCAAAAAGCCTTTAAAAGTTAATGTTAATGATGAAATTGTATTCCAGGCTTGTGGAAAAACATTTAAGTTTGAGGAGGTCTTTTGATGCCCCTCAAGGCTTTTCCAACCGGGCATGTTCAGTTAGCCTTAAAGTCGGATTGCACCTATGGAAATAATTAACAATCATGCCGAAACAATGATGATGATAATTATACTAATAAACTGCTACAACTAATAATGTTATTGTTAATAGTAACAGTGGACAATTGACATTGAGCACTGATTATGGATAGGACATTGTACTAAAGACTTTCCATGGATTGTCTCAGTTAATGCTCATAATAACTCACCTTATGAGGTTGATACAGCTAAGAACTTCAAATAAGGCAAATTAATTTTAGCAACGCTAACTAGTATCTAACAAACTATATGTCTAGCATCACAGGCTTGGATTATATATGAAATTACTCTATCTTCAAAGCTTATGATCTTATTAGTCTCATTTCATGGATAAGAAAGCTTAAAGGAAAACACAATAAACTAGGAGCCAGGAAAACTGGCCTTTGGTTCTAATTCTGCCCTACTTACTACCCACATGAACTTGTACAAGTTACTCAACTTCTCTTAGCCTCATTTTTCCTAACTATAACAATGGAAATAAGAGTCAAGGATTTTTGTGAGAACTAAACTTTAATGCCAACTATTATTATTGTTGTTATCATTCTTGTATTGATTATCTGTTTACAGTACAGTCTCAGGATCATGAGAAGAGGAATCACTACTCACTGGGAAAGGCTGAAGATGGAGACAGGAAAAATGTAGAGCAATCGTGTATGTATGGGGTCTAAGCCATGTCAGAAGTTGTTGATTCTCTTTCTAGTAGCTCTGAAATAAGTTTGATTTCTAATGATTTAGTGACGAAAAAGTTGTGGCTAATTGAGATTCACAATGGTTTGGATATTGATTAATGAAGATTTTACTAATGAAGAGGATCAGAATATGCCGCCATGTTTTGACATGCCAATTTGGCACAGGGATTATTTTGAACTAAAGACAATTAAGAAACAGCAGACACATGAGGGGGGCTCTCTGCCCTCCCCCTTTCTGACTGAAAGCAAGGGGTATATATGTGTATATATATATATATCCCTTTGTGAAACTGTCCTCCCTTCTCCCATACCAGGAGGAAGAGAATGACATTTAGCACAGGAGATGGAAAGTCAGTACAAAGATGAGTCTGCATTTAAAAAAAACTGAAAAAATAACCCTGTTATTCTATTAGATTCCTTGTATATTTACCTTTTGATAATTGACTGCCCTACTAGCCCAAACCCCATTTATTTTTTCTTGTCAGTTCTCCACAAAGTATTACCGTTTGTTAAAGTGGTATATAAGTTCTCAAGCCTAACTACTTCTTTGGGTTTTCTTTTCTGTGTGTGTGCCTGCAAAATAAACCTTTTCTCCTGTTCACCTTTCTTCTGTCAGTTTAGTTCATAAGCTCCAGGCACTGAACCCAAAAGGGTAGATGAAAAGTTCTTCCTTTCTTACATTAATTTGGTGGCATTTGAATGGTGAGAATTAAAACCCTACAAATCCCAATGTTGGTTTAGTCCTAACTTTTCAGCTGGAACTCATCCTGAACAAAGTAAATAACTAGTTCAGTGCTGTAAATCAAATTGACTATTACCTAAATAAAATGTTTTGTTTTTGTTTTTGTTTATGACTGATAACCTTCCTGATTCCACAAGATATTTGCTGGAGAGTTGGTATTTTAGTGAGATAACAGACCTGTGTATTCAAAATATTTTCCTACATTGATGACACTGTACGGTCATTTATTGTTGAGGATAAAACCTGTTGTCTCTTAGGAGTAGAGTTTGAAAAAGTTCCTACCCCTTCAGGCTGTGAGGAGAAAAAAACAGCTAGACTCCCACACAGTCTATTACAGAGAAAAGTTGTAAAATATGTCTTAAAACTTTATTATCTACTTTAATTGAGAGAATTATATAATTCCATCAATCTCCTGCATGAGAAAACATATTAGTTTGGAGTAAAAACAGTGCCTTTCCCTTTTAAATTAAATGGAACTCTTGAACAGAAGGTGTGAGTTTTATCACACTGAATTATGAAGCAAAAAGCACCCAACCACCTTCACATTTTCAAGGATTCCAGCAAAGACTGGAGAATGATGAAAATGCTACAGCAGGGGAACGATTCTGTTTCACATTTGCTAAACCAAAGAAGACAAGGATATGTGTTAACTGTAAGCTGAAAAGCTTTAAAGACATTCTGAAGATCAATGAGAATCTTACGTAATTGTTTTTGAACAGATGATTATGTGTCTGGTGATAAAGGAATTCAGTAAATGACATTATTGTTTAGCAGTCAGTAGAGTAATTACATACTCAGTAAAGGCCTGAAGTGTTCAAAGTGCAAAAGAGCGGATGGATTCCATATAAAAGAGAGTCCCATGTGGAGGGTGGCAAACTTTATTCCAGAAGATTTAGATTGCTACATTCAAGTATCTCAAAAGCCAAGGTAGGGTTCTATATGAGGAAAGATCTTCCAAGGATCTTAAAGAGTCATGTAACCTATTTATCTTGCTTCTACGTAGAACTACAGTAAAGCGCTCAGTAGGAAGCGAAAAAATTCATGGAAATTATTTCTCCAACTTCCCTTGGAGATCTATCAAGGAATGAGACCGGAGGGATGGTTTAAAACAATACAAGTTGATAATATCATAGTTTCCATGGATCAAGAGTCCAGGTACAACTTAGTTAGATCCACTGCTCCCAGGTCTCACCAGGGTGCAGTCCAGGCATGGCTGGTGCTGCAGTCCCATCAGAGTCTGACGAAGGAAATATCTCTTTCCAAGTTAATGTTTATTGTTGGAACAGCTTATTCTCATGTGTCTATAGTACTCAAGTCCCATTTCCTTGATGGCTATCATTCAAGGGCCACTCTCTGCTTCTAGAAGTAGCAAGCTATTCCTTATCACGTGGATCTTTTCTGTAGGCCCTCTCAAAACACGGCCACTTACTTCTGCAAAGCTAGCAATGGAGAGAGTCTCCTACGGTAGTTTGCAAAGACGGAATCTTATACAACAATGTGTTATACAACCACAGTGTCATTCCATCACCTTTGCTATATTCTATTGGTTAGAAGCAAGTTGCAAGCGTGACCACACTCAGGGGAATGGGGTTACACAGTGATGTGAGCATTTGGCTGTGGGAAATCACTGGGGGTTACCTCAGGATCTGTCTGCCACAGAGAGGACAAAATTTCTCTCCTGTCTCTCCTGAACCTCTAGCTAGTTTTTATCTGACGGGAACTACATATTGAACAACTGATCATTTCATGGGTTCTTTCTATTGTTTCTAGAAATATCAGAGCTAAATGTGACCTTCCCCTAGCTAACTGTGCAGGATCTTACCGCATAGAGTTTAGGCAATTTTACCCTAATATTATCATATATTATTCCTCCTACTGTTGTTATTTCCTCCTAATTTCCTCTCTTGCTTTTTATCTTGTGTATTACATACATGGCTGTGTAGCTTGTTTCAACTACTTTTGGTATAGGCAACACGTAAATATGTACATAAATAAATAATTGAATAAATGCACCAATCAATCCTCCCTGGGAAGCCACTTTCAGGTTTACTCACCTTAATATCAAGTTCACACTTGTCTCTAGGACCACGTTACTCATGCAGATGACTCAAAACATATCAGTAAAGCTAGGTTTTTAGAGTTCTTTCTCCCTTACATCAAAACACTTTTTTTGGCTTGAAAATAAAATGGAGATTAATTCCATTCTGAAACTGCTCAATTCAACCTTTTTTTTTTGTTTTTCTAAATTTCTCACCTCTTGACTGAGTACAATCACCCTCCTGCCTCTTACCACCCTCAAACAATTCTCATGTCACCAGGGGCCACATTCTCTTTTGACTGATTTTCTAATTCGTACCTACTTCCTAAAGGGAAAGGGAAGAACTTGGTCCTCAGAAGGCTATTCCATACCTCCTTATAAGAGCCCCGTATGAACTGCTAAAGATAGTCATTAAATAGCCCATCTCATTTATTTCTTCTTGATGAGTTGGCTCCAAACACTTTAATCTTTTCCCGTTGGTCCCTTTTCATCTTACGCCAAATCTGCTCTAGAGAGAAATACATAGCCAACTTTGGGAAAGGGCTTTTAAATCTTTTATATCACTGGTGAGTCATTTGGCAAAATATTATAATAACATCTCATTAATTGTATTTTGGTGTTGCTCTAACACACCAAGAAAGCCCCTGCCTCCAGGCCTTCACATTTATTGTTCCCTCTGCTTGTAACGCTCTTCCTCAGCATATCTGCACGGCTCATTTCTCTCTTCCTTCAGATCTCCGTTTATCTATCATCTCATCAAAAAGACCCTCCTGGCCACTCAATCTAAAATATCAACCCTCTCTCCAACCCTCCCGTACTCCCAATCCTCCTTACTAGGCTTTAATTTTTCTCCAGAACACTGATCACCATCTTGAGATATTATATATTTAACTACTTACTTGTGACTCACTTGTCTCCCTGCTCTAGAATGTAAACTGTGAGTACAGGGAACTTTGCCTTATGTTTTGTCATGTATAACAGTGCCTAGTACACAGTAAGGCTCAACATATATCTGATATGATAATAGCATGGATGAATGGTGGGCATGAAGTGATGAATAAAGTCAATCCAACTGACATAGGCTACAGAACCTGAAACCTGAAAGAAATCAAGTAAAGATTCACTCCTTTGGGCTCACCAGTTGACCCTATGGTCTCACATAATATTCCTGATAGCCATTTTTTGAGAAAATTGTGGACATTTCAGTAGAGAGGCAAAGCCACTTATCCCAGGTTGCTAAGCATCAATGATGTGCCCAGTGATGTACAAAGTGCACAGAGATACAAACAAAGGCTTAAAGTGTAGTGTTTAAAGTCATGAACACTGAGAGTCAAAGAGACCTGGATTCTAATCTCAGCTCTGTCACAGTCTATCCATATGATCTTGGACAAGTTTATTACACCATCTGAGTTTCAGACACTTTGTCCATAAAATAAGGACAATACTACCTTCCTTACCTTCCTCTGGTTTGTTATGAGGATAAATGCTTTAATCCACAGAGAGAGAGAGAGAGAAAGTTTAACACAGTCTTGGCAAATAACAACCAGTACTAATAATATCACTACTAATAAAGAATGTATTATTATTATAAAATTATAGTCCTGAGACGTCTAGCGATCAATACAATAAAGTATGAGACCAAGAACCAGAATATCTCTTATAGATTCTCCACAACCTGCTACCACGATCTGCAGGCATATTTCTCAGTTTTCAGTCACATAACATGGTAAAATAGACAGGGAAGCCTTTGGAGACAGAAGACTAGGGTTTGAGTGTCCTCAGACTTCACGGGTGCTTTGGGAAATTTGTAACCGCACTAGATTCATTTTTCTCATTTATGAAATAGAAATAATCTCTAAGAGTTATAATAATGATTCAATAAGATGCAACATTATGAACATTCTCAGCACCTTTAAAAAGTACAAATTCAACAAGTCAGTTGAATCAAAATCTGATTAATTTGCTGTCTCCAGAATATAACTTGGCCATTCCCATACCATTCCTCACCAAGGAGTGCATGTCTGTCAATTCTCCTCTATATTTATTTAAATCCTATCCAACCTTCAAAGGCCAGTTCAAGTTATGATGCCTTGTAGTAGGTGCTCGGGTACTCTACTCAGGACAGACTCTTAAGGCCTATGCTGCTAGAAATGTCAGACTAATAACCCTCAAAGCTAGACCCACACTGGGAGTTGCCCTTAACTACAAGGAGCTGCCTTTACTAAGGTTAACACTCATGTAGGGAGCGGTCCATGGCCAAAGACTGGATGATGCAAGGATTTAAAAGCCCAGGCCCCTTACCTCAATTTGGGATAACTCTGAAGGCCCACCTCAGCTCTAGACCTCTGTAAGATCTGCAGAGGCCATGTAGCAACCATATTATGGGTCAACTTCTCCCGCTGCCCAAACTTGCCTTTTGCCTTTCTTACTTCCTTATAATTTCCCAACAGTACTCCAGAATAAAGCTTAGGCTTTATTTCAGAATCTCTTTCTAGGGAACCCAAACTAAGATACCCCAAGAAACCCTTTTTTCTTTTTAGACATTGAGCTTATAAGAGGCCTTGTTCTGTGAGATCTTACTCATTTGTCAATGTAGTCTAGTCTGCCTTGTATGATGAGCTGTATTTCCAAATATGCATTTCACATCTCCCCAGCTAGATTTGAGGTTCTTTGGGTGCAAAGACAGAGTTTCATAGTTTCATACTTTCTCCATTGACATAAAGTAGGGACACATAAGTGTGACACTCAGTAGGTGCTCAGTGAAGATTCTGGATTTTTAAAAATGGTTTGTCAACCATAATATTTAAAAAGCAACTTGTTTTCATGATTTAAAAAAATAAGACTGAGTTTGTCAATAATGTTTGTTTTCTCCTAAATAATCACTCACAGGATACCGGCATAAAATAAATGAGACAGTGAAGGAAAAATGACTGTGTAGAAACAAAACACATAAAGTCAAATGGCAATTCTAGTTGTACATTTTTGAGGAAACTTCGTATTTTTTTCCATAATGGTTGTAGCAATTTACATTCCCACTAACAGCACACAAGCATCCCCTTTTCTCCACGCCCTCACCAACACTTATCTTTTGTCTTTGTGATAAAAGCCATCCTAAGAGATGTGAGGTGATACCTCATTCTGGTTCTGACAAAAAAGTGGTAACTATGTGAGGTGATGGGTATGTTAATTTACTTGCTTGTGGTAATCATTTCACAATGTGTACGTATATTAAATCATACATTATACATCTTTAAAAAATCATGATGTACAACCTAGGCACATGAAAAAATGCTCCATATCACTAATTATCAGAGAAATGCAAATCAAAACTACAATGAGGTATCACCTCACACCAGTCAGAATGGACATCATTCAAAAATCCACAAATGACAAATGCTGGAGAGGCTGTGGAGAAAGGGGAACCCTCCTACACTGCTGGTAGGAATGTAGTTTGGTGCAGCCACTGTGGAAAACAGTATGGAGATTCCTCAAAAGACTAGGAATAGACTTACCATATGACCCAGTCATCCCACTGCTGGGCATATATCCAGAAGGAACCCTACTTCAAAAAGACACCTGCACCCCAATGTTCATAGCAGCACTATTTACAATAGCCAAGACATGGAAACAGCGTAAATGTCCATCGACAGATGACTGAATAAAGAAGAGTGGTATATTTATACAATGGAATACTATTCAGCCATAAAAAAGATAACATAATGCCATTTGCAGCAACATGGTTGTCCCTGGAGAATGTCATTCTAAGTGAAGTAAGCCAAAAAGAGAAAGTAAAATACCATATGAGATCACTCATATGTGGAATCTAAAAAAAAGAGAGAACATAAATAAAAAATAGAAACAGACTCATAGACATAGAATACAAACTTGTGGTTGCCAAGGGGGAGGAGGGTGGAAAGGGACAGACTGGGAGTTTGAAATTTGTAGATACTGACAGGCATATGTAGAATAGATAAACAAGATTATACTGTATAGCACAGGGAAATATATACAAGATCTTATGGTAGCTCACGGAGAAAAAAATGTGACAATGAATATATATATGTTCATGTATAACTGAAAAATTGTGCTCTACACTGGAAATTGACACAACATTGTAAACTGACTATAACTCAATAAAAATGTTAAAAAAAATCATGATGTACAACCTAAATATACACAACTTTTGTCAGTTGTATCTCAATAAAGCTAGAAAAATGCATTAAAAAACCCAAAACACATAAGGTTAAATTAGAAAATAAATCTGGAGAAAAGCAGAGGTATCTTTCTAAAGCCTGCAAATTTACATTGGCTCAAACTGTGGCTAACAATGGTAATTACCATTTGCTTAAGCATCTGAACAACACTTCCTTCAACTATTCTCCACAGTGGTTCTAGTAGCAAGGATTTTACTATATTTATAATATATAAATATATATGTATACTATGTATACATGCATCTTATACATACACACTTTTAGAAACTGGAGATGTTATGTAGGGTTCATGAACACAAAGACATCCTTGAATGAATCTGAAATATGGCTCATCAAAGAAAGCAAAAAATCATGTAGCCATTATGGCCAAATTCTATTTTATCCTGTCCTGATGTTTTTTGCAAACTTCCAGGGTTAAAACAAATCCTTTAGTTTGCTTATTCCTAAACAATTTACATGAATGACAAGAACTTTAAATGCAAAGATATCCCATGTCTACTCAGAATAGTTTGAGATAGCAATTAGTACAATTAAGACTAATAATCTGTGCCCAATACTAAAAAGAGCAATTTTGTCCCCATAAGCATTCCCCTGAAAATAATTCAATTTAAATAACATAAAACTACTATAATGATGATAATTATAATACTTATAGCTAACAATTATTGAATATTTATTATTCCCCAGACATCTAAAGGCATTACATGCTAACAACAACAAAACAACAACAATAATAATAGCTACTTCAATGAAATACTCTCTGCCATGTATCATTCTAAGCGCATTAAATGTTCTGTCTTATCTAATCCTCACTACTATCTTTGGGGTTGCTATGATCTGATTTCCATTTTCTAGGCAGAGAAAGAAAGGTTCATAGAGGTTAAGTAACTCTTGCAAGGTCACATAGCTTGAATGGTGAAGTCAGGATTTGAACCCAGGTCTTCCTGACTTTCAAAACTATGGTCTTATTAACTGTGCATGTGACCACATAGTGATGTAAACAAATATTATTTTTATAGTCTATGCGTTACAGCTGAGAGTGCCAAAATTTGTTTTATTCTCAGCTATTCATTCTTTCACAAAATATTTACTTAGAGCCTACCATGGGCCAGGTAATAGTGTTGGGGTTATAGTAGTGAAGATACTCTTGATTCCTCCTCCCTTTCCTTCACTCACATCATCCAATCCACTGCCAAGGCCCACTGAATTTGATATAGGATCATAAATGGGAGAGAAGAGAGCACTGACTTACACCAGAAGTGGAAAGTCAGAGACGACTTCTTGGAGGATGGCCCTGAAGCTTGTTATGGTGCCTGACCCTAACACGTCTTTTGGCACTGTCCTCTGCCATGTAACACGGACTGTCATTCAGATAGGTTGCTGAAAATTAAACAATATTCTCATCATTCTGTTTCAGTTTAGTCTGGACTCAACAAATGTTGGTCTGAGCAGGGAGAATGCTTATACATAAGAGAAGTGAGTCAGGCTTGAGGCACAATCTGTAAAATATATATATTACAAATGCTAATATTTTGTTCACCTGTCACAAAGAAAGTAAGCCATTTAGGTCAAGTGTGTTGAAAATAAAAATCAAAAGGAAGTTTCCTGCCTTATACTCTATTTTGATAAATAATTCTGGTATTATGATACATATACAGAGGCTGAGATTCAAGCCCATTATTTGCAATATGAAGCATCTGTGGCTGATAACATCTTTATATGTTCTTGATGTTGAAAAGAGAATCAATAAACATTGAAAATATATTTTCAATAGATAAAATTCCCCACAAAAGCAGACTGCCTTTGGATGATTAAAGTAAAATATCTGTTTTCAGTGTGAAGCTATCACCCTAACCATAGCTTCCTGTAAAGGCCACCCTGAGTCCAGTACCCAGGAAACAAACACACACACACACACACACGCCTAGATACCCTAGGTCACTTTAAGATTTTTACAATTTATATTATCTAAAATGCAGCAGAATCCCTATTTGCACAATCATGTATTACCTTGGTGAAGCTATAGAGCATTTCCCCAATTTAAACCAGGTAAGGTAGAGACGATTTATGGGGGTGGGAGGTGGGAGAGTACCTGAAACGCAAGATTATAAACAATCATTGCTAGTATCAGCCTAAAATCCTTGGATTATATAGAGTTGTGCTTCATCCTAGATTTAGTATAAATATGCACTATAATTCTTATCCTTGCCTGCACCACATTCCTTGGCCTGCTAGGAAAAAATAGCTCAATCATGCATTAACCAAATATTTACCAGCACATGTTACCATAATACGTATGGTATTATAAAAAGGGCTTTGCATCATAGAAGACTCCTTTGACTTTGAGGAAATTGTAATCAAATCAAGGAAATAAAATAGGTATGCAAGACTCAACAGTCTAAGAGGAAATATAGTTTGAGGCTTTCATTCATATAGCATGTATCTATTGAGTGCCTGCTACATGCCAGAGCTAAGAGCTAGAATAGAAGGGTAAACATAATAGATATGATGATCCCTGACCTCATGGTTCAGACAGTGTAGTAGAAAGAAAATCAATTAAACAAACAATTATAATACAGTGTGGTGTGCCACAGGGCATCCAATCAAAAGTTAGGGACTCAAGGAAGGTTTCCTAGAGGAAGGGTTCCAGGCAGTGTAAACAGCATATGTGAAACTCCAGAGATGTGAGAAGCAATTAGAGTCAGCAGGCAAGAACATGCAAGAATGACAAAAATGTATTCAAGGAGTTGAAAGTTCAGTAAGACTGAAAAAAGCACGCAAACAAGAGTAGCAAGAGATAAGACTGGAGAAATGGGCAAAGCTACTATATCTTGTATAACATGTTGAACATTCTAGGCTTTATTCCAAAGGCTATGGAAAACCACTGAAGGAATTTACAAAGAGGGGTACTAGACCTATAATTGGCTGCTAAATAAAGAATGGATTGCAGGGTAAAGCAAAGAGACAGAGTGATCTGTTAAGTAGTCCAGTTAAAGGATTCAAGTAGACAATATACAAGATGAACTTAGCAGGTAAAGATGGCAGGGCTTCATGATTAATTAGATATTGGTGTAGGCAGTGGTAAGGGATGACTTCAAGGTTTCCAGCTTGAGCAGTTGGGTAGATGGTGGCGCTATTTACTGAGATGAAGAACAATAAAGGGGGTATAGGCCATGGATAGTGACAGCCTGGGCAAGACACAATATGCTGATAAATGGTATAAATTTATGGGAGCACAGAAAAGAGAAAACTACCTTCTGACATTCAGTTATTGCAAAAGAGACAGCACTTGACCTGGGTGGGATTTTAGAAGAATAGTTGCAAGGCACACTCAAGGAATAGCAAATGATCATGACTGTTTAGAACATAAGGTTTATTTTATGGCACCCTAATGATAAAGATGCAGAGGCATACTTGGGTTTAAATACAGAGAGTTCTGAATATTACAGTAAAGAGTTGAAACTAACATGAGGATTTACAGTCCAGGATTGCCGCTATCAGTATGGCCTTAGGCAAGTTATTTAATCCTTCTTTCTTCATTTTTCTCATTTATGAAATGAATAGCCCCCAGACTTTTGGATTTCAAGGATCAGTAAAATTTTTAAAAGGGGCAACCATGAAGCAACAAAGAGTTGACATCATTTTACCAAGTATGGACATTAAGAACAATAAACAAATACGAAACCATCACTTTATAAAATAAAGGATATTTCAAAAACAAAAATGAAAGATAATTTCAAAGAATTTTTTAAATTGATACATTTAGTTTTATGGAATGCTCATTTCACTGTCTTTATTTTTCTCTTTCCAGTGAGGATTGGTGCAAATTTCTGGCACTGGTCCAGAGACCAGAGGTTGGCAACCACTAAATTATACTCCAGGATTCATTCCAATGCTGACATTCTAGGGTTTCTATGATTCCTAAGAGTTTATTTAACAAGCAGTAGGGAGTCATTGAAGGATTTGGGGTAGTGAAATGATATTATCAAAGTTATATTTTAGGAAGTTAATATGGGAGCTTTTGGAAGAAGAAAAGTAAGCAGTCCAATCATGTGATTAACACCAAAGTCGAGGCACAAGCGAAGGCTTTGACAATGGAAAATTGGAATAAATGTGTCCAGTGGCACAGATTCTGGTAGAGCTGACAGTGTGCTTTGTAAGTTAGTCCTTGATTGAAAGGGTTGTCTTTACCTCAGAAAGTCCATTTGTACCATCCTTTTGTTTAGGAAACTTTTCAGGAAGTTGACTCCAAAACATCATTTTTTTTTCTGGCTCAACATATCTAAACCACAATTCAGAATGTCTCTGGGAGGAAGATAGTACATTATTCATATTGTGCTGAAAAGACCACGGAATCAATTGCTTGAATGGGGTGAATCATGCAGAGGAAGCATATGCAAATGAGTTGCTTAAAATCAGTGCCTGGAGAGGTCACAAATGAACACCAGTCCTAACATGCCATAAAATCAAAGCCACAGAACTCGAACAGAAAATCAGAGAAAATAGCCTTTTTTTTTTATATCCTGAGCTATTTTTGCCCCAACCCTTCCCAAAGAAACTTACAAAATAGAAAGAGTGGGTCATCATATGAAATTTGATTGAAGAGTTCCTGCCCTCTAACATTTTTGAGTTAAATTTTCATACCTCTACACCTGTGGGATTTGCTAGATTCTGAGGTTTTAGAGGAAAAAAATGTATACAAGTTTAAAACTTCATGATAGTCAAGGGAACTTGTCTTTGTTTTATTTTATCTGAACTTGTTCAAATAAACTACAGAAGAGCTTCAGACCTTGAAAGGCCTGTGGACCTAGAAGATGCTAGGGTCTAAGTGTCAAAAACTAGAAATCAAAATTTCTAACTGGGTCACCATTTGGAACCTTTCTCCTTTAATTTTGATGAGCCTGGTGCAAAGCTTTCAAACCAGAGGGCTGTGGACCACTGCAAAGCCACAAATGGGTTACACATGGCTGAGATATTGATCTCCTCAGCCCTCAGGTTGTCAGAGCCTCCTCCCTTTATTCCAGTTTCCTGGGCAAATATTTATCATTTTCAATATGCACTACGACATGAAAAATGTGGCAGACGTTTTAGAGTGCTGCGACGGGGCCTGGAGGTTAGTTAACTCTTCCATTATGCTAATAGTTCCACCGTGGGAGTCTTTATGGAAGTAGTAATAATAATAAATCACACTTAACATTGTGCTTGCCATCATGCCAGGCAGTGTTCTAAGTATGTTTTAACTCACTTAATCCTACAACAACCCCATGAAGTACTGACTACTAATATTCTTGTTTTACAAATGGAGGAAAATGGAGAAGTTAAGGGCACTAAGTGAGTAACTGCCAGAGCTGGAATTTCAACCCAGGATATCTGGCTCCAGAGTCCTCATTTCATCTGCCTCTTATACAAAAATATTAAAGGAAAGGCTCTCGTAGGGGGCCACTGGTCTGGCACTAGGGGTTGGTAAATAAAGGCTGGAAGCCCAAAGTAGGCAATAATAAGTTGTTAGTCTAAACGTATACTAAGAGTCAGAACTGGCTGTCACAAAGTTTCAGGTTTGGAATAAGGCAAGGAGAGAATATGATTCAGGTTTCAAAATGAAGGCCAAAGCCAGGGAACCTCAAGAAACCAGAAGGAGAGTACAAAATAAAAATCAAAGTTGCCAGATGAAACCAGAGTCAAGCTAACAAACAGTAACAAGTATATGAAGTGGTAGAATGGCAGATAGTTTTCATGGAAATTATTAAACCAAAGAATGTCTAGAGCAGTAGTTCGTAACTGGAGGCAAGGCTGCCCCCCAGAGGACATACGGCAACATCTGAAGACATTTCTGGTTGCTCAGCTTGGGGACTAGGGGTGGGAAGTTATGCTACTGGTATCTAACAGGTAGAAGCCAGGGATGATGCTGAACATCATACAATGCACAGGACAGCTTATTCCCACCCCAACCAAGAATTACCCATCCCAAAATGTCAAGGGTACCATTACTGAGAATGGCATAGAGGCTTCTGCTTGATTTTATGACCAACCCTGACCATGCAGCCCCTATAGGCAATGTTCACCAAGGATGATGATGATGGTGATGACAAAAAAATATGAATTAAAATACCCCAACAAAAATAAAAGCAGAATCTACCATTTTGAGTGTTTACTAGATGCTATGCAAAGCTCTGTATTACATATCTTGCTTATTCCTCAAAGCAAACCTATGAAATAGGTGCTATTATGAGCCCAACTTTACGTTTGTGGACGCTGAGGCTCAGAGAAGTACCTTGCCCAGGATCACATAAATAGTGAGTGACCCAATCAGGACTCACATCCAACTCTGTCTGACCCCAGACAACATTACATTACACATTTTACACTATGTGTACAGTTAGCTAAGGGTTAACACTTGGTCCAAAAGTCAGGAGCCAGGATTGGACACAAGATAAACCATTCCCAGGTACTGGGGCTGGGGGTGAAGGGAAGAAGGGGCTATGAGGAAGAGTTTGAGAAAAAAATATACTGATATAATTCCATGAATTTTCAAAAAAAAATCTGCATCACTGGACAAGCAGGTGCATATGCCATTTTATGAAAGGGATCACCGGGAATCAGTTTATTTCAAACTTGATTCTACATTCACATTTCTTCTGCACTTGGCAGCCAGCCTTCTTTCTCACCAAGGACAACCTGTGTATTATCTCTGCTAAAAGTAGAGAAGGCTGTTTAAAATTGCCCCTTTCAACAGTTCTACCTGAAGAAAAATAGCTACATTTACTATTCTTTTCAATGCTAAATTATTACACAATGAAATCCTTAAAAAAAAAAAAAGAAACCTGCTTTTAAACTAGAGTAGGCCCCCCTCCCCTTATACTTAAGCTGCTTATGATATCCAGACGCCAGGCTGCATCTTGGAAATATAACAGCCCCATTCAGTCAAAGTCAGCTCTGTCCCAGCTAGCTTGTGACACTGATGTTAGTTCTGTCCCCCAAAACCAGCATTACAAAGGCCTGACATTCTTCTTCAGGGCCTTTCAAGTCAGATCCTATTTTCCTGCTGTCACAAATTAAAGCCTCAGTCAGTACGACATCTACTTCCTCATTTGGCAGAAGGTTCTCTGGTGACAATAAAAATGAAGGTACTTTCTTTTCTGATAGATTTGAGAGCTTATTCACAGACAGCGCTTTTGTTTCCTTGTGGGTTCTACTAGTACAGGGAAGTGAGTATCTGAGCACTCCAGTAGTTTTCTTTTTTCTTATTTTTCTAGGAAAAAAAACCCCACTGCTCATAGAAATCAAAAGTGAAATGCCTAGAGTTCATACACTGCATTGTGCGTTCAAAGCTCTCAGTAATACCAAACTCTTTTTGTTTCATTTTATTCTCCTGGGACATGGAATCATTGACTCCTGGTTTATGGGAGTTATTAAACTGCATTTCCTAATGCAATCAGAGTTTATTAGGCCTAAGTGAGAAGTAGCTTGTTCAAAAGCTTTATACTTAATGGTTTCTGCTTAAGATAACTCGTGTGTGTGTGTGTATGTGTGTGTGTGTGTGTGTGTTTTAAGTTTATAGCACTTCATAGTAAGTGAGGAAGAGTTTAAGAAAAGCTGGGGTGATGTCACAGTTATTGGGCACACTCCCTGCTTTGATGATCCAAATAACTCCTTGCCTGAAGCGTGCCACACAGGAGACAGCAATTATACCCTGAGCATCAGGTGCTTTATTATACTGTTAGTGAGATTTTCATATTGCTCCCCAGTATAGAAATACAAACAGGTTAAGCCTATTTCCGTGCTTATGCCATGACTAGCATATACCAATAGTTGTTGTCTTTTGATTTCAGGGTTAGAGGAGTAGGCAAATTAAATTCCTAACTGCCTCCTGAGGATACCTTTTGTGGTCTATCTCATGTCATGAAAAGGAGATGATAATATCTGGAGGAACAAAGAACAATACATCTGGTGAATGGCCTAAAATACCATTAGCATGCTCAGAGCAAGAAGGTTCTAATTGGACAATATTGATTTGGAGCTATAAAGTCCTTGAAATTAAAAATCTTCTAGATAACTAGATAGATATTTTTCTCCCTTCAAAGTATTAAAAAGGATCATAAGACTGAAAAAGACTGCCATGGGTCTCAGACGGGCCTCCTGTTAAAAAGACCTCATCCAAGTGATACAGCAAAAGTGCATTATAAGTTACATATATGAAAATTCTGCACTTAGCAGATACAATAACGATTATCCATTCCATTAACTAATCCGGTGATCCTTTACACAGTAAACTTCTCTACTATACTTTTTGTTTATATATTGTTTTGAGGAAATAAAATGGTAGGAAGCAGCAATTGAGGGGGCTTTTGGTAAATATTTTTTTTAATTATTGAAGTGTAGTTGATTTACAATGTTAATTTCAGGTATGCAGCAAAGTGATTCAGTTATACATATATATACATATATATTCTTTCTTTTCAGATACTTTTCCATTATATGTTATTATAAGAAATTGAATATAGTTCCCTGTGCTATACAGTAGGTCCTTGTTATTTATCTATTTTATATATAGTTGTGTGTGTATATTAATCCCCAACCCCTAATTTATCCTTCCCCGCCCTTTCCCTTTTGGTAACCATAGTTTGTTTTCTATCTCTCTGTGTCTGTTCTTGTTTTGTGAATAGAATTTGTATCATTTATTTTAGATTCTACATGTAAGTGATATCATATACTAGTCTTTCTCTGTCTGACTTACTTCACTCAATATGATAATCTCTAGGTCCATCCATGTTGCTCCAAATGGCATTATTTCATTCTTTTTATGGCTGAGTGATAATCCATTGTATATATACCACTTCTTCTTTATGCAGTCATCTGTCAATGGACATTTAGGTCATTTCCATGTCTGGTAAATGATTTTTAAATGGAGGTGATTCTGATAAAAAGTATTAACTTCTTATACCTGTACAAGAATTTATAAATTATTCCCCAAAATTAAGTGTGAGTCTCTAGGTAGATTATTCATCCTGAAATTATAAAATTAAAAACCCAATTCTCATTTGTATATTTACTGATAGGTTGTATCGTATAAATCTTTGGTACACAGACAGTAAACATGATATTCAGCTTTGCAATGTTTGATGAAGAAAATCAATTTGACTTCTAGGAGAAAGCCACCTTTGAGAATTATAGAGATTTGTACCAAGACATATCCACTTCTACAAATTTTCTGATTTATATTTTACTGCACTCTATTTAAAGTTCAGTGCCAATCATAGATAAAATTGCAAGGTATGTGAAGATTGTCTTTGAAAGCCTGCTTCCCATTTCTTCCTTGTCCAAGCACCCTGGGCTCTCAGAATATTCTGCTTTCTCCTTCAATAAAGCTATTCTGGAGAGCAGAGAGGCCAGCATATACAAATGGGATGGTAGGAGAAGCTGGGTTTCAGATGCTACCTTTCCTGATCACTGCAACTCTTTAGTAAAGTCAAGTCTATTTGTCCTGTGAATGGACTGTACTGGGTTGAATTGCTGATGTTAGAATTGCAGCGTGGGTGATCAGTGTGAGGAGTGGGATGTTTGAGTAGCTGTTCCAGCTCTAATAATGATAGCTGACATTTATGGGATGTTTATTATACTAGACATTGTTCTCAGCACTTTACATGGAATAACTAATTTATCCTCAAAACACAGATATGAGGTCAACAGCTTCATGAGCTGTGCACCATCATTATCCCAATTTACTGGCCAGAAAGATGAGGCACAGAGAGATGAAGTTACTTGTCTACAATGACAGAGCTAATAAGTAGCTCAGCAGAAAATCAAACCTAGGCAATCTGCCTCCAGAATCTGTGCTTTAAGTCATTATCCTTTACTCTGCTTTTGTTTTATTATCATTTCTTAATTTAAAAAGTAATACATGTTCATTAAAGAAAATTTTGAAAATAACTAAAAGTAAAAAGAAAGGAAATTAGTTATTTATTTGCAAATCTACCAGTAGGAATAATCACTGTTAATTTAAGTATATATGTATCTTTCCAAACACACACACACACAAATTTTTTGCAAAAACAAAATCAAACTGTAATATCATTTTATAAAAGAGCTATATGCTTTGATTTAATGGGTTTACTTGTGGGTGCTTACACTACAGAAAAATATCCAGTTATAGAGAAATAATGGCATGATACATTCCTACCAAATAGTTGTTTTCAATGGCCCAAATTGGAAAGAATTCAAATGCCCATCATGGTACATTTATTCAATTATGCAGACCACTGTGCAGCCATTGAAATTGTGATTTGAGAATTTCATAAGTTTCAGAAATGCTTATGATAAAACATTAAGTTTTAAAAAGCAGTATACAAAATTGTTAAGATAGTTTGATTACAATCATGTAACCCTTATGGACAGGAAAAAAGACTGAAATGAAATACACTAAAATGCTAATGGAATTTTTATAAACATAGTGGTATGGGGGAAATCTTTTAGAATTCACTCTATATTTTATAAATATTTGCAATACAGTTTTTTCCCAACTAATTACTTTCAATTTTAAAGACATGCAAGGAAAAAAATTGCCCAAAGAACATATTAAACTACATATAAGGCTATCCTTGCTGTGCTTGATGGAAAGTCAAAAATTCACTAGCTGTGTCTAATGATTTTCTGAAGATAAATAAGCCTTCTAAGGACTATGGCTCTTCAACTTAGCTACCCGACCAACCTTTCTATTTTAGAGGATTCCTCATTTTTTTTGAAAGAGTAGCTATGTCAGATCTATTGCCTAGGTTCCAATACGCAGCCAATTACTATACTCCCCCTGCTTTTCTTTTAAGATAAAACATGATGTATGAGACCTTGGAAAGATAGAAATGAGGTCTTCCTTATTGCAGAGTAGGAATTTTCAAAATTTATCCCCCAAAGTAATATAGTGTCAGACCAAATTGCCAGGGCCTCCTGACTTAAAAGATCAATTTAATTGCAACATGCTTCTTCTTGTTTCCCTTTAAATAAATCAATAAATGGTCTGCTGTGCCTTAATTGAGATTAAATAAATGAGAAATAGGCTTAACCTTATTACAGAATTGATATTGTCAACATCTTGTCCCAGAAAGTTATATCCTGTCTGTTTTGACCATTGCCTCAGTCCGATAAATACAGCTGACTTGTCTGGTTCACTGACGGTTAAAACAGAATGGACTGAGTCTGCTCTGAGGTTGTATTTCTCATCCCATTCTACTCTGCCCTATAAAGCTAGCCAGTGATCTTTCCCTCTTCTCAACTAAAGCCTTTGGGGACAAGTGCACTAGATATGGCTAAAAGCATCAGCAGGATTTCCTTGAGAAAAGTGAAGAAAATTTGGAGAGAAAAATCATGGGTAATAATGGAAAACGAAAAAGATCATGTAATTTAAAATGTTTATGATGAAATATTTTAGCATAGGTGTCTCTAAGAAATTACTGAACTGCGTTCTTGTGAGATGGAAATGACAATTCTTAACATTTGTCACATGGTTGGTGGCAGATCTCATAATGTTATATGATAAAGGCTGTTAGTTTATACATAAATCAAAGCAGTAAAGTAATATCTCATTTATAGGTCATTTGGTGACAAAAAGTTAGTTTAAAATGTCAGTTAAGAGTTAGTTCAGGTAACTTTCTAGGTGATTTCTCTCTTTTGCTTTCCTTTGTTCTCACTGGAAAATCTGGAAGGATGAGAGGATAGATAAACAATAATGCTGATGGGGAAAAAAAAGTATTGTGTAATTACTTTCAAAGCATTCCTCAGTAAAGGACAATAAAAACCATACAGACTGAATGAGCCAGTGTGTAAGAAGGAATTAGAGTAACTGACATTTGCTGAATCAGGGGAACTTGTATAACATATTCTTCATCTTGGTTGGATGAAGTAAGGGATTGCAACTGTACATGAATAAGCATTTACAATTTCTGTTAAGAATGAGGTTATAATCTAAACAAGACAATACACAAACATCTACAAATCTTTCAGAGCACAAGCAAATCTATGTTGAAGAGCCTACTTATGATGTGTGGACCTGCCACAAGCCTGGATTTCTCTATCCCAAGTTAGTTACTTTCATAACCAGTGAGATAGACACAGTTGAATAGAAGTCATCTATTCATTCAATATTCATGTCATATTATTCATTCAATAATTTATTGAACACATATATTCTGTCAACAAGGAACTACTCTAGGCCCTGGGAATATGTGAGTGAACAAAACAGACAAAAATTTATGCTCAGATTCTAATAAGGGAAGACAGACAAGAAACAAGCAAAATTAACAAGTAAATTTCATAGAATGTCAGAAAATAATGAATGATATGGAAAAAGAAAAACTCAGATCAAGGTAAGGATGATAGAGAGCATGGCACAGTGGTCTCTCTCTCCCCCTTCCTTTCTGTTTGTGTGTGTGAGAGAGGGAGAAGAGACAGACAGACAGACACAGAGAGAGAGAGTGAGTGTGAGTTAGGGATGCAGTTGAGGGTGGACGTGTGCTAGGGAGCAGTCGACTCTGACAGCAGGGGAGTGTTTGTTACTAACATTGTTTAGAATTGCTGATACATGGTGATAATAAAATACAAACCAACCTTGAGTCAGACTTATAATTATTTATATTTCTATACAGACAATGTATTCCTTTATTACCTGCACTAAGTGGACGGCTTCCATGGTTTCACCCTTAGTATGCAACCCTTAGTATGTCCTTAGTTTCTTTTTTTAATCTATTTTTATTGAAGTACAGTCAGTTTACAATGTTGTGTCAATTCCTGGTATACTGCACAATACTTCAGTCACATAGGAAAATTCTCATATTCTTCTTCACCATAGGTTACTACAAGGTATTGAATATGGTTCCCTGTACTGTACAGTACAAACTTGTTGTTTATCTATTTTATATATAGTAGTTAGTATCTGTAAATATCAAACTCCCAATTTATCCCTTCCCACCCCCTTTCTCCCCTGGTAACCATAAGTTTGTTTTCCATGTCTGTGAGTCTGTTTCTATTTTGTAAATAAGTTCATTTGTCTTTTTTTTTTTGAAGTGTTATCATGTGGTATTTTTCTTTCTCCTTCTGGCTTACCTCACTTAGAATGACAATCTCCAGGTCCATCCATGTTGCTGCAAATGGCATTATTTTATTCTTTTTTGTGGCTGAATAGTATTCCATCGTATAAATATACCACTTCTTCTTTATCCAGTCATCTGTCGATGAACATTTAGGTTTCCATGTCTTGGCTTTTGTAATGTAAATAGTGCTTCTATGAACATTGGGGTGCATGTATCTTTTCGAAGTAGAGTTCTCTCTGAATATATGCCCAGGAGTAGGATTGCTGGATCATGTGGTAAGTCTATTTTTAGTTTTTTGAGAAATCTCCATACTGTTTTCCATAGTGGCTGCACCAAACTACTCTCCCATCAATAGTGTAGGAGGGTTCCCTTTCTCCACAGTCTCTCCAGCATTTATCACTTGTGGACTTTTGAATGATGGCCATTCTGACTGGCGTGAGGTGATATCTCATTGTAGTTTTGATTTGCATTTCTCTGATAATTAGTGATATTGAGCATTTTTTCATGTGCCTATTGACCATTCGCATGTCTTCATTGGAGAATTGCTTGTTTAGGTTTTCTGCCCATTTTTGGATTGGGTTGTTTGTTTTCTTATTAAGTTGTATGAGCTATTTATATATTCTGGAGATTAAGCCCTTGTCAGTTTCATGTTTTGCAAACATTTTCTCCCATTCTGTAAGTTGTCTTTTTGTTTTGCTTATGGTTTCCTTTGCTGTGCAAAAGCTTAAAAGTTTAATTAGGTCACATTTGTTTATTTTTGCTTGTATTTCTATTGCTTGGGTAGACTGCCCTAGGAGAACATTGCTGAGATTTACATCAGATAATGTTTTGCCTATGGTTTCTTTATGAGGTTTAGTGTCTTGTCTTATGTTTAAGTCATTAAGCCATTTTGAGTTTATTTTTGTGTATGGTGTGAGGGAGTATTCTAACTTCATTGATTTACATACAGCTGTCCAGTTTTCCCAACAACATTTGCTTAAGAGACTGTCTTTACTCCATTGTATGCTCTTGCCTCCTTTGTCAAAGATTAATTAACCAAAAGTTTGTGGATTTATTTTTGGGCTCTCTATTCTGTTCCACTGATCCATATGTTTGTTTTTGTACCAATTCCATGATGTTTTGATTACTGTAGCTCTAGTATTGTCTGAAATCTGGGAGAGTTTTTCCTCTAGCTTCATTGTTTTTCTTCAGTAATGCTTTGGCAATTATGGCTCTTTTGTGATTCCATATAAACTTTAGGATTATTTGTTCTAATTCTGCAAAAAATGTCCTGGGTAATTTGATAGGGATTGCATTAAATCTGTAGATTGCTTTGAATAGTATGGTCATTTTAACAATATTAGGTCATCTTCAATTTCCTTAGTGAATGTTTTGTTGTTCTCCTCATATAAGTCTTTCACTTCCTTGGTCAGATTTATTCCTAAGTATTTTATTTTTTTGGATGCACTTTTAAAAGGGATTATTTCTTTACTTTCCTTTTCTGAGATTTCGTTGTTAGTGTAAAGAAATGCCACTGATTTCTGTATGTTAATCTTGTATCCTGCTACCTTGCCAAATTCTCTTATTAGCTCTAGTAGTTTCTGTGTGGAGCCTTTAGGGTTTTCTATATATAGCATCATGTCATCCACATATAATGACAATTTTACCTCTTCTCTTCCAATTTGGAGCCCTTTTATTTCTTTTTCTTGTTTAATAGCTATGGCTAGGACTTCCAATACTATACTGAATAGAAGTGGTGAGAGTGGGCATCCTTGTCTTGTTCCAGATTTTAGCGGAAAGGCTTTCATCTTTTCACCATTGAGTATTATGCTGGCTGTAGGTTTGTAATAAATAGCTTTTATGTTGAAATACGTTCCCTCTATACCCACTTTGGTAAGAGTTTTTATTATAAATGGGTGTTGAATTTTATCAAATGTGTTTTCTGCATCTATTTAGATGATCATGTGATTTTTGTCCTTTCTTTTGTTGATGTGGTGTATCACATTGATTGATTTGTGTTTGTTGAACCATCCTTGTGTCCCTGGGATGAGCCCAACTTGATTATGGTGTACGATCTTTTTTATGTGTTATTGGACTCTGTTTGCTCTTATTTTATTGAGGATTTTTGCATCTATGTTCATTAATGATATTGGCCTATAGCTTTCGTTTTTGGTAGTATCTTTGGCTTTGGTATCAGGGTGATGGTGGCTTCATAGAATGAGTTTGGAGGTGTTCCCTTCTCTTCAATCTTTTGGAAGAGTTTGAAAAGGATTGGTATGAGCTCTTCTTTCTATGTTCAGTAGAATTCCTTAGTGAAGCCATCTGGTCCTGGACTTTTGTTTGTGGTGGTGGGGGAGGTTATTGATGATTCTATTTTACTTCTAGTGATTGGTTTGTTCAAGTGATCTATTTCTTCTTGATTCAGTTTTGGTGGACTATATGTTTCTAGAAACTTGTTCATTTCTTGTTGTCCAGTTTATTGCCATATAGTTGTTCATAGGATTCTCTTATGATTTTTTGTATTTCTGTGGTGTTGGTTGTAATCTCTCCATTTTCATTTCTTATTTTGTTTATTTGTGTGTTGTCTCTTTTCTTCATGGTGAGCCTGGCCAGAGGTTTGTCAATTTTGTTTATTCTTTCACAAAACCAGCTCTTGGTTTGATTGATTTTTTTCTATTGTTTTCCTCCCTGATCTTTATTATTTCTTTCCCTCTGTTGACTTTGGGTTTTGTTTGTTCTTCTTTTTCTAATTCTTTTAGGTGGTAGGTTAGGTTGTTTATTTAAGATTGTTCTTCTTTTTTGAGGAAGGTCTGTATTGCTATGAACTTCTCTCTTAGGACTGCTTTTGCTTAATACCATAGATTTTGTAAGGTTGTGTTTTCATTGCCATTTGTCTCAAGGTATTTTTTCATTTCTTTTTTGATTTTATCATAGACCCATTGGTTTTTTAGTAGCATGTTGTTTAGTCTCTATGCTGTCATTATTTTCTCATTTGTTTTGCTGTGGTTGATTTCTAGTTTCATGCTATTGTGGTCAGAGAAGATGCTTGGAATAATTTCTATCCTCTTAAATTTGTTGAGGCTTCTTTTGTGCCCGAGTATGTGGTCTAGCTTAGAGAATATTCCACCAGCACTTGAAAAGAATATATATTCTGTTTTGGGGGGATGCAATGTCATAAAAATATCAACCAAGTCCAAGAGTTCTATTGTGTCATTTAATATCTCCATTGTCTCACTGATTTTTCTGTCTGGAAGACCTGTCCAATGATGTTAGTGGGGTGTTAAAGTCTCTACACAAACACTGCTGGCCAGAAGGGAGTGGCAAGATATATTCAGTCCTGAAAGAGAAAAAGCTGCAACCCAGGATACTCTATGCAGCAAGACTACCCTTTAGAGTAGGAGAGAAAGAATTTCACAGACAAGCAAAAACTAAAAGAATTCAGCAATACTAAACTTATGCTAAAAGAATATTAAAAGGTCTACTGTCCTTAATTTCTGCATACTCCCATTTAAAATATGAAATAATTAAGCAAACTGGCTTTTGTTGTATGTGTCTTCCCCATTGGTTTTGCAGGTGACTACTATCTGCCTTTGTTTGTCTTACTTCTAACCAGAAGCTTCCCTAACCAGGTTTCCTTTGAACTTTGGAGCAGGAAGGTGGTTTATGAGATAACATATCTGCCCTGTACCCAGCCATTGGACTATGATTAGAAAAAATTAGGGGTTTTAAGAAATGATTTTTTATTTTGACAGTTTCATTTAAAACTTTATTTCCCTTATCCTCATGCATCTATATATCCACTGAACACCCCCACCTTTAGTTCCTTTCCAAATGCTCCATACACTATTAATTATGAGATTCTGTTAATACATCTGGTAGGAGAGTTCCAACAGCTAAAATCTGAGATCAGCTATTAATTTGGAGTTTTTATTAATAAACAATTCTCTATATGCTTCAAGGAACTCCCAGACTTTCCAATAAGGAATCTACATGGAAGATGACAGAATAGAGCATCCAAGGTCAACCATCATAAAACCTAGCCTTCTGTGTCAAACAACTGGAATCTGTCCCGGCAGTGGTGAGCTAGACACTACCACAACCTCCCAGTGGGGAGGGGAGGACATCATGCCAAACAATTTGCTATGCTGCAATTTTAAATGAAAAGATAGTTAAACTGATTCAGATAATCAGTTGCAGAAGGAGGTATGGGCAGCAAAAAATGCTGAGGGAGGAAAACAGCAACAACAATGGAAAAGGTTATCCTTCAGAAAACTAACTCTTTTCAGACGCAGTATTGCTGGGCCCAGCTGGATTAGGATAATTGCAATTTGGCTCCCCTTGGCTTCACCATAGCACCAGCCTGTCTGAAATACTGTGGTGATGGAACTACGAGCACCTGAAAAATAGGAGAGCCCCAGGGACTCTGGGGAGTGGGGCATGGTGGAAAGTGACAGGAAGAAAGTAGTATAATCTGTATCTGATTCTAGGCAAATGTCCAGACTCCGATGAACAGCACTGAACTTTTAAATTCAGCTAGAGGAAATCCATCAAAAAGAGGTTAGGAACAGCCTACGTGTTTGTTGCACTATTCTAGGTGCTATCGCTGATAAAGAAGTAAGGCATAGTCTTTTTCTCCAAGCTGTTTGCAGGCTTACCTGTTCATCAGCAAAGAGTATCTGAGTACCTCTGACTACAATCCTGGTACTAATCTAAACTAAGGCATGTGTTCCACTGTGTCCCATCCTATGCTGTTAGAAAAGGTAACGAGAACATCAAAACTGGGCTTCTAGACCTACAGCATGCACCATCCAGTTCAGTATCTTCACCTTTGACAGAGAATAAAGAAGTACGTGATGAGAAAGTATAAATAATTTCTCAGCATCTTTTCCTGAAACAGTTTAGTTTCTCTTAAAGTCAGTGGTGTGTCATTTATAAAGTATTGAGTGAGTTTACTCAAATTTTTAAATTTATTTGAAGCTATTGATACTTTCAGAAATGTACTTCTCACTATTTAATGTAACATCTCCATTTATCAGTTTTATATTTACTGCTTTCAATCATCAAGGGACTCTCCATTTGTCTCAGGATTAGGCATTTGAGTAAAATAAGTAACCATTCTACTTCTTCAACTTCTCCATATCTAGAGAATTTGCAATGTAGGATGTTAACATCAACATATAGCAACTCTATTTCATATTTCATATACTCTCTCCATCCTTCAAGTTTCTGATTAAATCCCTTCTCTTCTGTGAATACTTCTCTGAGTATTCCCTAACAAAGTGATCTCTTTTCTTCCACTACATAGAAAACTAATTGCCTCCTTCACTTTTCTATACAATTTTTCTTACTTTCTGCTTTGGGCTGTTATTAAATAGTTTCACATACATATATTTCATGTTTTCTAGTCATCTTATAAGCTTTTGGAGGATAAGGCACTCAGTCTAAGATACTGCTTGCCCACCTGTTAGATGCAAGGTACTGGATCAGTGCCATGGGGAATAGAGCAGAATTATGGTGAACTAGAGAGTCTATGTCCATCTTAGAAGCAGTCACATAAAAAAACAAACATTTTGCTGTTTAAACAAACACATCTGGCATGCAGGCTGCCAGTTTGTAAATAGTGGCTTAAACCAAGGTGTTGGAAGTGGGAATGGAAAAAAAAGAGTACACAGGAAAGGTAGAATTAACAAGCTGTGAAAGTGTATTTGATGTTTGATGGGACGGAAAAAAATGGCATCAGAGATAGGGATTAGGTAGAAGATAATGTGTGTGGTTCAGACCATAAAGAAGGTATCAACAGAGTAACCATGATGGTTTTGCCAGTGGGGTAGGGCAGCTGGAAGTCTGTATCTAGAATTTGGGAGAGAAGCCAGAGGTAGAGATGTAGATGTTTGGAGTCATATGGGATGTTACTCAGAGAAGGTGTAGAACAAGAAAAGAAATAAGGATAAAGCCCTGGGAAGCACATGTTATTGATAAATAGAGAAAGGGAAGGCTGCATCTATGACTAAGGAGCAGAACCAACAGAATATATTGTCTCAGAACCCAAAGCAGAAGAAAGAAAAGCATAGCATAGATTTGAAAGACTACCAAAGTGTCTGGTATATAGTAGGCATGCAATAAACATTTACTGAATGAATGAATGAATGAGGCCTTGAGAGGATCCGTGGCAGAGAAAGCAAGAAAATCAGGCCACATCAGAGCTCTTTGCAGGACAAGAGTATCTCAGCTTCCACCAGCAACTGGGCATCTCAATTATAACTCTGCAGTGTGTGAGTGATGTTATCATTTTACAACTTTATCTGATCTGTTCTGTAAGGCTCATCACACCTCATGCTTGGATGACAATCATTTTCTTTTGAGCTGAATGGCTCTCTGATCACTTGTATTTTCAAAGTGGAAAATGTGTGGCTATTCACCAGTACTATAACTCAGTTTCAGTTGGTTTCAATCAGTTTCAAGGTTTGTAAAGGGCTGCTGAAATTTTCTTCATAACAGCCATGAAAGCTCTAAATGAGAAACAGTTAATCTCAACCAATAACTACACTTACTTGGGTGTGCATTTTTATTGGCAAACATTCTTCTGTATTACTGGAAAAAGATGTCTCTTGAGAAAAACTAAGGACATTAACTTCTCCCACCTATGGTTTCTGCTGTTGTGTGGTGAGACCAGATTTCTCAATATAAAAGGTTTGCAAGAGCAAGGCAACATTAGAGCTTAGTTTGGGCTTTCCAGGGAATCCTCAGTTTTCAGCCCTTTCACCACAATCTATCCCTTCTGGTCCTAACTCAAAGGTGGTTTTCACAAAACAGCATAACACTTATTAAAAATGGAATCAACTATATGAGGTAGTAGACTGGAAAGATTTTCATGTAAGTTTTTTGTATCCAATATAAATGGGTTTTATATGTATGTGTCTGTGCTCTCACACACTTGCATATTTCAGACATTCATTTAAAATCTCTGCCCTGAGCATGAACCACGTTTTTGTTCAATATCATGGCTTTTCCCCTAAGTTTGAAATAATTATGCCAGGATCTAGAAGCTAAAGCAAGATTGTGGTTGATAGATAAAAAGCATCAGAAGTAAGTGCTCCCCTTTTTTGTTTGTTTCTTTCAGAGAAACCCACTGAAAAGAACTCTGTGTGTGACACAGCTCTGTTCCATATTGTGTCACCAGTTAGCTCTGGGTTAGCTTTATCATCATTTCACCGAATGCATCTCTGTACATACATATATACAGATACCTGTAAGGAGAAGGGATCTGGCCCTGCCCACTGAATAGCTATTGTACAGTTAATCTGGGTAAGAATGAAAGTCCCAAGATCAGGGAAGAGGGTTTTCAAAGGCCAAATTCTTGGTAGGGACATACATGTAAGGTCAAATTGAGAGAAGCAACATAGAATCTCTTGGAATACAGGAGACAGAGGAACAGAGGGCCTGAGCAAAAGGGCAGGGTAGGACAGAAACAGGTCTAGAAGATTGTATCTTTAGCTTTACTATATCAAGACCCACCAAGTCATGTCTCTGTTTCAAGGATTCGCCCTACCATTCAGTTACCCTGCTGGATTATGTCCATATTTCATTTTAAGAAAACCTCTCTATGAAAATGGATTCATTTTTTCCTCTAATAAACTAACTTTCAAGTGTACCTACATGTTTTTTGCTGTGTGAAGGATGGTATGTGTGAGCACACATATGCACATGCAGGATCTGAGTGGTGAATAAGGAACTGAGGTTCATTCTAGGAGAGAGAAGATTAAGATGCTCATTCACATACCAGGAGCTCAAGTCAGTATGTGCAAGATTTCATGAGTGGTACACACTAAGTGTTTAGCAGGACAGAGATTGTTCCCAACAGCAGAATCCAGAGAAAGTCTTTGAGAAGAGAACATTTTAAAAGCAAGTAAAGTAGTGAAAGATAAAAAAGCAAGAGAGAGACAATGGCAAGTTAAAGAATGGATCAAAGGCAGAACTAGCACAATCAAAGACAGGCAGGCAGAAAAAAGTAATGGATGTTCAAAGAATCACCATAGCAATCCAAATGAATTATAGCAGAAGAGTACTGTTGGGAAACAGCAGCAAATGCAGATGAAACAAATCGAAGCCGTAGCTCAGTAGTTCTCAAACATTTATGTGCATCTGCATTACTTGGGGGAGGGCTTGTTAAAAAAATGAAGATTCCTGGACCCACTCCCAGAGATTCTACTTCACAGGTCTAGGGTACCACTGAGGAATTTAGAAGTTTAATGGGCACCTGAAAGGGAGGCTGATGCAGGCTGTTAGAGCCCACACTTAAGGAAACATTAAGTTGGCAGGTGATATCCTGATAGGAGTCACTATTAGGTTCCTTTGAATTCCAAATCTGCTTAACGGCATTATGATAATATTTTATTTAAAATAATTTCATTGAATTATATGTCTTCTAGAAGAGATAAATTTTGTAAACCAAGTTATGCCTGTAATTCTAATTGGAATTACTTTTTTTTTTCAAGTGAAACAGGAGAAAAACACCACGCAAAAGTACTTTAAAACTTTATACATAAACAGGCTGACTACAATAGTTTTTTTCAATTAGTCACTGTCTGCTTGAAGGTTACAAAACAACTCTTTTTCCTCTGAGTTTGGATAAATTAGGAGACCACCTGCTGTTCTGTTTACAAAAATTAGTTGTTGAATTCACCGTCTGGGAGAGCTTTGGTTGGTTTGGTTTGAATGTTCATGGGAATGAAATCTGAAGTGTTGCCACACATTCCATTTGGACAACATCGTACATTTATCAAATGGAATATATAAGCTTCCAGCATTAGATAATTACAGTTCACAGATGTATTTCAATATACAAGCATGGGATATAGGTAGCTTTTTGACATGAGAAAGAAGCCTTGAATGTCAGGACCCACCTCAAACAAACAAAATATATGACGTAGGATTGTGTTTTTTTTTTTAACTCAAAAGGATTTATCATTATATAGTATGTAGGATTCCATTATGCTAAAGTTGGAGTGCAGTGATCCCAAAGTTACATATGCAAAATGAGGAATATGCACTTTTCTTCAAAGATCATCTGTGGCTTTAATTTTCAAAGGGTCGTGTGATCCAAGAAAGATTAAGAACCACTGAAAAGGTAATTTCTTCCCAAGCTATTTTGATCATCATCAATCATTTCTTATAAAACTGAAGGGATAAGACACATTTGAGTCAGTTATTTGTTCTTCTAAAGCTTTAATAAGTGATTTTTTCAAATAAGCAATTCCAGGAAACACTAAAACCAAATTTTTGACCTAAAGTTCAGACAGGGTAAAGAGTCAACATGATGGGTAAGGCCTATTTCACACTCATAAAGTAGACTTTTTTCAGACACAAAAATAAAGGAAGTGTACTTCAGGCAGAGCAAATATGAGGGAACATGCATAAACCATAAAAGGCTTTTGTAGTCTAAGAAACAGAACACTAGTTTCACCAGAAAAGTAGGGTGAGGTCATGTTATAAAGGGTCTTGAACAATGACCGTAAAATAAGCTGATATCTGCTTAGGCCTTATTCTGGACCATGTGTTATTCTGAACCCTTTGCATACATTAACTTATTTAATTAGCACAACAAATTTTTGATAGAGGTACTATTATTAGTGCCATTTTACAAGGAGATTGAGCTACTGAGAGGTCAGGAAAAAGTTTTAGGCATGATCAGAAAGGTATTTATGGCTGCAATGTGGAAGATGCCTTAGAAAGGAGACAGACAACAGACATAAAATTAGGAAAAATTCTAGTATAGTAATTCAGGCAAGATTTAATGAAAACTCTGAATTACAACAGGATAAATGGGAAGTAAGAACATATTCAAGACAGAGATGGGAGGGAAACTGCCCATATTAAGTAGCCAATTGAATTTCAGGTTGAGGGGGAGTGGTGAGAGAAGAATAATTAATTATTACTACCAAGTCTCACTTGAGTGTATAGGTAGATGATGGTGACATTCATCAGGACAAGAAATGCAAAAGAAAGCATAACTTACAGGTAAGGCAGTAAATTTCACTTTGGACAGCTGGTATTGAGATTCCAGGAGTACACCAGAGGTAAATATAAAATAGACAGTTTGCTGTCCAGATGTACAACCAGGAGAGCTATCTGAGCAGAAGATAGATTTGTGTATCAACAACATTTGCACTTTTCATCTTTGGCCTTCTGGAGTTCCTGCCTTCATTACTGCTGTATGATTTATTAGTAGGAATCATGTTGGTGTGAAAGGAGGGTAGGATTCTTTGAGAGCGGAAGGCCTTGGCATATAATGGCAGCTTAAAAATATACCAAAGCTTAGAGCCAGCATGTCTTGGGTTGACCTGGCTGTACTTGCCACATGGCAAGGCAGAAGGGGTCCAACACATTCTACGTAGAGAACTGAAAGTATCTGAATAAGGAATGCATGTGCTAGATAAGTAAGGATCAAGCTTTAATGTGCATAGCAATCACTTTGGGAATCATGTTAAAAATGCCGATTTCAGATTTAGTAGGTTTGGTGTGGGATATAAAATTCTACATTTGTACCAAGCTGTTGGGAAATGCCAGTGCTGGTGGTCTACGCTTTGGGTAGCAACAATCTAGATAAGTGCTGCCCATAGAAATATAATATTAGACACATATTTAATGTAAATTGTTCCAGTAGCCACATTAAAAAGTTAAAAAGAAACTTGATATGAATTTTAATAACAAATTTAATTAACTCAATATATTCAAATAATATAATTGCAGTATTTACATACTATTTAAAATATTAATGAGATATTTTACATCCTTTTTTGTACTAATATTTAGAAATCCAGTGTGTAGTTTACACTTAAAACTCATCTATCTCAATTTGAACTAGCCACATTTCAAGTGCTTAAAAGCCACATACTAAAGACAATGCAGGCCTAGATACTCAGTTCTAAATCAGGTGTCATGAATCCATGATCAACAACATGAATCATCCCCATGAAAATAGATCTCAGTTTTCCAAAATGCATATGAAAAATTTCATCCCACTCTGTTCATAGCCATCTGCTTTCTTAGCTTTCAGTGTGAAGGTAAAGAGTTACTTAGCTCAGACAGTGTTCATTTTCAATTTTCATGTAGCTACCAAATATGTGATAAACTCACTTTAGACCAGATCACTTAAGAAACTGAACAGGTAATAGAATAAGTTCCAGAGTATGAGCCTGGAGATATAAATTCAGGCCCAAGAGAGTTTTGTCCTCTTTTACGAATTTATGACTTGGGCTACATAGTTTCCTATGTGGTAAAATTGGGGGAGGGGTGGACCAGATCATCTCCAAAGTCCCTCCCAGTGCTCATTTTCTACTAATCTGTATCTAAACACTATGCATTGTGAGCATATTCCAATTACAAGTCAACACTTGATGCAACAAATGGTCACAAGACAACACTCTCAGGCCCTGAATCATTTCAACAATATATCAATTCTGTTGATAAATGAGCTTTGATGAGAATCCACAGCCAAATATTTTCTAATGACTGAACCTATAGTTAATCAACATAGAAAAATTCCCTTTTCTATGGCAGCCATGACCTGCCAGGAGTAAAGCTTTGATAAACATCACCAAATAACTCAACCATAATTAGCTGTCTAAACCTTCAGCTGAATTCTGTAGGATTTTGCCACTTGTGACAGGTCATACCAAGGCCAAAATGAAGCAAGAAGATACAAAGCAAGAAGGAACAGAAGAAATTAATATACTTACTACACTCACTCTCATGGAAAAAACGTATTAAGTTAAAAATCTCTTCTTCATTTCAAGGAGGTAAAATTTTACTTAGTACAATCTACTTCATTGTGTAAATATATTAGGATGGGTTAGAGTCATGAGAATTAAGCTACCAAACTAAAATGGAATCAGAACAGTTGAAATCATACAAAATACAGCATAATTTTACTTTAAAACGGTAAGGTTCCCCATGGCTTCCAAAAAAGATTGATTATCTTTTTGAAATGTTAATGTCTTTTTTTGAGCATATGGGGCAATCTGAAGACTGTTACAACTACCTCCCAGGCTCAGAAAAGAATTTGACAAAGGGACCAGATACACTGTTCAGATTAAACTAAATTCTTTGCCCTAGACAGGACTCTTGCTTCTTTCATAGTTGAAGTATTGATATATACTTTTTTTTTACCAACTTAATTTAAGAACATCTTTCCACTTCACAACTTATCTTTTGCCTTTGCTGGAGGCTGAAAAGATATCATAATGAAAAGGAGCTTAAAATCATACAACAGCATGGGGATCATTGGTAAGTCATCCCCAACAGAGGACTGAATTTTTAGATGTATACAAAGATTAAAACATAGCTAAGAAGGTATGCTTTCTCAATGTTTTCTGATCTAAATGTATAATTATCACATATATAAAGAAGATAAGATGTCACAGAAGTGCCTACTATAGGAAATACATCTTTTCAATAGTCTCTCTACTCTACGTATAGGCTGTTTCCAAGGCTATGCATCTCATCTACTTCCTTTAACTCGTCTCATGATATTAATCTCAATAGGTAGGTTCACATCCTGTAAAAGAAACCCTCCCACCAGCCCTGTGGATGTCCTACTCATTTTACTCTTATGATATAAAAGCAAGGCATACAGGTTCATAAAGGAAATCTCATACATAGTTCATTTGGACAGGACCTTACAGGACCTACTACTAGATCTTAATCAATGATGTTGAGGCCCAGTCACATTCTCCTTGCTACTTCTCCAGGAACAACCAGGACCCAGTCAAGCACATGAATGCAGTAACAGCATGAATGTAGGAGAATCTGTATTAGTGTGAGAGATACAGTAAGACTGAAGATCAAAAAAAATGGTTCTAGGCCAGAGTGATCAGAGCCTTCTTTTGAAGCAATCCTGGAAAGGAAGAAGAGTAATTGCTTAGTCATGTATTGTGATGGCCATGAGAATGCACCCCATAGACCTCCAACTACAGGGAATGTAACTGACCAGGGCCTTTAGCTGCCCTGTGCTAAAATTCACCACCACACACTGGTGTTGAAGTTATGTATCTCATGGGCATCCTCTAACACTACCTAGGCATGGTAGGGATACAAAGGCAGGTCCATTCCTGGGAGACAGAAAACACCTTATTACATTTATAGTCAACAGATTTCTGGCAAAGATGGAAGCTATTTCAGCAGGGAAAATATAGTCTTTCCAAAAAAAGTACTGGGGCAATGCAAAAAGACTAATTTAGATTTCTACCACACACCAAACACAAACATTTACTCAAAATGGACCCTAGACCTAAAAGTAAGAGCTAAAACTATAAACTCATAGAAGAAAATATTGGCATAAATCTTTGTGATCTTGGATTAGGTGAAGATATCTTAGATATGACACCAAACACACAAGTGACAAAATAAAAACTAGGTCAACTGGATGTCATCAAAAACATTTTTTAATTGTATTTCAAAGGTCACTATTGAAAAAATGAAGATAAGTCATACACTGAGAGAAAATAATTTGCAATATCATCTCCTGGCTCTATTACTTCCTAAGAGTAAAGCTTGGAGCTTTCTGATGCTCAGTTTTGTCATATGCAAACAAGAGGAAAATAGAACAATCTATGTTAAATTGCTTTTTAAACAGAAATTGCAATATACATTAAAGGGATTTTTTATTAGTGGTGGTGGTAGAAAAGATAAAATGTACACATACATAAACCATGCCAAAAAGTACAAAGTGACCTGAGAGATGTACAGACAACATTTCAGAGGAGGGAGAGATTTGTTTTGGCCTGAGTGAACAGAAAAGTTTCCTGGAGATGCTGACATTGAAACTGGACCATGATGGATATTCGCATTTGAGCAAGTACAGGGGGACTTAAGGAATCCAGTCAGAAAACTCAGGGGAAATGTGTATCACACATGGGCACATAAAATACATCTATTTACCTGAAATACGGCTTTCTTGCTTCCTTATCCCTTCTTACACCTGAAAGTATTCCTTCACCATATGCCTTTTCTATTCACAAACTTCTGCAAATTTCTTCTCTATTCTGCGAATTTCACCTCCTCTGCTTTACTATTCTGTGACTCAGTACCCTGCCCAGGCCCCACTACCCCCATCAGATGTGACTTATGATCTGACCTAATACATGGCTCATGTCTCTCATTTGGCACAGTTCTAACCTTGCATCACATTACAATCTCTGGGCTGCGATTATCTTATACTCCCTAGATTGTAATTGAGGTACAGAATCTTGTCGTATTCATTGTTATAGTTTCTACACCCAGTATCTTCTCAAAGTCATTTGTTGAATCAAAGTTAATTTACTGAATATTTATTAAGGGTTTATTCTTTGCCCAGTATAATGCTATATGGAATACAGCATAAGACTTGACCCTTGCCCTCAAGTTGCTTACAGCCTAGCCAGGTCTCAAGCTTCATGTGAAACAATTTAGAAAACAATAGGAAATGAAATATAATATATTCAGCATTGGTGATTTTCTTCCCCAGCTAATATCTAACAGCAAAAAGATATCTGACTTAACTCCTTGCCATTAGTCAAACTGTTATAGACATATAGGTGAAGGAGATGTGATAAAAAGAGAGTAACATATGCTCCATCAATGGTAAATTTAAAGACAAACCCACTAATAATAAAATCTGTTTGAAATGTCCATTAGTCATTGGTATAAACAAAGTTCTACAATAAAAGATATGTTTTCCATTAAAATTGAGTTATCTCCTATCTTATCTTAATAAACACTACACTTGAATTATTAATTTCTCTAATGAGACATTGGGGAAATTCAGAAATAAGTATTTGGTTCTAGGTCACTTCTTTCCAATACATATTACGTGGTCCACCAGTGGTTCTTAATGGCATTTGGGTCATGGACCTCCTATGATGAAAGCTAGTAATTGTCTCTCAGGAAAAATGCACAATCACAAATTTTTGCATGATATTTTAGATGATTTGGGGATATGCCTCCAAAGTTCACTCATGGACATTGAGGTAGGTAGAGTTTTAAAACAGTCTCCAAGAATCCTGACCTCTGGTGCTCATACCTTGTATAATCCCCTCTGTGAATATAAGAGGACATCACTCTCATGATTAGGCTATGTTATACTACAAAGGTCAAAGAATTTTGCAGATGAAATTAAGGTCCCTAATCAGTCGACTGTGAGTTAACAAAAAATAGATTATCCTTGTTAAGCCTAAACTAATCTGGTGAAACCTTAAAAGACTGGAGAAGAGAAACCCTTAAGCAGTAGAGACGCTCTCCTACTGACCTAGAAGAAAGCAAATAACCATTTTAGAAACTGTCTATGGAAAAGGTCAGGCAGCTAGGATCTGATGGCAGCCTCTAGAAGCAAAGAATGACCCCCAGGTGACAGTAATGAAGAAAATGGAGACCTTGCTCCTATAACCACAGGAACACAATTCTGCCAAGAACCTGAATGAGTTTGAAAAAGGGCCCCAAGCTCAAGATGAGAACACAGCCCACATATCAACTTGATTTCAGTCTTGTGACATTGAGCAGAGAAACTATGCCTGGACTTCTGACCTACAGAAACTGTGGGATAAAAATAGGTGGCTTAAAAGCCATTAAGTTTGTGGTATTTGTTATGTAGCAATAGAAAACTAATACAAACATAAATTAAGAACCTGTGACCTAGAGGGATAATATGGAACACCCAGGCAATATTCATAGCAGTTGTGACTTTCAGAGGTTCAGATGGCAGCATAAAGATTCCAGTGATTCCAGACATCTCAAATTTTTTTTATTATTCTTTAGATCTAAGCTTTACAAACGGCGTTAGCTACACATCAGTTCTGCAGGCAAATCAGATCTAATAAACCCAGAAGATTTATTTTTGCCCTCCAAAGCATTCCTTATTAAATACATAAGTTGTCCAGTGGACAGCCAATTTTTTTCTTTTTCTCCCAGCCCCCTGGCCTGATATGACTGCAAAGCCTTCTCCCCAGTCATGGTTGCTAAGTATTTGAAATTCATTGTTCTTACCAGTCAAAGACACTGGATTGATTATTTAGGAATTATTTATACTGGATAGACCTGTAGCAACCTCAGCTCATGTGTGAAACTCACATACATATCCTAACACAAACATTGGTAATTCCATGTCTCACGTTTCTGACTTACATTTCTTCTCTCCTATGCTTCCTGCAAAACACACTTGTCCATTGTCCTGCTCTCACTGATTCCTGGCAGATGAAAGGTGTTAATTCAATCCATTCATTCATTCTACAAGTATTCACATAGTGACCTATCACATGCAAGATACAGTCAACATTCTCTGGAGGACAGAGCCAGCTTCATGAGTCTGTGATCTGTGCAGTTGCACAGGGTTCTGCATGTAGAAGGGCCCTGTGCTTGGTTTAATGCTCTGCTTTTGCCATCTTGAAATTTCTAATAATTTTGAACTAGGGGCCCTGCATTTTCATTTTTACTAAAAATTATGTAGCCAGTCTTATTATAGGAATATAATATAATGGGGTACATAACTGCATGCTAGTCTCAGTTGTCAATTCTATAAATTGAGGGGGCAAGACTGAGTCATAGTTTCCCAAACTTACCTGATAATGAGAATCACCAGGGGTGGTTGTTATGATCACAAAGCACAAATTCTGACTGCAAATCTCTAATCCTTTCAGTCAGCTTGCTCCTATACCAATGTCTCCAACACTTCCCTGCACCCCAGCACTGACATCCCATACCCATCCCATAACCACAGGAAAGGTCACATTCTTGGGGGCGGGGGCATGAAATCGGTGGAGGCTTCATGGAGAAGGCTGCCTCTACACTGTACCCTGAGAGATGGGGTAGGATTTCCCAGACAGAGATGAAGGAAAAGATTTTCCACAGAGAGTCAACATTTCTATGCAAAGCCAGGGATGGTGCACAGGTGTGGAGCATGGCCTCACAAGTCAGGGGAATGGGGTTCAAATCAAATTCTGGAAGTAACTGCTTTTCCCCATGGTCCTCACTCCTTTTCTCTCTTTTGCATCAGGGTGAACTTCACACACACACACACACACTCACTCACTCACTCAGACATACATGATACGTGTATGTATATGTGTGTATACACACACACACACACATTTTTTCCCCCTTAATTTCAGTTTGGTCCTCTTCCATTTTTGAGAACATAAGCCATTCCAGTATTTTGTCAGCTGAAATGTGAGCTCTGCCTTTTCTGCTTGCATTCTTTTCTATGACAGCCTATTAAAGTCGTCAGCTAAGGATTCTCTGAGTCTCTCAAGATCAAACTCCTATGTGCCTGTGTGTGTATGAGTGTGCACAGTGTTATTTTCACCACATGTGCATCTTATTTGTAATATCCTAGCATTATTGACACATTTTAGAACATCTGCATATGTTGTACAAGCAACAATAAAATCACCAAATAGTAAACAGCACCAATTATATTTGATCTGACTGACATATAGACTACTGTAAAGTAAAATAGGGAATACAAAATCAGGAGCAAGAAAGCAGACATGAGAGCACTCCTTTTTTTTTTTAAATCCCCCAATATTTCATAATTGCATGGCACTTTTCAGAATTATCTTGCTTCTTTTATGAACACATTCCCATCACAATGGGTGAAAATAGCCATGTCAATGCCAATAATTCCAAAGTTATGATGTTCCCGCCCTTGAGCTCAATTTCCTAGAACCACTGCCTAATGCTTCATACCAGACACAATTCGGATGCCTGACGTTGCAAATGCGGGTACCGACATTTAATACATTGGGAGTTTTGCACTAGCTTGGATCATTTCATGCAATTCGCCAAGCTACCAGCTTTGTGAGTGACCTTGCTGTGGCATTAGAAGGAGCTAAGCTTACTGATTCTTACCCTCTTACTGAGAGCAAACTAAGTTGCAGGTCAACCTGGGATCTTTGTCAGGTTGAAACCTAAACATCAAGCAATACAGAAGGAGCAGCTCATCTCAAAGCTCCTTTCCTGGGCTGTGGGAAAGTTGGTGCAATGGCACAGTATCTAAGCTCTGCAAAGGCCTTATTAAGTGTGACAGCAACAGCTGAAGCTGCGAGAACTGGCAGAGCACTGAAAGAAACACCGGCCTGCTAGAAAAGGAGAAAAAATACACTTTGAAATATTAACTGTATCTCTGGGCTACTGGTAGGGCATGGAAATCTTAGCTGTCTGAGTAGAGTTTTGTATTGTGTTGAAGGTGATAGTTATGATCCCCTTTAGACACCCTGGTTCATCTTGTCACATTTCCCTTTACAAATATTATATATAACAACACTTTAGACAGCTAAGGTAGCCCATCCTCTGCTCGATGGATGACAATAGTGAGAGTGCTTGGGACAAGCAGAAATTTGCTTATTCAATAAATAACTCGAAGGCAGAGAGACGCCCCAAAGGTTGGCCTTCAAGGCCTTCTATTTGCTTCGATGACCCTGCCACACCAGACTTCATCCCTCATCCCACTGCTCTCTACTATGAACACACTACATCCTTCCTTTCTCTGTGTCTTCCTCTATTTGTGACTCTGCTTGAAATAACTCTCTTCTGCCACCAACTTCAATTTATTTCTTACATTTTCCTTTGAGAGTTACCTCAGGTCTCATCTCCTCCAAAAAACCTTCCCTGACTTAACAAACCCCAGTGATGTCTTCCTTCTATGTATTTCTCTAGTTTCTACAGGCTGCACCACACAGCCTAGCCCCTGGCTTCTACACGATCTTGTATAGTTCTCTCATAGAAAACTCCAGAAGGTCAGGGGCTTATATTCCAAATGGTGCCTAAGAGTGCTCATCACATAGGAATTTGTAAAATACTTACTATTTGGTGGTAAATGTGTGTCCTTTGAATCCCAACTCTAATGCTATCTGTGTGACTCCAGGCAAGTATTTTTACTAAACTCCAGTCTTGTCATCTGGGAAATGGACATAATAGCAGCTACCTCACAGCATTAGTTCTGTCCTGTTTTCAAATTTCATTTCTACCAATGAAGTTATAGTAATACTTTTAGTTCTTTGGGGGTGAAAAAGAAAAAAAAGAAATGCCACTTCAGAGGGCCTTGGGTCTACCTTGCTTAGTAAAGAAGGCTGTTGAAGACAGACTCAAGTCACTGGGTTGAATGGCCACCAAGCATGGTTTTTGACCTTAAATAGAGGACTGAAAATAGGAAACATTTTGCCCTTTTTTTCCCCTTTCTTTCCAAATCTCATCCTCTAGGTGCCTGTGGGGATGTAAGAAATCATTGCTGTTCATTCATAATCTAAAGGTAGGCTCTTGAAAGGTGATGAAAATAAAACAAATAATAATCTTTCCCGACATTTCCTGAGTATTTATTAAGTGCCAGGCACTGTTCTAAATACTTGTACCTGGATTAACTCATTTTGCACTCACCCAAAATTTATCAGGTAGATATTGTGATTATTCTCATTTTACAGATAAGAAAGCTGAGTCACAGAAAGATTAAGCAACTTCCCTAAGGTTACACAGCAAGTAAGGAGTGGAGCCATGGTTTTAACCCAGGTCTATCTGACTCTACAACCTGTGTTCCTAATCATTTTATCATTCTGAGTCTCCAACAATATTTTGAAAAGAAAGGAAAAGAAACCTAATAACTAAAATTTCCCAAATAAATATGGCTACAAGGTGAATTGGCTATTTGTCAGTTGGTTGGTTTTTAACTTAAATGAATGGTACCAAAAACCTGGATGTCATCCTTACCTAGTTTTTCTCCCTGACGTCTCACAGCCAGTCTTTCACCAAGTCCTATTGATTCTACTTCCCAAACAGTTCTCAAATCCATTCATTCTATTCTTCCCCACAGTCATCACCTTAGTTCATGCATCATCATCGTCATCATCAACATCATCATCTCTAGCCTCTTAACTGGTCTCTTCACTCTAGTCTTTCCCACCTCTAGTCCAGAGGGTAGCAAGAGTGACTTTTCACAAATGCCCATGTGATAATAACACATCCTGCATAAAACCCTTAAGTGGCTTCCCCGGTGCCTTAATAATAAAAATCTAAACTTTATAACCGGATACATATCATAAAAGACACCTCATGATTTGGTTTATATTTAATCTCCAGACTAATCTCTCGAAAGGACACCCTTCCCCCAAGTGTGAATTGCAACAATAAAAAAAAATTAATTACAATTCTTCAGAAATGCTTTGGTCCCTCTGAAATCATAGGACATACAGAGAATACATTGCGGCTTGGACTGAAAGGATACAAGAAGCTGCTGAGGGCTTCAAGAGAAACTCAGAAGCTCAGAGCAGATAAAGGGGAAATTCTATGCAAATGAATGAATATAATCAGGGCCTTTTTTATATTTGCAAACTACATCAAAAAAACCCAGTTTGAACTACTAGTGACTACACTTTATAGGGGGATTCAATACAGCAATTAAACCTTAATAAATAGTTAAGTCCCATAGAAAAGATTTTTTTCTTATTTTCATAGGCCCAGTAAGTGGCTATTTGTAAATATTCAAACTATAAACTGTGAGTTCTATTTCAAAGAGTTTTTTTCAACACACAGTCTATTTTTACTTTAAAAATTCACTATGAGATAGGCAAGATAAGATAAGAAAATCAGCTGAGAAAGGGTAAATAACTAGCCTAAGGTCACCAAGCTAATTACTAGTGAAGCCCAGATTAGAGCCTCTAGTGATTCCTAATCCAACAATCTCAAGTTTGGCTTTATAGATAATGTATGTTTTACCTTAAAAAAAAAATCCTAGAGACCTTAACCCTTGAGTCATGGATTGAAATGACGCATCTTAATCAACATCTTCCTCCTAATGTTTCTAGTGCATCTGGCTCCAGGAGACTCAAGAGTTACTAAACACTAGATGATGAATTGTACTATTAGGCAGTGAATGCAGAATTGGGTTTAATCTGGCATTAAATGGCTTTTCCAGTTTATACCCATTGTCATTCCCATTAGCCTCCGCTTCCCAACAACATGTCCAAACACTTCAATATGGATTAAGTTGAATATCCTTCTTATGAGTAAGTTTCCTCTTTGATTTTGTCTTCAAGTTATTTTACAGGAGAGAGCAGTGTTTGTATCATACAGTATCTAATTCTCTCCCCCCTTATGATGGAAAGTCTATACACTTAAATACTCAAATTTCCTGATTCTCTTTTTTCCTGCCTGATTTCATCAATAACTGTTTCACAATGTCTTTAACCAAACTGTCTACATATCTTTGCTGCACTTTTCTGGTTAAAGCCAAATAACTAATGACTATACTGTCTTGGCCATCACTCACTTCATGCCTTTTTTTTTTTCACTGATTAACAAGCTGATTTTTCTATGATGGCTCATCACCAGCTATATTTATTTTTTAATACCCTTGTTGTTGCACCAGGCTAATTTCCCCAGCATTAGTTCCATCTGTTTTTCACCAGCCTCATCAAATAGCATATAGCCAAAAATGGATATGCAACAGAAAACAAATTAGTAGTTGCCAGGGGCTCAGAGAAGGTGGGGAGATGGGGAATGGCTGCTTAATGGGTATGGGGTTTCCTTTTGCAGTAACGCAACTGTTTTGGAACATGATAGAAGAAATGGTTGTACAAAATTGCGAATGTACTTAACGGCCACTAAATTGCATGCTTAAAATGGCTACTTTTATGTCATATGAATTTCACCACAATTTTTTTAAAAGGTGATAAAAATGATATAGCCACATGGCACTTATATGATAATGGGGAAAAGGCAGACAATAAACAAAGTGAGAATGTAATATTCTATATTAGAAGGTGCTAAGTGCCAAAGAGAAAAACCTAACAAGGTTGTACTGAAGAAAGAGGATGTGGTTTTAAATAGAGTGGTCAAGGAAGTACTCATTGAAAAGATGACATTTATTGAAAGACTTGAGGGTGTTAAGGGAGCTATCCACTTGGGCATAAGGTAGATAAGTCGAGTACTCCACGCTGAGGCAACAGGATGTGCAAAGGTTCTAAGGTCCCAAAGGCATCCAGAGGACTATGTATTGAAAATTGCTTTAAGGCCAACTGTAGGGACTAAGAAGACATCACCGTCTTCTGGAAGGGTGGAAGGGCTCAGCATCTGAAATCAAGTCATTTTCTGTTTGATGGTCCAGTCTGGGTTGACTGCACTGCTGGTGGGAATGCAGTTTGGTGCAGCCACTATGGAAAAACAGTGTGGAGATTCCTCAAAAGACTAGGAATAGACTTATCGTATGACCCAGGAATCCCACTCCTGGGCTTGTACCCAGAAGGAACCCTACTTCAGGATGACACCTGCACCCCAATGTTCATAGCAGCACTATTTACAATAGCCAAGACATGGAAACAGCCTAAATGTCCATCACCAGATGACTGGATAAATAAGAGGTGGTATATTTATACAATGGAACACTACTCAGCCATAAAAACCGACAACATAATGCCATTTGCAGCAACATGGATGCTCCTGGAGAATGTCATTCTAAGTGAAGTAAGCCAGAAAGAGAAAGAAAAATACCATATGAGATCGCTCATATGCGGAATCTAAAAAACAAAAACAGAAACAAAAACAAACAAACAAAAACAAAGCGTAAATACAAGAGAGAAATAGACTCATAGACAGAGAATGCAGACTTGTGGTTGCCATGGGGGTGGAGGGTGGGAAGGGATAGACTGGGATTTCAAAATTATAGAACAGATAAACAAGATTATACTGTATAGCACAGGGAAATATACACAAAATGTTATGGTAGCTCACAGAGAAAAAAATGTGACAATGAGTGTGTATATGTCCATGTATGACTGAAAAATTGTGCTGAACACTGGAATTTGACACAACATTGTAAAATGATTATAAATCAATAAAAAAAGTTAAAAAAAAAGAATGAAAGCATGAGAAAGAGAATGCCAAATGAAGGAAAGATATAGAGTTGGACTCCCACACATTGCTACTGGGATATAAAAATGATACAATCACTTTGGCAAAATATTTGACATTTTTTTAAAGTTAAATATGCATCTACTCTTTGAACCAGCAATTCCATTACTAGGTATTTACCCAAGAAGAATGAAAATATGTCTATAATGATTTGTACAAGAATGTTCACAGCAGCTTTATTCATAATTGCCCCAAAATAGAAACAACCTGAATATCCATCAACAGGAGAATGGATACTCAGTAGTAAAGGAGAATGAACTGCTGATACATGCAATAATGTGTAGATAAAAAAATAATTACATCATGTATGCTTCCATTTATAAGAGGTTATAGAAAAGAGGAAAATAATATGTGATTAAAAACTCAGAACATCAGGTACCTCTAGAAAGGAGAGAAGGACTGACTTGGAAGGGACACAAAAGAACTTTCTGGAGTGACTGAAATGTTCTAAATCTCAATAGGAGCATGTATCACATGGCTGTATCCATTTGTCAAAATACATTGAATTGTACATTTCTTATTTAAGCATCTCAATGGATGTAAATATTACATCAATAAAAATGAAAAGGACTATAAACAATACTGAACCTTTTTTGAGCTACCTGAGTGTAGTAAAATGGGTTAGCAATTCTAAATTCTGTATATTATAAATTCTGTATATCCTAGGCTTGAGCAAATCAGTAAATTTATCAAAGATAATGAATGCCATGTTACTGTTAGACAGAGTTATAAATATGGAAAAGGGGAAAACTAGAATGTTCTCTGTAGTGTTGGAATGGAATTGAAGGTATCAGTATGAACTCAGTTTTTAACAGATAGAGATATGTCTTATCTTAGCCTTCCCTGTGATGGACTAGAAACATCGATGCAGCAGCTTGTTGGAATGAGCACATCCAGTGCCTAGATCTTGTTTTTAAAATACTACTCCTCACTGAAAGGAACCAGAAAACCACGAAGAAATGGCTGATTTGAAGTCTGGAGCAGGGAAAGAATAATATGAGCCTGGAACAGCTTGTTGCAGGTTAAAGTAAGAAAGTGCTCAACACGTGGAGAGAGATAAGAGGTGCTAAAAGGGCACTGGAGCCAGCTTTAAGGCCAATACTGGGACAATTTGCACATCAAAAAAAAGCATTGTAACCCATTGAATAAGTAAGAATCTATGAGCTCACATTGATTAAATAATGACATAAGTAGTGAAGAAACGAAACCTCTTTACAGTGAAATGCCAACAAATATAAAAGAAACACTGGAGTTAGAAAATGAGTAGATGTTACAACTAGTAGAGAAATCTTTGATAAGGCAAAGAATATACACATGGCCTCAAAAATGTCTCCCCACAAATTGCTAATGACTTACAAAGGGGAAAAAAATACTAAGTCTATAGTGGAGAAACCTGTAGGATACTACCTTAACCAAGTCATCAAACTTAACCTCACCAATATGATGAGAAATCCACATCATATGCCACTTAATAACATGCAGTGAAAAAGACATGACCTCTGTTTAGTGGTATTCCTACCCAAAAAAAATGTATAACCTGAAGCTAAGTAGGAAGAAACATCAGGCAGTCTCAAATAAAATAACTGGTATATAGCTCGAGGCCAAGATGGTGGAGTAAAAGGATGCTTGTAGCTCACCCTCTCCCACAAATACACCAAGACACATCCACAGACCCACTCAGCCAACCAGAGCACCTGCAGAACTCCGACAGAACATCGTCCTTGTCAAAAGACAAAGAGCCAAAAATCTGGTAGGAGAAAAGGAAAAAAGAAAGAAGAAAAGCCAAAACAGTGCAGGACCGGTCCCGCAGGGAAGGAGCGGCAAAGGAGGACTGGCGCTCCTTTGCTGGGTCTCCCCTCTCCAATGGAGAGGCCAGCGGGACGGAGGGGGAGCCTCCGAGGCTCGGATCTGTACAGAGCAGCCCTTGCCCGACAGAAGTAAGTTAAACGGGCACAGAGGGTCCCCCCGACACCCAGCCTGAGACGCGGGCTGGCAGCTTGGGGCAGGGCCAGGCCGCCAGAGCCGGGCGGAGGACTGGGGCGGCTGCATGGAGGCAGCCCCGGGGGACTGCAGGGGGCTGTGCGCTGTCGCTGTGGGGGCACGGGGCAGAACAACCTGGGCCCTCCATAAAACAGCAAGGTTGATGTGCTCTCGGGGGAAGGGTGCACACCCCCATCTCTGAAAACCCGCGGAAAGTTTTCGGGGGAAGAGAGGCGGGGCTCAGGCACAACCGCCATATCCTCCGGCGCTGAGCACCCAGGCCGGGGTGGGGGCAAAACCTGCATCCGCACCTAAGGACTAATCAGCCTCAAAGGCCAGAGGGAGACTTGTCTACAGCCCGAGGAAGATAGGATCCTTCTGTCCTGGTCCCTCAGAGAACTTGCTCCACAAAGACAAACAAGGAGCTGGGTTTTGGCCCGGAGCAGGGATGGGGCTGTTTCTCGGTCTTCCCCAGGCCCGCCTGCGGAGCGACCAGCGCCAGGAGAGGGCGGGCGGCCCCCCGCCTTCCTGGCAGGAACGCAGACCCTGACCGCGGTGCTGGGAGCGGGGCGCGACCCGCCCTCCTACCTGGCCAGTCTGCAACATCTGACAGCGGCATCGGCATCGGGAGGGGCAGTGACCCGCCCGCCCACAGCAAAGGAGAGCTGCACCTGACCCAGTGCTGGGAGGGTGCGCGATCTGCTTGCTGACAGGCACTGGGAGCAGCACAGACAACGGTGCCAACAGAGGGCCTCTGGAAAGAGCAAGCTGAGCTTCAAAAACAAGGCAAAGACAGAAAGACTTCGCATTAAGAGCACACAGTCTTCAGGAGAACACCCCCCCTTTTTTAAAAAAAATCTGTTTTTACCTGTTCTATTTTCTATTACTCTCCTAATTTTTTACTTCTTAAACAATTATATATACTCCCAGTTTTAATCCTTTTTAAATTTTTTAAAAAATATTTTATTACTATTATTTTTAAAAATCCACATCATTTCATTTTTATTTCTTTTGGTTTTGATGTCCTGTTATTAATTATACACAGGTTTCAAATACATTTTTTCCCTCTTTTCTCCTTTTTTAAAGGTTTTCAAAAGACGTCTCAACCAGATTGCTATTCTGCTTCAACTTGCTCTTCTATTATTATATGCTGTTTTCAAACCTTTTCTCCTTTCTTTTAAAATTCTCTTTCTCTCTCTCTCTTTTTTTTAAGTGTTATTCCTACATAGGCATTAGATAGATAAATAAATAAGCTCCGTAAGGACCACAACAGATAACTGATACTCCATAAACCACAGTGCCAGAGAGGTATGAGCAAGATGAAGAAGCAGAGGAACCACTCCCAATTAAAAGATCGAGAGAAATCCCCTGAAAGAACGATCAAGGAAACAGAAATCGATAGCCTACTAGATCAATATTTCAAAAAAGGACTGATCAAAGTATTGAAGGAACTAAAACAGATAGTGTTTAGAGATATAAAATATGTCAAAAAATGAAATTGAAGCTATAAAGAAGAGCCAAGTAGAACTGGTAAACTCATTGGCTGAGATGAGAAATGATCTAAAGGCTGTGCAAAGCAGACTAGATAATGTAGAGGAACGAATTAGTGACCTAGAAGACAGGACAACAAAAAGCACCCAATCAGAACAGCTACAAGATAAACAAACAAAAACAAATGAAAATAGCATAAGGGACCTATGGGATAATATAAAGCGTGCCAATCTTTGCATAATAGGGTTCCCAGAAGGGGAAGAAAGATCAAAGGGGATTGAAAAGGTATTGGAAGAAATCATGACTGAAAACTTCCCAAACTTAAAGAAGGAATCAGATATTCAAATACAGGAAGCTAAGAGGGTCCCAAACAGGAAGAACCCAAATAGACCCACACCAAGACATATCATAATCAAGATGGTCAGAGTCAAGGATAAAGAAATGATTCTAAAGGCAGCAAGAGAAAAGCAAAGAGTGAGTTACAAGGGAACCCCCATAAGGCTCTCAGCTGATTTCTCTACACAAACACTACAGGCCAGAAGGGAGTGGCAAGATATATTCAAAGTCCTGAATGAAAAAAAGATGCAGACTAGGATACTTTATCCAGCAAGGCTATCCTTTAGGATAGAAGGAGAGATAAAGAATTTCACAGACAAGAAAAAACTACAAGAGTTTAGCAACACTAAACCCATGCTAAAAGAAATATTGACAGGTCTACTCTAAATAGAAAAGCAGCAGGATGCTACAGAAATGAGAAACTCAAAACTGGAAAGGTGATAACTCATGAATTACAAATAAACACGGAATTGTAAAAGAAGACATCTAAATCATTGGGAGAGGGAGGCAGGAAAATACAGAATTTCTTTTTTCTTCCTTTTTAAAGTTTTTTGTTCTCAGTAGGATGGGTTTGAGATCATCTTACTATCAGTTTAATAAAAACAGTTATAGTAGTGGGCTAATAGACTTACAAAAAAGGGTAACCATAAGCCAAAAACTTACAAGGGAGTCACAAAAACTAAATAAAATCCACAATAATACAAAGGAAAATTACCAAACCACAAAAGGAAGAAGAAAGGAACAAAGAGGAAATACCAAATCAACTTCAAAGATAAGTTCAAAATGGCAATAAACACACATCTATCAGTAATTACTGTCAATGTTAATGGACTAAATGCTCCAGTCAAAAGACATAGAGTGGCAGACTGGATAATAAAGCAAGAACCTTCAATATGCTGCATATAAGAGACCCACTTTAGGGAGAAGGACACATATAGATTGAGAGTGAAAGGATGGAAAAGGATATTCCACGCAAATGGAAAAGCCAAAAAAGCAGGTGTAGCAGTACTGATTTCAGACAAAATAGACTTTAAAACAAACGCCATAAAGAAAGATAAAGAAGGACATTTTATAATGATTAAAGGAGTGATACAAGATGAGGATATTACACTTGTTAATATACATGCACCCAATATAGGAGCACCTAAGTACATAAAACAATTACTAACAGAGATAAAGGGAGATATTGATGGGAATACAATCATAGTAGGAGATTTTAACACCACATTAACATCAATAGACAGATCTTCCAGACACAAAATAAATAAGGCAACAGAGAAATTAAATAATACAATAGAAAAATTAGATTTGGTGGATATTTTCAGAGCATTACACCCCTCAAAAATAGGATATACATTCTTTTCAAGTGCACGTGGAACATTTTCTAGGATTGATCATGTACTTGGGCACAAAAGAAACCTCAACAATTTTAAGAAGATAGAAATTATCTCAAGCATCTTTACTGACCACAATGCCATGAAACTAGAAATCAACAACAGAGAAACAAAGGAGAACAAAAGGAAAGCATGGAGATTAAACAATATGCTATTAAAAAAGCCAATGGGTCAATGAGGAAATCAAAGCTGAAATTAAAAAATACCTTGAGACAAATGAAAATGAAAGCACAGCCACAAAAAATTTATGGGACACAGCAAAGGCAGTGCTAAGAGGGAAGTTTATAGCGATACAGGCCTTCCTCAAAAAAGAAGAACAATCTCAAATAAACAATTTAACCCACCAGCTGAAAGAACTAGAAAAAGAAGAACAAAAAACCCCAAAAGGCAGCAGAAGGAAGGAAATTATAAAGATTAGGGAGGAAATAAATAAAATAGAGATTTAAAAAACCATAGAAAAATCAATCAAACCAAAAGCTGGTTTTTTGAAAAAGTAAATAAAATCAACAAACCTCTGGCCAAACTCACAAAGAAGAAAAAAAAGAGAGCACAAATTACCAAAATAAGAAAGGAAAATGGAGAAATTACAACAAATAAAATAGAAATACAGAATATCATACAAGAATATTATGAAAAACTATATGGAACCAAACTGGATAACCTAGAGGAGATGGACAAGTTTCTGGAAACATACAGTCCACCAACACTGAATCAAGAAGAAACTGACCACATGAACAAACCGATCACTAGAAATGAAATCAAAACAGCAATAAAAAACCTTCCTACAAATAAAAGTCCAGGACCAGACGGCTTCACTGGGGAATTCTACCAAACATACAAAGAAGAACTCATACCAGTCCTTCTCAAACTCTTCCAGAAGATTGAAAAGGAGGGAATACTCCCAAACTCATTCTATGAAGCCACCATCACCCTAATACCAAAGCCAGGCAAAGACGCTACCAAGAAAGAGAATTATAGGCCAGTATCACTGATAAACATAGATGCCAAAATCCTCACCAAAATACTAGCAAATAGAATCCAACAACACATAAAAAAGATTATACATCATGACCAAGTGGGGTTCATCCCAGGGACACAAGGGTGGTTCAACATATGCAAATCAATCAATGTAATACATCACATCAACAAAAGAAAGGACAAAAACCACATGATCATCTAAAAAGATGCAGAAAAAGCATTTGATAAAATTCTACACCCATTCATGATAAAAACTCTCACCAAAGTGGGTATAGAGGGAACATATCTCTACATAATAAAAGCTATATATGACAAACCTACAGCCAGCATAGTACTCAACAGTGAAAAACTCAAAAGCTTCCCACTAAAATCTGGGACAAGACAAGGATGCCCACTATCACCACTCCTATTCAACATAGTCCTGGAAGTCCTAGTCACAGCAATCAGGCGAGAGAGAAATAAAAGGGATTCAAATTGGAAAAGAAGAGGTAAAAGTGTCACTATATGCCGACGACATGTTACTATATATAGAAAACCCTAAAAGGCCCACACAAAAACTACTAGAGCTGATTGAAGAATTCAGCAGGGTAGCAGGTTACAAGATTAACGTTCAAAAATCAGTTGCATTTCTTTACACTAACGATAAATCAACAGAAAAAGAAAGTAAAGAAACAATCCCCTTTAAAATAGCACCCAAAGCAAAAAAATATCTAGGAATAAATCTAACCAAGGAGGTGAAAGAATTATACACAGAAAACTAAAAACCATTGAAGAAGGAAATTAAAGAAGACTTTAAAAAATGGAAAGATATTCCATGCTCTTGGATTGGAAGAATCAATATTGTTAAAATGGTCACACTGCCCAAGGCAATCTACAGATTTAATGCAATCCCTATCCAATTACCCAGGACATATTTCACAGAACTGGAAAAAATCATAATAAAATTCATATGGAACCATCAAAGACCTAGAATTGCCAAAGCATTACTGAAGAGAAAGAAAGAGGCTGGAGGAATAACTCTCCCAGACTTCAGACAACACTATAGAGCTACAGTCATCAAGACAGCATGGTATTGGTACCAAAACAGACATATAGACCAATGGAACAGAATAGAGAGCCCAGAAATGAACCCACAAACTTCTGGTCAACTAATCTTCGACAAAGGAGGCAAGAATATACAATGGAATAAAGACAGTCTCTTCAGCAAATGGTGTTGGGAAAACTGGACAGCAGCATGTAAAACAATGAAGCTAGAACACTCCCTTACACCATACACAAAAATCAACTCAAAATGGACCAAAGACTTAAACATAAGACAAAATACAATAAACCTCCTAGAAGAAAATATAGGCAAAACATTATCTGACACACATCTCAAAAATGTTCTCCTAGAACAGTGTACCCAAGCAACAGAAATAAAAGCAAGAATAAACAAATGGGACCTAATGAAACTTACAAGCTTCTGCACAGCAAAGGAAACCATAAGCAAAACAAAACGGCAACCTACGGAATGGGAGAAAATTTTTGCAAGTGAAACCGACAAAGGCTTAATCTCCAGAATATATAAGCAGCTCATACCACTTAATAAGAAACAACCAAACAACCCAATCCAAAAATGGGCAAAAGATCTAAACAAGCAATTCTCCAAGGAAGACATACAAATGATCAATAGGCACATGAAAAAATGCTCCATATCGCTAATTATCAGAGAAATGCAAATCAAAACTACAATGAGATGTCACTTCACACCAGTCAGAATGGCATCATTCAAAAATCCACAAATGACAAATGCTGGAGAGGCTGTGGAGAAAGGGGAACCCTCCTACACTGCTGGTGGGAATGCAGTTTGGTGCAGCCCCTGTAGAAAACAGTATGGAGATTCCTCAAAAGACTAGAAATAGACTTACCATATGACCCAGGAATCCCGCTCCTGGGCTTATATCCAGAAGGAACCCTACTTCAGGATGACACCTGCACCCCAGTGTTCATAGCAGCACTATTTACAATAGCCAAGACACGGAGACAGCGTAAATGACCATCGACAGATGACTGAATAAAGAAGAAGTGGTATATTTATACAATGGAATACTACTCAGCCATAAAACCCGACAACATAATGCCATTTGCAGCAACATGGATGCTCCTGGAGAATGTCATTCTAAGTGAAGTAAGCCAGAAAGAGAAAGGAGAATACCATATGAGATCACTCATATGTGGAATTAAAAAAAAAACACACAAACAAAGCATAAATACAAAACAGAAATAGACTCATAGACAGAATACAAACTTGTGGTTGCCAAGGGGGCGGAGGGTGGGGAGGGATAAGACTGGGATTTCAAAATTGTAGAATAGATAAACAAGATTATACTGTATAGCACAGGGAAATAAATACAGGATCTTATGGTAGCTCACGGAGAAAAAAATGTGACAATGAATATATATATGTTTATGTATAACTGAAAAATTGTGGTCTACACTGGAATTTGATACAACATTGTAAAATGATTATAAATCAATAAAAAAGGTTTTAAAAAAAGAAGTCAACTGGTGTAGTCATAAGCAATGTCATCTAATTGTTCAAACATGAAAAAACAAGTTCAAAAAGAAAAAAGAATTCTGAATTAAAAAATACATCCCCATCAGTCTTGCTAAATACAGTGAATGTAGAAAAAAAACAAGGAAAAAGAACAGTCCTGTGCCTCAAGCAGAGAAGTCTCTTACAGGTGTCCCACAATTAATTTTGTATCTGAGGTTGATAAATTAGCTCTAAATGTTAGAAATTAATTTTTACCTCCCTAGTGTGGAATATCAACCATAATAAAGGATCAATCTTATTATCCAGCAACAGTAGCTTACAGTGTATATGTGTGTATATTCTATATATGTATGTGTATCTTTCCTAGCTAAGACGACTTCCTAGGTGCCCTTTATATAGTGACAAGACCTTGAAATTATATCTCCAGTACTGACTTCTTTCCAAACTCCAGACTCATATATCCAATTATATCTTTTACTTCTGCACTTGAATATCTAAAACATATTTTAAATTTATCATATCACTAACTGAACTCTTCACTCAACTTTTAGCCTCAACGCTCCAGTATTTTCACCCACTAGTTTCCTGTATTTTAGTAAATAGTGTCCCCATCCTACTCAACTGGTTAAGCAAGGGAACCTAAGAGTCATCCCTTAATGCTCTCTTTCCCTTCACCTCTTCATATCCAGTCCACTAACAAGTCCTGTCCATTCTCCTGCCAAATTATATTCCAAATTTATCCAGTTCTTTCCATGCCCACTGCTACCATTCTAGTCTAATCAATTATCATCCTTTGAAGGGACTATTGTAACAACTACTGAATTGTCTCCCTGCCTTCATCCTTGCCACCCATTTTCTAGTAGTAGCCAGAGGGATAATTTAAAAATGCAAGGCACATTGTGTCACTACTCTGCTTAGTTTTCCAATGGCTTCCCATTATGCTTAGAATAACATTTTAACTTATTACCCCATTCTAAAGGCTCCATGTGCTCTAGTCCCTAATACCCCTCTGCTTTAGTCCACACAGGCTGCTACAACAAAATGCCACAGACTGGACTGCTAATAAGTAACAGAAATTTCTCTCTTACAGTTAGGGAGGCTAGGAGGTCCTCCCTACCTCGGCTGATTCGGTGTCTAGTGAGGGCCCACTGCCTGGTTCACAGATGGCTATCTTCTCACTGTACCCTCATATTTTCAAGTGGCAAAAGAGACAAGAGAGCTCTCCGGGGTCTCTTTTCTAAGGGCACTAATCCCATTCCTTAGGGTTCCTCTCTTATGACCAAATCATCTCCCAAAGGCCCCACCTCCAAATACATCACATTGGGCATTAAGTTTCAACACACAAATGTTGGGAGGGACACAAATGTTCATTCCATAGCACTGTCCCACCTCATCTCCTACTACCCAACTTCTTGCTCTCTGTGGCCCAGCCACACTGGCTTTCATTTTGTTCCTCTGAAGAGCAAAGAACATTATGACCTCAGGGCTTTTGCACAGCAGTTCCCTTTTGTCTGTCTGGTATGCTTTTCTACTCAGATCTCTCACTTTCATAGAGACCTCTGCTCAAATGTTACCTCCCCAAAGAGACCTTACCTTTGCCTTATTTTTATTTTTAGCATTTATCACTACCTTTCTATATTACATTTGTTTATTGTTTGTCTTCACTACCATAAGGACAGGTCCATGAAAGTGTATATAGTTTTGTTCAGTGCTGTATCCCTAGTAAGAACCCAATAAACATTTGCTAAGTGAATGAAATTTGCACAGTAAATAATCTAGGACTAAATGTTAGAAAATACTTGAACCAGACCAGTCCCATATTTTTATAGGAGCAGTGCCTTCAGCCAAAACAACTGAGAGAGATCAAATGGCATATTAAAGGTGACAGAATTTTCTGGTGACAGAGCCAAGACTAGTGTTGAGGTCTTCTGATTCCTAGCCCAGTGCTCTTCCTTTTGTTCCATTCTGTCTCATGCTGTCAGCAACACTGAGAAAGATGCTGGGGAAATACTCTGCTGAATTATATAATGTCATACTGCTTAGATGCAAAAAAGGTCCTGAACTGTGGCATGAATTCAGGACTCTTATTTATTCAACAGCTGTTTACTGAGCATCGGCCATATGCAAGGCGCTGTTTCCATTGCAGGGGTGAACAAGAAGTGACTCTAGAAAAGAGAATAACCAAATTTACTGCAAGACAGACTGTGATGAGTCTCACATGGGTAGTAAAAAGTATTATGTGAGTCCAGAGAAGGAATTAATTATGCATAGCTGATTTGGGATTATAAAAGTCTTGATAGAGGAGGTAATATTTGACACGGGCCTTAAAGGATGAGAATGGCAAGTAAATGGGGAATGACATGAACAAAGGCATGAGGGAATGAAAATGCATGTATTCTGGAAAGAGCAAGTAGTCCAGTTAAGCTGATCCATGGGTTTTCTGTGGTGCTACAGTAATCAATCAAGTCGGAAAGATAGTTTGGGGCAAGAATATAAAAGGCTTTGCAAATCGGACTAAACCAAGAGTTTGGACTTCATTTCATGGGGGTTCAACCATCATTTGCTGAATGGATATTCAATAAATGAATGGAGGATTATTCCTTCTTTTGGAAAAGAGGAATGACATAATGTGAGCAGCACTTTAGAAAGATTATGCTGGAAGCTAGATATACAACGGATTGGTAGTGCAGTTTTGTGATTGGTGGAGAAATCAGGTGAGGGCATTCAAGGCAGAGGCAACAATATGAACACACCACAAAGGAAGTAACAAACAGTATATGTGGGTGCGATTAATCAATCTAACTTGAACATGAGGAGTTGTAGAGCATGAAGTTGGATAGGAAGGGTCCAGATAAATTATAGAAGACTTTGAAATCTAAAGCATATACTTTAAGCATAAACTATATGCTTTATACACGGAAGACATATAGGTCAGTTTGGAGGTTAGAAATGGACCAGGCAAGAGATAAAGAGGCCCTGAAAAGGAAAGTGGTGATGGGACTTTTCAACTAATATTCATATAAATCATGTAGACTATGACAATTTACATAGGAAGAAAAAAGATTATCTAATTCAGCGCTCTTGTCTAGATCAGAACCTTCCAACTTTTTTTTTTACCACAAGCCATAATAGTAAATATATGTTATGTCATGACTCAATGCACACACATGTGCAATGTACATACACAACTGAAATAAAATTTCACATTCTCTTATCTGCTGTCGACTGAAATAAAATGCACAACTTATAAATTGACAGTTATGTTTTATTCGGTGGACTTCTAAGGATTCAATCCTGAGACACAGCATCTCAGATTGCTCTAAGAGGCTGTTCCAAAGTGGCAAGGTAGAAGCCAAGATATGTGAGTTTTCACAACAAAGACTAGGTAGTCAGAACATCAAAAGATAACTGTGAATTAAAGAAAGCCAGATATCTCAAGTTAAGGAATTTAGCATTTTGCTATGTATGAGAAGGTGCAAACGTCTAGGCTCATTGAAATCATTCCTTTGATATATCCCTAGCTATCTAGGGCCAGCATTCTTTGCTTCCACATCCTGAGTTCCCTCTGCTCACCGTTGAGAGTGGTGGTAGCAGCTGATGACTTGATGGCCACAGTATCCTTTGTTTACTAATACGGTTGGCAATATTTTTCATTCACACTGCAAAGCTATTCTATTTTCTATTTCAGTTAAAATATCAATCACAACCTTTGACACTGATTTATAACTGACTAATGAGTCAAATTCCACTGCTTGAAAAATATTTCCCTAGATTTAGTCCTAGTTATTTGGATGTCACTAACTCATGTATACCTCCAGGTCACAGGAGTGACTTTTTACTTGTTTAACTATCTACCAAAGTTAATCAATTTGACCTAAAGCAAATAATTCAGAGCCTGGAGAAACTATGTCTTTAGAAATCTATCTCTTACAAATGCTATCATTTGAAAACACACTCCCATACCTCACATCAGACTCAACAAACTCAGGTCTAGTCACTCTGGACCAAACACACCCCTGCCGGAGTAACCTACCTACATCTTCCACAGTTTTCTAGTGCCTGGTCCAAAGAGCCTCAAGTATATGTTTTAGCTTTCAAGGTCCTCCATAATTTATCATCACCCTTCCTATTCAACTTCAACTTCCACAACTCCTCACGTTCAAGTTAGATCGATTAATCTCACAAACATATACTGTTTGTTCCTTCCTCTGTAGTGTACTCATACTGTTGCCTCTGCCTTGAATGCCCTCCTCTGATTTCTCCACCAATCACAAAAATGCCTACCCTAGCCCATCTACTTCGGGTGATGTCTTCTGCTAATTACCCTGCCTCAGACTGAATTGCTTTAACACACACACACACACACACACACACAACCACGGAATGTTTGACTTTACCATCATGTGCTAATTATTTCAACTCTGTTAGATTTACCTCCATAACCTGAGATAACATAATTAGTGGAAAAAGCATAATCTTTGGAGCCAAATAGACCTAAGTTTAAATCTGGAACCTGCCATTTACCAGTCATGCCTCCTTTGGTAAATTACTTCTGTAAGCCTTAAAGCACACATCCATTAAGTACCAATAATAGTACCTACTTCACGAAGTTATTTTGAGCACTTACATGAAATAACATGCAAAAGATCTAGTATAATGCCTGATATGACACAACAACTATTTTCCCTTGCACATTCTTTCACTAAACACAAGTTTCATGTCTTACACAGTATCTAACAGAGGGTTGAGTACAAAGTAGATACTTATTAAAATCTGGTTACTTACTGATCAATCAATTCACTCTTTCCCACTAGCATTGTACAGTAGTCCCCTCTTTTCTGTGGTTTTACTTCCTATGGTTTCATTTACCTATAGTCAACTGAAGCCCAAAAATATTAAATGGAAAATTCCAGAAATAAACAATTAATTCGTTTTAAATTATGTGTTGTTCCAAGTAATGTGATGAAATCTCCAGCTGACCTGCTCCATCCCACCCAGGATGTAAACTATCCCTTTGTCCAGCATATCCAGCCCTTCAGTCACTCAATAGCCATAGAGGTTATCAGATTGACTGTTTGCAGTGCTTATGCTCAAGTAAACTTTATTTTACTTAGTAATGGCCCTAAACCTCAAGAGTAGTGATGCTGGCAATTCGGATATGCCAATGAGAAGCCATAAAGTGTCTCCTTCAAGTGAAAAGGTGAAAATTCTCAACTCATTAAAGAAAGAAACAAAAAAAATCACACACTGAAGTTTGCTAAGATCTACGGTAAGAGCAATTTGTCTATTCATGAAATTGTGTAGAAGGAAAAAGAAATTCATGTTTGTTTTGCTGTTGCACCTCAAACTGCAAAAGTTATAGCCACCGTGTATGATAAATGCTTAGTTAAGATTAAAAAGTCATTAAATTTGTACAATAAGATATTTTGAGAGACCACATTCATGTAACTTTAATTACAGTACATTGCAATAATCATTCTATTTTTATTATTACTTATTATTGTGAATCTCTTACTGTGCCTAATTTATAAGTTAAACTTTATCAAGGTACATAAGTACAGGAAAAAACACACAGGATTTATAGTGTTTAGTACTATCTGCAGTTTCAGGCATCCATCAGGGGTCTTGGAAAGTATTCCCCACAGATAAGGGGGAACTACTGTGTCTAACTAAATTAAATTCCCCCAGTCGGTGTAGCCAACTGAAGAGCGAAGCAAGAAATAAAGGTAAGTCATTTTACTTTTTCATTAGGCTTACTTTTGTTGAAAATGAGCAATGAGAGGTTCCCAAAGATGTTTTGAGAAATAAATCTAGGAGACACACATTAGGAAAGCAGTGCTTTCCTCTCATCACCTTTTGTGCTGCTGTGAACCTTCCTCTACTCTCTTCAGCAGTTTCCTTTGTGTTCTCTGCAGACTACCTTGCACCAGGGGACTCAAGACATACAGGCCAGTTGTTTGGTTGCAATCTATGTTAGAAAATGTTCACATCTGTGTTGGGTGAGAAGCTCTGTCATATTAAAAAAAAAAAAGTAATTCTAACGCAATCCCATTCTCTCACTGAATAGGGTCATTTCTGAAATTACTCCAGTTATTACTAAACTCCGGGATTTTTCTTTTAAATAAAAGTCTACAGAAATTTCCTCTTGCCTCAGCTCCAAAAAAGCAGAGCTCTGTTGAACGGAAAATGCAGGATCTTGAGGAACTTGTCCACTGAACTGTGGAAATGGCGACAGATCCAGGAATAACATGTCCCATTGTTTTCCTTTGAAACCGCACATCACTTACACGTAGACAAATTTTTTCATTATATTATGTTCTACTGTTGAAATTTGCTTTTGCTGAACTCTCTAGTTTTAGTTACATCATGTTACAAACAGTTCAATCACTGTGATGAACACATGCTAAGCTAACTTCTTACATAGCTCAATTGGCTCTGTTACTGTTTTGAAGCTAAATATCAGAGCTGAAAGGGTCCTTAGAATCTGAGGTACTGAGCTCATTCCTAAAGGGCAAATTGAAAGTTTACATTAATTTGTCTAAGAATTATATTTAGAAATTTAAAAATTGCCTGTTCCAAGATGCCAAGGTTCTCTTGAAAGAAGCGAAGGTATACTGTTCACAGAAAAGTAAAATGTAATCGTTTTGAAATATATGAAAACAAGTTTAACACCAATCATAAGATAAATACACCTACAATGAGATATGATGTTTCTCCCATATGGTTGGCAAAGAGCAAAACGTTTGAGGAAAAACGCTGTGCTGACAAGGTTTTGGGGAATCAAGTATTTGGGGATGCCTGTTGATATCATTATATACGTGTATAAAATCCCTGGAAGTGGAACTGCTGGATATTTGTTAATATCACCATAGATTTTATCAGTATTATTATGAAAATAGTTTTGAACTCGTATGGATCCCAGAAAAGGGTCTTGGGGCTAAGTATCTGTGGTCCATACTACGAGAAACACTATTACATGCAATAGAATATTTATGGAAGATATCCAAGAAATTGGGGAAAAAATGACTGCATCTGAGTAAAGTGTTGGAGGTACAAGGAGACTTTTCAGTGTATACATAGTTGTCGTTTTTTTTTTGTTGTGTGCAAGTATTGCATATTCAAAAATAAATAAGACTGGAAGAGGTATTCTCTTTGCTTCCTTAATGAAACTAAGTGACTTCACAAATAATTCTTAACTGAACAAAAGGCCTATTTTTGAGAATTGTGGCTTATATCCCTGATGACTTTGTGATCATTTCATAAATGCCACAAATCCATCATGATAGATTGAAAAGCATTATGATTCAGTTGAACATGTGCCTTCACACTAAAGTTTTACCCTTGTTTTTCCTGACTTTCTGTCAGTTAACGAAGAGTAAAAAAATATTCAAAGCCCAGAGGAAGGCCTTTTGCCACTGAAAATATATAACTCTAATATATCTGTTCCAAAAGATTCTTATTTCTTTCTTTTTCTAAAGCACAAAATGTTGTACAAAGGTCCTAGTGAACTCAGTTCTCAAACATCCTGTTCTATGTAAGAGGCTTCGACGAGTAGCGAGTCAGCAGAAAATGTAATAATTCATATTTTAAATAGTTTTGATTTTGATCAAGCCTAGAGGAGGCTTTAAATAGGGAGAAATGGTCTTTATGAGTGACTAAGGGCCCAGCTGTGGATCTCATTTGGTGGCCCTTCAGAGCCATGTGTCCCAGCACTTGACCCACTTTTGCCTTAGCAAAAGAGAAATGTTCCTATTAGCAAAGTAAAGTTCGATGAACTTGGAAGGTTCACTTAGAGGAAAATCTAACTCCATTAGGTATTAGTGAAGCATCTTGTTTTTCAGTATTCACTTCTCTCATGTAAAAATACTCAACTCTAATCAAATGTGAGCAAGAGATCTGTACACCTTCTGACATATTCAATACTCGAACTTCAATGATCTAGGAGACTTTGGCATAACCATCAAACTCAATAAGCCAAAGCAGAAAATTAGAAAGTTACTCACTTGACTTCTCTTCCCTCTTCCCAGTTTGTCACCACCAAGTCCTCTAATGTAGCAATCTTCCCCCCCTTTAAAAGTCTTCAATAGCAATGAATCAACTACAAGACAAACATCTAAGTTCCTTAGCACGGCACCCAGGACCCTGAATCATTTGGCCCTTTGCCTATCTCTCCAGGCCTTCTCCATCTGCCTACTTGATAAATTACAACCCACTTTTCAAAACAATGTTCAGATGTTTCAGCTATATGAAGCATTTCTGGATAAATTTTGCTTTTGTTTACTGGACCTTTATTATCACTGAATTTTCTTTGTCAAAAGCCATCCCCTTTGCAAAGCCTTCCACTATGCTCCATCTCCACCCAAGATGAATTTTGGGGCCCATAATATTTTGTTCATACTTCTACTGCAGCACTAAACATGGTATATTATCATTGTTAATGCATCTCATTTATCTACCATATCTAAAGACAGAGATCAAATCTTATCTATCTTTGGGTTTTAGCACCTGGCACACAACAAAACGTTGCCTGGCACACAATAGGCTCTTAAGTAAATGTTAATAAAGGAATGAAAAAAATACTCTCAAGGACAAAAACCTAAAAAGGCAGTGTGGTATAATGAAAGGAGCACAGATTTAAGGATTAAGATTTTATCAGATAGCAATGGCCATGTTTCTGAATCAAAAGGTCAATTCTGATACCTACCTTACATGACCAGTCAACAGCATTCAACACAGTCCTCACTCTTCTCTTTTTGATTCACTATGTTTACTTACTCCCTCTTGGTTTTCCTCCTGCTCCATTGGATGCTTTTCCTCAGTCTCCTCAGCAGTTTCCCTTTTACATCCACAGCCTCTAATGCCAGGCTTGTATTCACAGTTCAGAACTTAGACCTCTTCCGTTATCTAACTACATGTCTCAGGGATCTCATGGATTTGCTTACCATTTATATGCTGGTCACTCCCAAATTAATTTCTCCATGGTGAACTTCTTCCTTCAAATCATATGCTCATCTGCCCGTCTAACATCTCCACTTTGATATCTAACGAACATCTCAGATGAAACAGGTACAAAACCAAACTCCTGATCCATCGTCTTCCCCATCTCAATAATCAACAACTCCACTCTTTTAGTTTTACAGGCCATGTGACTTGTTTCTTTCTCTTATACACATTCACATTCAATTTATCTAAAAATCTGTTGGCTCTACCTTCAAAATACAACCAGAATTCTGTCACTTTCAATTCTCCTTGCTGCTAACGTTCCAGTCCAAGCCACCATCATCTTCCCTCTGGACTATAGGCATAGCCTCTTAATTGGCTTCCGTGTTCCAGTACTTGCCCCTTCAGTCTGAATTCCACCCAGGGTATAGAAACTACCTTGTAAAATATACCAGACCATGCCAAGCCTCTGCTCAAAAACCTCCAATGACTTTTCATCTGTGAGTAAAAGCCAAAATCCTTATGATGGCCTACACAGCCCTACACCTCCTCTCTGACAGCATCTTCTAATTCCCCTCTTTTTCTCCACTCTGCTTCAGCTCCTGGGGCCTCCTTATTATTCAGTGAATCCTAAAGGCTTCCACCCAGGGCCTTTGCCCTTACTATCCCTCTGCCTAACACAGTCTTTTCCGAGGAATCAACATGGCTAACTCCCTCACTTCTGCCAGGTCTGTTCAAGTACAACCTTATAAGTGAGGATTTACCTGACCATTCTGTGTAATATAGTCAAAATTCCCTACTATCTTGCTTTATTTCTCTCCATAACACACCTCTCCTCCACTTCTCTCTTTCTCTCTCACACACACGCGTGTACACACACACACACACACACACACACACACACACACACAAATGCTCATTTGTTTGTTGTCTATCTTCCTATCTTGTACACTCCATGAAGGCAGTTGAGTCTTTTTAGCCACTGCTAAATCTTAACCCCCTAGAACAACACCCAGGGTACAGTAGATGCTCAGTAAATATTTGTTGATTGAATGGATGAATGAACACACTGGCTGTTAACATCAGGCAAGTTGTTTTACCCCTCTAGATTCCTGTGATCTCCAAAAAATGAGAGTTTTAGACTAAGGTCTCTTCCAATTTCATCAATCTATGAATTTATAACTTAATCTTCTGAATCTATCTCAGGTCTCCTTAGTACACTACCAGGAAGAGTATGTATCCATAAATACTTATTTATGCTGTATGTTTTGGGATTAGAAGACCCTGCATCTATTAATGGCTCTTCTGTGCTAGGCAGAATTTATATGCAATATCTCTTTTAATCTTCATGATAATCCTATAGGGAATATATTATTGTTCCCAATTTACAGATAGGGGAAATGGAGGCTCAGAAAAGCTAAGTGCCTTGTTCAAGTTCATATAGCTGGCAAGAGGATAGGACAAGGATTTAAATTCTAGTCTGTATGGCAAGTCCTGTGCCCACTCCAATCAACTACCCTTGACCTACGAAAGTTAAAAATGAGAGTTTTAACTAAAAGAAAAAGACTGTACCCATACATAATGGTAACATAATTTGTATGGAAACAAACTGACAGCCTGTGATAAAGGCCCTTTATTTTGTAGTCCCCCACAGATGATCTTTCCCAGAACTTCCACTTTGGAAATAGTACCACCACCATGACCCCAGAAAGCATACTGAAACAAGCATGATGAGATCACCATTTTCCCCTAGTCTAAGCAGTCACTTATATATAGCCATGAGGTTAGGATATAAGAGTTCTAATTGAAAGTTAAAAAAAAAAAAGAGGGGAGTGGTTTCCCCCAGTATATTCTCAGAACAATATTCACTAGAAGACATTAAATGTGAGAGCCATTGCAAAGCCAAATGAGTGACAAAAAGTAGATAAATGGTTTCCTGGGACCAGGAGTGAAGGGGATTAACTACAACTTTTTCGGGTTACATGGGTACATGTGTTTGTCAAAACTCATTAATGCATACATTTTATTGAATGTAAACTCTATCTCAATAAAGTTTATTTAAAAATAAATGAACATAAGAAGAATCTATTTAGAAGTTATTTAAATAAAACTTAAGAAAAAAAAGGTGCTGCCTTGCACAAAGTCAATTAATTAAATGGAAGTATATAGAAGAAAATTAGAAAATGATGTTATAATTTACAAAAGTAAATAGCAAACCACCCAGTTTATTTAAAGCAGGATTTAATTTACCCCAATTTGATTTACACACCACTTTTCAGGAGCCTGTTTTATCTTGTAATGGGAGAGGAACACTTAATAGTCTGTCAAAGATTGAGAAATCAGTCAGTGACGCTAGAAATTGCCTCTTGACTCACAGGCATGGACTATACAGCCAGGTTGCTTATTGTACTAAGCAGAGGATGGAGATTAGGAAGGGAAAAAGGTGTCTTTTCCCTTTCAAAGATTAATGTCTAGTGAACAGATCTGACAAACTAGTGCACATTTAATCCCAAATAACCCAACTCCATAGGGACCCCTCTTTTCTTTGGCCTCCCCCTACACAGCTCCTTGACTCTGTCCAGCCTGTAGGTGATTCCCCTCCTCTAGGCTTCCATAGCACCACTGGCAGACTTCTATCAGATATTTAACCCACAGTTGCACTCCCTATAACCACCTGTTGATTTTCTGTACCCCTCTCTGACTAGATTGTGAAATTCTTGAGTATAAGGACCATAATTTACTCATCTCTGAATCTCTCATACCTGTCATGGTACCTAGCTCATAGTGGCATGTAGAAAGATTTGTGATCGAATCAACCTTATCATACCTGGACGTTTAATTAAAAGGCACCACAGTCCATCCAAGTGAACAAGCAAGAAACCTAAGCATTACGTAGGGACACTCATCTAGTCATCTAATACTTCGTATCTAATCCATCACCAAGTCCTGTTGATTTTACCTTCTAACGAGATTCTCAAGTCTATCCACTTCTCTCCACAGCCATGACTTCTACCCTACTCCAAGTTACTGTCACCTCTAGCCTGGACTAGTGCAACCACATCTATTCTGGACCCCCTCCAATCCATTCTCCATACTGGAACCATCTGATGATGTCATTGCCATACCCTTCCTTACAATCACTTTAATGACTTTCCATTGCTCTTAGAATAAAAAGGAACTCTTTAGTGGGGCGTATAGGCCCTGCACTGCCTGCCCCTTAACCACCTCTCCAGCCTTAGCTTGTTCTAGTCTCTTCAACCCTCCCCTCACTTCAGCCAGCTGCAGTTGGCCTTCTTTTAGCTGCTGGTATTTAGCGTGATCTCTTCACAGAGCACACTCGCACATGCTGATGCTTTTGCCAGAAAAAGCCTTCCATCCTCTCCTTTCCTAGTTAATGCCCATTTAGCCTTTACATCTCTGCTTAAGCTTCACTTCTTCTAAGGCGCTTTCCCTGAACTCTGATTAGGTGAAATCCCCGTAATACATGTTCTTTTAACACATGTACCTCTTTCCTTCACACCAGTTTCACAACTAAAACTTCATATTAACTTGTGTATTTGTTTAAGGCCTGTTTTTCCCACTAGATTTTTAAGCTCTTAAAGGTAATAATTGTGTGTGATTTTGCTCCCCACTGCCTTCCTAGAGCTCTGCACGGTGCCTGTCTGTCACACAGCAGAATCCCAAATATGTTTTTAAATAAATAAAAGAATACAGCTATACAGAAACAATAGCAAACTGAAGAATATATAGTTCACTTTTAGGAATTTCTATCACTCATTCAACAAATATTCTTTAATCTACTCTGTGTCAAGCACTGTGCTAAAGTGATAGGAATGCAAAGGGGCAAGAGATATAATCCCTGTCCTAATGGAACTTACAGGCTAGTTTAATGAAAGGGTCATTTTCCCAGCAATTTTATTTATAAAGTTACATTTTCTATAATTCAACTAAGGTACTACTTTTATTGAACAGGTTGTTTGAACTTTCTGACTTTTAATGTGTTATTAGGAGCTGTTTTGTTCTAGCGTTGTGTGTTGTACCCTTTGTCAAGTCTTTTCTGCTCTTGAGCTGATTCCACCTGCCAGTCTACTGTGCACGGGGGCATTCTCCTCCTTTTCAGCCCACTAAGTAGGTTAGTGACAGTAACAGTAGCAGCAGTGGCAGTATTCATACTAGTAGTTGTAGTCACAGGGCCAGCAAAATCGGTATTATTTGATCTGTTATCTCAAATTCTCTCAAGAACTCTGGAAGGTAAAGACATATACAAACAGATGTAAAAGTACAGGCTTAGCGAAGTTCAATAACGTGTCCAGAGTCACTCAGCAAGTTATTGGTAACATAAGAATTTGAATCCAAATCTTTCTGACTTTAAATCCTGTGCTCTTTCCACTCACCACACTTTCTCTAGGGCAAGGGAGACTGCTACAATGATTTTCTCAGTTCTGCTTCCTGGCATCTCCCTGCTACTAGACTTTAATGTTCATGAAGTAGTAGTTTATGAGGTGATTTTGAAGTGCATTATGATCCCTAAGGAAGAATGTATGTTTTGAGGCTCAAAAAACTCTTTGGATTACAAAACTGACTTATGAACCAACCAAAAAGGGATAAATATGGAGTTATGTCAGGGTTAGTTTGAAATTGTTCCTCTTTTATCATACATTCTGAGAGTTAGTAAAGAATATAAGTTAATGGCTACTGGAAAATGTCAAGAATCCCATATACTTCCACAGTTTTGCTTGAACGACTTTTATAAACCGGATCAACAGAACTCTCTGAAGGCTTTACATTAATTTGACTTACATATTTCAATTATAATCAAGAGATCGATTAAATTTGGCATAAAAAACCTCTAAGGCAAGACTTAGGACTAAGTTAGAAAGGCATTGCGGAGTAGTAGAAAGTGACAGAAAGCAACACTGGATTGGGAAAAGTCCCAGTTTATCTACTTCTAAACTCTGTCTTTAGGGCACAAAAATGAACCTCTCTGGGTTCTGCTATTTCATCTGAAAGGATGACGGGATCAGATCATATTCTCATCAAAGTCCCTTATAGCTCTTATCTGCTCCTGAAGCTACAGTTCACAAATGTTACTGGGTAAATCAAAAGTCTACGTAGCTAGAATTCCAAGCGAGTAGAGATCAATCAATCAATCAATTAATTAATTAGAAAAGAAGCCTCCATGAATTGGTGACAGAATTATCTGGGTAACAGCAAGGACAGTATAAATGCATGCTCTCTCTTGCAGAAGCTCTAAGAAAACTGTATTGGCTATCTCTCCAGTATCTTCCTAGTCCTCCCCATCCCCAGACACGCATGGGCCAGTTGCTACAATGAGATGTACCTGCATGCTCTCAACAACAAATGAAGCAGCAGTTAGCATAGTGCCTTTGCAGAGAAGAGATACTCTGAAAAATTCTCCTTTAATTGAGTTAAAGTGAGGAACCACAATAAAGAAAGGTGTACAAACCAGAGAGCATAAGGGAAGGCAAGACTTCTGGGCTCTAACAGACACAGGCTAAGGAGCAGGGTTTATGCCCAGTTGTGAGGGTTTTAGTTGGGGAACAGGTACCTAATGCCCCAAAACTGGACCTCATTTAACAGTGAATAAAAATTATAATTCTTCTATTGTGCATATTCTCAACTATTCCACGAAAATGAGTTATTCTCTCTGACGTTCTAGCCCTCCAGTAATTAAGTCTACTTTACGTATCTAACCTTACCGCTCAACGTTCTCTAATGCAATCCCCAGGCTTTACTTGGTCATTTAACTTGAGAATGCATGAATTGTAAGATGAGAAATTAGAGAGATTGGCCTTCAAATTCCAGCTTCATCCCTTATTAATTGTGCAACCTTGGGCAAGTTACTTAACCTCAGAATGTTAATCCCTCCTTTATAGAGTTTTTGTGACGTTATCATTCAATGGGATGATAAAAAATATAATCATGATAGTTATCATTTATTGTGAACCAACTATGTACTAGACTCTAGTACATAGATTCTACCAGATTTAGGGAATTGTCCTCCTGGTGGGAGTAAACATCAAAGAATTCAGAACACGGTAATCAGAGGTTATAAAGCCAGCTGCTAGTCTAGGCAGGCAGTTGCCTTCAGAATGACCAGCAAGCTTATGTGTCAGTTTTGTCTCAATAAACCTGAGCAGGTGGAAAATGACCAGCAAGTGCTGGATATCCCAGCAGCAGGCCGTGTACATGCACCAGGAGTCGAGGGCCAGGCCCCATGCAACCATCCAAATCAGCAGAATTTTATTCAAAATTGAGTAGATCAGGCAACAAGTTTGCACACCTCAATCTTTTCTTTCCTATTCTTAAGATGCAAAAGACTTAGGGAATTGACAGAATCTGAAAGGAAATTTGGAGTCACTTTTCCTCAAGTGTTGGATTGGAATGGGGAATAGACAACTGCATACGCACTGTGTGGCCTTGGGTAAGTTGTATAACTTCTTGAATCTGAGTTTCTTTATCTATAAATTGGGGCCTGTACTTTTGAGGGCTGTGGTAATGATAAAATATAATGAAATAAATATCTGTAAAGTAATAGGGTACCTGAAATATAAAATAAACAATGACTGTAGTTATTATGGCATTAGTTACATTCCTCCAGCTCTAAAGGATTCAAATGTCAGCTAAATATAGGATGCTATTTCCATACATCAGCAAAAATACAGGTACAAACATCATGCTTGATATTTAACAATTCGATGAGGTTTGGAAAAATCATGACAAGTAGCTCTCTTACACTGTCCTGATTCTGGAGACAATATGCAACATAGGGCCTTGGAGCTGCAGTTTGCACTGATCTCCCACAGCAATCATCAGTTGCCCCACACAATTTAATACTTCATTGTATCCTAACGTCTGTCCCATTCAGACAGCTCCAAAAACTTGGATCTCTATCCCAGGCGTCTCCCTGAATGCAGGAATTATATATCCAACTGTCTGCTCAACATCTCCTCCAAGATATCTAATGGGCATCTCAAATAAAACATGGCCAGAACAGAACTCTTCAATCTTCCCACAAAAGCTTACTTCCCTCCAGCTTCCCCATTTCAGGAAACAGCACTACTCTCTGCTCTATTACTAAAACCAAAAACCTAGGAATCATCATGAAGAGTGTCCAGTCATTTCTATCTCTACAACATCCCTTGAATCGGTCTACATTTTCCTATCTCTGTCACCACCAATCTAGTCCAAGCCATAATCATCTTTCTTTGAGATGCTGTCCATAGCCTCTTCACTTGTGTCCCTGCCTCTTTCCATTTATTATCCATGGAGCATCCAGAGGAATATTTTTTTATGTAAGTCAAAAAGAACATTGTTCTACTTAAAATCATCCAATGGCATCCTCCTAGTCTTAGGATAAAGACCAAAACCCTATAAGGCACTGTGTTATCTGGCCTTTACCTAGTTTACCAATTTGCCTTATTCTCCCCACTACTCCCTGTGATTCAGCCACACTGTTCTCTTTCTGTTCCCTAAGCATGCAAGGATCTTTGGCACCTCAAAACCAACACATGCTGTTCCCTCTAAAATATTATTTTTCTCCACCTTTCACCTACATAACCCTTCGGAGTCAAGCCTAAATGCTATTTTGCTTCAAGTAGACCTTCCCCAATGATCCAATATAAAGTAAGGGCCCACCTACTTCTTAGGTAGTCTCTATTATTTTCCTTTTTATCATATATTGCAGTTATTAATTATATAATTATCCACATGTGTGTTTAGTCCCTTATCTATTCCCATCCCCCATTACACTACAAGCTCAATTAGGGTGGAACATATCTCTCTGAGTTCACTTCTATTCACTGAGCACAATGAGTATTTGAGGAAGGTTAAAAGAATATCAAATATATTAATTGTGGATCCAGAGTTGATAATCAGTGAATTAGACAGTAAATACTTGTTCACTTGTCATAAAATGTCCTTTTCACCTTTCATCTCATATTCTAGACAGGAGGTAAATTAAATAGCATTATGAAGATAATTTTGCTGGCATAAAATAGAAGTATAAATACTAACATATCTGATTTTAGAAGCAAGGGGATTAGGTGGTTAAATTATGATATTAAATGCCTTTTATCAGAAAAAAATTCACGCCCAGTTATTTCTCAATCAACTTTTATGCCAAAGTTTACAGTGACGCTGTGATGCCCTGACCATCAAAACTGAACAAACAACTCAGGGTATTGACCCAATATCTCTGAACATTATTATTACTGCCGTTTCATCTCATTGTTCTAGAACACAGCTGAAGAGAGTTATCAGACACTATTGGCAGGCTCAGATGCAAAGGATTCAAAACACAGAAAACATTAAAATTTACTCATTCAACAAATACATTAAATGACTACTACATGCCAGACACACAACTGGGTGTTTTTCTGAACCAGTCAGAGAGGATCAAGGCAAAGTGCCCCAGAAAGAAGTCAACCTTCTCCATCTGCAGACCTACACCTATGCAGCTCATCACTTAGGCTTCTGCGTCTGGTGCTTCCCAGCTGCTTTTCAGGATCCCCATTGGAGCATACAGCCAAATCACAGAGAGATTTCTAGCTATATAAAGTACTCCCGGTACCAAGAAATGATTTATGGACTTGAACTGATGAATTATTTTCCTATTTGACAGCCAAAGGAGGCCATTTAACTGCCTTTTATAAACCACTAGTGATGAATCATAATGACATAAGGAATTACTGGACGGGAAAAGGCCACTCTCTTTAGCATGCTTGTCCTCGGGACTCATTTCCACCTCGGCTTTGTCTCAGCAGGCTTTGCTCTTGGCTCTCACATCATTAAACTGTCTTGCTGGCTGCAAAAGCTCATTTATACAGACAACAATATTTTCTCTGACCACCTTAATTGACAAATTATTCCACATGATTGCATCGCCTTGAATGAAACCGTTTTGCCTGAAATACCTACATCTGTAGCCCTTTGCTTGCGTTTCTCATAGCCTCTGGTTAACTTCCCAATTTTTAAAATTCATCTCCTGTAAATGAAGTACCCTATTAAAATATCAATTTGTCTTAGATCATTTATCAGACTGCTCTCTTGTGGTAAAATGGCTGTGAGGTGATCTTTGCAAGCATTCCAATAATAATGATGAGGATAATGGTACTAATCATAATAATGAATATCCTTTATTGAGTACCTACTATTTCCCCGACACCATTGTAAGTGTTTTTTAATATATTTTCTTCCCTCAACACAGCTACTGTATCTCCCCATTTTGCATGGAGGAAAACCTGAAATCAGAAGGGTAAATTCAAGTTCTCAAAGTCACACAGCTACTAAGGATATGAATCCTATTTTTCTGGTTCTGAATCAGGATACAAGGGAGTAAATCAAGTTTTCAGAATTTTCCACAGGTCTTTTGTTAGAATCAAATTCTTTGTTTAGCTAAAATTCCTGTGTGTGTGTGTGTGTGTGTGTGTCCCTCTAAATATTTTTCTTAGCAAAATGTCTTAACCATCCACATATAAGAAAATCTGTTCTAATCAAATGAGATCATAGTACTCTGAGCATTGTATGGTTCTGTGAGCATTTACTAGTGGAAGGGGCTCAGGGTTTGAGAAAGCAACAACCTAAAATCTTCATTCCAGCACTACTGTTTAGTTGCTGTAAAGCACTGAGAAAAATTACTCTCTGAATTTCACCTTCAGTATCTGTAAAGTGAGGCTAAGATGATGATACCTCATAGATTTTTTTGATGCTTAAATGAGATCATATCTATGAAAACACTGAGCCCAGCTCCCAGCTCCAAAATTGTATTTTGTGTCTAAATGTTAAAAACAACAACAACAACAACACTTTTGTATGGGGAACAAAGGATCTTAGAGAACATTAGTCTAATGGGTGAGACAAAACCTACACAAAGAAGATGTTTAAGATCATTATACATTAGCATCAGGCAGTGTGGGGAAAACTTTTACAAAATTGTCAAGGGAATTTAGGGGCAAGAAACAGGTGACTGTAAAATGAAGTTAATCCGTGAAGACATCCTGGAGGAAGCACAGATGTGCAAATGTGTCTTGGCAAAGAGGAGTAAGAGCACGAAGCAGGAAAGCAGGAAGACAAGAATTAAAGGCACTTATCGTGCCCTTGTTACAAGAGTCATGCAGGTAGTTCCTGGCATGTTGCTTTAAGAGCAACATTTTAGAACAAAGGTGGGTTCAAATCCTAGCTCTACCACTTACTAGCTGTGTGATCATAGATGAGAAACTTATCCTCTCTGAGTCTCCATTCTTCCCTTGTAAAATAAAGACCGTATCACCAACTTTCCAAGGTTGCTGTGAACTTTGATTTTCAAGTGCAGCGCCTGACTCAATAAATGAGCACTCTCTATGCATTTACTCCACTTTGTCGGAGCTAGTTTATGGCTGAACTTTTGACACACTAAACGCCTAGTTTTCATTCCTGTACAAGGGTGGTTTGATAGAATAGTCTCAGCTTGCTCAAACCACTGCTTTCAGGTTGGGAGAGAACAAGTCAGCTGAGACTCTCACAAATGAATATAATGGAACTACGAAAAATCTGTGACCGATACCTATACACCTAGAAGTCATAATGCAATTCCTTCTCAAGAATCCCCTCCCCCACCCCTAACTCTAGTCAGAAAAGTCAGCCAAGGAGTCAATGATCACCCCAGGTGCTGGAAGAGAGCCACCAGAGCGGAACTGGCCTAGATTGGGCACGTTTGCCATATCCTGCTGCCACGTGCTCCGACTTGCTCACCCTCAGCCCTCCAAGCTGGTCTCCTGCACAGCCACTTGCGAAATAATCCCACAGGAATGACTGTTCTCACGGTCCCTGACTTTGCAGAGAAACAAGACTCTTTCTGCTGATGGGACAGTTTAACGGTGTTCGTTCATCTCCCTGAAGGGCACAGAAACATGACACAAACATATTTCTAGGACAGAGACTGGAAATCTCTTTGACCCTGGCTGGCACCAATAGGGTTAAGGGACAGCACTGTGTCATAGGCTGAGGCAAAGGAAGGGAAATAGGGAGAAAAAGGAGAGACAACACAAGAGTGGCAGAAGACGAAGGGAATAAAAATCACTCTTTAGACTGCCATTCAAGGCCCTCTTTCCTACTAATTCTAAGCAGGCTTTTTTTCCTCCTCCCAGTCCCCCGAGGTCATGAATCGAGATGACCTTGTTCCTAGAGGGAGCAAACAGCCACCTGCAGGGTATGAATTGTGACACTCTGGGAAAGGCCCCCCACAGGCACCGCCAAGCTGCCAGAAATCCCCACCATTAGTCATGCCTATGAGTTACAGAATTGAAATTTCTATTAAACTGCAAATACGTTAGCTTAGAAGGGAAACATTGTGGCCATAATCAGTCATGAATTCTTATTTCATTGAGGTATTAGGTCAGCCCCAGCAGAAAGCAAGGATCTCTCAGGAGATGGGCTACAGAGAAGACAGGACATTAGGACATTTAAAACAGTCAGAGAAGGGACAAAGATGTCTTTCAGAGTGGGCAGGGTAGGACTGGAAAGGCCAGGGTGACCCGGGGAGAGAGGGAGGCCGAGGAGGAAAGGCAAAGGAGCTGCTGCAAGCCGGTTTCGGTCATGAGATTTCTGCACCTGCGACTGTGCAAAAGAACGGTCAATTAGCACATGCACAGTCAGTCATGTGAAAGTTCCCTTAATGTAGCCAAGAACTACTGACTGCTGAGGTCTTTCCTCATTAAGTCACACTGAAGGTATAAACGAGATACATTCTCATGTGATCATCAGGATGCAGACATTCAGATCATGTTAAGCGGCTTCTCAAAGAGCACAGGAAGGAGAGAGAACACAGGCCGATGATCTGTTCCCCTCTGTGCTTCACATTGCACTGCTTCGGGGCAGCTCGAGGGCGGGTGCTTTATCCCCAGGGCTCTTCATTTATCTGTAACATTTGAGACCAACCTGCTTCATCATCTAAATCGCTCTTCTCTGTTAGGTGATCAATTTGTCAATACCCCTCCTATACTATTACATCCATAAATTGTGCCCTTCACTCTCTGCATAGATCGACCAGCCTATTGGATGGTGTGATTAGGATGGCTTCTGAGTGCTGTTCTCAGTTTGTCTATTAACTCCTCTCCAGACCACTTTAATTTTTTTTTCCCTCCATTTCCTGCTGGAGATGGAAGTAGTGGAGCAGAGTCTGGGCCAGCCGCACAGTCAGTCGCTTGTTTAAAAGTGCTACTGAACCAAATCCTTGAAGGCAAAGGCCACAAACAGACAACCACCAAACTGAATTTAGCCTACAAGCATGTTTATTTGGTCCACACAGTGCTCAACAAGGCAGGTATTTCCACATTAAAAAAATTCAGACTTCAAGCATCTCTTCTAAAATTAGAGAGCCTGGCAGTATTGGATCCTTCATTTCACATGCCAGCAATCAGCTAGGGCTGAGTTGGTGCGGCTAGTACTCGCCAACCTGCCCCTCCCTGTTCACTCACACTCTCTCAGGTATATGACCTGCCTGGCTTCTAGAAGCATTTGAGTATTGATTAGGGAATTACCCCTTTGCTGGCTTGGATTCAGCCATTAGCAGTAAATGTTTTTCCTTTTATAGAAGGAACAGAATCAGACCCATTTCTTCTTAAAACCAAAGGGTGCTTTTTGGCAAATAAGCATTTTAAAATAATAGGTTATTTTGGGGATCCTTAGACCTGAGCTCTAGAGTCACCAACTTCGGAGTTGTCTTGGGGTTGCATCTCTTTTCCTTCTGGCCCAGAAGGGACTGTGGACAGAGGAGTGGGGTAGGATAGGAAAATACTGTGTTAGGAACCAGAAGATAGGGGTTCTAGTTCTGGCTATGCCATTCACCAACTCCCAGCCCATAGCAAATGATTTAAATACTCTGAGCCACAGTTTACTCTGCTGAAAAATACAAATAACAACAACAAGAACAACAACAACAATAATCTTTGCTGCCAACTCAATCAAGTTCCGTGAGAAACAGAATGAGATCCCAGAAGTGAAAGTGCTTTGAAGTTATAGAAGGAAGGTATAACTCAGTGGTAGAGTGTGTGCTTTGTATGACAACATCCTGGGTTCAACGCCCAGTAACTTTATTTTTTTAATGAATAAACAAACAAATAAACAAACAAACAAATCTTATTACCTCCCTCCCAAAAAAACAAACAAAAAAGACAAAATTTAAAAACTAAAAAAAATAATTATAAAGTACTCTACAAATACAAAGCTGTCTCATTTGTACCCAGCGGAAGCAATCACCAATGAAATAAGCACCCAAAGAATCCAAGCTACGTATAATGTCTGAGTACTTACTATATGCTCAGCACCTGGGGAGTTGGAAAAGAAATGGTCAATCCCTGTCCTTAAGGAGCTTATAGGCTAATTGAGAAAATAAGATAAACAACAGAAAACAATAAAAGATTATAATTGCAACATAAAGTTAATGCCTGCTAAGCATCTTACTGAAACCGTTAAAGATACAATAAAGATACAGTCATTAGTAGGAGGCCAAGAGAGCTGGGTACTCACTCAGTTTTGTTTTGTTTTGTTTTTTGTTGTTGTTGTTTTTGTTTTGTTTTTTTTTACAGTTTATCCTGTGGAAACACCATCCTCAGATACTCTCAACCAGGGGGAAAGTGTCATGTGGTCATGCAAGTTTAGGAAATGTTCTAAACGATAGCCCATCCTCCTTTTAGAAAATTATAATACCCATGAGAATATTATACACACTAAGATGCCCTAAAATGCCTTTCAAGAAAAAGCTATATAACTTGGACCTAGCAGATAAACACATTGCCATGGAACCTCTCTCCATCTCCCTCTCCTCCCTTCCTTTTTCTCTCCCAGAAATCTATTAACATCTTTTAGAATTGCAGCTCCATAGAACAGTTTGGGAAACTCTTTGAAACACTATTTATCCTAATGAACACATTTTAAATTTTCACAGGTTCCAGAAGGAGCATAATTCTGTCTCTACCTGTCTCCTTTAAGAGCCACATTGGAACCCTGGATCTTATGCTACTTGTTGCACAGAGTAGACACTGATTTATGTGTTGATTGTTCTTTACCAACTGAATCAACATTGTTGAACTAGACTGTTCTCCACTGTTTCACTTCCACTAGCTTGAAATCATTGCCATAACTGCAATGCACCACACTGGAATCCATTTTTTTCCTCAATAGAGATTTGCATATTAATAGGGCCATATGGTACCAAAACACAAAGCTCGGCAAACTCCATCTTTTGTACATTCTCGCTTTTCCCGGCACCACACTGTTCCTTGTTTCTCTCCTGGCACCATCCTAAGTTCAGATTTCATTACATGTCCGATTCCTACCGATCTGATCTAAGGTGCTCACTGAGAGCCAAGGATTAGGCTCCAAAATGTCAAGTGTATTCTTTTTAGAGTTATCTAAATTCCAATAGGGACTTATTGAAGACTAAACAATTAGTGTCCAAAAAGGACATTATAGTGGAATGATATACACTGTGATCGATATTCTGGCATCTTTTACAATGTACATAATATATATTTTGTGGGTGAAATTGTATGGTTTGTACTTGATGGTGGTTGAAAAGTTGTATTTGAAAGTCAGAAAGACCCATGCTCTGCTAATTATGAAGTATGTGACCTTGGGACATAATATGACCTCTTTAAGTTTTAGTTTTTTCTTCTATAAAATGGGGACAATGATCATATCCACTCTCATATGGTGGTTGTGAGGAATAAAGGAGAAAATGAATGAAAAACACTAAGTACAATGTCTGCCACACAGTAAGCTCTCAATAGATATTAACTCTCTGAGGTCCCCTTTTATGATTATTACTTAGCTGTTGACTTAGAGATCACTTCTCCTGTTGTATTGCCATCACTCTGTCAGAATCTTCACTTCCTCCAGCTCTCCAACATATCTCTAAATTCCACTGTTTTTCCTAAACCCACTCTGATCCCAGTGTCTCAGGATTAACAGAGGCATAAAGGAACAAAGAGCTAGGGCCTGGAAAAGCCTGTTTTCAAACTTGATGCGAAATTTCTTCCTCTGTGGGTAAATAGATGCTATTCTCCACACCAAAGGAAGGTTATTCTAACAAGCTATGCAGTCTGGATGACACCTCCAACAGTGCACTACAGTTAGTTTTAATTTTGCAAAGTGAAGTTAAAAGCACTTACTGAAGCCATGCATTTGAACATCTTCACCAAAGACTGATTCCAACTTCCAGTTTGCAATATTATCAAGCTTCGCCTGTCCAGGTTGCTTTGCTGCTAAGGCTTATAGTAACCCAGCAGCAAATCTTTGAAACTTATCCATAGAATTAAGCTCTCTTTCTAGCCATGACGTTCAGACACCAATGGGTTAAGAAATCTCTTACCCCTAATATGTGAGGAGTCTCAAATCAGTAACTCTAGAGCTGTCTAAGGTAATCAGGAGTTGGGGTTTTATTTGCATATTCCCCAGAGAACAGGTTAGTATTTTTTTTCTTTTTTCTAAATGGCCAATACGCATTTCTAAAAAGCTGCATAAAATCATGCATTTGTGAATGATTTGTCAGGTGATTGGTGAATTATCCTCTAAATGCTGTTAATTAGTACTAGCTTCCTGCTTGAATTTGTGTTTGGGAGGCCCTATAATTTATGTCTGCCTTTGACCTTCACAAGGTAGACCTTCTCCTCTAGTCCCAGGAGACCCTGTTCCATCATCTTGCCCACTCCCACACCTCCACTCCTCCTTCTTCATTATCACCTGTTCTACAATCTCACCAACATGTAACCAACCTTCCCTTCTCTCCTTATTACTTCGACTAGCCCTCTGCACAAACTTCAGTGTGAGAGTAAAGGAAAAATATCTTTAAAATAGCAAGCAGCCATGTGAAATACGCTGTGGGAAATAAAACTTAGCTGTTGTCATCTTTGGCAAATGACCTAAACACACTATTGTACACGTCTATTCACTGTCAAACCCCTCTGTATTCATCTGCAGCCTTCAAAAGAAAAAAGAAATGTCTACAATAACATCACACAAGTCTGCTATGATTTATGTATTAAAAGTGTTCCAGAAAAGTTGCATATAAATCAAATCCAACTTTAATGCAGTAGGCAAGCTGGATATTTAAGGAAATTCTATGACAAACTCTTTTTTTGTAGTGAAAAAATAACTTCATAAAGCCAATGATTACCGCCTAAGTAATCAGTTTTGAATAACTGGATCTTTTTATAACTGATCTATTTAAAGCAAGCAGCACCTATACACTTAGGAGAACACTTGTTTCACTGAAGAAATATTTCACAGATTTATAAATTTCAAAGAACACTCAGTAAATAATCTTTTAAAGTTTTGATAATCTTTGCAAACTTGCATTCTTGCAATACACAATCTTAAACATCTCTATCTACATAATTTTATAATTAACCAATCTTACTAATTTTGTATTAGAATTTCTATCCCATGCCTGCATATTGCTAAATGCAAAACAAGTATGAGTGGGTGACTCTTAACAACCCCAGTCTTTTATTTTGAATTGCAAGAGGACAATCTGTTGATTGATTTTAATACCAAGCAAAGTACAATAGAACTTAGATAATATTGCAAACAGAAATAAATCTTCACAGAGCAACCTCTTAAACTTCCATACCAAGAAATCACTTTGTTTCCTACATCAGGTACAGAATTTGAACTGTATGAATAAATACATAAACTTGGTATCTTCTTATATGAATGATGACCCAAGGATAATTTCGAACTATTTTTCCAGGATGTAATAATTGGTACATTTTAATTTAAATATTAAATGAATAAATTACTGTTTCAGTGGCTGAGGTTGCTTTATCCTCACCCTCTCTTGACAGATTTCCCTTAGTTACCAAAAGCATGTATTTGCATGATAGCTTTTAGGAGTTTACATAAAATAATTTGAGGCTTGTGAAAACTCGTTTTGGGGTGTGTATGAACTAACATGCTCATAAGGGAATCAAACCTGTGACTGACTTCTTTAGCACCATTCTCTCAGCTAGTACTTCTCAAAGCATGATCCTTGAGAGGCATGCAACAGTTTCACCTGGGCAAAAAGGCCAATTCCCAGTGTTACTGATGTGCTGAACGAGAATCTGGGGGAGAGAGGTGGGAATCTGCATTTAAGGAGCCTCACCTTTACCAGAACTGGGTTCCTCCACCTGATTCTGATGCACACTAAGGTCGGTCTGAGAAACTCTGGGAGGTAGAGCTCAGGTGAAATTTTAAATCCCTAGTTCAACTCTTTTTAAAGTTTTGGGCAAGTGGATTAATACCTTATAAAATATCCCAAATAAGAAGATGTAGCCCTAATTTTCCAGAATCTAAAAATAAACCAAATAAGCAAATGTGTTGTCACCATAACCCAATAGATGGGAGCATAAAAGAAGTTTGGTATTTACGTTATTATGGTCCAACTTAAAATATAAGCAAAATACTATAATGTTACCAACTTTACTAAGTGACTCCCAAGTGGAAGTGTTCTGCAAACATCTGATAAGGACTGTGTGACTGTGGTCAAAGTGATGCTGCTGCAAGGATCTGTGCATGGTTGGGTCACTTAATAATGATGTATAACTGCTTATGATTGACTCTTCTGCTTGACTTAGGCAGGAAGTCCAGTTTGTGTTGAGAAAATCAGAAATTAATCAAAAGCAGATCTTTGCTATTTGGGATTGACCCAATATGGTAGTTACTTTCAAAGCTCATGGGGAAAAGAACATGCAAGTCTAATCAAAATAATAATTGAAAACTTCATAGAAGGTACTTTACAAAGTAAGACTGTCATGGATCAGAATAGAGAATGAACTAAAGTATAGATACATATATTAATTTCTAATAAAACATATTTTTTCCTCGTGTTAACACTCAGAATTTAGAAAAAGATGGGAAAAAAACCCAGCTGACTCTCAGGGATCAAAAACTGAGTTAAATATATGAATTACAGAAATGAATTTACTAAGCAAGTGTCATTATTAGTAGACTGATTTTAGCACTATCCCCAAAAGGTCAGCTAGACCTAAACAAAAGCAACATAGAAGAAAATTTGTGAATATGTTACAATTAGCCAACTAGTTGATGTCAACATTAGATGGTTAAACGAGTAGTGCCCAAGTGCATTTATCTTAAGTTAATTAGTGTAATCAATACTACAATTGTCTGGATAATGCCAAATTTCACCATGACACGGATATTCTCCACAATACAAAAATGTGTGTGTATACTTATACACACACAAACACATCTAAAACACATAGATGAAGAAGAAAATTAGTCAAGATTTGCTCAGGAACAATAGCAGGTAGACTTTTTGTCAGTTTCTTAGGGTCCATCACACCCATTGTTAGGAATAACTTTTATGATATTAGGTTGTTTTCTTTTGCTGAAAATTACTTTCTAATATTCACCACCAGGTAAGAATACCCTGAATTTTTCTCTTCCACTGTGAGTACAATTACTAATTTACACTTCGCTTGTACTTCAGATTTAAAACACATATGTGCATGGCTATTTATTTGGAGTTGCCCCATTTCAGAATCACCAAAGTTCACAATTACATCACTCACTGATGAACAATTTTGTATAAATGATATTTTGGATGCAGTCCAGGAAGATTTCATTCCAAAAGTCCAACAGAACCTCATTCTAAGGCAGCCTTCACCTACAAGGAGATTCCACATATGGGAAGTCGACATTCTACAGTGGTTCCAGTATACCTTTTCTGAGATGCTTAGTAACAATGATATCCTAAGGAGTGAAGAACCTTTAATAAAAGTAGAGAACATATATGCAGCAATTGGGAACATGTTCCCTAAATGAATTGTTTACATTCCACATATAGCTTCTCACTACAACTTATTAATAGTGAGCTTCACAACTATTTGATTTGTAGCCAATTCTAAATTCACAGCAAGTTCACTCCTTGTTTTGGAAACTCTCACTTCCTGTACCAAATTATACTTAAAAATCTAATTTGCCATGATTTGGTAAAAAAGAAAATCAGTGTTTACCTGTGACTTTCAATTCAGTTGTCCTTCTCACAAGTTTTCCTTCATACTTAAGCTCACAAGTGTAATTCCCTCCATCTTCTTCTTGAACTTCCTGGATTAGAAGAGCATTTCCTTTCTGTATTATGATGCTTCTCCACATTTTTGGCTTGCATTCCTGCAGAGAAAATATCTTCTAGTAAGTGAAAAATAAAAATTCACATCACTAAGTCTTAGTATTGGCAAGTTAGTAGTTTTACTTTTTTTTGTACTCTTTAGCTTTCAACATATGTAGCTACAGAGTTAAGTCAATGACCAGAAAACATCATAAACGCATCTTATTGCATCCAATTGAAATACCGTAGCTATCACCCTAAGGACCACTTTAATAAAACGCCTGATCCCAAGAGCAGACAATTCTTAGAGACATTCTGTGAGAACAGAGAAGCATACAAGCTCCCCAAATGCACAAAAAGTAGAGCAGAACCTTAGAAGTCACTAAATGACATTTTAATGCCCTGGTCATTTCTATACGATAGGGATCTCTCCTAAGCATCCTAAGAGGATAGTGTCCACTTAGCAACATAGTATACAACAAGGGAGTCTTAGGCATTATTAAAATTTTATAATAGGCTTTTAGACTGGCAATGGTTTCATTAATTATTTCTTATAGTAAAAACTAATCATAATATTCAAGAGTCTCTCTCCCCACAGTCAAGAGATCCACTGTGGAGAGGCTAAGGGGGAAGAGGTCGAGAAAATTAGGCTTGAGGAATTGTCTAGAAACATAGCTAGGTAAAATGAGGACACATTTTGTTCTAGTAACAGAATGGAGAAATCATTCATTTATTTTCTAAGTTCAGTGACATATCACCAGAGAATAAGATTTTGGTTTTGAGGCCAATTCTTTCCTGATGGGAATGTGAGAGAGTGCTGCTTGCTACTGGGATGGACTTTACTAGAAAGGAATGCTTAATAATCTTCCACAGACTGATAATGATATAGCAATAGCAGAAGATATAAGAATATTCAGACAAGTGGTTTTGTCTTTTGAGAGTTTCCTCAGACTACTTTTTACATATTATAGCAGTTTCTCTAACACTCATCTCAAATGTTCAACAAAAGTGGCAGCCAAAAGCTGTACAAACATCAGTGAACAAGCAGGGGATAGCAGTGAGGGGATGCTGAAGTAGCTGAAGTATTTTATTATCTAAATTTTTAAACTGTCAGTTAAGACAATTAAAAAATTGGTTATGAGGCAGATGATATGAATAACAGTTGAGAGCACTTTCCACTTCCCCCATGGTATATACGACATCTCCTCTACCTCCCCTCCCTACCGTCACTCCCACCTTCCAAACACATATCCTCAACATTCATGCAAACGTAGAATCGATGCTGACTGTCAGTCCCCAGCTCTGAGTGTTTATGTGTGTGTGTGCATGTGCATAAAATGATTTGGGAGAGTGAGTACCCATTTATTAGGTTTTTTGTGTCTTTTTTTGTTGTTGTTGTTTTTTATTGTCACACAATTTTTTTCTGTCACAATAGAAGCTTTGACAACAAAACACAAAAACTGACATTTAACTTCACAGGTATAATATTAAGAGACATGCTTGCTTTATGTCCAATACAACTACCCAAACACATTGTCAGAGAGTAAATAAAAGTAATATCATCTAGGGCATCTAGATATAAAGCTGCTTTGCTCCCTAGAGTCTTTGCAAAGAACACTTAAGGGTCTGTCTGAAATTATATTACGTACTGTGTCTGGTGAGGTTTATCACCTATATAAGATTTGCTTCTGAGTTAAACCTTGGGCTATAAGGTTTCTGGGAAAATGAAGAAGAAAGACTGAACAGAAAGAAAAAAATCGCCCAGCTGCCACTATCGTCATACAATAATAATCCACAATTATTTTCGCATTGCTTCCAACTCTGATAGCCTCAGATTTCTAAAGAATCATTCTGAAGGTCATTAAACAAAAATATGGCCCCTCTGGGCATTTTGAGAGGAAAGGAAAATGAAAACTGAACTGCTTCACTTTCACAGAGCAGTCGTGGGGGCAGGCAAGTGAGCCCACACACTCATTTTATTCAAAGACAAATGGCATCATTTTCTAATGTCAATTTGAGGGGGGGGAGTCTATATGCAATTAACTCTGACCATTTTCTTTTTCCCTGCACACTGCTTCGTTTTTTTTCCCAGGAAGTAATAATCTAGAGTATACAGGACTTAGAAAAATAACTCCAGATGAAGAACAGCCTGGAATCTTCACATGTTCTTTGGATAGCTCTAGATAGTCCCAAGTGCTTTTCAAGTTGTCACCTAGCCTTATAAAAGATTTTTTGTACCCAGTAGAGATTCTTTTTTAAACCGTGGCATAGGGATATGCTATCTTCAGGCCACCTCCACCCTTCTGGGACAATGTAGTATAGATGAAAAGGCAAACTGGCTTCAGACCATTTCAGCTCTAGGTCAGAATCTGGGGTTCACCCAAGTTCTGTGATCTTGGGGAAGTTTACTTAACTTCTTTAGGTTTCAGTTGTGTACTCTGCATATGGGGATACTATATGCTACCCTATGAGCAGCCAGAATCCAGAGGCATGCAAAGTTTCTTCATTACACTCTTGTTGGGCAGCACTATATATAGTGGTCATCCAACACAGAATTCTTCCTATCCCAAAATTTTTGCAATCCTGGATTATATCTCCTCCAAACCTCTGGCTCTGCTTGGTGAAAATTGTTGCTAATGGACTAATGAGAGAAAAACAAATCTTCACTAATTGGTTAACCATGCCCCAGCAACATAATACTTTAACCCACTGAAAACATATAGTTCCCAAGAGGCCACTCCAACACTAATCCTAGCAGGTGGGTAGAGAAACTGTATTTTGTTCAGAAAAGCCTGGTAGATCACCATCCTGCCCCCACCAAGCCATCCTTCACAAAGTTACCTCATAAGCTATCCTACCCATATCTGGGTGCCTGTATCAAATCTCAGAAGTCTTCCAAGTTCTTTACTTCATTACTGTAGCATCTCTTCCTTAAGCTGCTGGTTGCTACACTTACTGCTGTCACTGCTTCTCTCCTGCCTCCAGTCTTCCCATCACCTCTTTCCTACTGGACAGACAACACTGCCATACTTCACCATTCCCAGACCTGTTTAATTTAATTCTGACAACCCGTTAGACAATGAAGTTTGCAGTACAAAGGTCAAGTCTCAAGATAGTTGTTTATCTGAGGCAAGGACAAACCACCAAAGCCTTGAATGTGAACAAGTCCCTAATATTATTCTCAGTGCACAGTTCCTCTATTATTTTTTTACTTGAAGTGTAGTGAGCTTACAATGCAGGGTGAATTTCTACTGTGTTTCAATCATACATATACATATATATATGTGTTTTCATATTCTTTTTCATTATAGGTTACTACAAGATATTGAATATAGTTCCTTGTGCTATACAGTATAGACTTGTTGTTTATTAATTTTACATACAGTAGTTAGTATTTCCAAATCTCGAACTCCCAATTTATCCCTTCCCACCTCCTTTTCCCCCTGGTAAATATAAGTTGGTTTTCTGTCTATGAGTCTGTTTCTGTTTTGCAAATAAGTTCATTTCTGTCTTTTTATTTTTTTAAGATTCCACATATGAGTGATATCATGTGGTACTTTTCTCTTTCTGGCTTACTTTACTTCGAATGACATTCTCCAGGGCCATCCATGTTGCTGCAAATGGCATTGTTTTATTCTTTTTTATGGCTGAGTCATATTCCATTGTATAAATATACCACAATTTCTTTATCCAGTCATTGTAGTTATAGAATACTATGATCAGATGTCCATTTCTGAAAGATCATTCCAGTGGGTATATAGAAGGTAGTCAGATTATAGAAAGAGAGATTGATTAAAAACTTAATTTACTTTGATCTGTTTTTATCCATTGAATGTCATTAAGGATATATAGGAAGTCCTTTATAAGCCTGGATTCTTACAACAATTTGGAAAGATGAACAGCAAACTCCTGTTAAGTTTGAGAAAAACATCCACATCAAACATTATAAAAGTTGACAAGAACATATCGTTTTGATACATCAAGAAGTTGTACAGTTAAAACTCAACCTTATAAGACCTTTATTCCTAATCACCAAAACCCAGAAACAAATGGTCATCAATGGATGAATGACTCTACAGTGGTACATCTCTATAGTGGAATATTGGATTACTACTAAACAATAAAAGGAATCAACTACTGATATATATCACACCATAGAGAAAAACTAAATGCATTATGCTAAGTGAAAAAAGACAGGCACAAAAGGCCCCATATCATATTAGTTATATGAAATTCTAGAAAATACTTCACAATAGGAACAAAAAAAGAGATGTTTTTAGCGAGGACTGGGGCTGGGAGGAGGGAATTGAATACGAAAGGACATAGGAATGAACTTGGCGTGATGGGAATGTTCTGTATCTTGTTTGTGGTGTATGCATTTGCCAAAACACATCAAATTGTACAAGTAAGAAAGGTGAATTTTATATCTGTAGATTCTACAGAATAACATGACTTCAAGAAAAACACAAAAAACCCTCAATCTTAAATTCCCAGTTTGAGTTTGAGATGTCCTAGGTAACTTTATTTCTAGCTCCCTATGTAACTTTTCCCTTCCTATAGTAGCAGCAAATATCAAGTAAAGACTTTGGTCATTAGATTTTTATAACATGTCTGGGATATGTGGCAGACATTATTACATCTATTTGATATGTGGGAAAATGGAGGCCCAGTGGCATTCTATTACTTATCCACATTAATAGTGGAATGGTGACCAGAATCCAGGTCCCCAAAGACCAGTGCTTCTTACACATATCAAACACCCACTCCACCAATATTAATCCATCTTCTTTATAATTTACAAATAATAAATAACTGCTTTCCCACATCTAATGCCATATCTAGAAATTAAAACATGAATAAATCAGTCTTAAATATTATGACACTGACTGTGGTTTTAGGGCACAAACTGAGGCTTTCATGGGTTTCATAGCTCGTTCCTCCTAGATAACAGTATCCTTGAAAATTCTAATTACATAGATTAAAAATTTAAAGATTGAATGTAATTTTATGGCTACAAAGTAAGGCACATAGTAGTATCATTACATTTCCAAAAGGGATTCGAAATCCCCAAGCATTCTGCCAAACCGTTTTTTAGCAAAACAAAAAAAATGTTGGTCATGTGGGCTGTGGTATTATAAGGTCTCCAATGACCTTCTTTTTTCCCCTTTAAGAAAACTGTCAGAATGTATAGTAAGATATATCAATGCAAAGCTCTTAATTTTGGAAGCTTATCTCATTGTAGTGAGTGACAACATTTAGAAATGGTCATTCCCAAACTATCATTTTAGTAGATTAAATTAACTCCTCATAATACATCTAAAATTTTCTCAAATATGGTATGAGTCAGAGATCTAATTATTTTTTTCCAAGTGAATAGGCAATTATGTGCACATCATTTTTAATAAGCCATTATCACCCCTTCACACCCATTAAAATGAAATGTTATCATATACTAAGTTCTCATATATACATATTTTATCTCCTTGTGGATTCTCTATTAAATTCAACTGATCTATGTATCCTTTCTTAAACTACTTAAATTGCTGCTGTTTTGCAGTAATTTCAGTAATAGTTAGAATAAGTCTTCTCTCATGAATGTTTTTTTTCCAGTATTTCCCTTGCAAATCTGGAGCATTTGTTCATCCATATGAACTTTATAATGTTTATCATGTTGTCTAATTTAAAAACATCACAGTTTAGCAAATTGGATTATTTATGCAATATTGGGAATAACTGATCTTTTATTCTATGAGATCTTCCCATGCAGAAATATGTTCTGTTTCTCCATTGATTTAGACCATATGTTATGTCCTTCAATAAAATTATATTTTTATATAGGTTTCCTCCCATCTTTGTGAAATGTATTCTTCAGTGTTTTATAGTTTGTCATGGTTGTAAATGGGATAATTTCATTTTTCCCTTTACATGTCTAACTGATTATTACTAGAAAAAATAAAAATTATTGAATATTTTGTATACCTTTATTAAGCTACTTCACCAAATTATCTCATCAGTTCTATTTTTGTTCTTGCTGTTTAGCCTCTTGGGTTTTCTTGGTATACAATTATACAAACTGATAAATAAGATTATTTTGTCTCTTCTTTTCCAATATTTATACAGCATATTTCATTTAATTTTCTTATGGCATCAGCTGGAACCTCCAAAGCAATACTGAATAACAGTAGTGACAGAGATCATTCCTGTCTGGTACATCATGGATATAAGGATATATGTATATTTACAAGGATGTTTATTGCAATACTGTGATTACCAAAAAACTAGAAAAAAGCCTGAACATCCATCTGAAGAACGGCTGAATAAAACAAGGTTATATACAGCCTATGAACTATGATCCAGCTATTAAAAAAGAACCTACAGCCAGCATAAAAAAGAACCTACAGCCAGCATAGTACTCAACGGTGAAAAACTCAAAAGCTTCCCACTAAAATCTGGGACAAGACAAGGATGCCCACTATCACCACTCCTATTCAACATAGTCTTGGAAGTCCTAGCCACAGCAGTCAGGCAAGAGAAAGAAATAAAAGGGATCCAAATTGAAAAAGAAGGTAAAAGTGTCATTATATGCTGATGACATGTTACTATATATAGAAAACCCTAAAAGGTCCACACAAAAGCTACTAGAGCTGATTGAAGAATTCAGCAGGGTAGCAGGTTACAAGATTAACGTTCAAAAATCAGTTGCATTTCTTTACACTAACGATAAATCAACAGAAAAAGAAAGTAAAGAAACAATCCCCTTTAAAATAGCACCCAAAGTAATAAAACATCTGGAAATAAATCTAACCAAGGAGGTTAAAGAATTATACACAGAAAACTATAAACCATTGATGAAGGAAATTAAAGAAGACTTTAAAAAATGGAAAGATATTCCATGCTCTTGGATTGGAAGAATCAATATTGTTAAAATGGTCACACTGCCCAAGGCAATCTAGAGATTTAATGCAATCCCTATCAAATTACCCAGGACATATTTCACAGAACTAGAACAAATCATAATAAAATTTCTATGGAACCATCAAAGACCTAGAATTGCCAAAGCATTACTGAAGAGAAAGAAAGAGGCTAGAGGAATAACTCTCCAGACTTCAGACAATACTATAGAGCTACAGTCATCAAGACAGCATGGTATTGGTACCAAAACAGACATATAGACCAATGGAACAGAATAGAGAGCCCAGAAACGAACCCACAAACTTCTGGTCAACTAATCTTCGACAAAGGAGGCAAGAATATACAATGGAATAAAGACAGTCTCTTCAGCAAATGGTGTTGGGAAAACTGGACAGCAGCATGTAAAACAATGAAGCTAGAACACTCCCTTACACCATATACAAAAATCAACTCAAAATGGATCAAAGACTTAAACATAAGACAAGATACAATAAACCTCCTAGAAGAAAATATAGGCAAAACATTATCTGACATACATTTCAAAAATTTTCTCCTAGAAGAAATAAAAGCAAGAATAAACAAATGGGACCTAATGAAACTTACAAGCTTCTGCACAGCAAAGGAAACCAGAAATAAAACAAGAAGACAACCTACGGAATGGGAGAAAATTTTTGCAAGTGAAACCAACAAAGGCTTGATCTCCAGAATATATAAGCAGCTCATACAACTCAATAAGAAAAAAATAAACAACCCTATCCAAAAATGGGCAGAAGACCTAAACAAGCAATTCTCCAAGGAAGACATACAAATGATCAAAAAGCACATGAAAAAATGCTCAGTATCACTAATTATCAGAGAAATGCAAATCAAAACTACAATGAGGTATCACCTCACACCAGTCAGAATGGCCGTCATTCAAAAATCCACAAATGACAAATGCTGGAGAGGCTGTGGAGAAAGGAGAACCCTCCTACACTGCTGGTGGGAATGCAGTTTGGTGCAGCCACTATGGAAAACAGTGTGGAGATTCCTCAAAAGACTAGGAATAGACTTACCATATGACCCAGGAATCCCACTCCTGGGCTTGTATCCAGAAGGAAATCTACTTCAGGATGACACCTGCACCCCAATGTTCATAGCAGCACTATTTACAATAGCCAAAACATGGAAACAGCCTAAATGTCCATCAACAGGTGACTGGATAAAGAAGAGGTAGTATATTTATACAATGGAATACTACTCAGCCATAAAAACCAACAACATAATGCCATTTGCAGCAACATGGGTGCTCCTGGAGAATGTCATTCTAAGTGAAGTAAGCCAGAAAGGGAAAGAAAAATACCATATGAGATAGCTCATATGTGGAATCTAAAAAACAAAAACAAAAACAAAAACAAACAAACAAACAAAAACAAAGCGTAAATACAAGACAGAAATAGACTCACAGACAGAGAATACAGACTTGTGGTTACCAGGGGGGTGGAGGGTGGGAAGGGATAGACTGGGATTTCAAAATTGTAGAATAGATAAACAAGATTACACTGTATAGCACAGGGAAATATACACAAAATGTTATGATAAGTCACAGAGAAAAAAATGTGACAATGAGTGTGTATATGTCCATGAATGACTGAAAAATTGTGCTGAACACTGGAATTTGACACAACATTGTAAAATGATTATAAATCAATAAAAAATGTTAAAAAAAGAATTAGATTTATATAATCAACATGAAATGATGTTCATGATACATTTGTATATGATAGGAAGAGGGGAAGAGTGATATGTATAGTATGTTCCCGTTTTTATAAAAGTGAGAGACAAGGAGATACATTGTGTCTATATACGTATATAAATAAATACATAGAATATATATAGAGAGAGTGTGTTAGCAGTGAGGAAAGAGTGGAATTATACAACAAACAGGTAACCTTAGTTACCTTAGATGGTTAAAATGGAGTGGAAGAACATACAACTGACTTTTTACACCTCTACACTGTTTGATTTGTCAAAAGGATCAGTTTTTAAATATACAGAAATAGGTATTCACTTACTTTGGTTTGACTCCAGGCTTTCTGTAAAACTCAGTAAATACCAAAAAGAAAGGAGAAATGGATTTCATCAGATTAAGCAAATTGCTTAACCTCTTTGGGCTTCAGTTTCCTCGTGTGTAGACAAATCAGTTGTGTTCCATGGGCTCTAAGGTCCCTATGATACTGCAATTCCTTCTACTAAGTTTCAGCTGGATCTTGAGAAAATCTCTTTCTGGTTCATTTGAGGCCCTTCAAGTCATTAAGGAGTTCTTCAGAAGGATTTCAGGAACTGTTTCTAAAATAATTTTCAGAGAGCATTCTATTTACATCAGTGATGTGAGTCTATGAAGTGCGTAAGATATGTATTTAGAGGAGCAATCAGAGTGGTGTTCTAAAAGAGCATGCACTAGAAATCAGAAATTCAAGATCTGAACTCCTAATTGGCTGTGTGTTAGCTAAGTGACCTTCTCTTAGCTACTTCAATTTCCTCATCTGTAAAAAGTAATGGTAACAGCCACCAACAAGTAGCCACACTTCCTTTTGTTAACTGATGGAGTTCAAATAAAGGAGATTTCCCCCCCTTTCACGCAACCTCTGCATTCCAAGGACAACACAGATTGCCTTATTCTCAGCCACCTTTAGGTAAAAAATTGTTACATTTTATGAAAAAGTAGATCAGAGCTCCCAAACCAGTGAACCACAGCACTCTGGTGTGCTAGAGGGGAACTACTAGCATGTAGACACAATGGTCTGCACTAAATCAGTCACATGAGACCTGGAGCAGCCCAAGTCCTTAGGGCAGTTCATCCAATCACCTCACTGGGTCATATTATTATTTTCTATGTGTGCTATAATATGAAAATAATCGTGACAAGATTGTTGTCAACTATTAAGTCCTGTGGAACTATTAACTGGTCTTATTTAGTTCTGAAATTTTCCTTTGCAAAGATGTTCATATCTATCTATGGTTAAAAACAGAGTTATGTCCAGTGATGTTCATGTCTATCTATGGTTAAAAACAGACTTATGTCGAATGACCTTTACTTGATAGAAATGCTATTGTAGGAACTGTTCTTTAGATGCTTTCACTAATGTAGCTCCTTCCTGGAGCATTGAGGGGAAGCAGTTTACTTATCTAACTCCCTCCAAAAGAACAAAAAATGGGTTTATTTCAGTCACTTCTCTATCCCCAGTTTGTAGAATGGTGCCTAGCACATAGTAGGTACCCAGTAAATATATACTGAATGAATGAATGGATTTGCACTGAGCCATTCATAAGGTCCCACCCATCCTGTTATAACCAATGGCAAACATCTGAACTTAAGATAGTTGCGGCAAGAAAAAGGAGGATTCAAACAGGTAGCCTTGACCTCATTAACATCAGCCTTTTATCAACTGAGTTTGCTTATCACATAAATGTGTGTTTTGCCCCAAGGCATCTATTTGTATTTTCATTGCTAATGTCCTATTAAGGTTAGGGAATTCTTTTGTTTAGAAATGGGATAAAGGGACTCTATGTTCTTGTGTCAAGTGTTCTCAGTGAATAATGAGGTTGTTCTAGTGTTTTCCTTAGTTCAATAAAGAAAATAATCATCTCTCATTTCAAAAATGTTTCTAACAGCACTGACATTATTGTCTATTCTGTTCTAATGTCTAAGCCCCATTCATAGCGTCAGGGGGAAATGCTGAAAGTTTAGCCCCCTTCCTCACTTCCTTTTGTTAACTAATAGGGTTCAGATAGAGGAGTTACAGCCCCTTATACAATCTCTTACATTCCAAGGACAACCAAGATGGGCTTATTCATTCATCTTTATGAACAAGCCCCAGTGCCATATGAGCCACCCCTACCTTCCCATCCAGCTGTGACTACATGCAAACATCGAAGGATACTCCTCAAAGGCCCGCCATAGTAGGATAGATGGAAAAGAAACCAGCGTAAAGATTACATGCATTTGAAAATATGACTGGGAAAAGGATCATGCAAAACATACACTTCACTGTTAAAACACTGGAGATAACACGTTATACACTTCTAACTTTGGATATGTACCAGAACGAACCCTGGACAAGGGTGCCCTCCTCTTTTCATAGCTGTAGCCAGAGCAAGAGCACTTCATGTTCAGCCTGGTAGGAAATGTACAGACTGCAAAGCAAGTAGGGCAGATTGCTGAACTATTGGTTAAAAAGGAAACATTTTTCCCAATACATCAATACATTTTTTCAAGGATTTACTTGCAACATTGTATGAGAAGTGGGATTAACAATACAACTGGAAGTTTCAGAGACTCTTTAATCTGGGGTTTCAGTTTTTTAATCTGATCCATTACTGCAGTGTAGTGGCTGAGTGGAAGGGCCCAGGAGCCAAACTGCTGTGTGACTTTTAAGCCACTTAACTTGTCTGAGTCTCTAGTCACTTCTTCTGTAAAATGAGGATAATAATAATATCAACTTAAGACAGTAGTTCTAGAAATTGAGTTAATCCATCTAAAGCACTTAAAATGGGGTCTGGCATATAGTAAGTACTTAATACATGTTATCTATAACTATGGTTATTCATCAATTATAAAATGTTATAGGAATAGCCAATGTTATTATCCAGACAGAGCTGGAAAAGCCATTTGCTTCACCATCTTTGGTCCATTTCTAAGAAAGAGTGAGGGTTAGCTTTTCCCAAGGGATAAATTGCTTTGGCATACAATGATGATGGTGATGTCTAGAGATGTGAAATAAGAAGAATTTAGTAGAAAGATAAGAAGGTGAGATAGTAGAATGAACACTGTAAGAGAAAGCTGATGACCTGGATTTTACTCCTAGCTGCTAATGCTTAAGCTGGTCAACCTCCCTTGTTCAACTATAAAATTGAAATAAAACCTTTTTATTCTATCTTTCCATGGGCTCCTCTGATCAGGGCTGTGTCTTAAAGAAGTGCCTGTGATCACGGCTGGGTTTAGCCCCAGGCCTATTGCAGGAGAGGGTAGTGGTTAACAAAATGGACTCTAGAATCAAACTGCCTTGAATATAAAATGAGGCTTTGTTGGCTAAGTAGATCTGGACAAGTTTCTGTATCCATCTAGACTCAAGTTTTTCTCTATTAAATGATGATAATAGCGCCTACCACACAGAGTTGCACTGAGAGTTAAATGAGATAATGTAGAGACGAAGCTTAGCACAGCATATGGCACATATTAAATGCTTAATAAATACTAACAAGGCGGATGATGGAATGAAGGGTCCCATTAAGTTATGGATATTCTATACCTATTAGTAATGAGCACTGTGTTCCTTTTTATCTGTCCAAATATTAACGGGAAAAAAGGGAAGACAATTCACATAGAGATGTGAGGTCCTAGTTCAGGACATGCTCTTGGTGTCTACTGTCAAGTCCCCCCAGGTATGAAGATGGGGGGCTTTCATCACACTAAGTGAAGTCAGCCAGCAAGAGAAAGAAAAATACCATCTGATACTACTTATATGTGGAATCTAAAAGAAAAAGGCAAACAACTTATTTACAAAACAGAAATAGACTCACAGACATAGAAAACAAACTTGTGGTTATCAGGGGGGAAAGGGAGGGTGAAGGGATAATCTGGGAGTTTGAGATTTGCGGATACTAACTACTATATGTAAAATAGATAAACAAGGTCCTACTGTAGAGCACAGGGAACTACATTTAATACCTTGTAATGGCCTATAATGAAGAAGAATATGAAAAGAAATATATCTATGTATGTATAACTGAATCACTAGGTTGTACACCAGAAATTAACACAACATTGTATATCAACCATACTTCAATTAAAAAAAAATACATGACAGCTGTAGGAGCTAGGTTTAGACTCTCCTGGGAACTGAGGGTCTGTCAGATCCTATAGAAACAACCTGTACCAACTTTGCTGTGTGTTTGGTTCCGACAATTTGCACAGTGCCTGTGCAGAAAACCTTCTTGGTCGCCTGTGACCATCACATATAAAACTGTACCACATGTCAACCAGTATGGACCAGAGTGGGCAGAGGGTGTTCAGTCTTCTTAGGACCACAGGGCTCAGGCTAGCAGCCAAAATAGCAGAGTTGGAAGGTGGTGTGTTTATTTCTCTGCTTCCTCCCCCCAGATCCATGCTCTGCCCTTATCTGACCTACTCTACACCCAGGGAAGCTGAAGACTATCGATTCTGTCCCCTGGTTTTCTGCCCTCTGACTTCTGTTTGAATTCACGTGGTGGGAGAGGAGACACTAGCAAGACACCAGAAGGCAGGAGTTAAGAGGGGTTAGGGTTTTTATCCTGCCCACTCTCTCTCTGTCTGCCACAATTCATATGTTCCTCTGAGGTCACAGCTCCTGACAGGTCTGCTCTGCTCTTGCCACGTTCCAGGGACACAGCTCCTTCACTTTGCCACTGTAGGCCTAGGAGTGGTAATGTACAGCTTCCTCCCCTTTCGGTTCCCTTAACCCTAACCACACCTCTGTAAATAGTTCCTTCATTCAATTCTCTTCAGTGCAACCTTTGAGTGTGGCTTATATCCAGTGTTTGCACATCCTGCACTGGGCCCTTTTGTTTCCTCTGCACTGACTGCAATGGCTCTCACCACGTAGACCATGATAAAGTTGTTATTCTTTCTAAGTGCCATTGCTTGTAACCATGGGCCTTTGTTCCAAACAGTAAATAATATTTCTATGTGTATGTCCCTCGAATACTTTCTTTCACATGTTACTTAAATCTTCACTCTTCTTCCCATTTGCTCTCATGAGTTGGGGTAGAGGGATATTTTCCTTATTTTAGTCGTTGGAGAGGCTGGGATTGCTTCTGACACCTGCTGATGGAAGTACATGAAAAACAGTAATATATAGGAATCATAGCTATGAATTATTTAGCTGTGGATCTGTTGATTCTTCTCAGTGAAGTGTCTAATAACAAAACCTAGAAATAAAATCTCTCCTTTTTTCTCTCTCCCCAAGCCAGTCATTGACTTAAGGTTAAAAAAATGCATTTGACATCATGCTGGGTTACCTTGTACCACACAACATCAGGCTCCTGATCGGACTTTTTAAAGTCATCCATGTCTGGGCAGGAGATCTCCTTTCTTTTAGTGACTTCAGATTTTTCCAAATAGCGGATCCTGCTATTGTAGCACAGACCTGATTCATTCTCTGCAACAGTCAAGGACATCGACACCTTCATGCAATAGGTCGAGTTTCTGCAGGAATAGAGAAATAGCAAAATGGCTTTATTGGGTGTTTACAACTTTGTGTGTACTCTATAAATTTCAAGAGTATTGACTTTTCCATTTAGGACCTTGCCTAGAAATCAGAAACAATATCAAAACACGACAGAAAAGTTTTCTACTTCAACCAACAGGAAGATACGAAATGAAATGCTAGTATTAACATATCTGGCTATGGAGACAGCTAATGAGCTCCATAAAACAGCTGTAACCATCTTCTGAACTGTAAGACAGTCAGACTTCTTTCCCAATAGTAAGTACTGCTATGTTGACAACCTGATAGTGAAAACTTGTGAGAATGTCTATAACTAAGGCCATAGCCGTTTCTGCTCTGTCCCTATGGCCAATCTCTTAACAGGTATTCCAAGGGTTGTTAATTTTGACATTGGTTCCTAAGCCAATATTTTATTTTACTGCATACATACCAAAAACCTTATCAACACACAGAAGATATCTGCTAACTTACATAGCTTTTTAAGGTGTTTACTGAGATATGTCAGGGGTCAAATTCTGGGTTTCTACAAAAGGATCAAATCCTAGTAGAATGTGGTCATTCTGGATTAATTTTATCCACCAACACTAGCAGTATAAAGGAATCTCAACATTGAATTTTACCATAAGGCCACTTTAGAAACTGGACACTAACTGTCTAACTCCCAATACAAGAGTATATATGGAATTCAATTTTGCCTTCATTTCCTTATGTATACCCCATGGCAATTCCCTACCCTACTCTACTTGGACTTCAGAAGATATCAACCACACAAAAGAAAACTGGAAAGAGATCAGAAGCAGCCTGGTAAGACTTAGAAGAAGGTCAGCTGTTAATCTCTTGGTGAGACATTACAGGATCATGTCTGTTCTAAGCATCAAAGGATACTGCTGTTAGAAACATAAAGTGCCAAGGACACTTCAAAATCGAGTGTTTTTACAACTAAGTAATAATAATGACAAATGGGATTAGCATACCAAACAATAATTCTAAGATGGCCTCAAATGTTTGTTACTACTCATACTACCTAGAACTTACTGAATTTTCACATCATACACAACACAGGAGAGCTGACGGCTGCCGCCTACTGGGTTTACAAACGAAATTAAAATGACTGCTACTTAGATTTCTGGTGAAGTTAATTACTGGCAAGTACTCCTGACTATGCCCATGTCTGTGTCATGTGAAGTTATTATCAGAGTATTCCCATTCTGATGTTCAGATGTAACTCCACTGTAAAATGTAGATTGTGAGCTAGTGCTTTTCTCTCTTCCACAATGTAGGTTCTTAGAACCCAAAGGACATAATATATTCCCACTGGAGATCAAATACAGTAACATTTACTTCTCCTATAAGATGTCTGACAGTCTCCTTAAAAACCAAGAAGCTAACGTTGCCAGAATTTTTTTTAAGTCTCAGTCAATAAGATAAATTTGGTTCAATCTGACTTTTCATGACCTCATTTTCAGTACTTCGGGGCTAAACATTTCCATGTCCCCTTGCTGTCTTTAATGCCCTGCATGATGTGGCCTATCGTAACATTCTGTCCTTCACTCATTAAGATGCAGTCACAATGGCATTTCCTCTGCTTCTTGAAAGTATTAAGTCTATTTGAACCATGGACTTTTATACTTGCTCTTCTCTTTGATTTTTTTATCATTTGTTTTTTGTTTAGTGTAAGTAAAGAATTTGTTCCTCTTTTTTATCATTATGTTCCTGGGATCTGAACAGATAGAACAGTGCTCAGTAAATTTTAGTTGATTAAATGTGTGGGCATCAAAAGGTATATATATATTCAAGAGACATCTCTCTGCTTTATTTTGCATAAACCCCATATGATGCTAACCCCCATCCCTAGTCTATGGTTTCATATAGATGGCTGGTCAAACATCATCTTCCCTCTTTAAATATGATTCAGGATAATTTTGTAGGTATTCTTATACCACCAGGGTAAGGATTAACCATGTTTTGTGCATCAGCATACCAGCAAAGAAAGGAATATACTGGCTATATCTGGGAGACAAGGAGGACTAGGGTGGGTATAGGGGATGGAAGGAAGATAAACGGTCACAGGTTTTAAAAAGTATTAAACACTGAAGAAAGAGAATCACCTCTGCTGAGTACCTAAAGTATTACGAACAGTTCTTAATGTTACAGACTTTGACCATATCTGCTCCATGATATTCATCCATACAGGTGAAAGAGACTTACTTGCTAAATATTTCCCCATTATTATGTTACAAACCCAGGGAAAAGAGAGCTATTGACCAGCAGTCTCAACAGTGGAAGTCTACAGAATGTCTAGCTTCTTGAAAGGAGCTGACTATCCCAAATATATTTAGCCCTGGGGAGAAAATAGGGTAGACTACCTAGGGGACCAATATAATATAGTGGTTTCGTAACAAAGTATGAGCTTTGAACTAAGATCCACCAGGTTCAACTAGCTCTGTGCCCTTGGGCAAGTTAGATAACATCACTCAGTCTCAGATTTCCCAGCTGAAAAATAAGGATAAGACAACCTTTATGGTGACTCCATTGGAGATTGGAGAAAGGACTTTCTTTTACTATACAAACTTAAGCAAAAATAAGTTTACTGTTTCCAGTTGGAATGATGATAATACTTGACTTCTCCAGGCTGTTGTAACTATTAAACAAAATAAGATACATAAAAATATATAAGAGAGCATCTGGCACATAGTAGATATTTAATAAACTGTAGTTAGAATTGTTATTACTGCTAGTATTAGTTGTTATATATGTTAACAATTAATTATAATTTATATGTGATAAAGTAATTACAATCATCAATATAATAAAAACAATACACTGGCAGCCATGGGTTAATATGTGCCCCTGGATTGGGGTGCTACTTGAGAGGAAAGAGTCTAAGAGAGATCAGTTAGGCAACAGGTCTAGTACCAGTGGGCCATGAAGTTCTGAAAGGATCGAAAAGATATACTGACCTAGGCACAAAAAGAAGTTAATCAAGAGAAAGCAACTAAACCAGAAGGCAAGAAGGAACTTCTGGGTACTGTGATTACTAGCTACCAGGCAAAGGCCAGAGCTTTGGAGTTCAAATTGTTAGTAAGAGTTCCACCAAGCCTTTTGCAAGTTTCTTAGACAAACACCTTCTATAATAAATCCCTGACCACTAGGCACGGTCACATGTTCCCTCCCCAAGCCCTCCAAGGTTACACTTTGGAGGGCATCCCAACAGCACCTGGGATGAGGATGAGGGCAGGGAACCCACCCTGGGGATGGCTGATGGGTTAAAGGAGGAAATGTTTCAGACTTCTCTAAGTCTTATCCACAAACAACCTTGGCTGGGGCTCTGCATGAATTCATTCTTGCTCTGGTCTCTAGCATGTAAAAGGCTGCGGGCAAATTGCTTGCTAGCTATGAACAAGCCCTAGTATGAAGTCCTTGATGATGACCAATGTCTCTGGAACTGAAGACAAGGCCTGGTATGAGTCCTGCTGTCTCAGTTGCTGATCTGGGGGAGGTGTGATCAAGGATGCCTGATAGTCTAAGACTCAGGTTGATTTTTACTAGTTGTGTAATCTAGCCCTGGCACAATTTCCGATAACAATCTTACATTATTTAGATTTTATATTGAAAAATGCCGGAGGCCAATTCTATTTAAAATGTTGCCTGCAACTGGGACCTAAAAATGTTACTTTTCTTTCATTAGGTACAATTAGAGCTGTATAAGTTTGAGGAGGCAGACTGACGAGTGTGCAAGAATGGGAATTGTACATTTTTTTTCTTTCCTCCCCTCACATCCTGAGGAGGACAAGGAACAGCACATTCAGGCTCAATATGAGCAAAAGGTCTTTGCAATGATGTTGCAGCAATACCTTACAACTGTATACATTTTTAATTTTTCAAGCACTTTCGTATCTCCTATCTTACTTAATTCTGCCAATAATCCAGGAAAATGTGCAGGTTATGTATCATCTACATTTTGCATCAGAGTAACACTTAGACACAGAGAGGACAAACAACTTAGCCAAACTCATATAGCTGGCCACTGGATGAGAAACAAGGATTTGGCTGTTAGCCCCCGGACATTCTCAAAACTTGATGCTATCAGCCAAACTAACTCATGGTTACCCATGCCAACTTGGGGAAGCTCACAGAAAGAAATGCAGATGTGCAAAGATACCATTTAAACAAAATTGTGGTTAATACACATAGTACAGTATTTGTTTATAAATAAGACTCACTTTCTATTCCAAAGATTTAATGTTAGCTACTTTAGGTCATAATTTATACTTTTTTGCAGAAATATTTCTAAGGGAAAATGTTGACCATTTTGGGTTCCCTGAGGGGAAAAGTAGGATTTAAAACATATTAAAAATCCAGATGCCTCTTTCCAATTCCTATTTATAAAACACACTTATACTATAAATTCTAAAGTTTAATTTCAAAATTTGAGTTTATATGAATTTGTTGTATCACCAGGGCTAACTTATTGAAAAGAAACTAAGTTAGAGAAACTCATTCATATCTAAAAGCAGAAGCCCAGATAAAATGCCTCAGGATAAAGTTGAAACTTTTCTAAATGGTTCCTTCAACTGTCTTATCCTCATTTCAAGATACTTTCCCTGAAAATTACAGAACCATCTAACAATCCGTAAACTAAAACTTTGCTCTCTGACATTTCTGAAATGTGAACTGACGGCTGTGCATACCTATCAATTAACCAGCCTACCATCACTGGATAATATTGTCTTCCTCAAAACGTAAGAACTATGAACTGACAATATATCAAATTTAGGAAAGGGAAACAAATGAATAAACAAACAGGATATTAGGCTCTTTGGTGAATTCCATTTCTTGAGAATCATATGAAGTAAGAACATTTTCCTGAAAAATATCTTTAACTGTGTGGGAAAGTAGAGTTTCAGATGAGTGCAGAAATAAGTACATATAACTGCAAACATGCAATGTTAATACTTTAAAAGACCAAGAAGAGAAAAAAGAGAGAAAATATAAATTACTATTATCAGAAATAAAAGAGGAGGTGTCACTACAAATCCCATGGATATTAAAAGGCTAATAAAGGAATACTATGAACAACTCTATGCCCACAAATTTGATAACCTAGATGAAAAGGACCAAGTTTTTGAAAGGCACAATCTGCCAACTCTCACACAAGAAGAAACAGACAACATGAACAAACCTATAACTATCAAAGAAATTGAATTAATAATTAATAAAGTTCCAAAACAGAATGCACCAGGCCCAAATGGATTCTCTGGTCAATTCTATCAAATATTTTAGAAACAAATTATACCAATTCTCTATAATCTCTTTCAGAAGAAAGAAGCAGAGGGAACAATTTCTAACTCATTTTATGTGGCTATGATTACCCTAATAACAAAACTAAAAATGTTAAAAGAAAAAAACATACCAATATCTCTCATGAACATAGATGCAAAATCCTCAGCAAAATATCAGCAGATCAAATCCAGGAATGTATAAAGAGAATTATACACCACAACCAAGTGGGATTTATCCCAGGTATGGAAAGCTGGTTCAACATTCAAAAAGCAATCAATGCAGTCTATCACATCAACAGGTTAAAGGAGAAAAATCACATGATCATATCAGAACTCAGAAAAAGCATTTGACAAAATCTGAAGCTCATTCATAACAAAAACTCTCAGTAAACTAGGACTAGAGGGAAAATCCTTTAAGTTGATAAAGAGTATCTACAAAAAGCCTACAGCAAATGTCATTCTTAGTGGTGAAAAACTAGAAGCTTTCCCACTACAATCAGGAATAAGGGAAGTATGTACTCTCTCACCACTGCATTTCAGCATCATACTGGAAGTCCTAGTTAATGCAATAGACAAAAAAAGGGAAATAAAATGTATATAGATTTGAAATAAATAAATAAATAAATAAAATCATCTTTGTTCATAGATGACATGATTTTTAATGTAGAAAATCTGAAAGAATTGGGAAAAAAAAACCTGGAACAAATAAGCAATTATAGCAAGGTAGCAGGATATAATGTTAATACACAGAAGTCAACTGCTTTCCTATATGCCAGCAATGAACAAGTTTTAAATTTAAAATTAAAAATGCAATCTCATTTACATTCAAAACCCCCAAAATGAAAAACTTAAATATATTTCTAACAAAATATGTACAAGGTCTATATAAGAATAACTACAAAACTGAAAAGAACAAAGTTGGAGGATTGACACTACCTGACTTCAAGACCTACTAGAAACCTACAGTAATTAAGACATTGTGATACTAGCAAAAAAAGTAGACAAATGGATCAATGGAATAGAATATTGAGCCTGGAAATAAAGCCCCATAAATATAGTCGACTGATCCTTGACAAAGAAGTGCAATACAATGGAGCGGAGCAAAGACAGTCTTTGCAACAAATAGTACTAAAACAACTGGACATCCACGTGCAAAAAATGAATCTAGACACAGATCTTTATACCCATCACAAAGAAACTCAAAATGGATCACAGACCTAAATTTAAAGTACAAAACTATAAAAACTCCTAGAAGACAACAAAGGAGAAAAGTTAGATGACACTGGCTATGACAATAATTTTTTAAGTTACAACATCGAAGGAAGGATCTGTGAAAGAAATAATTAAGTTGGACTTCATTAAAATGAAAAACTTCCGCTCTGCAAGAGACAATATCAAAAGAATTCGAAAACAAGCCACAGACGGGGAGAAAATATTTGCAGAAGACACAAGTAAAGGGCAGTTATCCAAAATATGCAAAGAACACTTAAAACTTAACAATAATAAAACAAATAACCCAACTTAAAAATGAGTCAAAGACCTTAACAGACACCTCAGCAAAGAAGATATACAGATAGCAAATAAGAATTTGAAAATATGTACATCATATGTCAACAGGGAAATGCAAATTAAAACAATGAGATATTACACACACCTATCAGAATAGCCAAAATTCAGAACAGTGACGACACCAAATGCTGGTGGGCACGAAGATCAACAGGAACTCTCATTCATTAATGGTGGGAATGCAAAATGGCATAGCCACTTTGCAAGACAGTTTGACATTTTCTTACAAAACAAAACATAACCTTACCATATGATCTAGCTTTCGTATTCTTTGCTATCTATCCAAAGGAGTGGAAAAATTATGTCCACACAAAAACTTGCACATAGACATTTACAGCAGTTTTGTTCATAATTACCAAAACTTGGAAGCAATCAAGAGGTCCTTCAGTAAATGAATGGATAAATTAACTGTGGCACATCTAGACAATGGCATATTATTTAGTGCTAAAAAAAAATGAGCTTTCAAGCCATGAACAGACATGGAGGAACCATATATATTAGTAAGAAAAAGAAGCCAATCCAAAAAAGCTACATACTATAGGAGTCTAACTATATGGCCTCGTGGAAAAGGCAAATCTATAGCAACAATAAAAAAAGATCTTCATGGATTGGGGGGAGGGATGACTAGGTGGACCACACAGGATTTTTAGGGCAGGGAAAATACTCTGATAATATAATGGTGGATACATGTCATTATACATTTGTCTAATCCCATAGAATGTACAAGACCAAGAGTGAACCACAATGAAAACTATGGACTTTGAGTGATAGTGATATGTCAGCATAGGTTAATCAATTGTGACAAATGTTAGGTTAATCAATTGTGACAAATGTTCCACTCTGGGGGATTTTGATAATGGCACATGCACGTGTATGGGAAGGAGGTACATGGGAAATCTCTGTACCTTCCTCTCAATTCTATTATGAACCTAAAACTTCTCTAAAAATAAAATATTTTCTAAAAAGAGACCAGGTGAGCCAAAGCTCTGACCAATTTCTTAACATTATTTTACAAAGAGCCACAACTTTTTAGATACATTCAAATGGCATTTATTGAGCACCTGCTATGTGCCATGCCGCTTCTATACACTGAAAAGCAAATGTAAACTTAATACAATCACAAAGATCTGCATTTTAAGAAGTTGAGAAAACACAGGATGTTTTGAATAACTTACTTTTCACCTTTTTAGTCTATAAGCAGATAGTCTTTGAGTTGTGAGGAATTCAGGACTTTTTGTTTTTTAGTTTGTTTTTAATAAAGAATGGCATCTTTCATGGATGATATCTCTAATCTATAAGAATGTTAATATAAAAGGTTTGAGTTTATGTACATTTTTTCCCATTAAGCAGAAACATGGTTAACAAACAACAAGGATATATTGGAAGTATGAACAGAGAATACTTTATTAACTGTTCTCTCCTGCTAAAATGAACACTAAGCCGTTGGCACAACACTGATACTCGCCAACCCAGGATTATTCAAATGTAATTACTTACGCTTCATGATGCAGTCAGAGAAAAGGTCAACTCAGGGACTTGAATCAAACTGGACTCTATGACACTAACATCTGGCTTCTGCCCCATCATTCTATTGAATTTCTATCTCTAGACTCAAGGATATATTACTAACCAAATCTAATGACCTCCTGTTCACCTTCATCCTATCTTATCTCAGTGCATTATTTGAAACTTATCCTTCAACATTCTAATCTCACCTTACTTCTTTCTCACTACGATTGTCTACTTCTCTGACCACTCCTTGTAACTCTATTACTGGCTTTTCTTCCCTGACCTAGCTCCAAAATCTTGGCCATCTTCCCTTAGGCCTCATGATTCCTTCCTCTATTTTGTTTGCTTCCTGATGTTTTTCTTCTCCCCCTCCAATCTTCATCTCCAGACATTTTGTTCAAGCACCGGACTCCAACCACAAACAAGTGCTGAAAACATCCAAGTCTACAGTATTTTTCTCTGTTTCTGTCCTCCCTAAGTTCCAGCCCAGTACAGCCATCTAACTATGATTCTATACTATTGTCATGAAAGCACTTATCAGTCACAAACTGAACTTAGTAGCTCTCCCATACAGTCTGTTATTCCTCCTATATTATCCATCATGATTAGAAGCATCACTAATCACACTATCTAGTTTCTCAAGTCAGGTGCATCAAAATCATCCTCCACTCCACCTCTCCATACTCACTTCCCTTATAAAACTGGTTAACAAGTTGTGTTCAGTTCTGTTTCAAAATTCTCTCCTTAACTGGTATCTAGTTCCCGCCACAGTTCAAGCCCTAATCGTGTTTTACCTGCACGACTAAAGCAGGATCTTAACAGGTTTCCCTGTCTTCATTTTCTCCCTCCTCTAATCCTTTGGCCAAACAAATGATTTACTTTTAGTTCTACAAAAGTGTTTACAAGCAGAAATGGAAGGATGGTAGCATATAGAGACAAGTGATCACAAGCTGGAGTCCATGTTTAAAATGTTATATAGGAGGAATAAAAAAGGTAGAGTAAAAGAAGTTTTGAGGCTAGAAGAAGAGAAGGCAAAGGAGTACGCAGGTCAGCTATAAAACTGTCAGTGAGGGTGGACAGCGGCAGAAAGGAAGAGGTTGATGGAGACAAGTCAGGGATCGAAAGATCCTAGACACTCTGCTCCTCTTGTTCTATACCCTCTCCCTAGGTTATTTTAGCCACTGCTCTGAACCTAACTTCTCAATACTCCATCTCCAGTCCTGATGTCTCTCCTAAGCTCTAGACTCATACATCCAGCTGTCTGTGGGGTATCTCTACTGGGATGCTCCACAGGTATCTCAATATCAATGCATCTAAAGGTGAACTCACCCCAGTTTCTCCTTCAATCTCCATATAAGTATATAGTATCACTATCTACTTAGTTCCCTATAGCAGAAAACTGGGACTTACCCTACTCATTCTCTTACCCCTGACCCTGACATCCCTATGAATCCTACCTACCGAAAAGCTCATTAAAAGTGCCTCTCCATCCCAAATTCGACTGCCTTAGATTGTATTTTGAATTATTGTGGCATTTCCCCTAATGAGTCTCCCTGACTCCAGTATCTCCCCTCCTTCCTCACCATTTCAATTTCTACATTATGTTTTGAATGCTCTTTCTACAGAAGTCACTCTGGAACAAGTGAAAACATGAACCCTTCCAACTGAGGGCTGATAAATAAAATACACAAATTGAAATGGAAAGAAGACACAAGATAACAGTTTAAAAGAGAGTTAAAACAGTGGGATTTATACCTCTGGTATTTAACCACTTCCTTAGGTAATACTTTAATGCCTGATTTATTATTATCGGACATAAGACTCTTAAAGAATAAATGTTGTCTTTTTCTTATTTATTTATTTAGGGGGCAATTAGGTTTATTTATTTAAATGGAGGTACTGAGGATTGAACCCAGGGCCTCATGCATGCTAAGTGTGCACTCTACCACTGAGCTATACCCTCCCCCCCATGTTGTCTTTTACAATGTAGTTCATAGAATAGAATATAATGCTCATATATCAAATAAGGAATGTCTGCTTTTTCAGACAGAAATATAAATTAAAACCTACAATAATGTATCTCCGCATGGCTAGTGCTTTGGGCACGGAAATGATGGGAGAGAAGAGAATGTAGAAAGTTAAATTAGAAAGGTGGTCTAGGATGAGACTCTTAATGTCAGCCCAAATAATGTGTCACAAGAAGCCATCAAATATTTTTAAGCTTGAGAGTTAACATGATCATAAGAAAGATGAGGAAGAGATTAGAAATTAGAAAGAGAGTAAAGTCAGAGTGATGACTTAAAAAGCGACATGGGCATTCCCTAAACGGGAAGGGATGTCAAAGAAGTTCCTGAGGTAGCAGCAACAAGACTTGGCAATTGCTTCAATTGTTATTAAAGAGAGGTGGTGTTGATGATTTTGAGGTTTCTATACTGAACAACACAGGGATACAGGAGGAGAAACTTTGGTGGGTGGGGGAGGCTGAGTTATGAATATTTGGATTTGGGATGTCTTTGGGACACATAGGAAATATGAATCTAGATCAGGACTTGGCAAACTACAGACCAAATCCTGCCAGCTGCCTGTTATCGTAAACAAAGTTTTGTTGGAACATAGGCACTTCTTCAAATATTACTTATATCCGCTTTTGTGCTACAACTAGTTGCCTACAAAGTCTTAATTACTCTCTGGCCCTTTAAAGAATAAGTTTACTGACCATGTATCAGAATTGAGCAGTGTCTAAAACAGGAGCTACAGAATCTTCCTGGAGGGAAGGGGGCGCCAGAAGCCACTGAGACGTTGGGGCTGTTTCAGTTCTAGAATATTCCATGTATAGGAGAGGCGCGCCCCCTGGGTGGGACAAACCATTACTGCGGGGGTGGGGAGGGATTTTTTTGTATTTGATTACAAGCGCTTCGCTTTCTTGGTTCTAAGTCTTTTCTTACCGCTACTGTTCCCTCCCGCCTTCAAAGGCTTTCAACAGTGTAGCGGGTTCCCTTATGTCGAGGGGAGGGGGGAGTGTCCCTCGTGTACCCTTCCCACCCCTAATGTTTCTGGAAGTTGGTACAGTCCCAAGGGAAAAGCCTGGAAGGGTCGGCGGGAGGCTCTCTTTCGTCAGAGCCGTCTGAGTGAAAGAGGTCCCCTCTCTCTGGGCGTGGTAGACGGGCGTGTTTGTGCTGCATCCCCCCTGACAGGTTGGTAAGGCCTGGTGGGAGGTGTCCGGGGCGGGCAAGCCAGTCAGGGGTTCTTGTTCTTTACAAAACTATGAAGCGGGAAGGGGAGAGGAAGCAGAGATGAGAAGATTGGGGGGTGGACAACTGGCTGATTCCTCTCCGCAGGGCCAGCCAAGCCCCAAAGGCCCTCAGCCATCATGGCCTTGAAACCCGAGGACCTCAGTGGTGGGTTCCAGCATGGCAAGGTGGTGGCCTTCATCAACGAGAAGATGGCCAGGCACGCAAAAGGCCCTGAGTTCTACCTCGAGAATACGTCCCTGTCCTGGGAGGAGGTGGAGGCCAAGCTCAATGCCATCCTGGAGGACACTGAGGTGTCCAGCGAGGCCAAAGAGGCCTGTGCCTGGGGCAGCCTGGCCCTGGGCATGCGCTTTGCCCACAGGCAGAACCAGTTAAATGAGTGCAGGGTGCAGTGCCTGCATGACTTCACAAGACTGCAAAAGTCAGCCGCGCAGGCCTTGGCCTCAGACCTGAAGTTGCTCACGGCGCAGCGGGAGGTGGAGCGTAAGGAGGCGGCCGCCCAGCTGCGGCTGGCCCAGGCCAGCCTGGCAGAGATGCGGAAAGAAAGGGACCTGCTGAGGTGGAAGCTCTTCCAGACAGTAAGATTATCCCGATTTGGTCCCACCCCCCTGCCCCTGCCCCCACCCCCTGCCCCCAACCCCCTACCCCTGCCCCCACCCCGCCTTCAGAACATGTCTCAACTCTGCCCACCTCCTTCCAGGAGCTGGGGCCTCTGCGGGAGCGGGTCGCAGAGGGGCCAGGCCTGGCCACTGCTACTGGGGCTGGCACAGGAGCAGGTGAGGTGGAAGAGAAGGCGGAAGCCACAGCTACTAGTGCTTCTGCTTCTGGCGCCACAGGAGGAGGAGGAGGAGGAAGACAGGAGGATGAGGAGGATACAGACGATGCAGAGGCAATGGAGAAACTGGGTGAAGACCTTATGCAGCTCCTCGGAGCTGCGGACCAGAAAAGTTACACCTCTAGCAGGCAGAGGGAGGGAAATCTAAGGTCACTGGAAACACCCATGGTTTATTTATCTGGGGCAAAAAAGTCTAGGTCCACAGTCTCACAGGAACTGCTTCCTGTCCAGCTGCCTGCCTCATTCACATATTCATACTCATGCCCCTTATCCCCCTTTCCAGACACACCCATACCATCTCCACCTACAACATCCCCACTAGCAGAAACATTCACAGCAGGAGCTCTACCTCAGACCTCTCCCCACTGGGGACCCTCTGATGTTAGCTTGTGGGCTAATATGGGGGCCCTGGGAATAGACCCTCGAGAACCCCAAAGAGACAGGAGAGACTCTGATCCCTATCCGCAGAGGAGACAACCAGTGTTTCGCAGGCCAGGAGATTGGGACTGCCCTTGGTGTAAAGCTGTGAATTTTTCACGGAGGGAAACTTGCTTCCGCTGTGGGAGGGGTATCTGGCTGCAGAGCCCTCAGTGAACTCAGAAATGTGAAACAGAAAATAAATATATTCCCAGTGGGAACTCAACTTTCAGAGGGAGGGGGGAAAAGTGGGAGAGGGGGCTCGGGGGGAGGGGAAGGGTGGGAGAATGGGGCTAGGGGAGTGGGTGGGAGGTGTGGTGGGTGTAGACTGACCAAGAAAGACATGTTTTGATGACCGCCTTTGTGTTCCAGAGCACTAGCATTTGACACCCTAGAACTGCTGCAGCTTCTGTTTGTATGTGTCTCTTCCCAACCCTGGTATCTGGTGGACCTGGGCAGCCATGTATATAACACCCCACCTTTCTCCCAACTAGACAGTAGATGATTGGAGCAGGAATGGACATCTGATCCATCCTGAGCCAAACAGACTCTCACACTAGGGTCTGAACAGAGAGGCAGATTCCATAGCCAGGATGGTGTTGGGTAGTGAAGCAGTGGGTCTTTTGGAGTCTGGATCAAGGGCAGAGCCATGGACACCGAGATCTGGCCCTGGCTGTGCAGGAGCAAAACCGTGTGCTTTACAGAGGCCAAGTGTCTTAGAGGATGACAGTGTGAGCCCCAGGGAGCAGACAGGAACATAGAAGCAGAGAGGAATTGATCCTGTGACCCCAGCGACTGACTGTGTGGTGGCAGACTACTTTTCCACTTCCTGCAATTATGCTGAGTGCAAATCTACTTTACACAGACCCCGTTTTCTTTAAGCTAACTTAAGTGGGTTCTTGTTCTGGGCAACCAGATTATTCCCAAGCAGGAAATGGCACCAGAAGAGCTGTTGTAAACCACAGACCATCAAATAAAATGTTGGAACTGGCTGAAAAGGTGCATCAGGGAGTGATGGGTAGTGGGGATTCCTGCATCCCAAGAGTCTGCAGGAATGAAATAGACTGGAAGCTCGTTCATGTTCTGAGCAGTGATATGAGAAACCATCAAAGCAGGTCCGGGGTTAACCCCGGGTTTACAACACGGCAGAAATTTGCCACCCCTAAGGGAATCCCTCCAGGCTGCGTACAGAGGATGTCAGCACCAGCTGGAAGCGAGGACTGTTGTGGCTTCTCAGCCCCATGAAAGAGAATCCTCCCTAGTCCCCAGTGGGCAGAACTGGGGACAATCAGATCTGAACAGGGAACTCATGCCACTGCCAAGGAGGTGAGTCGGCAACTGACAGTGCCTGGAGGGTCTGCTGGTCTAGACCACTGACCAAAGGATGGTGCCATCCTGAGAGTTTCTCTCCCCCAGCCCATCACCAGGATAGTAGTCGGAGGGGAATCTGACTACAAAACTCCTAACGAATTCAGATATGAAGAATAGAACATACTCCAATGGGAAATCAGTTTCCAGAGGGAGGGGACGCAAGGGGGAGGGGGAGGATGGTCTGCATCTCCCTCCTCTGATGACTATAAGCTGCGCTGGAGGGAGCTAAATGTATGGTTTAGCCTACAGGAGGAAGGATGGTGAGGACTCACACCTGGACCAGACTGAGACACAACCGGAGGAGCCCTGATTGACTGGGGACTGTGAACCTAGAGACAAGCTTTCATGGCCCTCGAACATTTCTGTAGTAGCGGGATGTGACTCTGGGTTGTCTCCTGTGGGAGCTGATACGGATAATCGTTATCAGAATTTGGGTGCAGATCCCTAGCTGGTTATTAAAGGCCTGCACTTGTGAGAAATGTTCTTAGGACTGTTTCCATCCCTGTCGGGTAGGATTTCACAGCTTCAGCACTCCTGACAGTTGGGGCCAGATATCTCATTGCAGGGGGCTTTCCTGTGAATTGTACGATGTTTGGTAGAATCCCTGGTCTCTACTCACTAGGTACCAGTAGCATACCCCACCCCACCCCACCCCACCCCACCAAGAAAACTGTGACAACCAAAAATGTCTCCACATGTTGCCCTATGTCCACTAGAGGGCAAAATTGGCCTTGGTTGGGAACCACGGAGGCAATGAGGTACTTAGGAGCAGTCAGAACCGGGGAGAGCTCCAAGTGTTCAGCAGTGCCTAGGGCTGCAGTAGAGGGGAGCCTAAGACGGGAGGTGTCTGGCGGTCACTTCTGATCTTTGAGTGGATCTAAGGATGAGGGGAAGCCTGACCGCAAGGACTGTGGTGTGAGCGGAAGTGAGGAAGTGTAGTCATTGAGGGGGGCTCTTCTCCAAGGACCTTTGACTGTGAAAGGAAGGAGTGAGGTAGGACACAGGGTTAAGAGAGGGCCCTTTTGAATATGGAAGAAACTTGGGCCATGGGGAAGGAGATAGCAGCAGAAAGCTTAAAAACACAAGAAATATGTAAAAGAATTAAATAGAACTGGCACACTGTACTGGAGGCGTGTCTACTGTACTGTTCAATGGAAAGAATATGACGGCCAATTGTGTTTTCTGTGTAACAAAATCCCTCCCCAAATTATTCTGTAAGTGTGTGTATGTACGATATGTAGATATATAGATTCATTTTGCGTTCTATTACGGATTTATGTAAGCACAGAAATGTTCTGGAAAAAAACTTTTTTTTTTCCAGAAAAATAGAATAGGGTAGGGGCAGTAAGATAGAAAGCTTTTACTTTATATACTTAAGTGTTAAGAAAATAAAATAATCAAATGTTCACAAGTATACAAAAAATAAAAGGAAATAAATTTACTGGCTTGGGTAGGTTTGGAAAGGCCACCTCTTCCTTTGGGACTGGAGGAGAGGAGAGCAGACACTGATCTGTGTCCCAAGAGGGTAGGAAACTAAGGGGCCTGCCTGGATGTCCCTTAGACAAGGCACCCAAGAGTGAGTAAGGATGGAAGGTCTAGGTGGGGGTAGAGGTTTCTGGACAATGGCATATTTAGGAATAACTTCCATGCATGGGGAGTGGGAGAGGGGAAAGAAAAGATAATTTAATTGTACAGAGGGCCCAACTGGGCCTAACTGAAAGAAACCAAAGGGCCCTGCAGTGGGAGGCTGAGGGGAAGCACTTGAAAAGGAAGGTGAGCAGTTCCAGGAGGGGCACCGGACACAACACTCTGTATTACAAATTGTTTTCATAGCTTATTTTTTTCAGGAAAAGATTCAGTCAGTTTGTCTGGATTTGGGTTTTATGTTTAGTAAGATTAAGAGAAGATGTTGACATTTTCATGATTGTATCTATTACATCCAACTTAAAGTTTATTTTCCCCTCTGTCCAAAGGAAAGGATTTAATCAACTAAAATTAATTCCACTTGTACCACTAAATATCCTCAACAAATCCAACAGAAAGTGAGCTGACTTAGCCTTGAACCTTGGGCTAGCATGTTTAGTGAGAGGAGCAGCTAAATAGTAAGGCAGCCTTAAAAGAATGATGTTGCTAGAAGAAAGACCCAGCTTTAATGAGCAAGCAAAGGGGGATAGAAATTTCATAGGTGCCAATGTCTTGGTCAAAGTCAGTGATTTTTATCTTTAAAAAATGGTAGAGATCCTCTCTGGGCTTGCTATTTGAGATAATGGCAAGCGATGTAGTGAAAAGAAATGACCAGGGACTGTGTCTCTGTTGACCACTCTCTTTCAAACGGCATGTCTACATACTGGGATGTCAAACTTGGCTACATCTACCTCTGAAATAATGGAAAGTAGGTGTGGGCGGGGGAGGGTATAGCCCAGTGATGAAGCACTTGCTTAGGATGCACAAGGTCCTGGGTTCAATCCCCAGCACCTTCATTAGAATATAAAATTAAAAAAATAGTAAATATAAGATGGCAAATAATTAAAATAATGGCAAGTAAAAAGAAGCCATATTTTATTTAGAAACCTCAATGCCTTTTCATCTTATGTCATGTGAGGTCAAAGTCAAAAGTTTGCCAGAGTGCTTATACAACGTTACCTAGTAGGAAACTTCCCTAAATGCCTTAAAAAAATCATAATTTTCTGTGACTTTGCACCATGCTTTAAAATACTGGTGTTCTCAGTATCAGTCTTTGACCATCATCTTATAATAATTTCCTTCTTGGTATTTATTTCTGCTTCTATTGGTAAACCTTAACATACTCAAAAAGAAAAAGGTTCATGTGACCAAATTAAAAATCCCCAGATCCTAGTGACCTGAGGGTTACAGCCAGTAAGTCAGCAACCCACATGTATGGAAAACCTGCTCTATGTGTATATGAACTGTGAGAGAGGGTAGTTCAGGGGTAAATTTTAGATGCAGTTAAAAAGGAAGAGAGGAGAGGAGAGAGGGAGGGAGAGAGAAAGGGACAAAAGGAGGAGAGGGTGAGCAAGAGCGCGCATGTGCAGAGAGAGAGCAGGCTACATAGACATAGGGGTAGAGAGAGAGAGATCTTGCCTGAGAGTAAAAGAGATGAATGTAAATATGAAATCTGGCCAAACCACTCTCCCTTATTGGGAGTCAGAGGAAGGCGTTGGGAGGGAGTAGGGTAATGGGACTGAAAAACAAAAAATGCATATGGCATCTCTCTCCCCAAATAAGGGTATGTTGCCTTAATACTGAAGAGTATGATCGGGTCTGGAAATGAGCATGTGTAGAGTAGTGTTAACCTGGGTCTTGTTTTAATGAGATCAAGGCCCTGGAGTGGAACTACACATCACCATCCTACTTAGCTTTTCTCCACTTCATAGCCACAGATAGAACCTTCACCAGCTGTCTTGCCAAGGTGGACCACGCCTCACAGTAGTGAGAGAGTAGGGATGGCACAGTATGAACTCATCTCCATCCCTGAGAAAACTTGTTGGAGTGCACGCTGTGATGGAAAATGCTGAGCAGCATCTCCTTTGTTAATAATGGTAGAGTCATATAAGGGAATTTACCCCTTGTAAATACACATTTTCTCCATAGAAACATCACCTGCTAGAAAATGAGTGTTATTACCTGACTGCATGTTAAGATGCTCATTAGGTGTGTCCTTAAGGTTATTTTCAAAGAACTGGTCATGTCTTAAAGTCTCATATTCCAAAAATATATCTGAAACCTCCATTGAGCAAGGGTTAGTTATTGTCATGTTCATATTCAGAAAAAAGGCCTTGATAAAGCCAGGTTCCAGCCACACTGACCTCTCGTTTTTCTGTGCACAGAGTATATGTTTTTTTTTTTTACTGCCTCCTTGCTTGTAAACACTGCTTCATCTGCCTGGGAAGGCCTCTACTATTGCCACCTGTTTAGATCCTCAAGAACCATCTCAAATACCATGATTCTATAAGTCAAAAGCTATTTGTCCTAACTCTCTACTATGATTCTATCTCTGTCTTATAACACTTTTCACTTTCTCTCACATGTGATAGAATAAAAGACAATAAATTAGTGTTAACAGTTTTCCCCTTCTTGCTGCCTTCCAAAGATAATCCTTTTTTTTTTGGCTGCGTGGGTCTCTTCAAATCCAGCAAGTTCTATGGAGAATCTTGGTGTGCCAGATCAGTTCCTGGGCTTTGACGTTGCAGAATAGGTATAATGGGCAGAAAGAGCTGAGAAATTGCAAGGAGCAATTCTAGTCTAATTGAATTATATTAGGGGAACCAGAGCTTCTTGCAAGAAAAAAAAAGTGATAGAAAGTGAAAAAGGACAAAACGGGAACAAACTTGCAAGCACTTCATTCCAGGCTGTTTTTTAGTTGGGCATGAGAATAAGGAGTGATAACAGAGGTCTCTGGGCAGCTGTTTTATGTAAGAAATATTGAGCATGAAAGTAATGGAAAAAGATAATTTCAAATGTTGCAGGGGTGGGGGTTACAAATTGGATCCTCCTTGATGTTTGTTGAAGGACTACAGTAAATACTTAAAAATTTAAACTTTTAAAATTATGTTTAGTTGCTGGCCTGTTCCCTAGGATGCAATTCTATGCGGAGCCTCACGGGATCCTCTTTTATTTGAGTTATACTTGTTTGAGTGTAATTTGTACATATGTCCTAACTTCCCTTTAAATCTGTTAGAAGGCAGGAGCCCTGTCATTTGATTTTGCCTTTTTTTGGTACATTTTATAGAGTAGGTGCTCAATAAATATTTGTTCAGTGAAAAATAGAAACCTGAGACCTGAAATGTTATCAGCTGGAAAATATCCCTTTTATTAAAAATAAACAAAATAAAACTTAAGTTAGGAAGGAGTGGACTCCCAATTTTCTACTTTTATGAAATATTCCACCTTTAGGGTGACTAGAGGGAAGCAGTTACATGCAATGAGTTCTTGAAAATCCAAACCATGCATTTATACATCTGATTATATTCATTCTAGCCCTCTGTCATATACCGACATATATGCATCTCTAATAGATTCATCGTGAATCTTACATCTTAGAGGTTTGGGAGTCAGAGTAAACAGGTAAAAAGAAAGAGCCGGTTAAGGACAAACCTCCAACAAGATTCCTCCCTCTCTTCTCTTGGTAGGAAACAACTTTTAAGCACTTCTGTGTAATATCTGGAAACTGATATATGATCCCAAAGGGTTTCAAACTTCATATGCAAGTAGTCTGGTTTTATCCCTGGAAATCCCTGCTTTAACCTGATCCTCACTTATCATGAATTTAGAACCTCTATTTCACTGCCTTCTGTCGTCCATCTTCAATCAATAGAATTCTATCCTCATCTCCAGATAATACTGTACACTGTGGAAACTGAAAACACACAGAATCACAGAACTTTATACAGGCAGGAACTAACCATATCTCATTTGTTGTGATACACAGACATAGGTACCTACAAAGAATAGTAAAAATAGGTAATAAACGAATGGACAGTAGAGAAAATTGATTATGTACATGAACTAAACAGACCTGGGTCCATGTCTCAGCTCCAATCTTTACTAGCCGTGTATCACTGAGCAGTTCTTTAACCTTTATGAGTATCAGTTTTATCTTCTTTAATAACATGACCTACCTCATAGGGTTATTGAAGATTATCACAAGGTTTGCTATATAATGAGGGCTAAAAAAAAATCATAGCTAGTAGCAATAGTGGTAGTGGTAATAAAAGCAGAAATAAGGGATACTGTGTTGAGTGCTTACTCTGTGTCAGCGTAGGTGCTGAGTGCTTGCCAGCACTCCCTGAGGTAGATGCCTGCTCCTCTCCAGGTCTTCTCTTTCTCAGTTAATAGCACCATGATTCACTCAATTATTTAAGTCCAGAACATAGGAATCATACTTTATTCAGCTCTTTCTCTCATTTTTCACATCCAGTGCCTCAGTATGTCCTGGCACTCATCCTTCAATACATATCTAGAATGCATTCACTTCTTCCCATCTCCAAGCCACCACCCCAGTCCAAGCTTACCATCACATACCTGCTCAACTCATGCTCTTGCTTCCCAACTTGGTCTCCTTGTTTGTCTCCCTACAATCTCTTCTAACCAGGGCAGCCAGAGTCATCTTTTTAAAATGAAAATTTGATCATGTTACTCCCCAGCTTCAAACAAACAAACAAAAACAGACAAAATACAGCACTCTCCATTTGCCTCTGATTACTAATAAAAATCAATTTCTTATCCTGGCCCACAATATGCAACAGGATCTGGCCTCTGTCTGCCTCTAGAGCCTCAGTCAATGCCATTTTCACCAGCTCACTATACTCCATCTAGACTAGCCTTCTTTAGCTTCCTTGAATATAAAAGTCTGTTCTGTTTCAGGACCTTTGCACGTGCTATTCACTCTGACTGGAACACTGATCCTGCAGACCTTCCTGAGGCTGGTTCCTTCCTCTCATGCATGTATCAGCTTATAAGTTCCTTTCTCTGGGAGGCCCTTCTTGACCACTCAACCAAAAATAGCTTTCCAGTTACTCCCAAAACGTGACCCTTTTTTTCTTCTCACCATACACATTACTCAACATAGTCTTGTGAATTTACTTGTTATTTGTCTGTTTCCCCTACTCTAGAAGGTACGTTCCAGGAGAGTAGGAACTTTAATCTGTGTTGTTCAATGCTATACACCAAACACCTAAAACAAGTGTTCAAAATACCTTAAACTGAATAAACAACTTATCTTCATTTTCCAGGTAAGAAAAGCAAGGCACAGTTCACACAGCCGTAACGTGCAGTCACTCCCTAGGTTAATGCTGGAGTCAGAACCTCGTAGTTCAGAGTTTGCAAGCTGTGATTCTACTGGTTGAAAGTAAGTAGGGACTTTGGGGGGGGAAGCCAGAAAATGTGAAAAATTGAGAAATTTCACATAAATATTTCAAGTTCTTCTTCAAAAGATCAGAACTGGCAATACTTGGGCCTGTATTCCTATATGGTAACAATAATTTGGATCTGTCAGGCAGCTACCTGACTTAAACTGAAAAACAGTTCATTTATACATTCAATAATTCTTTACTTAGCATCTGCTATGTGCCATACACAGTTCTAGGCCCTTGAGATGTATCAGTGAGATAAATAAATAACTACCCCTGTCCTTATAGAGCTTACATTCTAGCATGGGGAGATAGACAATTAAAAAATATGATAAGTATATAAATTATATATATTATATACAATAATAGGTTATAATCACCATGGAAACAGAAAAATTAGAGGAAGGTAAGCAGTATTAGTACAGGAGATAGAGACTGACTGAAAGAGAATCTTAAAGATTATGAATAAGGTAGTCAAAGAAGAGTCACTGGTAAGATTAGAATAGAGGAGGTTGCACAACTGAAGGAAATAAGGGAGTTGGCCATGTGAATATAGGAGAGGGAAGCATTCCGGACAAAGGGAACAGCCAGTGCAAAGATCCTAAGGCTGGAGTATACCTGTCATGTTTCAGAAACAGCAAGGAAATCAGAGTGGCTGGAGCAGAGTGAGCACAGGAGAGACAAATGGAAAAGCAGTAGTAAGTTAGAGTGGTGCCAGCGACTAGGTCACCTAGGGCCTTGGAATCCCCTGTAAGGACTTAGCTTTTATTCCAAATGAAATGGGAAGCCATCAGAAGGTCCTGAGCAGAACACAGACCTATATGATTTATGTTTTAAAAAGAGCACTCTGACTACTATGTTAAGAATAGCCTGAAGGGAGACATGTGGGAAAGCAGAAAATCCAATTAGGAGTTTATTGTAACAGTAGAGGTAAGAGATCGGGGCTTAGAACAGCAGTGGTGTGGAAGGCACAAACTGTGCCCCCAAAGTTCAGTGGGGTTAACATCCTATGGAAGAACCCTTGACCAATGGGAGATGGGAGCTGAGAGAGAAATTATTCTCTATTTCTCCTTCTGGATCAAACATGTTCAAATATCCTTCCTTCTCCCCTGCCTCACTTCCTTTTTCATTCACTCCTGTTTCCCTGGGATTATATTCCAAAATACACATTAGCTTTTGCCTGATGGTTTATTTTCTAGGAACCCATGATAAAATAGAAGGAAGATCAGGAGTTCGGTTTTGGATATACTGACTTTGACACAAGTAGAGATGCTGATAAGTCAGTAGGATAAAAAAGTCTGTGTTTGAGGAGAGAGATCTAGGCTGGAAGGTATACGTGTTGTAGTTCCCAGTGTACAGATGGTATAAAAAACTATAAGACTGTATAAACAGATCACGGAGGGAAGGAGAGTGGCGAGAGATGAATAATACTAAGGACCAAGCCCCAAGGCCTTCTGACATTAAGAGGTGAGGAGGAATATGAGGAGTCAGCAAAGGAACTTTGGAAAGGGTAACCAGTGCAGTAGGAGGAAAACTAGGAAAGTGTGATTCTCTGAAACTCAGTTAAAGAAAGTAGGGGTGATCACCTGTGCCAAATGTGCTGACCATGTAAAAGGATGAGTGAACACTGACCTGACTATTGGATTTAGTACTGTCGCAGTCATTGGAGACTTTGGTAAGAGCAGGTCTGGTGGAGTGGTGAAGGTAAAATTCTGACTGAAATGGATTTAAAAGAGAATTAGCAGAGAGGAGCTCAAGACTGTGAGTGCAGACAACAGCTTCTCTGAATTTTGATACAAATGGAAGCAAGAAAATGGTGGCAATGGCTGGCAGGGCAAGTGGAGTTAAAGGTATAGATATTGACCCATGTGCACGCTGATGGACATGTTTCAGCAGAAATAGGAGAGAAATGGGAGAACTGCTCAGGTGATATCCTTGAATAGGCAAATTGGGATAGGATCTACTGTACAAGTGAAGTGATTGACCTTACATAGGAGCAAGGCTAGTTGATCAGTGGTAACAAAATTGAAGGTAGAATATGTAGGCACAGATGCCAGCAAGGGAGTAGAAGTTCTCTCCTAATTGCCTCAATTCTTTTACAACACAGTGAGAAATAAGGGGAGGATATGTTGGAAGCTGAAGGAGAGAAGATACGAAATAGTCATCTAGGAGGACAGGAGACTGAACGGTCCAAGAAGACATAAGTCATGATGATGAATTTAAAGTAAGACCAGTCAATGCTGTTATGTTTTCCTACAGTAAAAAGTTCAGCTGCAAGGATACATGTACAAGCATAGATGGAGAGTTGGGTTTAAACAGTGTTGTGATTTTCACAAGTGAGCAAGATGAAGGGGGAAAGGGTTCTAGGGAATCAAGAGGGTATATATATAGGAGTGATTAAACTGATTGATCATCGAATTTAAAGTATGCGAGGTAAGAAGAGTGCAATGGATAGTGAAAAAAACTGTGGGATCAATGAGCTACAGCTCTGGGTGGGGTAAATAGAGTATCAGAACTGTGGTATAGAGTGAGCGAGAGGTGGTGGCAAGAGTAGAATACATGACAATTATATAACAAGAGTGGATTGCTACAGCCTTGAGCCTTCCAAAATGTTTCAGATTGCCTGCCACAATCATTGTATTACCTTCTTGGGACACTGAAAAGACCAAATTTGCAACTCCTGGAGTAGGCTGAAACCTTGATATGAGCAAAATAACCATAAAACGGAAAATCACTGAACTTTGCGTAATGATACAAGGGATGGAAATTCATACACACACACACACACACACACACACACACACACACACACACACACACACACACACACCAGTGTCAACTAGCTCATCAATGATTATTTGAAATCAATTCTTACTTTCTTTTTTTTTTTTTCCAAACTGCAAATTGCCCCAAGTTTTATTTGTAGTCCATACAAAAGGGGGAAAAATATAAGGTTTTCTAACACCACCTATTTGGGGAGATGGGGAAGTGGGACTGTGCTGCTCAGCATCAGCGAGAACATCAGGGGTCTGTAGGGATTTGGACATACTCCAACTGACTGTCCCAACAGGAACTCAGTCTCAACACAGTCTACAGAGGGACAAAGTCTGGGCCCCCTGGACTGCTGGCACAGCTTGGCGCATAGGAAATGGTTAGGCTAACTCTTTGCTGGCCTCCCTCACATCTAAAAAGAAAAAGGCGCCACCAACCTCAGCTGCAGGTTGCTTCCCCATCCAGACGACCTAAATATCGCGCATAAAAATAAAAGGGAGCCAGGAAAAAAATAAAAACATAAAAGAAATTCCCATCTTGGGGAGATGGGAGGCCGGGGAGAGGGGAAGCGCAGATCTAAAGCCAGTAGCAAGATTTGCTACTGAGGCGAAGGAATAAAGTAGATTACTGCAGAACATTCAAAAAGATCGTTTCCTGGGGAAGGCCCACATGGTAGAGGGGATGAAAAATCGCAAACAGGGTAAGTATGGGCCAGCGGTTATAACCTGGGTCTGCACCCTACCCCACCTCACCTCGACTTCCCTCCCTGTGATGCCCCATCCCAGGATGGCCCTACAAGTGGCGCTAGTCGCCAGAGTGCATCTGACCTGTCCGCAGGTAATCATTATAGGAGCCCGAACACCGTGCGTAATCGGAATGGGCATCGGGCAGGTGACGGTAATCCAGCGAGGACTTTGTCGACGAGCTGCAGAACGAAAGCCGCAACTCTGACAAACGGCAGTAATCAGAGAGCTCGGCTAAACGCCGGTCAGAACCATACCCTTGGCTGAGAGTTCCACATCAATGCGCTTGCCCTTCACTTCTTTGCCATCGCAGCTGCGTGATGGCGGCTTTGGCATCTGCTTTGTTCTCCTTGTGAACAAACGCGTAGTCTTTCACCAAGTCACACTCGATGAGGCGGCCGCGGCGCTTGAAGAGGCTGTGCAAGTCCTGGCTCGTGCACACAGCCCACACATTGCCCACGAATATCTTGCAAGTGTTACGAGGCCGTAGGCGCGACATCTCCACCATGAATGAGCGCCGCAGCTCGTGGCCGTGCAAGGCCTCGACGGCGCGCGGCACGCCCCGCGCTGTCGCGCATGCGCACCAAGGCGAACTGTTTCACAATGGCGCAGCCCACGACCGTGCAGCACGGCGCTAAGAGCGCTGCCAGCTCCTCCGGAGTCGTATCCGCCCCATCGACGTTTCCCATGCAAATCTTCATTTTGCTGCCTCAGTCGCCTTCCTGGCGAGCCGAGACCTCTCCTCCAGCAACAGGTGAGACGTCCGACCGGCTGGCGGTCCTCCCCAGGAAATTCAATTCTTATTTTCTAATTATCAAATATAACCCATTAAAAAACCAGGTAATCCTGCTTACAAAGCAGGTAAACCTTGCTAACTAACTAAACTGTAAATATCTGTTTCCCTCCAATGAACATACTGAAGGGACTTCAAGTTATATAGGTATTGTACAATAGAATGGTTCTATTTCAGAGTATTACATAGCTAATGCATAACGGTATAGTTATACTTCTAAACATTAGAGCATATCTAATTCGCTAGTAATGAAATGAAGATTAATTACAATTGTCACTACTTTGCTATTTATGTATAATTTTATAAACAGGTAGATTATCAAATTGTGGAGGTTGAAAAATACTACTTTCAGGTTATGTATGTGTTTCTGCATAATTGCTACAAAAAATAAGTAAATCAGGGACTTCCACTTATAAACCACAATAGGAGGAAAAAATAACTAATTGTGTTATACTTTCACCTACACAGGCCACAGAAGGCACTGCTGCTGTCTCCAGAGCCTGCTGCACAATTTTGATATTTTCTGAGGTCAATTAATTCTGTAAGATTCAGGCTCTCATTTTTCCTACAAGAAACTATCTACTCTCCTAGAAATTGCTACTTGGGCAACCAACTTGTTGACACTTAACTTTTCAAGGATCAATACTTAAGTTGGCATTGAATTATGAGAAACGTTGAGGGTCCTTGAAAATCTCTTGGTTACCATAATGGGGAGTAGGAGAGGCGGGTGGGAAATGATAAAAGTTGTTTCTTAGTCTCTTAGGTAGACTAGAACAATTACTTTTCTTTCTAACACCATAAGTTTCCTTTCAATATGGCATAAAGCAAGTCCCATGGTATATGCTCAATGAATGTTTGTTGACTGAAATACAAACTTGTTTAATATTTGCTACATAGGCACTTTTAGGTCAAGATCACTTATGGGCCATTAAAATCAGGCAGAATTACTGTATACTTATATTTTTTTCTTTTTTGTTATGGAACATTTCAAACATATTCAAAATAAAAACAATACAATGAACCCTCATGTATTCATTGTACAGATTCAAAAAATAGCAACATACATTTCTTGTTTCAAATATCTCCAACCCCCCTCAATTTTTCTGGAGATTCTGTTTTACTCAAGTAATAATCACACAAATGTGAGGAAAAGCAAGGCAAACATCATGTTATGCCTCCGAGCTGTATAAATGCACTAAGGAACCCTTTAAAAAGAGTTTGTGAGGCATTCAGATTTTGAGAACCTTATTTATTTCAATGATTACTAAAGACCAAAAATAGATTATGTTCCCATTTAAGAAGAGGGCTCCTGATTCTGTTTACTTCACTGGAGAGGTAAATGGTCATGATGGTTCTGAACATATAACTGATTCTCTGCACTTGACCATCGTCATCCCCAAACACACAGGTTTCTACAGATACTCTATTATATTTAATCATTCTTTTCAATATCTATGAATTCAATTCAGGATTATATGAATACATCTATCTTCATCCACAGCTTAAGTCGCCCCCTGTTCCAAGTTGTTGAGAAAGTGATATGCAGGATTTTGTCAAATAAGATTACTCTCATCATTTTTATTCTACTAAGTGCCTCCACTGAAAAGATTTGAGTGGAAAGAGGGGTAGACAGTAATTCTGGGATTGGCATAGCTCTCAAAACATGACTCACTTCTCCACAGTTCCTCTATTACTACCCCACTGACATGCTGAGAAATTCAAGTAATCACTCTTGGGACTGGCTAGAGAAAAACACAAAAATGAGTAATTGGCTACTGAAAGGTCACAAACAGTAAACCTTTCTTGCTATGATTCAAATGGGTAGAGACTTACTAAATATTTCATATCTGCAGTTTTAAACATACTGAAATCAATAGAGTGACCTTTAATGAGGTCAACAAAGCACAGAAAAATCATCCATAATTATCTTAAAATAGTATCAAATTTGGGATGCTAGGTGATATAGGCATTGCCAAATTCAGAGCTCTTTTTCACTATAAATGCCACTGTCTTGGCAGTGGCATAAAATCACCTATATAGACTGAATTTCTCATTTGGCACATATTTGGAGTCAGTGGCTACTACTAAATCTCAAAAACATGTTTATTATTCATAGCCAAATGCTAGCTACTTCACTTATGTCATTCTGTAAGAGATTTCTGTATCTCTGAATTGACACAAGATTGTTGTATCCTTTAGAACAGTGGTTCCCACTTTTTTCCCTTATCAAGGCACACACATGAGGAGTAATATTCAAAACTTCGCCCACCCTTCTCAGTTCCAATCATTCCCTAAGACCTGTTGCATGAATAAAAGAGGTCATCAGTTATGCCTGAATATAAGCCTCTGCTCCATGGAGTACCACTCCTTTCTCTTCTACTGATCTAGATATGAGAACCACTTACTTAGGTGATATCTACAATAGATACAAACAAGGTCCATCTGCTATATATTTGATAGAGGGAGCCATCTATAGGAAAGGATTTCAGGGGAATTGGGAAATCCCACTTGTTCATGATATAGTACAAGGCTTTGCTTGAAAGCAAATAGGCTGTCAGCTGAGAGGGCCTAGAAGCAACACTCCCCCAGTAGCAATCAACACTCCTAGCATCCAAATCTTGGTTTATAGTATGGTTTTCCATTAAAAAGAATCAAGCCTCCTTGGGAATATGGCTGATGCAAGACTGGGAGCCATAAATAGAGAAGATAAACTTGAAGTGTCTTATAGTGCTGAAATATAAGAAAATGCTAAAAAAAAAACCCAAAAAACTATAATGAAACTGGACAGCTGCATGTAAATCAATGAAGTTAGAACACTCCCTCACACCATACACAAAAATAAACTCAAAATGGTTTAAAGACTTAAACATAAGACAAGACTCTATAATCCTCTTAGAAGAAAACATAGGCAAAACATTTTCTGACATAAATCTTAGCAATGTTCTCCTAGGGCAGTCTACCCAGGCAATAGAAATAGAAGCAAAAATTAACAAATGGGACCTAATTAAACTTATAAGCTTTTGCACAGCAAAGGAAACCATAAGCAAAACAAAAAGACAACCTACAGAATGGGAAAAAAATATTTGCCAAAGATGAGACTGACAGGGCTTAATTTTCAGAATATATAAACAGCTCATACAACTTAATAAGAAAAAAATGAACAACCCAATCCAAAAATGGGCAGAAGACCTAAACAAGCAATTGTCCAATGAAGACATACAAATGACCAAAAGGCACGTGAAAAAAATGTTCAATATCACTAATTATCAGAGAAATGCAAATCAAAACTACAATGAGGTATCACTTCACACCAGTCAGAATGGCCATCATTCAAAATTCCACAAACAATAAATGCTGGAGAGGGTGTGGAGAAAAGGGAACCCTCCTATACTGTTGGTGGGAATGTAGTTTGGTGCAGCCATTACAGAAAACAGTATGGAGATACCTCAAAAAACTAGAATTAAACTTACAATATGATCCAGCAATCCCACTCCTGGGCATATATCCCAGGGAGCATTAATTTGAAAAGATACATGAATCCCAACATTCATAGCAGCACTATACACAACAGCCAAGACATGGAAGCAACCTAAATGTCCATCAACAGATGATTGGATAAAGAAGTTGTGGTATATTTCTACAACGGAATACTACTTGGCCATAAAAAATAATAAAATAATGTCATTTGCAGCAACATGGATGGAACTGGAGATTGTCATTCTAAGTGAAGTAAGTCAGAAAGAGAAAGACAAATATCATGTGATATCACTTATATGTGGAATGTTAAAAAGACATTGTAAAAATGTAAAAATGTAAATACAAAATGTAAATGTAGAATGTAAAAAAAGACAAAACAGAAACAGACTCACAAACATAGAAAACAAACTTATGGTTACCAGAGGGGGAAAAGGGTGAGAAGGGATAAATTGGTAGTTCAAGATTTGCAGATACTAACAAATATATATAAAATAGACAAATAACAAGTTTATGCTGTATAGCATAGGGAACTATATTCAATATCTTGTAGTAACTTATGGTGAAAACAAATATGAAAATGAATATATATATGTTCATATATGAGTGAAGCCTTATGTTCTACACCAGAAATTGACACAACATTGTAAACTGACTATACTTCAATAAAAATACATATATACAAAAATAATGATGATGAGGTTATGGCAAAGGGATAAATGTATCAACTGAAAGAGTTCCCAATGGACAAAGGTGGAGGAATTTGACCCAGAAAATAAATTAGCATTGGATTATTACTCAGTGTAAAATAAAAATATCCATGATTCCATGGTGATATACATAAATGATTGAATAAATAAATAAATGGGAGAGAAAAAATAAATATCCCACACAGAAGAATTCTAAATAATTTTATGTAGCTATTTTGCTCTTAATGAGGTAGAGCATAACTACCACTCCTTAAGTATGGACTATGAGTAACCACTTTCTTCCAAAGAGAACAATTTGAAAAGGAAGGGAAGACAGAGCAACTTTAAGTGAAGGAAGACAAACACTACCTTGAGCCAGATGGTCAAGGTGAATATCTACAGTGATAAAGCATATTGATACCTCAAACCCTTAGTATGATGTGATGAAAATGATATTTTACCTCTGTGGTCTTCCTCCAGAAAACATATGACCCTGGTATAACCATGAAAAAAATCAGATAAATCCCAACTAATTATACAAAATATCTGAACAGTACTATTCAAACCGTCAAGGTCATCAGAAACAAGGAGAGTCTGAGAAACCACAACAGCAAAAAGGAGCTTAAGGATACATGACATGTATGTAATGTGGTATCCCAGGTGGAATCCTAGAACAGAAAAGGAGCAGCAAGGAAAACATGAGGAAGTCTGAATAAAACACAGACTCCAGTTAACGATGATGTACCACTGTTGGTTCATTAATTGTAACAAATGTACCAAAGTTGTGGAAAATGTTAGTAATAGGGGAAAACGGGTGTAGGGCATACAGAAACTTTCTGTACTGTCTTTCTAATAATTCTGCAAATCCAAAACTGTTCTAAAATTTAGAAGTTTATTCAAAAGCAAATTGTGGGGGGGAAGGGTATAGCTCAAGTGGTAAAGCACATGCTTAGCATACACAAAGTCCTGGGTTCAATCCCCAGTACCTCCTCCAAAAATAAATAAGTAAACCTAATTACCTACCCCCCCAAAAATAAATAAAATAATTTTTTAAAAAAAGCAAATTTATTGCAGCACATTTTGTAGGGCCAAAAAAAAAAAAAAAAACACTGGAAACAAAGTATATGCACATCAATAGGAAAACAGTTGACGAAATTGTGGTATCACAGACTATTAAACAACACAGAATATTATATATTTAAAAGGATGGGTGAGCTCTCTATCAATTGACTTGGAAATAGTTACACTATGTATTTGGATAAGAAAAGAAAATAGCAAAGAAATATATAACTCTTTTTCTTTTGTAAATCAATGAGGAGAAAATCCCCATGTAGATATGCTTGTATAATTAAAAGAATAAGGAGAAGGTATGCAAAGATACACACTAGACTGTGAGCATCGCTCGGAGTAGGGGAATGGGGCTAGAGGAGAGAGGGGAAGAGGGGAGAGGTAGCTGCACTGAGGAAATAAGCAGGACAGAGAAAGTAAGCAACAACATATTCAATCATTCATTGTAAGTATAGCACCTGTATATCGTGGGCTGATGCTTTGCAAATACAATTTTAAATTTGGGAAAACAAAAACAAACAAACAGAGCAAACGGAATAGGGGGAGGAAAAGAGATCTATTTTAGATTGGCAGAATTTAATGAGGATGGGGAACGAAGAGGGTGTAAACAGGCAGAGAGTAACAGCACCCTAAAAAATATAGCGTCAGATACTGAAGCCAAATTACACTCACTTCTTACATTTGCGAAGAGCTGCCCAAGGAGGTGAAAATATTATTACTGAATAAATCAATCACCAATAGTGTAAAATATTATTACACTAAGGGTGTGATCCAAATGATTGCTATTTCTGCTAATATCCTGGAGTTTTTGCCGACACCAAAAAGACTAAACTTGCTTCCCCAACACTTCCTCCCAATCCACATACAATAGTGATTCTTAGAGTGTCAAGAATGTTCTCCTTTTATATACCACCTTGCTCTCCTGCCCTTTTGAACAATGAGGCCACACCAGGGGCTTCCAAGTGCTTTTGATGAAGAAGTGACAAAGTTTTGGCGTCAAAGTCCACAGGAAACAGAAATAGGCAGGGTCTGCATTTCCAAGACAGTAAAATCAAACAATAGAGTGCAGGTCCCTGGTGAGCAAGGTCAGACACTTCCAAAATGGCAGTACTGAAAAGTAGTTTAAAGGCCACCACAGCTACCTACTTCAGTACCTCTGATGCAGTCTCTATCTGAGATGGGAGATTCTAGAACCTAGCACTGGGGTGGAGGGGGGAGGAAGGACATATTGTGGAATCCCTAAGGATTATTTTATCTGTTTGATTGCTTTTCACTGTAAACTTGCAAGCAGGTACTGTATCTGTGGTATCTTCCCAGCATAGTATGTAGGAACACAGGATGACTGTGCGTCTATAGGGCCCATGTTGAAAATAAACAAATAAATATTTACACACAGTGGACTCAAACTCACATTGCCAATCCTATGAAGAATTTCATCAGAAATTCATTTGTTAAAAGATCTTCCAGAAACATATGAGTCTATTTTCCGTCAATAAGAAATGAGAGACTGTGGCCTAAATGATACTTTAGGTCATTTTCATGGCCAGATATTGAGATTAAAACAACTGGGTCTATGCAGAAACAATCATTAATACTGATCTTTCTCCATTTATAATGGGGATACATCCTGATAAACCCATGGTAAGTTGAAAATACTGTAAGTCAAAATGCACTTAATACATCTAACTTACTGAACATCATAGCTTAGCCTAGCGTATCTCGCATGTGCTCAGAACACTTACACTTGGGCAAAATCATCTAACACAAAGTGTATTTTATAATAAAGTGCTGCATATATAATGTAACTTACTGAATCCTGCACAGAGAGTAAAAAAAAAAAAAACCCACAGAATGGTTGTATGGGTACAGAACGCTTGTAGAGTGTATCAGTTGTTTATCTCACAATCTCGTGGATACTGGGAGGCGTGGCTTACTGCCTGCCACTGCCCAGCATCGTGAGATAGTATCATACCGCATATCGCTAGCCTGAAAAAGATCAAAATGCAAAATTCAAAGAACGTTTTCTACTGAGTGTGTATCACTTTCACACCACAGTAAAGTTGAAAACTCCTAAGTCCAACCATCTGAAGTCAGGGACTGTCTGGATAAGACCCCAGGGCAGGGGTGGAGTTGGGGAATAATTCAATCACCAAATTTTCTGAATTAAATGAGTACACACAGTAAATGGGAGTCTTATGAAAATTTGATAAGAACTTGCTATGTAGTTTAAATAAATAAGTAGAACTGAATTTACTGAAGCTCCACATGTACCACAGGCTTTCAGGAATAGACCCAGTGTATAACATGCAGCCCACTCGGCACACACTCCAGTCCCAGACTACCAGCCGTGACATTGAGCAATATTTTCACACAGCACTCACCTTAAAACACAAGTGTAGAATCCACTGTCTTGTGCCTCAGCTGAGTGAAACCATATTGAATCTTCCTCTTTGCTCATCCTGACCTCTGAAAAGATGATGGGCTCTTCCAAATCACCTTTGTTTTTGTACCACATAAGCCTGAGCCCAGTGCTCTGGGCCATGCTATAGTTGGTACGGATGTAACTGTAGAAGAGGGCACATTTCACTCGGACTGGTTCACCTGCCAAAGCCATGTATGTCTTCAGATCCACTGACCAGTCAATGCAGCCATCCACTGAAAGAAAACCAGACTGGGCATGAGATGGAGTGAGCACTGTTGATATTAATGAGAAGAGTAACAGTCATTGCCAACGTGTACTGAGGACTTGCTGTGAGCCAGACACTGTGCCAAGTGTTTTACACAGGTTACCTCATTCAGTCTTCCCAGTGATCCTGTAAGATAGTTCAGCATCTGCCTTCGACCTGGGCAAGCAGGATTCCTGCTTTAGCCCTATGCCTTTGGGGTACTTCCAGTTCTCTAGAGGAACCTTCTGCTTGGGGATGACTAGCTCCTGGGAGGAGCTCTGAGGTTGTCCTGGGCTCCCACAGCTAGCTACCAATTCCAGTAGGGTAGCCTGTCAAGTGGATTGCTCCTGCTAGTCACTTGGTAATCACTTAACAGGTGAATTTTGTGAGATTAGATGGCTAGACTGACTCTGTTGATTTTAGGTGACTCAAACTGTTTATATAGATAAGCACCCCACAAAAAAAATACTTCCTCAGGACCCCTACATAGCCTAGGAGCAGCCCTGAGGTTGATACTCTTATTATTCTTACCTTACAGGTAAGAAATCTGAGACTCAGAGAAGTTCAGTGACTTTGCCTGTGGTCACAGACCTAAGACGTGGTGGACAACCAGTCTCTGACTCCAGAGACTGTGTTCTTAAGCCCTATCCTATATTTGCTCTGCCTATAATTATGACAGGAGTCACTGTGTTATTTATTTGCCTTTGAGACAGTAGATGTCTGGGTTGGCAGCAGTGGGTACCGAAAGTGATTATTTGCCATTATCTACATGCCAGTTTTCCATGCTATGACCTATTAATAGCAGATATTTAATCACAGTTCGATTTCTTTTTGTACCCTTAGGCCTCCCTCGCTGCTCAGCTGGTGTGCGCTCATGGGCATATATTATATTAATGTCAAGTTTAATCAAATAATATTAGGTGGGTAAATCTACCATTAAAGAAAGACATATACAGCACATTCCCTCTTTTCCAGAAGGGTTGGAAATGAAACACTGTGGCTAATTTTATATGCTAGTCAATATGATTAGCATAGATATTCTACCTCCAATCGCTGATTTTCAAAGAATTTTGTCAAATTATGCTACATCCCTTTATATTACTTGATTACCCTTTCTAAAATAATCTTTTCACAAACTGTATAAACACTGCCATTTTAAAATTATATGTTTCGCTTATAATTCAGTGAACTGATCTGCTTCCCTTTTCAGATGTTGAGTACTCTGTGACCCAGTGCGTTTATCTTTTAACCTCAGTTGACAGGAAGCGCAGAGCTAAATGCAATGGTCAAGTGTAATAACTATCTTCCCTCATGATTTTGCTTTCTCTATATAAGGGGTTCTTGACCTGTGGTTCAAGGACACCCAGGGGCGGAGCGCATGGACAGACTCTACGATTGTGCCTATTTGCATAGTTGTACTTTTCTGGGGAGATGTTCCACAGCTCTTTGTCAGATCTTCAAAGGGGTCTAGGAAAGTTTTTGAACTCTGTGGTTTCTGATCGCTCTTTGTGATTTCATTTTTCACTGCGTTGCTGCATATAAGCTTTTATTATAAGCTGCCTGAAATCCTCTCATAGTATGTAAAATATTCATTAGAAATAAATCAATACTCAAATAATTAACTCATTCTACGTTTATACTGAAGGGCATCTGAACTTTATTTGAGGACTGACAGAGCACCAGATTCATCACTATGGATCTTGATGACCACTGTTCACTGTTGAAGTTTAGAAGGTACAACGGAATTGGACTAATTATATACTGTTCTCTGGCTATCTCTTGGGGGGCTTTTTTATGCACTCCCAACAGGTATCGGTTGTTTACCTGTCATTTGTCATTCTCACAACTGTCAAAAGCACAGAGGTGAAAATCTGCAAACTTTCTGGGTCATGGTAAATTACTGGTGATGCATCCCTGTATTAAATGCAACTTCAACATTTGTTGTTTTATCATCTTTAAATGAATTTTATATTATTCCTTTTTATGGATCATCTGTGATACTGTTCCCATGCATTAACAGAACTGAGAAGAAACAATACTTTTTTTTTTGAAAATATATTTTTCTCATAGCTTTATTTTAAAAGTTGGTTAATAGAAACAAAGAAAACATGGGGATAAATTGTTTTTAAAAACTCCCTAATATTCCAGTTTGTGTTTTCCCCTAACCCTAAGATGTACAGCAAGTGTTTTTGAATTAACAACTATGTCTTGGCAAAGTAGCTTCAAATCTCTATAATTACCTATTTGATAGGAAAAAAAAAAACTTCTGGAATTTTTTTTTTTCATTTGTGTCCTAAATCCCTTGACTTACTACCTCTCAACAATCTGTTGCATAGTCGACACCTGTACAACGTTAACAGGCTATTTGGTCCCATTTGTGACAGGACATGGTTGGTATAGAAAATAATCAAAATATCTGCTCCTGGGACACAACAATAATGCTCAAAGGCAACTGAAGACATTTAACTGCCAATACAACCAGATTTGTCATACGGACCTTGAGAGCACACTGAGAATTTATTTTCTTTTAAGTATTAGCTGAGCAAAATGTATTTGATTTAATAGACTTATGGTTCCTCTTCCTCTGTGCCCTTGTTTTAGGTAGCAGAGAGGGAGTCTTTAGTTATAAAGTAGTCAATAGGCAGAGAACAGGTATTCAACAATGAAGACAACAATTTCTAAACATTATCCCCTTATTCTTTTCCCTTAGTACAGTCACCCCACAGTATCTGCAGAAGATTGGTTTCAGGACCTCTGCGGACATCAACATCTGTGGATGCTCAAGTCCCTTATATAAAATGACATAGTAGTTGCATATAACCTACATATACTTTCCAATATATTTTAAATCATCTGGAGATGACTTATAAAAGCTAATACAATGTAAATGCTATGTAATAGTTGCCATTGTGCAGCAAATTCAAGTTTTGCTTTTTGGAACTTTCTGAAATCTGTTTTCAAATATTTTTGATCCATAATTGGTTGAATCCAAGGATGTAGAACCTGCAGATATGGGTGGGAGCAATTGTATTCACAGCACAGGTTACAATATAACGTATCTCAAGAGACCTGAGGCAACTTTCCCCAAAAAAGTAGGCAAAGGGTATGGTACCAGGGATCCATGAAGGCCCATCTGACACCAAATATTTTCCCACACTGAACTTTCATAAGTAGAAGTCGATTCTGATGAGTTAACGACTTATATCTAGAGAGCATAGGACCACTACTAGATTCTAGCAAGGTGGTAGCATTTGTTTTTAATGGATTGCTACTCCTAGGAAAACCAACAGACAGTGGGGCAAAGGGGGATGAAATAGGATATAGAGCATTTATCTTTAGATTTGGGACTGGTAAAGCAACTAAGAAGGACGTACTGAGATAAGAGGCCTGGAAATTCAGGTGGCAAGGAAACATGAAGGGATTGAAACTTTGAGGTTAAAAGAGAGGAAGTGAAATGCGTGAGAGGGTCACAAGAAGGCAGGAAGAGGAGAAAGGTCACTCAATTTGCCAAGAGTCATTCCAGGAATCAAAGGTGGTACCATCAGTCACCAATGCAAGTCATGTTTCTGTCATGAGGAGGAGCCTGTAACACATGCCACACATTCAGAGCTCTTTGCACATTGACACTCCATCCATACTTGGCAAACAGCTGAATCAATCGATCTGTGATGCAGCTGACAAGGGAGCAGGCTACAGCCAGGCTGGGGACATAGCAGAACCAAGGAGCCCACAGAGGAAGCCCACCTGCAAGCTTAAACTTATCAGCCCTGGCCTCTAATTCAGAGCAATCCAGCCCTGTTCTGTTCACAACTCCAGCTGCACCTGTTTAAGTTGGTCCACAAAGGGCTCGAAAGAAAAGTCATTTCTGTACACATTGGCTTCTCCCACAGGTGGTTGATAGCTGGGTTTCACTGACCAGCCACATGTGTAAATAGAGGCATTGTCAGAAGGAAAACACTTTCCCCCTAAAACCAGCAATATTCTACAGTTGGGTTGATGCTTGCTACAGAGCAAACCCATCAAAAGCATCAGCGAGTGCATGCCTGTCCCTCTGCTTCACAATCACTCAGCCTAGCTATAAATATTCCTGTCATTCCATTAAAAAATAGCTCCTATTTCTAAATTATCCATTCCCTGTTCACTCTTGAGTCTTATGAATAGCAATTCAAATATTTAAAAGAAAAATTGTGTTTCTTTAGATTCTCATCTCTGTTCCTTTGATTTAGATTTCTGTAAGATTATTACTCTTGGTTTAGTCTTGTTAGCAGAAATGCATTAATATCTGAGCTATCCAAAATAATTATCACGGAGCAAAGAAAGTCACTTCTTTAAAACCCAGGTCTCTATTTTAATCACTTTCATTCCAATTTGCAAAACAAGTGGGAGTTTAAGGTATTTGACATGAAAATTCAAAAAAAAATGGAGCACATGAAATATATAAATGACATGCCAGTGTTCGTGCAATTTATTTTGCCAAGAGGAGATTCCTAGGGGTAAAAATGAACGCAGCCCCCTGTAAAGTACCTTGGGTGACCAGAGCAAACCTATTTAGCCTGTTGATAGATAAGCCTCCGCTTCCTTCTCAATACAACTGGAAAAGCAAATCCTGTCACACCCACCTGCTGTGAAAACAAAGTCCTGAGAAAAGATTTTAAATCCCTAAAAGAGGATAAGATGTTATTATCAACAACAATTATAATATTATTTTAGAAAAAAAGAACATTGCATGGAATAAAATTACAGACTCTAATGGCTATGTCCATTACAATTTTTATTGGGGGACAGGTCATTATAGCTATGTATAGAATCGCCAATTCTGGATTTTTGCCCCAAACTGTAAATCCCTTTGGGTAAAATGGCTAATTAGCACTATAAAAATATGCAAGCTCCAGATATCTTGATGATGTTCATTACAACTTAAGTCCTTTGCCTGGGATGTACGTCTGATACTATTTTATCATGTTTTTGATTAAGAAATTCATTTGTTAAACCAGGTGTTTTCTTGTAACTATGTCAACTATATCCCATTCGTTTTTATGGACAGCTCTCCTCCCGTTTGTGAATCAACAGGGCAATTGTTGGGGGCAATTCATCAAATTACCACTAGAGGGCGGGCTGTCCAAGTTTTTGTGTAGCACGTTAAGTTTTCGCCACCTAACCTCTAAAACAGGATTTGCTAGCTATCCAACAAATGCTGGGTTGCTGGGGAGGGATCACAGCGAACCTCTGGGGATACACCACTGGCGATGATAGAGGGAGCCAAAAGTTGAGCATGTAGTTAAGATCTTGCTCAGATTGGGTAACCAGGTTACAGACACCGGTAAATGACCCAACACAGAAATGTGCAACAGCAGCTACTGGCATTCACAGAGTCCTTAGTACAGAACTGCTGGGCCCTGCGATAGGTGCTTTGCATGTAGTTTCCTCATTTCATTATCATGTCAACGCTGGGAGGTAGGGATTCTTTTCCCCATTTTATTGAGGAGAAAAGAAAAGCTCAGAGAGTTGAAGTGATTGCTTAAGGTCATTCAGGTTGTAGTGGCAGAGTTTGGACCCCAACACAGGTGTTAGACTCCAGAAACTATGTTCTTAATCATGGTGTGTGTTCTATATACTGCCTCCTATACACCTCATCCCGGCTCATGAGCCATTAAAATATTAACATTTGCTTGGTGCTATCCACACTGTCATATGTATTCCAAAGAGAACATGCCTGTTCAGTAGAGTAGAATTTTCTAGCTGAGTAATAATCTATCCCCCAAATAATAACCATTGTGGGAATAATAACCATCAAATAATAGATGCCAATTATGTATCTATGAATTATGCACAGTATTTACATAGTAATGGATTATTAATAATCTGTATATATGATTTACCCTCTGAAGATATTGTAAATCTTGGATAAATTTTATTGGGCTCACATTGATTTATTTAAAATTAAATATCTAGGGATGATCACTCAGTTCCTAACATTATAAGCTTAGAAATACAGTTGTGTGCTTATCTTAATATTTATACTTACTATGTATTATATATGTTGAATATATAACTCTCCTTATTTTTAATATTTTAATGTGGGAGTTGAACACCTCCTGTTTCAGCTCTCCCCCAAACTCATGCCTAAAGACAAAATTCTTTTTATTTTATACCCATCACAGTGGACACTGTCTGCCTCCTGTGGGCAGCCTTCAAGCACCAAAAGTCAAACTCTGCGAGAAGGGAGTGGCCTGTGCCCCAGGGGCTGGACGCATGCCTCTTTGCCCCCAGGCTGGATATGTGGACAGAGCTGTTTCACCATTTTTTTACAAAAATTCTGACAGTGGAAAAAATTTTGATTTTTAAAATTTCATCTGTGCATCAGTATCCATCCATCAAGAGACTCCTCCTCCATCTCTGCTCTATAAATACAATGAATGATTATTGCTTCTGGTTTTAAAAAGCATGTCTCCATTTTTTATGAATTGGATTATACGCTTTCCTTTCATGATTTCACCCCCTACTATTCGTCAATGGGAGAGTTCTGCCTAAATGAAGTCCTTCATCTCATTTCAAGCTAGTTATTATGCTTAATAATGGGCTGGCAACCATCTTCATTATCCTTTCATTACAGGATCTGTGCTATGCTTTGACAAGATCATTCCTTCAATCTTCACCCGACAAATAAGCCTCAATTACGTTATGGAGGTGAAGCCACGTGAGGCATGACAACCAACTCCTCAACTCCTGATTACCTGAGGCCTTTGGGTATTTGCCACTAGGCTGAGATGCACTGATGTTATTTCAAAGGCCGCAGCAGCAAATGCACCTGCAGGTGACAGGACATCAGCACTGCCCACCAACCCCTCTAACGGGCTTTTCTGCTACTCCCTCAAATCCAGGACCCTCGGCAGTGAGCTTATTGCCAATGCCAAATCTTCGCTGCCTCCCATGTTCGCAGTCATCCAAGCCCCAAATTTTGGAAGTCATCCCTGAATCTTGCCTTTCCCTTCCCACTGACCTCCACCTGCTCCTCTCATTAGACATTAAAGTTTGTCCTTTCTGAAAAGTTACTCAAATTCTTTCCCTCCTCTCCATCTCCTAGACATACAAGTCAAGAACCTTCTCAGATCTTGCTTGGACTATTGGAATGCCCTTCTAAATGATTTTCTAACTTTTCCATTCCAATCTGTTTTTGAAACTGCTACCAAAGTGCTTTCTTTTTTTTTTTTTAATTGAAGTATAGTTGATTTACAATGTTGCATTAGTTTCTGGTGTACAATATACTGATTTGAGTTTTATATATATATATATATATATATATATATATATATATATATATATACATACACACACACACACATATATATATACATACACATATATATATTCTTTTACATATTCTTTATCATTAAAGGTGATTATGAGCTATTGAATATAGTTCCCCATGCTATACAAGGGAGGACCTTGTTTAGCTATTTTACATATAGTAGTTTGTACTTGCAAATCCCAAACTCCAAATTTAGCCCTCCCTTTGCCTTTCCCCTTAGTAATGATAAGTTTGTTTCTGTCTGTGAGTCTGTTTGTTTTGTAAATAAGTTCATTTCTGTCATTTCAAAGGGACCTTTCTGATGTATAAGACTGTGTCCCTTTACTGCTCAAAACCTGCAATGGCTCCCGATATGCAAATCCCTAAACCCAGCTCCCCTGGCTCACCAGGGACCGCCTGTCTTTCCTGTCTGCAGCCACAGCTGTTGGCAGACGCTACACTTCAGTAAATGCTCACCAGGCCTGAACCTGCCCTTCATTTCTCTCCTTTTGTTCTTCCGGTTCCTTCCACTAGAATACCCTTTGCTTCTGTGCCTATCTATTGAGATACTACTTATCTTCCAAGACCCAGCTCCCACTGCCACTTCTATCGAACTGCACTCCACAGCTCCGTGTGAATTCTTTCCCCTGTGGTGCTCTGACCACATGTTTATCTACAGATCGCCTTGCCAGTTAGATGGGTGTCTCACTTACTTTGTATGCCTAGGACACGGCCCAGTGCATTGCACATAGTAGGCACTCATTCAGTCTTTACCGGATGGAATCAAGTGGGATTTTCCCCCAAACAAATGCACTAGTAATCAGAAGTTGTTTGTATTTGTCAAAGACTTTAAGACTCCTCCTGCTGCTACCCACCAGAGCAGTGATGTCTCCAAAATCTGACACGACAAGGTACAAAATGTGTTCACAATAACAAATGACTGCTACTTTTCCATTAGCTGATGTCACAAGAGATAGGAATCACAAAAGAAACTTAATGCTACATCCCTGCTCCGGAAGTCCCGATTCTGTGCTAAGTCAATCAAAATCACTGCGCCTATCACCCAAGCCCTTCCAAATCAGGCCCTACCCAAGCAAAATGCCTGCCTGTCACTTTCAAAGAGAAATGCCCCACTCTTGCATCTGACCTCCTCTCTCTCAGAGCTCCCTTCACCCTCCTTGTCAGAAGGCAGTTATGCTGTGCCCTTGCTCATTCAGCTCTTTCCTGTCTCCACCCTCATACCATTTCTCCCACCTTCCAGGCTTCTCCCAACCAAGTCTCCGATACGGCTAGAGCTTAATTTACCTAGGAGTCAAGTTAGAAGCGGCACCCTGGGTTTTCTACCATATTGACTGGAACATTAGTCATCTCATGCTTTTCTTTTTCTTGTTTTCATCTCTCCTCAAGCACCTCCCACACCAGACCTATAGTATGTCTTACTAAACATAGGTTTATGTGATCTCACGTAATCCCATGTGATCTCACATAATTAAGTACTAGTAGAGTGAACTGCTTTTGGTTAATTAATTTTCATATTAGGTGGAGGGTTAACCTTTCCATTGTTGCAAATCTTTTTCAAATCCATTTTTCTGTCTCAGTAAGTAGAGAATCATAATGAGAATGAAATTTTTCTGGATTGACTGAGGATGTGTCAGGCCCTGGGGGTCATCACACTAGACTCTGATGCCAAGGAGGTGTAAGAACAGAGCACAGCAGTGTGACAAGAGCTTAGAGCTAGCTGGAGAGCCGAATCCTGGGTTCACATTCCACCTCTGCCTCCTTAAGGAGATACATGACTTTGGAGTAAGAAAAGAAATGGAGACATTAAACTAGACAAGTTCTAACCTAGCATCAATAAAACAAGTTATATGATGGTTGCTGAAGCCTTTAGTCAAGAACACCAGTTGCATATTAGTGCTAAATTTGAAAATCCCCCTCCACACCCGGGCGATCTTCATTTTTATGTTTTTTCTTAATTTCAAAGTTACAGAGAAATAAAAAGAATACTATTACAAACTCCCATGACTTCAGCATCCAAATTTAATAATGTTAACTTTTTTCCCCCAATTTGCTTTCAGTAGCTTTGTTTCAGTAAAGAAATAAAGCACTGCAGATATAGTAAATGTCGCCTTTAACCACCATACACAGTGCCATCCTTACCTCAAACCCCTGCCTGGATGTAACCACTATTCCTTCCAACTTTTAGACTCTTATGTACATAGGTAGATACACTGAAGAAAAAAATTCATAGTGATTAAAAGCTCGTCTTACAATGGGGAGTAGTGGTGGGAATAAAGGCCAGTTAACTGAGGGCTCTTGGGAGGTGGGTTCCACTCAGCTGAGGTCTAACAGAGCACACTTACAGGTGTGCACACACACCCCATACCCGGGTGCACCCTGCACCTCCCACACACAGAACCCTTAGGAGGACTAAACCTCAGAGTCTACAGGGATTTTCTGCCTGCGGTCAGTTGTTTCCATACTACCTGCTGCCACACTGATTTCAGGATGAGAACTCTGGTCCTGTCAGAGTTCCACTCCAGGTGACTGGGAGATGCGGTGCAGTGCGGGTGCTTACCTGTAGCACTGATATGACCTAGATGGTGCTCAAGGGAGGGGCACCCACTGCGGGGCTAGCCCTGCTTTACCTGACAGGAAAATGGCCAAGTTCAAAGGACTTACTGGGTGACTGGGTATGAACTGTATCTGCCAAATGTTAGCACCATAACTGTAGTTTTACTACCCAGGAAGCTGGTCTTGCCTTATCCCCTCTCAGAAATGGGTACGGTTACAGGGCACTCCATAATGTTGCTACATGCATTTAGGTGAACATTAGAGGATTAGTAATGTGTCACTGTGCCCAGATACTGACTGTCCCCATGGTAAAAGAGGCATAATTATACTATATCTATAATATTACTATTTGTAGTTCTATTAATATTATGTTATAATATTAGTTAACCAGGATGCAGCAGCAGGAAGGCTTGTGTTAGGCTTTGCTTATTGTTAACTGGGGATAATTACTGTGCATTCATTATTATTATTTGTGTTTACATTATTATTATTAATGTTATTTATTTCACTTTTATACTATCCATTATTTTAATTAAGGTCATAATTAAATGATTATGTCATTACTCATTATAATGAATACCACAATTGTATTACTATGTATACCACAATCATATTATATATTATAAGAATTATAGTAAGCATAACACAGTTTAATACTTTACTAATAAATACAGGAGACTTGAGGATGGGAGAATCTTAAGTCCCAGAATCCTAAGGACCCTGCTGACCCATTTCTCCCTCTTTCAGTCCTCACCTCCAGTCAGGGTAGCTCAATTTCTGGGCCCTTCAACATCACTAGATCATAAGCTGTTACGAGATCACTGTTGCCAGGGTATGTGTCATCCTCTCCAGCCAAAACATAGGCTCCTGGACCCTGAGCGTTGGCTGTGTGTGGAGCTGGCCTTTAGAGCCTGAAGTTCCTAGTGAAACCCTAAGTCCCTGCCCCCTGAATCCCATAAACACTCTTGGAATAGATAGAAATCCTACAGTGATGCCCCAAAGATGCCTCATCTTCACCCCCAAAACCTATGAAGACGATGAAATAGCACTTCTGTGATACTGCTCTCCTACATGGCACAGCTGACCATACCATGGAGAGTTAATTCAGTTGGACCTGATCTAACCACAAGGAGGCTGGAAAGCAGAGCGTTTTCTCCAGCTGTACGAGAAAGGGGAGTCAGAGAAAGGTGAAGTGTGTAATGCAGGATTGCTGGCTCTGAAGATGAAGGAGGCCACTTGAGAAGGAATGCTAGGAGCCTCAAGGCACAGAAAGCAGCTCCCAGCTGACAGTCAGCAAGGCAACAGGCACCTCAGTCCTGCAGCTGGCAGGAACTGGATTCTGCCCATAGCCGGAATCCTGGGGGATGAGAAGCCTGGAAGGGGATTCTTCCTCAGCTTTCATCCAAGAACCCAGCCCAGCTGACACTTGACTTTGGCCTTGTGAAACCATAAGTGGAAAACTCTAGTGGACGTCTGACCTATCAAACAGTGAGCTCATAAATAGGTATTGTTTTAAGCTGCTAAATTGGGGGTAATGCATGATGGCAGTGATAGAAAACTAACACAACTTCTTAATCCTGACCCCTTTCCTTTTCCCTTCACAGATTATCAGGACCCTGGGGAGCCCTCACACACCAGCTCCTCTCCTTGTCTGTCCAGGAGGATGACTGATTTTGTCCATAAGGTCATGTCCCCAGCCTCTTGACCTTGCTGCCTTTGCCCTGCTCAAACTCTTTGTCCTCAGGTCTTCCACACCTGCATTTCACTCATTGACTTTCCCCCAGCTACCCTCCTAGGACTGCCAAGAACAGCTGATTCTTGCCTCAGGGCATCCTGGCCTTCTGGCACTCATGGTTGGCACACCAGAGGGTGTTCTTGTCCAGGGGCACACTGTGCTGCCCCTCTCAGCACGGGGTGTGCCTCTCTCCAGGGTCCTGAGAATTGGGAACATGCCATTCTCAAAACTGCAATATGGTGTACTTCTGTTCAAGCTTATCTGAGACAGGGCTTCTTCCTGGAAAGGATGTGACAGCTCCAGGAACATGGCCTCCCCAGATGTTCCTGCAGCCTCAGGGCCTGCTCCCTGTGACATCCAGCTGTCCCTGGTCCCTCTGCCTCTTTTCAGGTCTCTGTTGTTGTTTGCCCTTTTTAGGATAGAGAATAAGGACAGAAGTTAGGAGCAGGGACGCGCTGGGCCCCTTCCACCTGCAGTTGCCTCCCTGCCTCCCTTGTCCAACCTCCTGCTCCAAAGCCAGTGACACCTGGTGCCTATGGGTAGATGTTTGCATGAACCACCCCATCAGCTAAACAATGCCACATGCTTCGGCTGCCTACCCAAGGGGCCTGGGAAATGTGACAAGATCCTCAGAGATCCCAGCTGTCAGCTTCACACCTGACTCAAGACTCCCCATGACGTGTTCCCTTTGCAAAGATAATCATCTTCCCTAAGATCTTCAACCTGCCCAAGACCATCAGCTCCTAGCTGTTCCAGCAGACTGGTGAGATTCTATTTATTGAGCTGGTTGCTTCATCACAGGTGTGTTTACTTTAGACATTTCCTTCAGTTGTACATTTAAAATAACACCCTTTTCTGTACCATGTCTGAGATTTCATTTTGCCTTACATACAAGAAGCTAATAAATTAGCCTGTTACTGTTTCACAGATGCTGGCAGGATAAGACTTCTGCGTCGGAAACAAGGGATATTATGACTTGCCAGACAGCAAACAGTATGAATATCAGCATATTTGCATAGGTTCCCCTGGTCCCTCAAGTCCCATGTGAATGACACAGGGCCATCCAGGGGGCTGCTGGGCAGCAGAATCAAGGAACACTGAGCTTGGGGACCCCACCAATTTGTAGCAAGCTGTAAGCATGCCTGCTCTTTGTCCTGAGAGATAATTCACCAAGTCCTCAAGGTTGTGTGCAGCAAACACAGCACTGAAAAATGGCCCAGGAAAAGGACACCAAGACCTTGCATTCTTGGTGTCCCCAACAAGATGTGCAGGAGCACAAGAAGCTCCCCCAACAATTAAACTTCAATAAAATTTACCAAAAAAACAGTACCCTGATTGACAGCACCCCCACTATTAACAACCCCTCCTCCATCTCTCACTTTTTTCTCTCCTTCACCCCCTGCCCACACTCTTGGTGCTACTCCTTTCCCAAACTGCTCTCTCTCTCCCTCTCCTCATCCCATCCAGGGCATGAACCCTAAGCCAGGGAAGAGGCTGGATTCAGACAGATCTGGGATTTGACTTGGTCACATTGTGAAGCCTCTGGCAAGATTTCCTGAACCCTGAATTGGCTGTGGTGGTGGCAGCCAGGGAGGGGCATCCCCTGTTCCTCCAGCACCAGCCTGCACCCGTCAGCACCTGTCTTTGCCAGGCAGACATAAGCAGGTAGGCAGGCCAGGAGGGCTGGGGTAGAGAGGAGAGGGTGTGTGCTCAGCCCAGGACACGATCCCACACACATACACAGAGGTTTGGACTACTTTGGTTAGCATGGAGCTTAGTAGGCCTGTAGCCTAAACAGGAACAAATGGGGGTATCGGAATGGTCCTTAACGTATGATGGAGGCTAGATCACCTTCTTCCACAGATCCAACCCCTAAACACAGGGCAGTGGGAAAAGACCCTCAAAATACAAACCTGACCTGATCCTCCTGCTGCTGAGGGGTAGGAAGTGAGGGGACAAAGGTAAGATGAGGTGCAAGCTGGCCTGGGGGAAGCCCTGTTGTCTCTGCCACCCACCATGAGCCCCATCTTCTCCCTGACTTCTGCAATCCTGTCCTCTCTACCCCTGTGTCTGACCATCTTGAGTGACATGTGTGTCTTCTGCATTCATGTCCACATACTTCATACTGCACATCCAGTGTTTTCCCTGGAAATTCCTCCTGCTGTAGGCCCCAGAGGTCTCTGTCATCGGCTCTATGGGGACAGTCTGGGGAGACCTGCTGGGTGTGCTCTGCCTCCAGAGATACCACAGCTTCCATGGTCAGATGGGGCCATGTGGTTTGAATTCCAAGGTCAAAAGGGTGAATTCCCAGGAGACTGAAACATCCTTTCTTGAGCAGACGTGGAGCCTGAGAGATGGTCTTAGATCCCTCTGAAACCTGAACTTTCTCCTTTAAATCCTCTTGTCTCTTTTATCTCAGTCCTGCTAGCCCAACAATTTCCGAAGAGATATGAACTTAACATCACCAGGGCAAGTCTACCACCCTCTCCCCTCTGCCTGTCACCTTGCTAAATGGGGGACTCTAGTGCCCAGGCCCCAGTCTCTGGCTGTGCCTTGCTTAATGCTGTGTGACTTCTGGCCAGAGTCCAGACTTCTCTGAATCTCTCTTGAAAACAAATAATTACAGGTGTAGGGCTTCATCCAAAAGATTAATATACTTTTACTATATCACCGGATGTAATGTAATGTTGTCCTATTATGATATGTACACGCTGCTTATGCAAAATATTCAAAAGTGTCTCTCCCTTTGTTACACATCTGTTTGGATGAGGTCATTATTAGGAGGCTGCATGGAAATTTTCTGTAACAAGGCAGAAGCTGTGGCTACCTATCTTTTGTCCTTCATAACACTGATTTCAGTATTGTGAGGTAGCTGGGAATGGGGAGCGGAAGTGGACACCTCATTGGTATCTGCTGACTTTCAAAGCTGCGGCTTACAAAGCTCTTCACGACGGTGTCAACTCAATTTATAGGAGGAACAAGCAGAACCCATCCCCCCCCCGCCCCCTGTAGCAACTTCCATCAACTAGGTATTATTCAGTTTGAGAGGAACTGAAAAGCTTCCCAACCCAAAAGATTTACCTGGGTTTATCTCCTCTGTGTCACTTTTCATAGTGTTTGGGAATCATGCAGTCTTACTGAATTAGAATGTCTTGCTCCCTAGGAATAGTGTCAAACCTCCTAACAGAGATATTATTATACATGAGCAAGGATTCCGTTACCCGATTAACCCATCGCTCCCTATCATCACCCAGAACAAACTTAGTGAGAAAACGGGACCCTGGAGAGATAGTTTTGATTAAGTAGAGATGGGAGAAGGAAAAGGGAAAGGGGTACTTGGCCTGTAGGTGTTCCCTGCCCCATAGCCATGTCATTCGCCAAAGAGTGGCATGAAGGTTAAATGGTAGAGTCAAAAAAATACACAACACTTGAGGATATCTGGGTTTAACCCCAGTTTATTATCTGTAAAATGGAGATACTAGCTCTGCTTACTGCATAGACTTGTAAAGATTCAGGAATCAGACCTAAAGGGAGGGATCTTTTAAGTCCTTATTATGCATCAGATATCACACAAGGTGACTGTGATGGTTAATTTTATGACTGGGCCACAGAGTGACCAGACATATGGTCAAACATTATTCTGGGTGTGTCTGGAGGAGAACATTTGAACTGGTAGACTGAGGAAAGGAGGTGCCCTCCCTCCCATGAATGGACCTCATCTAATCAGCTGAGGGCCTGAACAGAGGCTAAAAGGCTGACCTTCCGCTGAGTAACAAAGAATTTACTCCTGGCTGACTGCTTTGAGCTGGGACATTGGTTTTTTTCCTGCCTTTAGACTCAAACTGAAACATCAGCTCTTCTTGGGTCAAGCCTGCCAGCAAGAGGACTGAAACTTACACCATCGGCTCTCTTGGGTTTCCGGCTTGCTGACTGCTGATCTTGGAACCTGTCAGCCTCCATAATTTCCTGGCCAACTCCTTATACTACATCTCTTTCTATATAGGAACAGTCTGTGGATAGGTAAGTAGGCATATAGGTAGGTCAATAATTAGATACTCTCTGGAGAACCCTAATACAATGACTTATGTACATTATTCCATTTAATTCTCATCAAAACCCTAATAAATAAATATGATTAGTCCATCATTATAGATCAGGATACGGAAATTCAAAGACATTAAAGTTGTACCGCCAAAACATTTTCGTGTCATTTGACACACAGAAAATGATAAAATGCATTTGCTCATTGGGATAAAATGACAAGGTTTCTAACAGTTTGGAGTAACTAGCCATCCCAGACCTTACTGGCCACCCAAGAGCTGAGGGATCAGCATGCTGGCACTCCTGCAGTAGCTAGCTGTGGCACACTGGTTGGGAGACTTGGGGTTAAATACTTGGCCATGGTCACCTGTTTGTAAGAGAAGCAGAAGAGGAAAAATGTTAAGAACGTAGGAATTGGAATTAGACATACCTGTGTTTGGATTCAGAATCTGCTATGACTGTGGCTCTATAAAATGGGCATTATACTGGTACCTTTCTCCTGCGTCATTAGAGAATGAAAGGTAAATTATATAAAGCATCCCACGTAGATCTTGGCGCCTAGGAAACTTTCTATACATACTAACGCTACTACTACCAACAATAAGATAGCAAACCAGTGTCTCGACTCCAGAGTGTATGTTTTCTCACTGCCTTTCCTGAAGACACACATCCCCAGCTTGACAGTTTTAAAAAACAGGCTGCCCCACCTCCACTGCAGGCAAGGCTCTTCTGGAAGCGTCTATGTTGGCGTGAGTACACATCCAGGGGACAAGAAGGGGAAGGATGGTTATGCTCTCAGTTCTGGCTGAAAACCACCCCCCACCCCCCACACATACACAAAGCTATTTTCACATAATTGTTTGTTTGTCATCTGCTGTTAAAGTCACTGACCAGTGGACTGACTGAATCAACCAAATCCATGAGGTGTTGAGCTATCATTAGCGACAGTCCAAGAGTGTGGTGGTATAGCTAGAACGAGTTCACGAAAAGAAGGTCTAAAGAAGGACAAATAAAACTGACTGAGTAAAAGTTATGTTTACCTCCTGAAAATTTTGCCAACGCACAATGTTAGGGAGTTATTCCTTGGGAAGAGGCCCCTTGTGGGGGGCCAGCAAAACTGTTGGTCATAAAAAATACATACTTCTACCTCTTCATCACCGGGTGCTGGGCCAACGCTTCCCCACCTCATTATCTCTGAATATGAGAGTTCAAACAGCTACCTCAGTGCTCCACTCAGCGATCTGGGATGCCTTGATTGTAGGTTCAGACAAGAGGTGACAGAAGTTGGAACACTACACCCAGCTTGCCTAGTTATCTGCTTGAAGAAACCCAGTATCAAATCCCACAGAATATTAACAGTGACAAAGAATCAGATGGAAGTAAGGTTATGATTTATAATAAGGCTTGTAACGTGTGATGGCATTTTAAAAAATGCTCTTGCAGTGAGTTTGGACTACATCTTAATTATAGAAGAATTGTCAATCAATAGAAGATTCCACCCCACTCCCCATTAACAGTGTCATCAAGAAGGCTTCTCTCATGTGACTGTAGACTCTCAAATCTAGGTCAGCTTGTCTCCATTTATGGGAAGCAGAGATGCTCTTCTTACTGTTCTGTCAGTTATCCCAGTTCATGTGCTTTCTGATTAATCTGGAATCTGGCAAATTCCCGAAATCATCTCTTCAAGTGTCTACAACGAACAGGATGGGGCACAGCTAGCTCCATGATAAAGACGACTTTCCACTTTTTTTTTTTTTGTTCTTTTGCAATTTGCTAGGACTTCACTTTTGGATTTGGAGATAGTGTCATTCTTGGATTATGTTCCCAAGTCTTGAAGTGACAGTAAAGGCAAAAACTCCTGGCACTGAAAATGGAGCTAAGCCTGCATACTTTCCCCCAAATAGCATGGTAGACACTGCATATGCAAAGAGAAAGGGCCAGCTGCAGCCATTCACCTCTGCCTCTTCCAGGTACCTGAGGCTGAATGGGGCTTGGTGGGTTGAGATGTTAAAAGCTTTTGGTGGGGAAGCCATTTCAGTTCTCCATTTCTTTATCTCACCTTTTTATTCATTCATTCTCTTAATCATTTTTCAACAAGCATTTACCGAGCACCCATGTGTCAGACATTAGAGTAAGCCCTGGGGCCACACTGTCAAGTAACACGGTCATTGCTCTCAGGAAGCTTACAGTCTAGTGGGATTATTCAATTAAAAGGTACAGCAATGATGGTAACAATACGTAACACCAAGTGCTTACCACGTGCCAGGCACTATTCCAAGCACTTCACATGTACTAACTCATTTAATCCCCACAGCAACCCCTTGAGATAGGTTCAATTATTTTTATTTCCCCAATATATAAACAAAGACACAGAGTAAAGTAACCTGACCAAAGCCACGTGGCTGGTATAAGTGACAGCCAATATTCAAATCCAGGAAGACTGCTTCTGAGGCTGTGCTTTTAACCATTAAGCAGATTGCCTCTTCCGTGTGATACTCCAGAGGAAAGCGGTGTCATGGGAGCCCTCTAAGCCAGATTGGGAGGTCAAGGAGAGCTTCACAGAGGAAGTGACCCTTGAATTAAGTTTTGAAGAATGAGGAGCCAATAGCCAAATGGATACAGAGGAGAGAACATTCCAAGCAGAGGAAACCACACATGTGAGGTCACGGAGGTTTGAAATAATGTGACATGTTCAGGAAACTACAAGTAGTTCCATATGGCTGGAACATATGGGGAAGTGTCAGGAGAAGATTCTAGTGAGGTAAATAAGAGCCAGATCACAAAAGGGCTTTGTATGGTAAGCCAAGAAGTTTGACAATTATCCTGAAAGCTAGGTGAAGACACTGAAGGATCTTTTTATAAAAATTTATTCTATTTTTTAAAGTGAATCATAGTCAGTTCACAATGTGGTATTTGTTTCTGGTATACAGCATAGTGATTTGACATAGAAAACAAACTTATGGTTTTCAGGGGGAAAAAGGGGGGAAGGGTTCATTAGGAGTTCAGGACTTGCAGATACACACTACCATATATAAAATAGATAAACAACAAGGTTCTACTGTATAGCACAGGGAACTATAGTCAATATCTTGTTATAATCTATAATGAAGGCTCTTTAGAACAGTTTTTTACAATGATCATTCTGATAGTAGTACTGAGCAAAGATTAGGAGGGGTCAAGACAAATTATAGAGCTCATTTATGAAATTATTACCATAGTTCAGGTAAAAAAAATACTTGAAGATTGTAGAAAAGGGCATAGTAGATGGGATGGATATAAGCAATGCTAAGGAGGTAGAAAGGCCAGCCTTGGAGAATGAGGGAGAGGAAGGAGGTAGTGCCTCCCAGGTTTCTGCTTGGTTGACAGAACTACCAAGCTCCTACATTTTACAGCACAGTAAGTGGCACCCAATACATGTTTTATAATAAAGGAAGAATATCTAAATCAAAGGATGGATGAATGGTCAGTGTTAGATATTTAGGGAGTATAAAATATCATCATCTGGATGTAGAGGGTGAAGGAAAGACAGGAGTCGAGAATGGTCCAAGGTCCTGGCTCAGGTGACTTCCTTCACTGAGATAGGCAACACAGGAAGAGGAGCAGTTGGGAACAAGGATGAGGAGTTAAAGTTTAAATACACGAAGTGGAAGGTGCTTGTAAGACACCCAGATGACAGTGATATGTGCAAAGAAGAAGAATACAGCGGGATACAGATATCACAGTAGTGGCTAATACTAAGCACATACTAAGTTCCAGATGCTGTTCTAAGTGCTTTGTAATGACTTGTCTAATATTTCTCTAAATCCCACTATTACTAAAAACTATTACTATTAGTATCCTTATTCACAACTAGTGAATTCAGACACAGAGAGGTTAAATGACTCGTTCAAAGTCACACAGCTTAAAAGTGGTAAGTATGGGGTTTAAACCCACACTGTCCAATTCCCAAGACTGAGGTTTTAAGTACTACCCTATCATGCCAATCCATAGCAGAGGAAGCATGGGAATTGAAAGTACTTAAAGAAAAATATGGTTAAGCCAGGGAGCCCCTGTTAACGCCACCCATTGCAATAACCCAGCAGAGCTTTTACAGCTGCTCTGTTCATTTTGCTTGTTATCAGATCTCACTTCCACCACCAGCTGGCACTTGATCGCCTATCTTTTTCCACATTTCTTTGCACAGTATCTAGAATTGACCTATTGTTTTCTCCAACAGTCACACTTGGAGTGACCAACTTGTCCCAGTTTGTTTGGGATTGAAGGTTTCCAGAACATGGGACTTCCATTTTATTAATTAATTTATTTTTTCTTGAAGTGTACTTGATTTACGATGTTGTGTTAGTTTCAGGTGTACAGGAAAGTGACTCAGTTATATAGATACAGATATTCTTTTTCACATTCTTTTTCACGATAGTTTATTACAAGACATTGAATATAGTTTCCTGTGCTATACAGTAGGTCTTTGTTGTTTTATATATAGCAGTACGTATATGCTAATCCCAAACTCCTAATTTATCCCTCTCCCCAGTCCCTTTCACCTTTGCTAACCATAGTTTGTTTTCTGTGTCTGTGAGGGGACTTCCACTTGTAAAGCCAGAACAGCCCTGGGTAAACCAGGACAAATTGGTCACCTTGGACACATTTAAGCATAATCACAAATGGGAAGCTTGGGGATCAGCTCAGGCCACTTCCAATCTTACCAACATCTCTCTTCCAAAGAAGGATATAAGAACTCGATCAATCATTGACTCTGAGGCACAGCCCAGTTACGGGACAATCTTCTGTCAGCTAAGTAATAGTGAATTCCAGTATACGGTAAGATTTCTGTTTTGTTTCTCAAAAGCATTTGAAACCCTTTTAGGTTATTCTTCCTCACCTTCAGCTGTTGACAGGAAAACATGAATGTCTTCAACTCATTACAACAAAGGTCTAATTCAGCAGTTTCCCAGATTCCTTCTATAGAAGAGTTTGATACCTTCAGAAGAGTTCTCTCAACTCTCCTCTTTAGAACTCAGGTGGGTCTGAGGGGTCTATCCTAACAGACAGACCTCAGCAATGTGATAGACAACTGCAAGTAGGAAAGGACCTTGAACAAGTCTCTTCCTACCTTGGGTCAGGCCTGACTCACAACAGTTCCTCCCTTTCCTGAGCCTGAAATGGCCACCATTTTAGAAATGGGGTGTGATTTGGCCAGATATTCACGAGACCTAGGGATCCAGCAATGACAGATGCTCCCAGAGACCAGGGTAGAAAGAACAAAGGGTATCTGCTGCGTATCACACTTGCAGGTTTTGCTAATTCAACATGAGATATGCATGATATATTAGCAGAGAGATAACAAAGGTTCTAGAAAACATGACTTACCTCTCTATAAATCTTGCAAACTTGCTAGGGAAATCCTGTTAGTGAAGATTAGCTACTATTCTTATTGGTTATAGGGGGAAAGTTGGAAAGACAATTGGAAGGAATCAAAAGCAAGAGCCTTGTAAGCTTATCCCTGTACCTTCTTTCACTGGGCAAAATTAATTCCTTAAAAAAGCTGGTGCACATCAGGGGAAAAGGATGCATTTCATGGGAACAAGGGGAGAACTTTTTGAGCTGCCTTTCCTGTAAAGTCTAGAGCAGGAAAAATCAGCAAACTTTTTCTGTAAAGGGCCTGATAATAAATATCTTCAGCTTTGTATGCCATATAGCCTGTTGGAAATACTCAACTCTGCCATTTTAATAAGGAAGCAGCCATAGACAGTATATAAACAATTAAGCATGGCTGTGTTCCAACAGGACTTCGTAAAGACAGGCACTGTGCCAGGTTTGTCCCCTTGGCTGTAATTTGCCTACATCTGCTCTAGAGGTGAAAGGAAGGCCAAGACAATTGCCTAATTCTACCACCGTACACAGCACTATGCAGTGTCCACGTTTGCATAAGTGTGGTTTGTGTGTATAAAAGGGAATTCATTAAGTTTCCTTCATTATGTAGTTTAAAAAACATAATTCAGTTACATGAAATAACGGATGGAGTATATCTGTCATATTAACATTCAAAACATAGGAAACATTGTTAAAAGAAATTTGTGTTTATTTTCTCTTCAAAAATTCGGCCACCAAAACATTAAAACATCCCCTGAAATAGTTCTGTGCCCAACTCTGAGTGCTTTCTAAGTTCCAAAGCTGTCCCTGGCCACATGCATACACACACTGACTAGTCTCATAAAGCAACTGATCTTCATTTCAGCAGCAAAAGAAATACTTTGTATTCTAAATTTATGAAGCATTTTCCCATAAATTTGCATTTCTTCCACACAACAGTCATGGGTGGTAGACAGGGTACATGGTTATTCCAAGTTACATAGGAAGCTGAGGCCCAGAGAAGCTACACAACTTACTCCTATCACACAGCAAGTTAAAGCCCTGTTCTTGATGCCACAGCCAGGGCTCTTGCTACTGCAGTATAAGTAAGGCAACTAAATGGTTTATATAACTCTAGATTTACAGGATCGTCTAACAATGGTGAGTTGACATAAGCTGGGTTGAAGAACTAGACATTGATTCTTGAGTTAAGGAAATGTATTCCAATCATAAAACATAGTTGGAGAAGCTGTGCAGAGGTAAGTCTGTCGAAGCCTCCTGTAACACAGTCTTTAGGATCAGAGCCAGGAAAGCCACATTATAAGGGAAAGTACCTTATGCCATCCAGTAACTAAATCCCCTTGGAGAGGGTCCAAGGCATACCTACCTTATAATGAACTCTAATTTATGGCAAATAATATTTTAGTGAGATTCCAGTGTCAGATTTTTCTGTTGTGGTTTTGCAAGCAATGTGGTCTTAAAAGCTGTCATGAAATGAAGATTTTGACAGATAGGTGATAACAAAGGAAAAAGTCACATACAAATTGCCATGTTCCAATGTTAGTATTCATTTTATAATGCAGATTACATTTTGCAATTCCCAACAATTTGCATTTTTCTTATTTAAATAAAAGCCTGTGGTATAGACAAACTGGATGAATTTTAGCATGAACTATAATAACTTATGAGCAATTATAGAAGCACACGTACACAGTCTCTGAGTAATTTGTCTTTGTGCTTGCTGTCAAATAAATAATTTTTGCATCTTGAATCTGCCTTTAATAATTTTGCTATGGCACTGTCATCTGGAGTGATTTATACTGTACAGTTGTTACACCTATTTATCTCATATCTTATTACCCAAAATCCAATTTTGAATTCAAATAAATGAGAAAAAAACACTACTTTGTTGATGTATTTTCTAAAACAGACTAGAGACTTAAGTAGCAAGTTATTTTAACCATGCACAATTCAAAGGGAGCTCAGTCTATCAGGCAACAACCAGAGGTTACAATCCAAATGGGTCGTTACAAATAGTTTTATGTCCTGGGCAAAGAGTACAAATTCTCAATTAGATATTCTGTTGAGTTTCTTTTCTTATATTTGGATAAAATAAGTAGGTAGACTTCTCCAGTTTGAAAGCAAAACAAACGGGAAAACTTGACACCTTTTTGGTGATCTCAGATAAATGAAAATCAAGTAATCGGTCTCAATCATTAACCACCCCCGACCGTCTCTCCCTCCCTCTTTCTCTCTTAGATCTATGGCTTACTTGTTTTAAAGTCCAGATGACTTGTTTTGGGAAGGATGAAATGAAGGGCAGACGGATAAACTATTTCTGTGTGTGTGTATATATACACATATATATATAAATACTTGAATATTTCTGTGTATAAACATATTCAGAGAAACGTTTCAGAACACTTGTACAATTGAAATAGGGAGCTAAAGGTATAGATGACAATTTATATATCATTCCAAGTCCACTCTCACTCTTCTCTTGAGTTGTTACACTGTCCCTAAATTGTGCAGTCATCCCTGGCTGTGGTGTGAACACATTTATACAATCTCATCATATTGTATAACAGAAATAATGTGGTAGAATGCAGTCAGGATGCCATAACTGTTTCCACATCTGCTTGTATTGAGCTGTGGAGTGAATGCAAGAACCAAATGAGTCATTAAAAACAAGCTCACTCCAAGCATCCACGAGCCACTTATTTGTAAATGGACTGAATCACTCATTTGTAAATGGACTACACAGAAAATTTTACAGTTCTGTGCCTCCTCATTGTCAACTTCTGTGGGAAAGGAGGCACACAGATGACAGAGCTGGCCAAGGACTGAAATTAATAGCAAATGTTCAAAGCAGCCCAGGCCCCGGGTTGGATCACTTGGTCAGGCCCTAGTAGATTATGTTTTGTGCAAGTAAGCATTTTCATTACAGACCTCAAGTATGTTGGCTCTTTAAACCAGTTCTAAGTAATTTTTAACTGACTCACCTTAGGCAAGTCATTTAACCCATGGAGTATGTTTCCACTCATGAAAAAAATGAGGGGCTTACGGTTCGTGAACTTTAAGGTATCTTATAATTCCAAGTCTGTAATTTTATGATGACACGGGGGAAAAAAAATCACCTGTCCTCAGGTATCAGGTTAAGCCAAATGTCAGCGAGCAGGGCAAGGCTTGTAGGAAGCAGAGTAAACTGCCATCTCTGTGGATTGAGGAGCAATCTGCCCAAAGTATTTCACATGTCTGTCCACACATGGCTCTTCCACTGCCCAGCCTTGGCACTTAAAATCCCCCTTCTATGACAGTAATGTCTTTGTGTGAAATCAGTGTGTTTCCAAGAGGCCAATTTGGAAATTTATGAGGCGTAACCTTTCAGCCCATTACCACGGAGTTAGTGCAGATTAGTTTATTCCTAAAGAAAAAGATGATCCCAGAAGGGATTTGGTAAAGGGCAAGCCTACTGCCCTACCTCATTCTCTCATTCTCCTAGTCTCCCTTCCTTCCTTGATAACAGTTTCTTTATTTTTTATTTATTTTGGTAGTAGAGGAGGCAGAGAGAGATCTCTAGTCAAAATCTGTAGGAGGAGATGGGGATTTCTCACTTGCTTGGCTTCTCAATCTGAAAGCGAATAACATCAGCACTTGATAATTTCCCCACTTCCTCTCTGGACCTCTATTGTCAAAACTTCCCTCCAAACTTCAGGCTGTAGAGAAATGGAAAGATACTCCATCTTATAGACAGCCTGGAGAAGCCTGGCCTAAGTCTTACTAGCTTTATAGGTTGAATAAGTTGTTTAATGTCTCTAGGGCTCTCACAAGACTTAAGGGACAGACTTGGCACTAGAACGCAGGGCTGTAAACTTTAGTTGTAATAGAGAAATTCCTGTAACAATTTCTTCTAGTGAGAATTACTGTGAAATACATTACATCTTCTCAATATAAATTGTATGAATCTTGTCAATTTCAGGTACCATTTACATGTTTGTAGAAATTGGCATCAGTATATGAGGGAAAGGTATTTGGGAAAAGAGTCTCAAGGTCAAGTAAATATTTTGTTTACAAAGATATTCCATACTTTGGCTGCTTTATAATATTAGGATCATAAAGATTAAGATCATAAAGATCCTAATATTATACTTTTTTTTCAGGCAATGGCAAATCTCTTCAGAGATGTGTAGGCATAGAGTTCACCTGAATAAAAAAAATTTGAAAACGAAAAGAAATAAATGAAATTGTAAACAGTTTACAAAATTAAGCCAATGAAACCTGTCACTTGTGTAAATAGATGTACTTTCTTGGAGTGTTGCTAAAGTATGCAAATAGAGTTAAAGCAGCATCAGCTACAAAACACAGCGTATACCACAGCCCAAAAAGTTAGGATGAAATCAACCAACATTTACCAAGCACCCGCTGAAACATAAAAGACGTGCTTTCATTCAGTAAACATCACTGGAAGAAGAAAAGAGACTCTGGACGAAGAGATACTGAGACTCTCTAAGTACCTGAGGTTCCGATGTGGTAATATAGTTAAACTGTAATCCTCATCAGCATAATGGACAGGGAAATATGCCTGTGAGATAACTGATCTGAGCCCTCTGAGAGAATGAAAGGAAGCAATCAAAGGAAAATGTTTTCAACAACTACTATGGGTCTAGAACTGGACCAGGTAGGATGGGGAGCTAAGAAACAAGGCATGGTTTCTATCCTCAAGAGGGTCCTGATCGCTCTTCTGTAAAGGTAAAGCATCCTCAAATTAAAAGCCAGTTTAATAGAAGTCATGCAGTTTATGCTAAATGCTTACTAAAAGTACAATCATTAGGTCTCTAGAACGTCACAGCATGCAAAAATCACTGCCAGCTGGAGGGGGCTTTTGCTTAATCCTTTTTGAGCATCTATTATGGACAAGGCACTTTTTCAGGACAAGCCTTCTTACAAGAGGAAGCACTGAAGCTTGAAGGATGGGAACATTTTGGTTGATATTTTCCTGGTCATCTGGACTCCAGCCCTCCCACACTCTCCCCGCTTCAGCCCGACCCGGGGTGGGTGGGGGTGTGAGGGCAAAGTCAGCCTTTCACAAAACCTTATCAAATTTCCTGCCATAATGCTTTTCACATCTGCATCCATCTCATCAGTTCTGTTCCCACTGCCATCCTATTGAAAGCCTTCATTAACTCACATCTGAACTCTATTATAACCTCCGAACCAGGCCTCCTCTCTTCAGTCTCTCCTCCCACTAATCTACCCTGCACACAGCTGCCAGATTCATCTTCCTGAAATGCCTATTTCATCATGTCTCTATGCATTTTCGACGGGATACATTTTAAATTCCTTTCCCTGGAATTCAAGACTCCCTACAATCAGAGCCCAGGCTACATTTCCAGCCTCATTTTTACTACAATAATGTTCTAGTTTGCCCAGACCTACTCATTGTCCCCAAACTTTTCTTACATTTCTATCTCAAGCTTCTGTTCACATTTTCCCCAATCTTAAATGCCACCCCCAGTCTTCTTTATTGATAGAAATTCTAAATTCCTTCTCCTTCATAGTTTTTCCTGATTACTCTGGCCAACAATGAGAGCTTGCTCCCCTGGCTTCAGATTATTCTATTAGCACTTAAATTTTAACTCTAGCTTGCTACAGGTATATTCCTCCTCTTTAACCTCAGTAAACAGGGGATGAGGATCTGAAATCTGAAAAGACACCAGGTTGTAAGCACCATGGAAGCCAGGAGACTAGTTAAAAGGTGATTGTACTCTTGCAAGCAAGAGCTAATGATGCCTGGAAAATATTCAGGCCCCAGGAATACAAAGGAACTAATGGTGAGATACATTACCAAAAAGGGAAATAAAGGAGCAACGGGACTTGATTGAGGAGATAAGGGAATCAGAAAGATGAATAGCATATGAGTTTTGAGGCTGAATCACACTATTAAAATTCAAAAGGAGAGTCAAACCGGTTTGGTAATGAAGGTGATGAGTTTGTTCTCTGGCTAACTGAGCTCATGTCAGGGTATAGTAGGTGGTTAGAGAGAAGAGAGCTTGGAAAAATGATTAGAGCTAGTGATACAGACTGGAGAGAAAGCTGCACAGAGGTAGTAACTGGAGCCATGATTTTCAATGCATTTATAAGAGAAAGAATGAAGAATGAGAAAAGAAGGGGGAGCAAGAGAAGAGATTCCAGTGGAGGAGACACAGGAACACTAGAAAGGAAAGAAATAGGAGAGTTAAATAATTAAAGAGCTTGAACATAATAAGGAGGAAAACAAGACCAAAAAACTCAACAACCTAAGTCTGCTCCTTGGAAGATTAATAGTAACATCTAAGATGCCAGATTTAGGGACCAAAGCCATCAGCACTGAATGTGCGTGCCCTAAGGTATAAGAAAATCAAGGCAATAGGTGTTTGGTGGTAAGATTAAGAGAAGAAAAAGAATGAGACAGAAGCTAAAGAGCACAGAAGGGCAAACCAATAATTTTGGTGTAATGAGGCTCTCACGTATCACATGCAGACATCGCTGAGTTGTATGGTTTAGTGATTAAGGGTGTAGATACGAATGTCAGGCTGGCCGAGTTCATATCCCAGGTCTGCCACTTTGAACCTGTGCAAAACTGGACAATTTATTTAACCCTTCCCCCATGATTCACTTTCCTCATATATAAATTGAATATAATGAAAAGCAAATCTACCTGACTGGCTTGTTGTCAGAATTAAATAAGATGGTGATCATCATTACTACATGATCCAGTTCATATCAGGGCCCTTTACAAAGCTATCTTTGCAATACACTTGCTTAGAAGGACTCCAACTTGGGAGAATTATTCAAAATCAACCCTGGTGTTAATGTGTGTTGAAAGAGGACTAACATACAGATGTCAAGTTGTCTCAGAGTCCAGCTAAGCTAAATAAACAAAACAACTGATTAAGTTATATTTGTGATGTTCAGAATTTGAGAAGTCTTCTGTTTAGACTTGTAAATGTCCTCGAATTGTGCCCATGTAAGCTACATATGAAGAGTCAGGATTCTGTATATAATCTCTAACATGTATGATGTTTTAAATGAATTACAGGGTACATAAAATGCCTCATTTAATTTGATCAGAGAATTGAGTAACAAATGAAGTAGTTGTCGCTATACAATGGCTCCTTAGAATAATGCTGTAGCTAGTAACAAAAATGTGCCTTGTTATTTTTATGGGCCATAGAACACATTCAGTGAACTATGAATAGGATGATAGTCAACCAGCTGAAAATTGTATCTTTTGCACGATGAATTGTACACACTCACAGTCAGCAGTGTATACCTGAAAAGATAATTTTTTTCTAGGAGTCAAAATTTGTCATGTAATCATATAGCCCATTTTATGATACTTTGAAATAACACAAGCTCTGGTCCTATCCCAATTTCATTATTTATGTTCATTATCTTACCCTCACCCCCAATAGTCAGTGAAATTGAGGGAGTAGAGTTTCCCTTCTACTTGAATTGTCCTGTCCACTAAGATAAATCTGCAGATTTTCAAAAAACTTCTATATCATAAATATGCCCATAGAATGGATACCATTTTGGTTATTGTAATCTCTCTTTCTCTCTCCCTGCTTACCCTCTCCCCCTACTTTTTCTACTAGAATAAAGTCTTGATTAGCCATATCACAATTAAGAGAACTCTCAACTCATGATTTGAATACTCAGAAAAGGAAGTGGCAAGTCACATGGAGACCAAAATCATATCAGTAATTTCATTAAAAATACTTCTAGAGAATGAATGAAGAGATCAGTGCAGTTCAGTTCAACCTCCTAAACCATCTCCATCAATGACTATGGACATTGTTCACTGATGTTCAAAGCAGTGGTCTAGACACACTGGGCACCATATTTGCATAATAAAGTTGCTGAAGAACACTACAAGAGCTCTCATCATTATTCAAAGTTTATTTCAATTTGATTAACTTTTTATTAAGACAGGGAAGGAGACAATTTAGAAAAATTTCCAATAATTTGAAATCTAAAGCAAACTTTGTTTTAATTATATATCATTGTTTCAATCTCTTTAGAAATGCACTTGATACATATTTCCGCTAAAAATACAGTGATGTTCTCTGTTTCTCCACAAATGTAGCATATTCCTATCATTTGATTCTTTTGTCATTTTCTCACATTTCAAGACAGGTCAAGGAAATAGTGTGGTGAATGGTTTAAGCTGTCTGTCACCTGTTGTGATTTACTTCAACATTTGGCTGCTACATTAATATTACAAGTGTTATTTCTAAGTGCATAACCATAAAGGTAATTTATTAAGATTCATGACAGATTGAGTGCCAAAGCCTGGGCCATTACAGAGGAACCAACCAACAAAAGAAATGCTTTTTAATATCCATGAAAGGCAAACCACTTAGTTCCTTCCCTTAAGGCTGAGCAGCCTGAGAACTGTCAGCTCAGTCCGGTCTGAGACAGACAGCAGATCTACTGAGGCAGCTGTTCATTTACTCAAAGGAATGAAGATGTTTAACAAGATCAAGCAGTAAAGAAATGTCAAAAAGAATGCATCGTGTAGCGAAAAGAGGACACCTGGGGGCCCTTTAAACAAGCAGTTTCTAGCTCCAGTGAAATATTTGAACACATGGATTTTTAACCCTCGATGAGCCTGGTGAAAACAGATCTAGCTGGGACGTGCCTTGGGGCTTCAGGACCCTGACTGTAGAGGCTGCTCCTCCTTGCTATCTCTCTGCCACCAGGGCAGACAAGAGTTAAATGTTGAACTCTGACCCAATTACCAAAGACAGAAGCTAAAATCAAGTCCTGACAGCATATTGTGTCTTTTGATCATAGTGTTAAGATGTTTTAGTGCTGAGTTAATTAAATAGCATTGGATTTAATTGTGTTTTGACATGATTTCCCTGCTTGGCTGGTGATTCTTTATTGATGTCAAACCTACGGATGCCTGAGCGTCTTCATTTCATATATTTTACTGTGAAGTAAAGGCAAATAGAACAAAAGCCTAGATTTTGAAAGGAATGCGTGTTAACTGATAAAACTTTAAATTCATGTAAACCTGGGCTTCCTTTTCACCTCATCCAGATACCATAGGATCTCCTTTCTACAAAGAACAATATAGTATCATTATTAAAATTTAAACTGAGTTTTTAAAATAATTAAACACACATTTGAATTGTGATTTACCATTTGCATAGTGCTTTCACATACATGTCACCATTTGCTCTCCACAACATTACGAGGTAGGTATTACTATTTACCCCCATTTTATAGATGAGGAAACTATAGCACAGAACAGTTAAGCAATATACTCAGGGTCATGTACCTAGTAAGTGGCAGAGGTATAAATTGAATCAAATGCTAAGTCTACTGCTCTTTCTCCCCTATTTCTGCTACTTTTTACAGATTTTGCAGATGTTCTAGTTAAGGGCTTTCATTATGTTCCTTTTTCCTGGTCCTCGGGTCCCTCAAGTGAAATTTCACTCTATGGGGACCATGCATATAGATATATCTTAAATACATATTTGTTATTTAAAAAATACGATTCCATAGATGCTGTCACATACACACACACACACACACACACACACAGAGAAAAGAAAAGGGCTTCAGACTAAAAGAGCAGTGTGGTTTGTTGTCTTTAAATTTTCCATCTCTGAGAAGTTGGCTTCTGTGGCTGTCATCTTTTCATTCCTCATGAATACAGTTTTTTTTTTTCCTGCCTCACAGAGAGAGCTAAAGACCATGTATATCAAGTGACCTATGATAATTTTCTTGCTAATCAAGGAAACTTTCTTTTAAGAATGTCTTAGATTCAGGGAGAAACTCAAGCCCATTAGTGTATATGAAACAGCAACTCAGAACTCTATTTAAGGGTAAATTACATATCAGTATCTTACCCACCCTCACAGGATTGTAGAATTCTTTGCACCAAAACAGGTTTCCTAGATTCCAATAAAATATTAAGTAAATGTAAGAAGAAAATATCGGTTTTATGAAATTATGGGATGACACATTCATAGCATACTACTTATAAAATCCAAATAACACATTTCAAATAAATTCTTTTGTATACTGTCAACCCACTGCTGCTGTTCAGGTGTGAAATAAAATATATTTTCCATCAGAATTGTAATTTGTACAGTGTCTTGAGAAGGAAAAAACTTGTTATAATTCATCACTGACTTTTCAATAAGCAAAAACAAAACAAAAACAAAAAAAACAATTACCTCATTACATGGGGCTTATAAACATGAGACTACCCTGCTTTGATTACTTTCAAGGCAGAAAAAGGCAAATTCCTTTAACAATTAGGTTTGTTTACTGATTTGGAAGGTGGGAGAGGCAGTGCCTTCCTCCTCCCACTATCATAAGGGAACACAGTAGATACTTGTGTTCCTATAGAAGTCTGGAGTCTTAGTATAAAAGTGAAGTAGCGATTTCACCTCAAGGTATGTGCCCAAGAGAAATAAAAACATATGTGCACACAAAAAATGCATACATGAGTATTCACAGCAGTTTTATTCACAATAGCCAAAAAGTGGAAACAGCCCAACTGTCCATAAGTAGATGAGTGAATAAATAAATGTGACATATCCATACAATGAAATACTATTAACTGAAAAAAAAAAAGGAATGATGTTCTGTTACAAGCTACAACATGGATGAGGTTTGAAAACATTGTGCTAAGTTGAAAGAGGCCTTAAAATCCACATATACAATTCCATTTGTATGAATTATCCCAAATAGTCTGAGAGACAGAAAACAGATTTAGTGGTCACCTAGGAATGGTTTGGGAGGGGGAGGCATGGCTATTCTAAAATGTTCTAAAATTGAATGTAGTAATGGTTGCACAACTCTGTGAATATGCTGAAGACCACTGAATTGTACAATTTCAGTGGCTGCATTGTGTAGTGTATGAATTATAGCTCAATAAATCTGTTGTCTTTAAAAAAAATAAGTGAACAAGAAGACAGGCAGGCTGGCTTCAGAAATACCATTTACAAATATGAGATTTGTATCTCATCTCATATTTGTCGTCAGATAAGATAATTTAGAAAACTCTAGGCTGCTGAGACAGAAGGAATGGGAGGGACTGAGACTCCTCTCCCACTCTCTCCTCGACTAGGGCTGGAGGCTACTTTCTCAGACTTCCTAAGGAACAGGAAGGAGAGGCCCTGTGAAGGCCTAGAGTACAACTTCAGACCCAGAAGAACAGGGCATGAAATCATTACAGGAGGGAATGTAACCCCCTTGAACCAAGCAAGATTAAAGGGAGAGCAGGAGATACCTAGTTTGCAGCAAGTAGCAGAAGAGGATCAATATGACCTACAGTCCAGAATGGATTTCTCAGGCAGGAGAGGTACTCTAGTCTTAGTAGCAAAGATGACATCAGCGCAGGTTGGATCACTGTGGTAGACTCGGGCCTCCAAAAGAAGTGACCAGACTGCCACAGGGACAAAGTGGGGTACATCCTACACCTCTCAAATACTCAGAAGCAGATTAAAAGGAAGCAATGAGTACCTAGTGAATCTGTTTAGTGTTTGAAATCTGAGTCTGCTGGGCCATCTCTGCAGTTGGGTGATTTTGAATCGAAGAAAGTTGACCAAAACTAATGCTATTCTTCTTTGTAAATAATCTCCACTCTGACAGTTCCTCACTAATCTGCCTTCTTCTGTGCACTGAACTACTGCAGAAGAATTCTAGGGGACTTAGGAAACAAAGGGAACAGAGGAAGGCTGAAGTAGAAAAGTGCAGGGTCCTGGCTTTGACCGGAAGTGCTCTCAGTCATCTCTCATTTGACATATACAAAATCAGTCATAATGCAACTCCTCAGTTTAATATTTTAGGGTTCATAAAGCAGCTTACTATCTCAGTTTAATATCCACCATAGTGACCACTATTTAAAGGACTTCAGAGTTCTTCTGACAGACTCACAGGCATAGAAGACAAACTTATGGTTACCAGGAGCGAAAGGGGGTAAATCGGGAGTTCTGGATTTGCAGATACTAACTACTATATATAAAATAGATAGATGGCAAGGTCCCACTGTACAGCACAGGGAACTATATTCACTACCTTGTAATAGCCTATAATGAAAAAGAATATGAAAAGGAATATATATATGTATATATAACTGAATCACTATGCTGTACACCAGAAACTAACACAACACTGTAAATCAACTATACTTCAAAAAAAAAAAGAGAGTTCTTCTGCCTTCAGGAGGTTGGTTTGGTGTTGGAAGAGCAGAAATTAGGTTTCACTTAAGCAGGGATTTGCTGATCCATTCTCTCTAAAATAAGAATTGGGTTCAACAAACACTTATTGAACACCCCTTCGCAGCCAGGCTTTTTATCAGGTGTTGGGGACACAGAACAAAATGAAACATGACCTTCACCTTTAGAGACATTCACAGCTATTCTCTACGGTATTATGGTGGGGGGGGGGAATTATGGGATGCTTTGGGAGCACGGAGAGGTTCCTCCCTAGCTTGGACTGACAGAGAAGGTGTGGGGATGTAGTCAGTGAACAAATCTCTGAGCAAAGTCTTAAGAGATAAACAAGAAATCATTCAGTCATTCAATCGTCCAACCAGTACAATTTTAGCAGCTACTATGTTTCAGCTCCGTGGGAGGTGCTGGCAATGGGAAGCTGGCCAGAGAATGAGAAAAAGAATGTTCCTGGTATAGGAAAAAATTGTGAACAAAGACAGGGAGGCATCAAACCATAGAGGGTCCACAGGGAAAGCAGAAACCACTCTGTAAGACTAGAAAGCAAAGTGAGAAGACGGTGCGTGATAGTGAGAGATACCTAAGAGGTGCTAAGGCCCAGTCCTAAAGGATATTAACTGTGCCAAGGAGCCAAAATTTTATCCTGTAAACAATGGGGGGCCACTGAAGGTTTAAGTAGGGTATACGAGTTTGAAAAACACCACTCTGGCTGCAGAGCAGACGGTGAATGTGAGGGATATACATTTGGGAATCTACTGAAAAAGAAGTTGAGTAAGGACAATGGCATGAGGAGATAGATTATACTCTTCTCAAGAAGACCCCAGGCACTGGCCCTTTCCTCCCCCTTGGGCCCCCAAACTTAATCTATCTTAGGCCCTACCCCTTAGAGGCTGACTGGTAGTGAGGCTAACCTCTAACAACCTAACTAGTACAGAGGAGCTAACAGCTGACACTGGTTTAATGCGCAGCCCTCCTAAGATTTGCATCTTAAGTTTCAACTGTGTGTGATTAAAAGGAGTGAAAACAAAGGACAAAATGTTTTAGCCAAGAATCTCCCAATGTTGCTGGTAAGTCATTTCATTTACTCATCATAGGGAGATGGAAGGAAGAACATAGAAAAGTGAAAAAGAACCCAGAGAAAGAAAGTGTTGCTAATGATGACGTACTGGTGTCAGCAGGTGGTCACTTCCATCAAGGGGGGAAAGAGAAGAAAGCCAGGTGCACAGGGAAGGTTGGCAGGAGCAAATAGGGAGGCAAAGAAACAGAGGAAAACCACAGCTCACACACCCTCCACCTCCGGATGTCGCAAGGAGACTCTCTGGCAGTGATCTTTTGCGTATAGGAAGTATACTAAGAGAACTAAGTATTCTGAATAAAAGGATCTCTATGTGCAAAAATAGAAGAATCCCACATACTGGAAATGTCTTCTAAAAGTCACAGATTTAAACAACTCTCACTGAAGCTGCAGAGGGACGGTTTCCTCCCCTTCCTCCCCCACCCTGTGCCTAATGATGGAAAAAACACAGCAGCCAGGAAGGACCTCTCCAACAAGAAGTGGAAGATGAAATGAGCCCGGGTGAATGAAGTGGAAATTGGTGGAAAAATGAACAGGACAAAACATTATTCCTGTTTAAGTGATGAGGAAAAAATGAGACACCTGGGAAATAGAACAAAGCGCAATAAGATCTGCGAGTAGATAAAAATAAAGGTAGTTACATGAGTACTGCAAAGCCCCCTTCAAAGGTGCAATTTGTCTTCGCTAAAGTGTTGTGCTCATATAGGACTATTGGGATACAGATGAAGACTAAGGAGAAAATCTGAATGTCAAAATCCTTCAGTGATCAGCTCAATTCTTTTTTTTTCCTGAAGTTGGGGGAAAAGAACACATCTGAGAGAAACAGGAAGCAACTTCAGGGTAAAGAGAATTTGTTCTTTCTCTTATGAACTCAGTGATGAAAGCAGTCATTTCTCTTATTTTGTGTGATGTGCTGGGTTGGAAAACAAAGAACCGGTATTTGAGCTTGCATTTGACAGTGTAATAAATCCAATTATAATCATTTGCATATTAAAGGCATTATTATTACTTCGTGGCAAATATTTCCAACAAGATTGAATTGAAAAGAATCCCTCCTCCCAAGCAGACCACACATGCTTTTGTAGGGTTTGACATCATCTCAAACCATGCTGTGTCAAACTGTCAAATTCAGGAATTCTCCAAAGCTACCACCGATCTCATTCTAACCTCTTTTAAGACTCGTTTGATGCCACATAATTGAAAATAACCATTGGTTGTGATGTGTTAATTTTATGCAAGGAAAATAACAGGGTACTGATTTTATACTTTCAGCCAACTACTTTTGGGGGAAAACTGTACAAAATTTTCACTCTCTATGACAGTTTGCCTTAGGCTACATAACCCTTTATAATGTCACTTTGGGGCCCTATTTAAACCCGAATATCCTGAACTATGGCATCCAAAATGATGAGATCTGAGGTTTCCTTTCTCTGAGACATAGTAGCTTGCCTTAGGTACTGCACACAAAAATTGTAACCTAATTTATCTTGACTTACAAACTTAAGATGGGAAAAGGATTCTATCTCTCTGTCTCTTTCTCTCTCTGTCTCTTTCTCTCTCTTTCTAACCTACCGTATCACTGGTTATTTCCACTTGACATCCCTTAAGTGACCTGTAGAGATAAACCTCATCATTCAAAGGCTTGCAACACTCAAAGCCTTCTAACCTAATGTTCGCCTGTGGGTTTCAGATACTTCTTCCTGTCTATCTGGGGTATTTCAATAAATTATATATAGTCCGTAGCTTAAAATCTAAATGAAAGATGTAGCTTAGACGGAACCCTGGAAAACAAAGTGAAAAGTTAATGAGATATAAATTAGTAACAGCTAAAGCTTTCCCTTAAAGAAAAGATTATTGATTTTAAAGAATGTTCTAATGAAAAAGAATGGCACTCATTTAGGCTTGGCCTGAGATACATCATAGATTCATTTATATGAAAAATGAGGATGTGGATCCCAGGGAAGGGACTTTGCATTCTGGCTGGGTCACTCCCCTGTAACCTCTTTTTAGGCCAATTAGGTTGGAGGATTTTCTAACTGCTGTTTTGGGTCTCATGATATCTGATGCCCCTCCACGTCACTTGCACTTCTTTATACACCCACGTCCACTTCTCACACCACTAATGTTAATTTATTCCACAGTTGGCTTTCTTTAAAATACATTCCTCTCATGAACATAATTTTATATTACAATCCCACATTAGCATTTGCTATCAAACATCTGAAATTGCTCCTTTAATCCTTCAAAGCTTCCACCTAAGATTAAAAACTCTTCCATAAAGCCTTCTTAGGGTGTTAGCATTCTCATATTCACTTACACTTTGGGAAAGTCTACTCCATGAGTATTGTATCAGTTCGGTTTGCAATTGGTTTTGAGCAGTAACAAAACTCAAATTCAGTGGATGGAACAAAAGGGTTTTTCTTTTCTCTCTCACACATAATATAAAAAGGCCAGAGGTAAGCATTCCAGGACTGGGACAGCTCCTTCACAATGTCTCATCAACATTCCAGGTTCATTATATCCTTATACACTATCCTTGACATTTGATTTTCATCCTTGTGCTTGTCATTGCACGGTCCCAGGATGGCTGCTTCACCTCCAGCCTAATAAGGTCTGCATTCTAGTCAAGAATGGAAGGAAAGCAGGAAGAGGTAGTGCCTAGTCTCAGTATATGAGCCATTGGGCAGAAAATTATCACACAACCACCATAGTTGCAAGTGATTCTGAGAAGGCAAGTTGCTGTCAACAATAAAATTGAGCTTCTTAGAAAGATGAAGAGTAGAATGACTACTGAGATTTCAGTAGCATTTTCTGCTACAGTGTTTTTCAGTCATGTTAAATGTGACTATGATCTATTCCCTAATTAAACTCTAACCTCTCTGAGATCACAGGTCATTAATTAAGTGTATTTCTTCTATATCCTCCTTGTCCCATTGCCATACTTGAACCATTCCGTGTCTGATTGTAATTGAATGAACCTAGTAGGCAGCTCTACCACACGTCCTCTTCTACCACTTAGATGACATCTCTCTGTGTCAATATGAGTCTCATCTATAAAAAGAGACAGCAAGCAACATTTATCATGTTTAAACAGCTGGAGTAACATTAGATGATGGTTTGGCTACTTTTTTTCTACCAAATAAATTCCATCCACTTAGTTAGCATTTGAGACCCTTTCCAATCTAGTCTCTTTCTATCGACCTCTCTTGCTTTATTATCCACTTCACCCTTCCATATTCCATTCCCTTCCTCAAACTCAACTCCTTACTGTTATAAATTTCATTGGTTAATGACTAATTTTGTGTACTGTGCTCAGGTGAACAATGAAAAGACAAACAAGCAATGACAGAAACAACAAAAAAACCCTGGCACTTAAATTTCTCTCTGTACTTGGTGTCCTTTCACCATATTTCACATCCCAATTCTTCTATGTTTTCCATAAAATATTTTCTGCTTAGGCACAATCATGTGAGTATGTGGGTATTGGGAGAGGGGACAGGATGAAGTGTCATGCACATATAATCTCTTTCCAGTCTTAACCCTCATGTACAGTAAGGGTTCTTTTTAGCACCATAGACAAAGTTATATACCACAGATTATCAATAGTAGCAATAAATTTATATTTGTCTTTATATTGCTCCAATATAAATCATTTAAAAGCATTTAACTTTATCTCTGTGGAAGTCTAAAAGATCCAGCATGGATCCAGGAAGGAGAATCTCACAGGCTTCCACCATATGGACCACTAGCATGATGGAGCCAGGACGCTGGGGAGAGGGCAGAGGACTGGAAAGGGGAGGAAGAAAGGTACTCCCAAGTGCTAATTTGAGGCTGACTTTCTATGGGCTACAAAGTCAAGAAATGCTGTATACCATCCTGTGGTCTATAAGTATATTTGTATTTAGCTACTAATGAAAATGTGTTATTTCTATAACAGAATGTGCCTTTTTAGACATGGTAGACCCTAACAGTAGAGTTACGTAGGTCAGGTTTTTAACCTCAGTAAATGGCAGCTACTCTTCTAGTTCCCAAGCCCCAGCTGAGTGATTTCTTCCTCTAACTTTTCATAGCACCTTGTGCCTATATCTCTTTATTGATGATTTTCATTTTTCTCCTTCTTATAGTTATGCCATTGGATTATAAATACCTCAGTGGCAGGTGTTACCTAATTTAAGCTCACAAACTCTGCAAGTTCTCCTAGTAGTACCTCAAAGACAGTAGGTGCTCCTTTTTTTTTTTTCTAACCCACATCCCCTCTTTTTTGGTGCTCCATGGTTGAATGAAAGAATGAAAAAATAAATGCTTACTTTATTCAAAATAATATTTGAACCATCTAAATGGATTTTCTTGCTGGTCAGTGGGGGCATTAGGGAAGAGTAAAAGGGATGACTTAATACTAGTTGCTGTCATATGCACAGGTAGACAGTTACCTCTTAATTCCACAAGGACTTACTGTGAACAACTGTATCACATTCTCCTCACCCCTGGGGAGACTGTATTGAGGCAGGTAATGCCACAAGTTTCAAATAGAAAATTCACAGAAAACAGTGCAAGCAAACATCTTTTCAATATCAAAATGTGTGTATCCAATTAAGTATTATGAGTATAAATGTAGAGCTTTACATTTGATAAAATTTAATACCTATCAGAAAAACTCATCTCCTATATCCTTGAAGCCTATAAAAGTCAGTACAGTAGGAAAAAAACAGATAATTATTTTTTAGTTACTGCCTTGACATCAAAATAATAGACCCATACAGATTATAGAGATGGGGCCTAAATGAGACTAAAAAAGGTAAGATTTTAACCAGCAAGTGCAACAAGTATCTTTAATTAAAACCACCTGACCAAAACAAACAAACCAAAATGAAAAGAACAAACCCTCAATCACCTTGATTAAAATGTATGGCCAGGTTTTTTCTTCCAGTGAAATCCATCACAGACCTGCATTTGAACTGTCCAGGAGCAGGAAAAAAGTACCAATTTTTTGCTTTCATTTCTTGCTTTGTTATTTAATATCACTGCTGTTCTCACTTGCTCACACACAGAAAAAGAGTTCTGTGGTCACTGTGGCACTCATAGCTCTCTAGGGGCCTCCGATCACTTAATCTGTCAAATAGTTATTCCTGCTCATTGCTTTAGAACAGTACTTCCGATAGAACTTTCTGCAGTGGTGAGACTGATCTGTCTCTGTGCTTTCCAATATAGTAGTGCTCAGCCACATGTAGCTATTGAGTATTTGAAATGTAGCCAGCTTGACTAAGGAACTTTTTAATTGAATTGAATTTTAATTCACTTACATTTAAATAGACACCTGTGGTGATTGCATTGGAGAGCACCACTCTAGAATGTGGAGAAAGACAGGCCTCTTCTTCTAGTGCTGGCCAGTCTCACTACCTGCCTCAGGCCACCTAGCAATCCACCCTCTCCATTCATCAAGGTTCTCCTCCTGTAAGTCTTCATTCATTCTCCCACTAGAAAGTGCACAATGATTCCCATACCACATTCCTAATTTGGTTTCCTTCGCAGTGCAGGGAACGGCTCTGGGTGGGGGGGGACTACTCTATCCAAGTCTATATAGCTTTATCTCTGCCCAAGATCGCTCCATGCCCAGGCATAAGAAAACCTAGCAGGATATTCTAATTTGGCCCTACTGCCCTCCCACCCATCTCCCTTTCATTTACAAGTTAACTTAAAAGTTGATCTCTCCAGAAAATTCCCCCACATAATCCTGCCTATTCTCTATACCTCTTCTGCCAATCTCTTGCTTTTGTATGCAGTGCACACAGTGATCAATGATGCGAGGGGGGCGGGGTTAGAAGAAAATGAGAATTTATTGTCACAACCTACTGTCAACTAAATTATTGAGATAATACTGCAGTTTTCTGAAGATGGCTTCAGTTCTTCCAAAGAACCTGAATATACACCATGAGCAAATTTGATAACTCTTTAGAGTCAATTAGTACATGTAAATAAACACTATACTTGAACACAGCCTCCTTAACAGTGTGACTCACTATAGCCATTTAAGTGCTCATTTATTTCATCACATTTGTGCACTGCATGTAGCAGAGGGTGACAGGAAACACAGATCGCATCTGCTAATGCCTCTGTAAATGCTATTTACTGCACCCATTTGCAACTGCCCAAAAAGGAGGGTTTAGGAGAAATAGACAATAAAGGTCAAAGTAATAAGCAAAATCAGTATTAGGGGAAATCTAATATAAGCCTGGGCCTTATTACAGTTGTGGGCTGTAGAAAAAAGTCTATAGCATTTCCTGAAGCCAGCTGGATCAATGTGAATAAATACTATCCTAATGAAAGCTCCTTTCAATAAGAAAACATTAACCTGGATGCATATTCAGGTGCAGTGAATAATCATCTTGTTAGCACTCGACTACATTTGATAATGCACGAAGTCGCAAAACACTACCCTCCCTAATGCTTGTGGTTAGTCTTAATTCCATGCTTTATTTGACATACATGAAGCTGATTCCATCAAAGCTGATGATACTGCCTTCTAGACCCACTGGGGAACTCTCTCTCCCAGGCCTCACTGTGGTGGCCATCCCAAAGAAATGCTAAAGAGTAGAGCTTCTTCCAAATCCATAGCTTGAGTTTTTGGAACCTCTGCTTAAAGTTTCAGTAGAGCGGAATAACAAGTAATTAAAAACCCTAAACCCCTCCTGACAGTGCACAAAGGCGGTAGTCTTTAGCAGGACCTGGTCATCTGCATAAAACATCTTCTTGTGGAAGATTATAAAAGGTAACTATTTCCCAAGCTTCCTCTGAAACCCCTAAATTAGAGCAATAACAAAATAACAACTTTTTCATATTATAAGATCAGCAAATAATTTTTGAGCATTTATGTGCCTATCCCTGTGCAGTTACTGAAGATTACAAATATGATTAAAGATACAGCTCACATATGCAAGGACCTTACAGTTTAATCCTCCGCTCCAGTTCTACTATCATGTATTAGTAATGTCAAAAATATTTATTTAGCAATTATCTGTAATATTGCAAAATGAGGCTTTCTGTATCATGTAGTCTGCAAAGGGATAATGAAATGCTTGGATGGCATAAAGATCTGCTTTTAAAATTCTACTTGTATTTTAATCTAGATAAACAACCAAGTAATTTGGTGTTTTGCCAGCCTTTGAAAGAAACTCAGTAACAGTAACATATGTGTTTATAAGAGGCTCCTACAAACACCCCCAAATCATTTAATGACTGCTTTAACTGCTGAACCACCAGTCACCAACTATAGCTCACGAGAACAAGTGAAATAAAAGCACCAAGAGGAGATCACTCATGCGACTGTATCCCACAGGGTATGGCAAGGCATGCTTATTTAATATATTAAATAGTAACTGCCACTACCTGGAGATGTTTGTTACCCAGACGACGGCATGGGCAAACAGCACCAATAGTACCAAGTGAGGGATCCACTTTTTAGCTCAGAATCCAAGATATGACTTTTCCAAAGCGGCACCTCTCTTTTTCTGCCCAGTCTTGACCCCAATCAGCAGAACAAGTCAGGTAGAAAGACTGGAGAGATAACAAACTCCAGTTGGAGAGGCAGGGAAATAGCAATTTCACAGTAATTTCTGAAGTTATGGACCTAGAATGCAGGGTCTTACAAGACTAAAAAGGCAGAGATTAGACTGAGTGGGCTAGGTACAAATACAGGGCACACACAAGAAGACTCATACTTGGCCAGGAATAGCCAGATCCCTTCTGAAGAGTCAAAGGAGGCTGACATTAGAATTTGTTGTGTAGCCTTGTAAAATGTATATAGTCCCCATTACACAGTGTGGGGCCTCACAATTACCAACTCATTATTGTTCTTAAAATCTCCCCTGCCACCCCCTCAGATAAGAAGCCCCAGCAGGTACTATTAAATACCTGATCTAGTGAATCCTACTTGGCTATTAGAATCACAGTATTGATACCAGAGTGGGAAAAACCAAGCAAACTAAGCCCTTGGATAATTCTGTCTGTAAGCATACTGAAGAGAGGGACACTGTCTTACTCATCACTGTATCTCTAGAACTTAGAGCAGTGTCCCTCACATAATAGGCAATCAATAAATATTTGCTGAATGAATGAATGTGCAACACATTAAACTGGGTCAATGACATGGAGCCAGGTGGGTGGGAGTCCATGGTATGGCTGTGTCTACATGAAACTACTTTTCCTACAATTTTGATATTAATTGACCAGAAATTTCATTCAAATTGTTGGCCAATTCCAATTCCATCAGAAAAGACGTTGAATTCAATTTGCTCATTAGACTGATCAAGTAATTAATTTGACTGGATCAACTTTGGATTATTCTTGCATCACAGGTAAATGTTTACAGTTAATAAAAGCTGTCAGTGGCATCAGAAATCACCCAAGCTGAAGAATTCAATCAGAAAATGGAAATAAAATGCAGTCAGAGATTAGCAACACAATTTTACAAACACTAGGCTATCGCAGATCTCAAACACATAGAAAAGTGGTAGAATGTCTCATTTTCTGAAAAGAATATATCTACAGGTCTTTCTGTGATGGTAGAGTATAAATAAAAATATCATTTGAAATTATTTGATTGTTGGTCCTGAGAGAAAATTTATATGAAAGAAACTTGGGGTGTATACACACACACAGGTGTAGAATCCATTATTTAAAATTCTAAAATTAAGAGTAGATAAAATGAGTTGGCTATTGGTACATTGTTTTCACCATACAGAAAACATTAAAGTTGAATTGCCTTAAGTTGAAAGTACATTTAAATATTTGCATATAACTTGCTATTTAACAAAAGTTAGGAGTTAGAGGGAAAAGAAACAATGCTAAACTGTTAGAAATCATAGTCTATTGAAGATCAATAAAAATAACATTAAATTTCTTGCTAAAATCATGAAGATCAGTGGGGAAATAGCATTTGATTCAGAGATTTTATTTACACACAATATTTCCATTAATGTCTTATCTTTTAATTGAAGTTTGGTTGATTTACAATGTTGTATTAATTTCTGGTGTGCAGCATCGTGATTCAGTCATATATATATTCTCTTTCATATTCTTTTTAAAAAATATGGAACACTTCACGAATTTGCATGTAATCCTTGTGCAGGGGCCATGCTAATCTTCTCTGTATCTTTCCAATTTTAGTATATGTGCTGCCAAAGCGAGCACTGTTTCCAGTAATGTCTTTACTGAGCAAAATGAATTCTACCTCCATTTCAATATCTTAGTAGATTTTTAAATACTTACAAATTTCTTTAGATTTGTGAACTTGTGGATGTTTAAAAAAAAAAAAGAAACAATGGTGGTGATTCTGATGCTCATCCAGCGCCAGTGAAATAGGGAGAGCAATGTAACTTCATAGAAACATTTTTATTGAACAAACTTCAACTCCACAAGGAACTGTACACATATCACGCTTTTAGCTGATTCAAGTTTCCTATGTTCAGAGCAGCAGTTTTTACCCATTGCTTTTTCCCATATTGATTTCAATTAAGTTTCACCTCTGAGAACCCAAGAAACTTCAAATTGTGCTCTTCTCCCCCTAATGAGTTTGCCCAAAATGTCTTCTCTCTGCTATAATCACAGTACAGGGAATACAAGAAACAGCATGACCTATTCTTAGTAAATATTCTGAGACTTTAATTCTTTCTTTTACATATATCTGTAGCAAAAATGCTTTCCTAGCTTTCCTTATGGGATAACGTTTTATGAGGCAAGTCAAGGGTTTGGGAAAGGAAGCAGGATGGGAAGCCAGCCAAGCACATCGTCCTCTTGCCTTGGCCATCTTCCTGTTGCAGCTGGTTATCCGAAGGCTGGGCAGTGTGCAAAAATAGCATGCTGGAATGGTTAAATTCTTGCTTGTGTTTTCTCCCTGGAAACCTATTTTTTTAAAGAACCTTGAATTCTGCATTGATTATTATTATTATAAAGACCCTTACTGACTTTTAAATGCTGAAATTATCTTAATTGAACCTTTTTAAGAAGACGCAACCTACCCACCATTTTGAACAAAGCATACAAAGGCTAATGACATTTGACAGCATTTTGGTTGGATTTCCAACTGTGATTTTCTTTTGATTAAAATAAATAAATAAATGGTGGAGCACCAAGTTTGTCACCTGACCATTGTTAAAGCTGACATTTCCAAAACAACTATGCTAATATGACATTTTCCTTTTTTTCCTTGGTAGTTTGGTGTGATCTGACAGTGAACCAAGAGGACTTCCTTTGAAACCTTTGGTATTTGACCAAGTGCCACCTATACATCAGTTGCTTTCAAACTATTGTCAGTTTCCTGTCTCCTTGTCATAAATGAAAGGAATAGGCTGCTTTAAAACTTCAGCATATTCCCCATCCCCTGAACTGTGAGTAGCACAGACCAGAGACTGGTTTAAAAGAAATGCAAAGTCCTTTAATAAAAAACACAGCTGTGGTTACGGTGAAGCCAATTGCTTTTTAGCATGTCTACCTACTTGGGCTTTTCCTTTATTCCCCCCTGGAGATTAGAAATAATTTAACAATGCAGAAATTTCCACTCATAAGCTACCATGTACCTCTTTCTGACCGTTAGCTGTCCTTTGTAAATAAAATTCATGCAACATCACTAACTCCACAAACGAATTTTGAAAGGCTAGTTGCTTTCCATGGGAAGTTCAAGAAATAAATACCTGCTCAATTTGGAGAAAGATTATATTAGCATTTGACTGGAAGAACTAAACTAATTTATAGGAGAAGTCAGCAAATTATGGCCCTTGGGCCAAATCTGGCCTGCTGCCTGTTTTTGTAATGGTTTATGAGCGAAGAATGGTTTTTACAGTTTAATTTTAAATGGTCTTAAAACCAAATTAATAATACTTTATGATGTGAAAATTGAAAATTCTGTGTCCATAGCCATGATCATTTGTATGTATATATGTATATATATATATACACACACACACGGCTGTTACACATATATCATATATTACTCTTTCTCATGATACAACGGTGGTTGAGTAGTTGTGACAGAGACCAGATGGCCCACAAAGCCTAAACTATTTACTACCTGGCCCTTCACAGAATAAAAGTTTCCTTAACCTGGTCTAGAATCATATTTAATTAGGGAAAAACAGCTACTTTTTCCCTATATAAAGCAGTAAAAAATACCTCTCTCAAACATTTAGGCCTTGGTAGAATTGAGGATACTTTTTGAAAACAAAAATTCCCATAAGGACAAATGAAACTCTAACCAGAATAACTTTTGAGCTCCAGCTCTCCCACTAATTCCCTGTGCGAATTTAGCCACACCACCTTCCCTTTCTTGACTTTCTTTACCTATCTTTAAAACCCAAAGTCTACATAAAATAATTTCTCTGGTCCTTCTCAAAATCTAAGATTTTCTTCTCCTTTTTTAAAATTTCTTATTTACATTAAAAAAATATCATCCACTTTACTGAAGAACTCACCACAGGGTTTCTGTATTTAGTAACTTCTTCCTGCTAAGGTACTTGCGTATTTATGTTAAGTACTTGACTGATAAAGTTAAGGGGTATGCTATTAGAGATCTATCAGAAATACATAATGGCAGCTACTGAAATGATCATGAAAGTCAATGTGAAAAGGAATTCAAGTAACAGAAATTAGACTTGCACGTGAGTTTTCTAGGATATATATATATATACACACACACACACATATTATTCAACTAAAATTAATTTTTATGCTAAACTCACATTCTGTTTTGGTCCACTGACTATGTAGCAGTGTAGGACTTTTCTACCTCAAGTGTGGTCTGTGGACCAGCAATATTTGTATCCCCTGGGAGCTTGTTAGAAATGCAGAAAATCAAGCCCCATCCCAGACCTACTGAATCAGCATCTGCAGTTGAGCAAGATTTCCAGGTAATTCCTATGACTATTAAAGTTTGAGAAGCACTGGTGTAGGACAGTACTTCTGAGACAGTGGGCTGTGGTGCATCAGAACCACCCGGAAGAGGGGGAGGGTAGAGCTCAGTGGTAGAGCACATGCTTAGCATGTATGAGAGCCTGGGTTCAATCCCCAGTACAAACAAACAATACAACAAATACCAATCCCCCCCCAAAAAAAAAGAATCACATAGAGGTGCTAAAGAAATGTGCATATTGCTTGATCCTGACTCTAGATCTTTTGAATCTGAATCTCTTCAATGAGATCTGAAAATCAGTTTCCTTTAAAGCACTCCAGTAATTCTTATGCATAATACTATTCGAGAAGCACTGGAGTAGTGGTTGAGAATGTCAATTCTTTTTAGTGGAACATTCCTAGTTTTCTTAGTTAATAGCTCTGTTATATCACGTTACTTAGCCAATTTGATTCTCAATTTTGTCACCTGTAAAATAGGGATAAAAAAATACTTCCCTACCTTATAGGTTTTTGTGAAGATTGAACTACAGAATGAACGTGTCTGGCATACAGTAAGCACTCAGTACACACTAGCTACTTCTAATTTGATCAGAATTGTCATCATTCCCACTACCACCACCACCATCAGGAGTGGGGAAAGATTAAGCTGAATATGTAGGTGGGAGGATAAGAGATCATGTGGGGTCTTGTTTCCAAACAAATCAGCTTGTAATTTAATCTGCACACATTGGAGAACCATTGAAGGTTTTGAAGAAGAGGCCTTATCCAAGCTTTGATGAACTTGGTTTTGGAGAATGGTGAGGGAGTCTAGACCAGAAGGATCACTGAGTTTTCAATGGGCTTGTGCTTTCCAGTTGCATTCTAAAAACTCTAATCCTAACCATCATCAGTATGTAGGTTAGATTGTAATTGATCTGGGGCTCAGATATACCTAATCAGCAATTTCAGAGTGACCTGCGACTTGGAATGACCTCTAGATCTAAAACTCCTGAGGTCTTTCTAGTCAGTCAAATCAATCACACTGGCTAAGTGTTAGCAGTGGGATGAAGACAAAAATCAAAATCTTAAGAGGAAGCCATAATTTAATGGAGACAAAAAATGCACAGAACTAAGCATGATCACAGAAGAGATATATGTTTAATTGAAAAGAATTAAATGTGTGGCAAAAATAACAGCACAAGGAAAACTTAAATGCACTGAGATTATTCTATCCCTTCCTAGTCTGGACTCAGAGCTCTAAAACTTCTACTCTTGCCAAATTATCAAACTGACACTCTTGCTCTGTGAACACACTTAGTTTTGTACTGTGCCTGATATTAAACAAAATCCATGTATGTCCTTAAGGAGATTACAATTCATTTATAGAACTAAGGCCTACATACAAGAAATCACTAGAAGGCAATGGAAGACAGACTAGAAACCAGTGCTAGACGAGGTGGCTTAGGGCAATAGCAGGAAGAGATGTGGGAGTTGGAAAATATATAGAATCTGAAGCAGAAGTAAAAACAAGGTGGGTCAGCAACATTATGAAATGTATGGAGTCAGGAAAACACTGTAAGAATGGTTGAATAAATTATGATACACTCACACGATACAACAAAACTACAAAGTAATTTTAAAAATAATGGGTTAGACTTACTAGCTTACTTGGAGAGATTTCCAAGATGTACCATTAAATTAGAAGGCAGAGTATGTAGCATAATTTTTAGAGCAGGCAGGTAGCTAGATATGATCAGAGAAAGGGAGATACAGGCCAAATGGCAGGAAACCACACATCTTGTGAACAACGGGGGTCCTTGGGCAGACAGAGAAAAGCAGGAACCTCCGGCATGATGAGAAACCATATATTTTGGGTTGACAATTGTCCTGGGACAAGACAGGAATCTTCATCATCGGAATGTAATTTTTCACTCATTATACCCCCATCCAAATGTAACCTTTAGCTTATCATGCCCTCATCCAAGTTCTCGATCAAGACTAAATAAGGACCAAAAAAAAAAAAAAAATCCCACCTCCCTGGAGGTGGGATGATCAGGAAAGAGGACCCAAACCCCTCTCCGCCAATGAGTATTCTGCCCATTCACTTTTACACGCATATAACCAGCTTGCCAAAGAAACTGGGGGCAGCTAGCTACCCACCTGGGTATGCTCGCTCTCCCCTTGAGAGCATGCTCTCTGTCCCTTAATAAATCCTTGCTTTGCTTTCTCGACCTCCTTGTCTCGTTTCTGAATTCCTTCTGGGGTGAGACAAGAACTTGCTCTCTGATAACATAATCTCACTTGTGTAAAACAAACAAAATCTCCTCTGTGTGTGCTTATGTAGAGAAAGTTATGTAAGGATATATACCAGCTTGTAAATACTGGTTTGAGGGTAGTGGTAGGTAGGTGGTCTGCACTCATGCTCAAACTAGGCACTAAAAGTCCTCAGTTACATAATCTATTCAGGGTATAATGCATGCACCTACACGTAAAACAGAATAATAATAAACTATGATAAGTATATTGAACAATATTTGCTTAACACTTTGGGGCAGAAGAACTTAGCAGTATACTTCATCCTTTGCTGGAATGAAAAAAATCCATCTCCAAGGCTGTCAGTCTTTCAAATATTCAAACTACTGGTTGGGAAAAAAAGTTATTGGTTTCTAAGTGCTTTATAACTTCACTGATTACCTTGTCCTTATCTGAGATCTATTCAAATGCATTCAGCAATTAAATTCCTTTCCTTGCTTGCTCCTTTGGGAGTCTCTATAATGTACATGTAAAAAGTGGAAGAAAATCACCAGACGCAATTTTTCAACAGAAAAAAAGGAGACAATGATGATGAAACTTTAGCTAATGTTCATAGCTCTTTGCCATACTGTAATTAATTTCCAACTCTCAACATTTCTGGGCAAAATATCAAAGGTCACAGAGGGGAGGGTTATGCTCATTATTATATGTGGTAATGCCCTTCTGGCAGAACCTTGCGGCAATACCTGATCAACTTGGGAAGAGTACTGAGTCTCTGGTATGTTGCCTTGTTGTATTTGTTACTAAGGAAATATCCTTTCCTGCCTAGTCATCTGCAATGAGAACTAAGATGAAGAGAATTGTTTTTACAATTAAAATTTTTGGCCTATTTCAGAACTTGCGATAATCAACTCCAGCCAGGAAAAATAACACTTTCACCTCTCTAACAAATGGCTAAATGAGGAGCTTATTTAATCCTTAGCAAAAACAAAAACAAAAAAACAAGAAATATCGCAGTAAAACTGCATTGACACCACGAGCTTGGAATTTGTAAAAATTCAGGAAGGAACCCTGATGAAGTTTGCTTTTCAACATATGCAGGTAGGAAAACACAAACATACCAAACACATGAATGGTGGTCATAAGTTTACATGGTCAATATCCAGTGTCAACTATGTATGTTTGCCAGCATGATTCCATGTGGGCATTCTCATGACCAATGAATACTGAGACATATTCCCTATAGAGAGGGGCCAGATCAGGGAGAAAACTGTGGATATAATCTCTATTCTCCAAATAACTTCTTACAACTGATCCCTTGCATAAAACTTCCCAGACAGCAGCTAGTCAGGGTTACATGCTAGGTCAATAGGTAAGTCTGCCAGTTCCCATTTGATGTCATCAAATATGTGAAACATTGTCCTGTGGAAAAATAAAGTAAACTTATCCTGCGTGGCTACAGAGGGTTAACTAGGACCAAGTACAGAAAAATTATAGGGAGGCAGGATTTGAGTCAATATTAAAGAAGAACTTTTCAATAACAGAATACACTGCCTACAAAAACAGCATGTTCACTGTCTTTGCAGAGGGATATGACCAGAAGATTTCCTACAGTGGGTGGGAGCTTGAACTACATAGTTTCTAAGTTCTTTCTAATTCCAAAATTCTATTTTGTAGGACTACATTTAACCTACTTGAGAGAACGAACTTTACATACCTTGTAAATACCTACTGAGAAAAAAAAGCAATAAATTATTATTATCTATTTTTAAATGCAGTCAAGGAATATCTACTTGGAAACAGTTTCTGTTAGTTTAGTTGGAATTTCTGTGCTTGAGTGAAAAAAAGCATGTTCCTTCAAAAATATTTTGCTATTTTTTCTGGCCTTCCTCCCATGCGATACCTGTCACTATAATCACCATTCAGCCAGAATTAGTGAGTAAAGAGTTAGCACATGACTTTGAGAAAAATGGATAAGCACTGAAGAAGCTTGAAAGGTTAGGATGATTCAATGACTTTTCAAAACATTAAGCTTTCCCCCCAACAAATTAGCAAGCTTAGTGCCTTAGTATACATTCTACACACATTTCTATAGCACCTTCTGTCTGCCAGGCACTGTGCTAAAATATGGAAATGGACAAAGGAAAACAAAACAGACACAAACCCCTTCCTTCTTGGAATTTATAACATTAACCATTGTAACTTTAGTGAGGAAACATATTTGTGTTTAACAAACAGTATCCCCTATTCTAAATGCCCAGACAATAATGACAAGCAGCTGGAAGAGAAAGTAACCCAAGCTATTATGTCACTGGAACAAAGACTACTGAGACTGTCCTTAGGTAAACATATGACTGTTTAAGGTGTGGGGTGCATTACAAAATTATTCTTTAAGTAAAACTAAGTAAATAAATAAATCAAGATTATGCATTTAAGAGTTATAAAAATATACTCTGAACATTTTATTCAAAATTTACACACATCGCTGTGACTAACGTAATGAACAACCAAGTCTTTCAAAGCAGGTGAAAAATTCAAAGAGAAATTCAAAGGAGGGAAAAACAGAAATAGACACATCTGCTTTTAATAAAATAATTTTAAAGGATGATAATAAAATGAGGCCATCAGTAGGCATAGGTAGAGTTTACTTCAAATAAATAAGTTTGTGACTCATATAATCTTGACACTTAGACCTTGTAATCTGAGGTCTGTGGATGGGCTTCACAAGTCTTTATATCCCCTGAAAATGTATGTAAAACCATGTGTATATGTGCGTTGTTCCTCTGTGGAAATATTTCATAATTTTCTCCAGATTCTCAGAAATGGCCTATGAGCTGCTCTACTCCCCTCTCCTACTCCCACTGCAAAGTTTAAAAAAAATCACTGTTTTAAAAGGAAGCATGGCAAGAGATCCCCAGAAAGGCAAGATGGGCTATTGGCAGCATAAAGGCTTTGTAGTACAGGAATAATGACTAGTTAAGCACTTTAGCAAAGTGCCAGGGCTCTTACGAGCCAATTTACAAATGATGGGAAGTGAAAGTTGTGCCTTTAAAAAAACTTGAAATTGTCCTGATGATGCCACATTTAGATACATGATTAATAGGAGTGAAGTTGATGAGAATTTTCTGTCTCCAAAAGAAACCATAAATGATTATAGCACTGAATCAAGCCAGGTTTGAGGCTACTTATCTCTAAATCATCTTGGGAAAGGCCCAGGAACAGATATGCTGATTAGTTATGGAGGGTCTTTGTTTAAAAGCCCGAAGGTTTTAAAGGAGGACTGTAGAGAAAGATGAAATGAGAACTTTAATAAATGAAGCCCTATCTCAAGGTCATACCAAGAAAAGGAAATACTAGTTCACTTACATTCCAGGATGTAAAGCTTTAGCTTTGAACGTCTAAATATGTATTTATTAACCCTCTTCCATATTAGCACAGCCATCACCACCGACAAAGAAATCCTATTCAGTATTCTCTTTGTTCTGAAAGGTATGGCCGAATTCATGGTTCTAATCCACCAACTAAATCTCAGATAATCTATCTACCAATTATTCCCATGCATCACTGATCATAAAGACAGAGAATATGTTTGATTCATTCTTTTTTCCAGTAGTGGGGAATATATACACCTGCTAGTCATCTGTGGCTTGCATTTGTGTGATGACTGGTTGGGGTAAGAGTTTGGGATAAATCTAAACTAATTGCTTCAAAGACTGAATGTCTAACTATGATGCCATCCTAAGATAAGGCTCCCTCCAGCGAACCTAAACTACTTGGATATATGATCACAGGAATAACACTTTCCTGACCCGCACCCCTCAGCTTTCTTTCTCTGGCTCAGCCTCATGTTTTAATCCTTACATTTCTTTAAAGAGATAATTTTTTCTCTCCACCAGGATGTAAGTACCTTAGGTAAAGGTGTCGTGGTGAATTCTAATCCTGTATTGTTCCCACTGCACTACAATCAAATACTATATGGACTTGGGCACAACAAAAGGAACATTTTCAAAGTAAATGGCTAACATGTACATTTCATTGAAATGAGTATATATGTTCCATTTCATTTTGCTTATCAACAAGCTCTTTGGAATCTCTGGAAGGCCTCATAAATACTTACCTTTGAAGCAATATTCAAATGCTAGGCTAATTAATAGGTCCTGAGAACTGTGCAGAACCGATAGCAGGTTTATTTGCTTATTGTCTGCCTCTCCCCCCTCCACTGGAATGTTTGCTTTATGAGAATAGACTTTGTTTTGTTCAGTAACACATCCCCTGATCTTAAAACAATGCTGCGAACCTATCAGATGCTCAGCAAATGTCTCCCCACTGAATAAATAAATATGATTCTTGCCTCTTATAGATAAACTCAAATACATAATTCTAGGAAATTCCATTTGGACATTTACTTATAAATAAGATCCTATCTGTAATGTGACATTTTCACATTAGCAGATTAAGCTGTCTGATTTGATTCAGAAACGACTAAAATCACGCTTCCCCAGAGAGCAATGGGCATTTGCCCTATTATCATCCTTTTGTAATTCTCCAGCCTCTTATGTGAGTTAATCTGGCTCACTCCATGGATATTGCCTGTCCCTGGTTGTGGCTCAAATTTTATTTAAGACGTTTTAAAACTGATAAATATTTTAAACCTCAAGTTTCCAAGCACTGTCTGTTACATCACATGAGTGTAATTTCCTTCTTCCTTTTTTATCCTCCAAACCCAAAGAGGAGACATTTAACAATCCCCTCCAAGAAGTTGGGAGTTTGACTGGAGCAGACCCTCTTGTTAGAACTTATATTGTGTGTTCAAAACAAAACAAAAACATAATCTTCTAAAGGTCACCCTGGTCTCAAGGGTTACTAATTTTTCCACTGAGATGTTCTAATAACAAAAGTACAGGTAACATTGAAATAGAGACACTCCAAGGACCAGAAATTAAATAGACTAACACAAGGTAACCTGGACACAAACAGATGGACAAATGCTGGATCTTTAGCTGCACCATTTGGTGGAGTTTCCTTTAGCCAATTTGAATGTCTCTGAGGATGGGAGACTTTACACCTGACACATCTGTGTTCCAGATCCCCTGCCTTTAAAATGACTTTTCTCAGTGTTATTGGAAACAACAACATTAAGATAATGTCAAGGATGACAGTGAAGCATGCACAAGGGAAGTAAAATAAATGAAATCAATTAGTATTATAAATATTGGTTCCTCATTCACATCCCTTTCATGTCAATTACATATACACAATATCTTGAGGCTCCATGTATGAATCAAACAAAAACTAGGAAGAAAACAAGATGGGCGCTTCTATTTTGCTGTTTTTTATCAAAGTTTCTTTCTAATGCCACTTGAATTTATAGAACAAAACAAAATTTTAAAAAATGCTCCAATACAATCTACTGCTTGTGAAAACTGAAAAAAATTACTCAGCAAATAAAATAATGGTTTAAATAAACTCATTTAACGGAAAACCAGATGCTCCATTTTACTTGATTTAATGGAAACCACTTGTATAGCCCAGTATAAATGAAGACAAAATGTGCATAACCAACAACCCTATTAAAATTGGCAATAGCAGAATGTATCATTTTGAGGTCAGCTGTCATTTTGTTTGAATGGGTCCCTTAACAGATCACAGAGCAGATGGAAAAGGCCAGTATGACATGACTTTCTGACTTAATTATAGCATTACCAAGACAGCATATGGACTTTGTATGTACTGGATAATTTTTATTCAGTGAATTTATTTGCACATACATTCTGTGATGTGCCTCATTTGGTTTTATGTTACCTTCAATATTTATATTTCACTTTAATTGAATCATTTTTATCTATGGATTAATAGGTCAGTCTGTTCTACCAATTACAGTTGATATTTGTTGAAGCCCATATAAAAGAGGTATAGAAGTTGGATTTATGTCTTATTCAAGATTCCTCAATATAGAACACTATTACAGCTCGTAACACAGCCGTCATTCTTGCAATTAGGGGGAGGGGTCTTAATGCGTGAGGTATTTGACAGCTGATAAGGTACAGAAGAACAGATCCATCTTTTGCTTTCAAGAAACTGATTGGTCTACCAGATGGTAAAATGCACAGCAGGACAAAAGAAAAAAAAAAAACACTGAAGAGAACTCAATCAGTTTTGTGGGAAACACATCACCTTACAACCCATCCCAAAGTCAAATCCGCGGGAGCTACTGATCTAATTTATTAAAAAAGGAGTTGGAAAGCTCCAAGATATTACTGCAAATCTGTCACATGGAACTCTGCATGGACACGGTATGCATCACTGGAAATAATTTAAAACTTCTGCAGACATAAGGGAGTATAGTCTAAGTGCTAAATTTAGGTGACAGCACAGATAAAACAGGAGATGAAATACTGCCCAAAGAAACCAGCCCTTGACTTGGTCAAAGCCAGAATTTAGATCCACAGTCCACAGTATATCAGCAGCTGTAATTTAACTGGATTCCCAGAAGAGCAATAAAATGGTAGCTCGGGAAGAGGGCAGTAACATCACATATACCACTTCTACTCCAGAGTGCTGGATCTTAGCTCTTGATCTTTACTAAAAGGCACATTTAATTTGAATTCAAATAAATATTAAGGCAAAGAGACAAATGGGTAATGCCCTGATCACGAATATTTAAATGTTATTTCATTTATCTGAAAGCACTTGAATAACTCAAATGAGAGGATTTATTCTCCTTCATCTTCAAGGACATAAACATTTCTTGAGGGTCTGATCCTTTTCTCCCTATAAAAACTTGGGAGAAACAAATATATATGTATAATATGTATATATCAACTATTACATACACACACACACACACACACACACACACACACACACACACATTCCTCCAGTACATACTAACATAGTATAAAGGCTTTGCTGGTTAAAATGAACTTTACTTTTTCTTCACAAAGAAGCTAGTTTGCAGCCCACATTTTACAAATTCATCATGACAGTGCCAGAATTAGCAATTCAGTAGTTAAGGGCATAGCAGTCACGGGCACAGACTCTGGTGTCAGACTGGGTTTGAGTCTGGCCCAACCACTCACTTACCATGTGATCTTAGACATGTCACTTAACTTTTTGTGCCTAAATTTTCTTATCAGTAAAAACTGGGAAATAATATCTACTTTACAGGGTTTTTGTGCAGATTAAATAACAGCATGTGTAACATGCTCGACAGAAGCTCCACAAATGTGGGTTTTCAGTACCGCAGCCATTTACTTAATATAGTCATTGTTATCATTATTATGACAATCATGTCTGTTTCTGATACATTGGTCAATTTGTCAGCAGTATCCAACTAACTCTTAAACTTCACTGCTCACAGCTGTATGTTCTTTGTCAATGCCTTCCCACCCACCTCAACACTGCCTAGGTGGACACACACGCTGGGAGTGAGTCAATCCATTGATCAGCCGAAGCCAATCCAATTCTCTTAAGAATCTGAACAAAGAGAAACAAAGACTAACTAGGTCAGAAGTTAGCAGGCCTCAGAAGTGTGAAGTCAAAAACATTTGAAAGCAGAATACATATGCGAAGTACCTAAAGCCCTGGGTGAGCTGGAGATACAGGGAAGTAGAAATTAAGAACCAGAGTGGGGAAAGCCATTCTGCAGAAGGCAGGATGAAACAGCAGTGCTGAAAGAAGCCAAGATGGCATATTGCGTTGGCTGCAGAGAATGAGCGAGATGGATAGATAAGCTGCCTGACAATTTCCAATTCTCCATGAGAATGGGTTCCGTGAGACTCCCTTTACCCTAAAAATGCATTTTCCTATACTCAGCTGAGTTGCTGAGGTTTGATTGCTGTTCCTTGCAATCAAAGACACATAACGATATACCTCAATTTGTATTCAAATTCTTCTTCCTTGCTTTCTCATTTCTTTTAAACCTGGCCTAAATTCTTCCCAATACGAGACGTAGGTGTTCAAGTTGGTTTACTGAACTGTGTCAAACAACAGAACCCAGTGATGATAGAGCTTGTGGCTAAAACCTAGGCTATATCACAAGTCAAAGTGGGTCCTGTGGAATGTAACAACTGCATGGAGCTTGACATCTGTGAGACTGACATCTATAAGGCCTATCCCCAAGACACTGGAGTGGCCAACCAGTGTATCAGTAACTCCCCTACAAAAGCATGAATTTTAAATTTACATAGTTGTAGGTAACAAAGGAAAAATGGAAACACCGTCCCATTTTAATTTTTGGCATCTCATTTTCACTAAGGTCTTGGACCACATGTTTTTTGAACTCAGCTGTTGCACATGGTGATATTTCATAACATGCTCAAACATCTCTGCTTACAGGGGAATAGCTATCTGTGTGTGATGTTTCCCAAACAGGAATAGTCAGCTGTCATTAAAACACCAAATCTAGAGAAATGAAAAGCAATATATTTCAGAAGAACAACTGAAATTGTGTATAAGCCCACGGAGATTTTAAGGCTTTCATAATATGATTTTCTTTTTCTTTTTTTCATATGGTTAGCTTGGCATTCTTTTTTTTTTTTTTCCATAAACTTACCCACAGAGCTATAGAAGCTAAAAGCCTGGTTTGCGCAGCCACCTCTTTGGAGTAAATTTCCTCCTAACACAAATTGGCTTCAGTTTACTTGCACATTTGTGAATGGGGTAAGCATGTTACTCAACTAGCTGTCTCTAAGACAAGAAATCAGCCAGTCGTTGCCCGGGGCTATCCTCCCCTCCAATCTCACCAGCCCCAGGTCACAGAGGCACTGCACTATCCTCTTCCTTCAGCTATTGGGGCTCATGGCCCTGACCTTCAGTAACAACAGACCAACTCCTCATTTGGTGGCTTTTTGGTTCTAGGTCACCAAAGGCCCCATTTAAATTGTTGGATAATGCCACCTCAAGCATTTACTTGAATCAGTCACAGTACATATAGATAGACTCTTTGGTTTCGGACAGTGGTGTGAGAACTTAGTCACATTCAACAACTATTTTGGAATTTCCATTTAAATATCTGTAGAGGTTGATGGGTCCAATATTTACTTTAAGGCTGGCAGGCAACAACACAGTTTAAAAGCCAAGTTTATTTCTGTCTTTACACAGTTCTGCAAGGTGGAAAGTGGATCACATCATTTTCCTAAATGATGTTAATGATCTCAACAGAACACTTTGAACTTTGGCTTGTTTATACAGTAGTGTGGCTGGGTTACTGTCCACCAGGCCCTCTTAAAGCAGTGTAAGTTGGTTGCAATGAACGGAGTGAATGGTGCTGTCTGAAGGCCAGTGCCCATTCACTCAAGTGTTGAGTGCCTAACTTTATCAATTCTGGGAAGGCAACTTTTCCTTTTTAAGGGTTGAAACCAGAGGGTTACTACTGTTCCATTAGAATCAAGGTGTTATGAAAACAATGTTTCTGAAAACTACCCCCAGAAAACCTCAATACCTAAAACAAAATATTGCATTCTCAGTACTATACCAGTCTCCCCACCCTAGCCCTGGTCAAACCCACTGGTCCCACAAACAACAGGACAACTCAGTCTTAACTCTCAGATACTGAATTTTTATATTTGTATTTGATTTATAAGAAAAAGTGTCATATTCTTTTTTTAAAATCATGTCTTACTTTCAAAATGCAAAATGTTCTGCATAGTACTTTGGATGTGCAAGGTACACCCGAGATACACAGGAATGAAGTATGACAGTAATAAGTTCACCCAATGAGAAGAGTGACACGGTTGCAAACCATTGTTTCAAGAAAACGCTGTTTTACCAGATCACTCTCTAGGGAAGCACTTAATTTTTTTAAAGTGAGTTTTCTGAAATATCTTGGCATTTATTCTCTGGATCTAGGTGAAACTTAACTTGTTTTATAGGTACATCTGTCAGTCAGCCAAGAAGAACCAGGGTTCTACATAGGGGATTTTTTTATAAGCTTGAGAAAGACTGAAAGCCTTTGCTCTGCAACTCTGATTTCTTACCAAAAAATAGTTCTGTACTGCAAAAATATTTCTGGCAAAAAAAAAAAAAAGATTTTTGAAAATAATCTTCAAAAGTATACTGAAATTTAGAAAAAAAAACACTTTATACTTCAGTCACCTCTCACGTATTTATATGTAGGCTTGCTACTCTGTGGATGAGTCCCCGAAATTCTTGCATTCCCAGCATACTCTCCCAGGTTCCTGGACTGACTTCTGAGCTACTTTTACAGCAGTTCACCGCTTTACTGGTTCCACCGTTATGTATGAGCACTGGGGCTGCCAATCTAGATAAGTCAATGCCAACTGTATCCAGAAACATCAATTTGCTGTGGAAAAAAACTGTGGGATACATTCTGCAAACACAATTATATAACTATATAGTGATCGTGGTAATAGTTGCCATTTACCAACTGCCCACTATTTTCCAGACTCTTGATATGTATTTTCTCTAATTTTCACCAATGTGCAAGCCAGTTATTATTGTCTTCATTTTAGAGATTTAAAACTGGAAATTCAGAAAGGTTTGATACCATAGCCAAAAACAACCAGTGAGTGAGGAGAGCTGGATTTTGATCCTGGTTTTGCTTGCCTGAATGTCTATGATGTGCCAGGCACCGTGTAAGATACTTGCCGTGAAGTATCTCATTTAATCCTCACGCTAATCCTAGATATTAAAGAAGAAAACCCTCAGGCCTCACAGCCCAAGTTTCTATAGAGAGGAACTACACTTCCTAGGAAGAGATATAGAAAAGGAACAAATCCAGCCTCTCCCTGTCCCTCACAACTCCTGCCTGTGGGAGGAGGGACATATCTGTTCGGTCAAACTGAAAGAAGGGACTGGACAAGTATGAAGCATTCACTTCTAACTTCTTTGCAGTCTTTCCCCATTCCCAGCTCAACCACTAGAAAAGCTTTGGGGAAGGGTTTGCCTTTGAGAGGAAGGATGTTGATTGTCCAGTTCTGTCTGTGACTGCCTGGTTGGGGAAGTTTATTTCAAGGTGGAGGTATAAGAAAGTATTCAGTATCAGATTGAAATCAACTTTATTAATAATAGGATTGACATTTTGATCTCCATTTGCCTGACTCAAATAGTGGCTCCTAATTCAGAATATGAAAAGGGGAATGACTTTCAATCCAGAAATCACAACAGTAGGTAGGCTTATGTTGGGCTGTACCTGGCAGGCTTACAAGGCCTGTCCTTTCCCAGCCTCAAGACCAAAGAAAGAGCCTGGAGTCAGTGACAGAGACATCAATGGTTCAATGAATACGGGAGTCTTACAAGTCGGAAGCAAGGTCCTGGAGCGACTCCCCACTATATGCAGCGAAAGGTTGGCAGGACATGGTGGTGGGGAAGGTGAGCAGTTATAAGGGGAACTGATGTCAGGTTGGCTCATTGGTTACCAGGGAAACCAGCACAGCAGCATGACCCTCACTACCCCTTTGATAAGAACTATCACTAGCTGGGGCCAGGAGCAAGTATGTAAGGTGAGTCATGTGAGTGAGGTGTAGGTGGAGCAGGCACTGGTCCAGCAGGGGAGGTACAGAGAGTAAGAGAACAGCCATCTTGGGTGGCCTGACCATACAGCTTATTATCCCCATTTTCCAGAGTAAGTAACCGAGGCTCGAGGAAATGAAGTAATGTGTCCCAAATAAGGTAAATAATAAATAGTAGGGATCGGACTTGAATGTTGGTCTGTTTTGCTCTAGAGTCACCACTCTTTCCACACTGTACTTTGAATAATTGCATCCATGCATCCCACAGTCATCAGGGATAATCCAGAGCTGGAACTGTTTGTCAAATCTGAAGTCAGGACATGGAGAAGGAACGGACCGACAAGCAAGAACAATAACGAATGAAAACGTTTGGTTAGTTTTCATTTTCACATATATCTATAGTCAGATGAGCGTCAGAGAGGATTCAGGGAAGGCAGACAGAGGCTGGAGGAGAAGTGGTAGCCATTCAAAGCAGAGCCAGAACTTAAAGCAAGGTGCTGATCAGGACAGGCACAATGTCTCACTGTGAGAAGGCCCGCTCTGAGGCAGAGCAAATGGGAATGTATTTCTGGAAAAGTGGCAATACAGAGAATCTCATTTGTTATACATGAGCTCTTGGTTAACATATGTATGAGTAACAAGATAAGTAAAATTATTTGGCTAGCCTCTCCCACCTCCAAATCTTTCTTTTCTCTCTCTCTCTCTCACACACACACAGACACACACAGACACACACACACACACAGAGAGAGAGAGAGAGAGAGAGAGAGAGAGAGAGAGAGAGAGAGAGAGAGAGAGAGAGAGAGAGAGACATATGGTCCTGTGGCTACTGAAGGATATCCAGGGCCTCATAATGCTGTTATTTATGGTAGAGGAAGTGGGGAGAGAGGCTAGGAGAGGAATATTATTCTCACTTCGCAGAGTGGAGCCCGACAATGGCACACAGCAGCATTACTGCTGTCCCTAATGAAGCTCTCCAAGGGAATAGCCATGCTCCTTCAGGGTACATAGGTGGATTTTCTGTTTGCTGGTAGTCAGACCCTGGAGAACACACTGCTAATAGAGTTCTGGGCGCTAAGTGGAGATCTGATGTCATCCCAGTATCATTACAGCCATTTCCCCTGGGCCAATTAAAACAGATGCAAGGTTTGCTCCAAGACACTTGCCTTTGGTTACCAGTGGTGAGATCTGTTCAGGCTGCAGTTTTTTTGTATTTAGCTGTTAGGCAGGCCGAGTGATCTTTTAAACACTACTTCTAATGTAGGTTTGAGACAAGTAGGGCCCTTTACAGATCATAAGATCCCTTTGGAGAAAAGTAGTAAAGAATGAACCTGCATAATTCCCTCAAGGGAATACCTGCAGCCCTTAGGGGTATCCTGAAAGCTACAAGCAGAATGAATCTCTTTTAGCAGTTTCATTTGTAACAACATTGGCTCCAGAGGATGCAAAGGTGGGCGGGCAGCGGCAACGAGGATGTGGTACTTGACCAATACAGAGTTGTTCGCAAAAATGCAAGCTGACACATAAATTCAAAAATGTATGCTGATATATACTCCGAGAGCTGTGCTTCTGACTAATAGACTACACACCTTACATTCACCCAAATGTCTTATTCAAATACCTTTCCATTCACTTTTCTATGTGATGCTTTTAGATGAGACATTTTAATTAGTGCAGAGAATAGTGTTAAGCCCAGTTCCAGAATTCTGCTTCTCTTTTTAATCTATAAAAGCTCTACTTTAACTGTCCAGAAAACCTATAGAAAGTTCAAACAGAACTGAGCTAAACATCTGTATATATTTGCATATTTGTGTGTGTAAGCTTACTGGGGGCGCAGGGGGAAGAGCAAGGAAAGAGCATGTAGTCAATCAACATTCTTCTCTTTAAACAAGGCTCTGTGGCAACAAAAAAAACTTGGAAAGTCCCCAACAACAGCAATACAGTCACTTTAAACAAAATTAATGGTTTTCCTAGAGGCAAGTGTTCCTGTAGTTAAATTGTCTACAAACTAATTTAACTTGTCCCAGGCTGCTGGGTAATAAAATTTCTTATGCTTCAGAAAAGGGTGTCCTCTCCATGCAATGGATACAGTCAGAAAGCTTTGGGGCCAGAATCATGAAATTTAAACGGTTCCATTTGGCAGAGCCTGAGTTGGTTCATTGACCCGGGAGGTAGCTCAGTAAAGTACAGAGATGCCAGAGTTGGAAAGCTCTAGATAATTCTGATCAAAGATGAATTCCTCCTATAATAGTTAAATATCATCACTGTCTTAATTTCTTTCTTTTCATGCATAGGAGCATGAAAAATGAGACCAGCCATTAATTTATGTCATCTAGAGAGAGATTCAGAAAGAATACATTAACTACCTACCATATAATTTCCTTCCTTCATTCTCAGTTTCAAAACAACAACAAGCAAAAAAAAAAAATGCCCAAGGAAACTTTATAAACTAATTTGAAGTCAGAAGTATTTTCCTGAAGACTGTCGTTGCTGCATGGGTACTCATTAGAATGCCTCTTAACAACCCATGCTCTCTAATATCATTAGTAGATCAAGAAACTTGAAGCATTCTTGGAGGCAGATAATTAACTTATCTGGAGGAACTGTTGTCATGGTATGCTCTTTCCTGCAAATGGACAATATTATACGACTCTTGGGGTTGATAGGAAGCTAAGTCAAGAAAGTAAAAGAGATCTTGCAGACCTGGTTTCTTTATCAGAATACAGCATCAAGGGAAGAACTAATCCCCCTTTCCTTTTTGTCCTCTAGACTTCAACCTTCCAGGTATTCTCAGCACCATTAATGCTGACTTCCTTGGGAAGAAATTGTTACAAACTACAAGAGAAAAGGGGCCACTATACCATCTACAGCCTAGACCCACCCCCCAATGCAATTTTACTTTAAAGAGGGTGTTGCCAACAAATAGAGAAAACAAATAGAAAAAAGTGTGGGAAATGCTGTCAATCGTTTCTTAGTTCAAGAGTAAAGTGGATGATTCAAAATACTTAAAGCTCTGCAATTTTTGTTACATGCTAGAATAATTAGAAATACTATCCATTCTTGTCAACCCTTTTCTGTGAACTACTGTAATTAGACAGAGCAAAAAAAAAATCTGTGAGACAACATTTTGAATTTTTACTTTTTTTAAAAAAGACAACAAAAAGTCACTCAGTATTTTTACATTCCACGTTGCAATTTGCATTCAAAGAGGGTCTTTCACCTTCTGTTTCTTTATTCCAGGATAGTGAATGTTGCCTTGATTTGTTTCTAAAGTAAAGTTGCATTCGATTGAGCCAGTGATGCCTTGCAGCCAGTCCCTGCCAAATGCAATTTACTCAGGAACTGCTGAGCCTGTCCACTGGGGCTGGAGATGTTTATCATGAAGGGGGAGGAGGGTCGATGTGTGACTACTGTACTCACCCTCTACTGGAAATGTTGATGCTGACTTCCAGGAGTAATCTCAGAGAACATTGGATTCATCTAGATCTAAACACCAGCCTATCCAAAGTTTCCAGCAAAAGAATCTGTGCCAGAAACTATAAGTTGCCTCCCCAAAGCCCATTACTCCTTTCTTCCTTATTAACAGAAACTACATTTCTTAGGGTCCCTTGCAGGTGAGGGGTGAACAATAATTTGTAAGAAGTTGTCATGAAGGGCTTCTGGGAAAGCTCTTAAGGAGACTGATTTGGCGGGGTAGAATAGAAGGAACCCTGAAATGAGACTCACGAGAAGGGCTTTAGTATAGTTTTGGTTACTAATTTGCTCTGTGAACTTGGTGAGCCACTTTCCCTTGGTACCTCCATTTTCTCACATGTAGACTGAGACAGTTGAATTACATGGTTTCTGAAGTCCTGTCCAAATTTAGGTCCCTATGCTTGCTCTCATCCAGTTGCAAAGCCTCAAGGAGATAAAAACAGATGCATGAAATGGGTGTGTGGAATTTGTAAGAAGAAGCTTTACTATTTTCTGCTTCTTTACCCTCCCTCAAATTAAAAATCACTCAGAGTTAGTTTACATTATTTACACAGTTTCACACTGATACGTAGTTTACGTTACACATGTGTACTTTTAAGAACTTTATGAAGATGTAATTCACATACCATAATAGAGATCCACTCATTTAAAGCATACAATCCAATGGTGTTTATTATATTCATAGAGTTGTGGGTCCATCACCTGTATCTAAATTTTAGAACAAAAAGTAACTTCCTACCCTTTGGTAGTCATTCCCCATTCCCTCCTCTTCTTAGCCTCTGTCAACCACTCATCTACTTTCTGTCTCTATAGATTTGCCTATTTTGGACATTTCTCATTAAATAGAATCATACAATGTGTGGTCTTCTGGAACTGGCTTCCTTAATTTATCATAATGTTTGCCAGGTTCATTTATGCTATAACATGAATCAATAATTTATTTTTTATGGCTAAATAATATTCCATGGTATGGATTTTCAATATTTTTATTCCATTCATCAGATGATCGATATGTGGGTAGTTTCTATTTTTTTGGCTGTTATGAATGATGCTACTATGAACACTTGTATAAGATTCATTTTTAACAAGTATCTGCTTATAGGCCAGGTATTCTGCTTGGTGAATAAGACAGACACAGTCCCTGCCCTTATGGAACTTACAGTCTAATATGGAGGAAAAACATTGAATCACTAATGAAATGGATTCTGAATGGGAAAAAAAGGTAAATTACAGGAACACACAATAGGTACACTAACCTAACCTCAGTCAAGGGTTGATCAGGGAAGGCTTCCTGGTAGAAGTGACATTTAAAATATAACCTGAAATATAGCAGTGGAGAGAGAAACCCCATGCACAACGGCACAGAGACAGGAAGCCCAGTGTGGTTGTAGAGTGAGGAGGGGAGAGCAATGGGCGAAAGGTACAAGATGAAGCTGGGAAAAGGTCATAATGATTTAGGGGCTTTAGTCTAAGGGCAATGTATACCTATTAAGGAGTTTCAAACAAGGACATACAATTATTCAGTTTACACTTGTAAAAGATCATTCAGGCAAATGGACTCTAGGTAGGAAGATGGAGTGCATGTGCTGGTTTCAGTGAGGAGATTATTTCCATGGTCTAGCACAGACACAATTTAAGCTTAGACTAGGATGGTAGTGGTGAAGATTAAGAGATTTTAATATAGATAAGATAAATTTTTGTGTAAAAAATAACAACTTGCTGACAGATTAGACTGGGAAGGGCATGAAGAAGGGTACTGTCAAGGGTGATACCTAGGTTTCTGGCTTAAACAAATTGGGTGGATGGTCTGACCCTTTATTGAAAAGGGAAAAATTGGAGGAGGAGGAGCTGAATGGGTTGCAGAGGGGAGGTTAGTCGATGAATTCATCCTGTGACATTTTGAGTTTAAGATATTTGTAGCATATGGAAATCCAGATGCAGACAGATGTCGACAAGGCAGTTGGCTATGTGGGTCTTTAGCCCAGGAGAGCTAAAGATGAATAGATCTGGGTCTCCTTTATGTACAGATGGTAACTGATGCCTATGGAGGGTGGACTAGTGTGAAAAAAAAGGGGGTATAGATATAACTGAGCCTTGAGGACTTCTGTCATATTTGTAGCTAACAGAGGAGGGGCTCAAAAAGGAGCCTAAGAAAGAGCAGCTATAAAGGAAACCAGAAGTCTGTGTCACAGAAACACAAGGAAAATTTTGTGTCAAGGAGATTGTGTCAAGGAGATACTGGTCAACTAGGGAGAATACTGTTGAATAGTTACATAAAATGAGGAACTGGAAGTAATCATAGGAATTTATTGACATTAAAGCCAATGATAAACTTGGCAAAAGAAAATTTTGGTGACATGATAGGGAATGGAAACCAAGTTCTAGCCTTTGATGTCTTTCTAAATATTCTCAAAGAAAATTCATTAGAGCAGGGAACCTTGAGTCTTGTGCTGAATGAATGAAAGACTGAATCACAAGATAGTTCTTGAAACCAGCTGCTCTCCATTTTCTAGTCCATTTAATATTCTCAGCAATACAGTTGAGCCACTCATCCAAGGTCACTCACTCATCTGGTCAATGGCAAAGCCCTGACTCAAACTCAAATTTTCCAGCTTCAAGTCTCAGGCTTTCCCCAAAGCCCCATAGCTGCATTCCTCTTTATTTCCTTCCCAAGGTACCCACTAAGAGTAAGTACTCTATAAATGCTTTGTGAATGGTTTTCTCGTTAAGATACCGTGTTAAATGTAAGCTAAAGAACGAACGTTTACAACTAGTCCTAAAAGAGGCAGCTTAAGACCATCTGGTCTTTAAGATTCTGTATGCTGAATAGCTAAGAGACAAAGAGAAGGAGATAAATGGTGGCAAATAATCACTGTGGTTGGAAATGCCTCCTGAGAAACAAAATGGCGTTATAGTTAGTCTGTATTCTCTTAGACTGGATACTTCTTGAGGCCAGGGGGTGTGTCTCATCCTTCTTTCCTATGTCTAGCACAGTGCCTGGCTCAGAGGGAGGGCACAGTAAGTGTTTACTGGATCACATAGTATAGTAAAAGGAAACAAAATTTCATTTTCTGATGTTTCCTCCCGTGTAACAACAACAGCTGTTATTACCATTTACTATTATGTCAGACACTGTTCTAAGTCATTTATTCATATAATCTCATTTAGTATGTACAAAACTCCTAGGCTGTAGATACTATTATTATCCCCATTTTATACACAGGGCAACTGAGGCTCAGAAAGGTAAAGTGACTACTCCGTGGCTGTGAAGGTAGCAAACGGAAGAGCCAAGCCTTAAGTTCCGACTCCAGAGGCCAAGCTCTTAACCATAAATTCTTCCTCACATCTAAACTTAGCTCTTCTGTGTCACATTCTTTATACTTTTCTACATGAGAGCTGCACTGATTAGTGGCAAATGGTGAGTGCCATTACCATTTTATATTTCCTTACCCTAGGTATTCTTATATTTCCAAATTTACTAAAAGTCCTATACAAATATTTTTTAAAGAGCAAATCATGCAACTTCCATGCTTTGAGGTCGCACCAAATAGGACACTGCTTATTCAGTACGTCTGTACTGGTCAAAGTTCAGGGAACTCATTCTACCTAGCTGTCCTTACACCATGTGCTTTTATTTGGGATCTTTTTGACAACATCTCTTCCACAAATCGGCTATGAATTTATTTTGATGACTATAAAGTTGAAGGGAGGTTTTCAGAGTGAGGAGACCTCACATTCATTTGACTTTGCTCAGGCCATTTCCCTCCTCCTCAATAGAAAGTACGGACTTGGAGGCTGCCAGGATACATAGAAATTGTCATAGTCATTCCTCTAGGTTCAAGGTGGCAAAAATACAAGGAGCCTTTAATATTTGCAGCCCAATTCCGAAAGCAGACCTTTCTAGAAGGGATTAAACTTGAAAGGCACTGAGACAGGGGAGGAGATAACATGATGGTGTCAGAGAAACCTGAACTGCAAGTCAGGCGCTGTAGACCTGGCTGTAGCGCTAGCAGTGAGAGATCGTGCAAGCTTGAGCAATTAACTTGCCCTTTCTGGTTCTAGTTTCTTTCTCTGTAGTACTCAAACTAAAATAATGAGCCCAAATGGCACCGAAGTAAGTCAGACATACACTATCTGGCCTTCTCCCATGACACAGGTAAAGCTCAGGCAGCCTTCAAAGCCCCAGGCAAACGCCTTAAGAGTAGGAGAGAACACACAGGCTTTGAAAACAGGCATTGGGGTGAACTCTGTACTCTCAGCTCCTGGATGTATGACCTTGAATTTCACCTCCCTGATCCTCAGACTACTCATGTATAAAAAGGGAGTAATAATAGTACCTACCTCATAAAATTGTGAGAATTCACTCACTCAGGGAATCTGGCACACTGCCTTATGTATAGGTAAGCACTCAGTAAAGCATGATAATAATTACGAATAGTAAATGTCTTTATTTTATTCTGATTCCCAAGTCTCTATCCAATCCAAAGCCTCATATCCTTATCTACAGGATGGGTATAATAATTTCTGTATTTCCCACGTAACAGGGCTGATATGAAGATAACATAAAATTCATCCACTCAATCACCTAACTAATAATTATTGAGGACTGAGCAAGCCAATGCAGATACAGCTGTGAACAAGACAGGTGAAGCCCTTGCTCTCATGGGGCTTTGAGGATAGTTGGAGGAAACAGAAAATGAATATATAAATGAAGAATTAAGATTATTTCAAGTAATGAAAAGTGCTAGAGAGTGGCAGGATTCGTCCTGGCCTTGAAGTATGAAGATTAAATCACCTGTACAGTGTCTGTTGCCTGGTCAACATTCAACAGCATTTACCATGACTTTTTAATACTGTATTTATTTCTTGGCATATCTGTCAATCTCAGCCCCTGAGATGTGAATTCCAGAAAACATGGATTGTGTCTATCTGATTCATCAAGGCAAATGAAGGCCCTCATAGAGCGCAGAGTGACTAATCACACACACACACGTGTGCACACACATTCACACACGCTCATACACATACAAACGCATATATGCAGGTGCATGGTCATAACTAAAAGGACATGGTGAAACTTTAGGATATGAAGAAAAAGGCAAGATACAGTAAACTTCTAAGAAGCAACAATTATTTACAAAGGTGAGAATTAATACAGGAATCAAACTCATTAGCAACACTGGAGTAATATAGTAAAACACTAGGGAATCTGTTATAAAATAAATATCAAGCCATATACAATGGGAATTTCATACCAGATAAATGTTACTCATAAACCTGTCAATAGTTTCCCTATTTAAAAGAAATAATGAATATTATTGAAGATTAAAATTTTTGCTAAATAAGAAAGACAGTAATCAGAGCAATGCCTTAATTTGTGTGAGGAAAATTATATTCAACCTAAAATTATATTCAGTCAAGCATAAGGAAAAATAATATTTCGGTCATGAAAATAAAAAAGCATTTGGAAAAAAATGTTTGTTGATTGAATGAATAAATGAATGAATAAATCTTCCCTTTCTGGACCTCCAGCACCATCGGCCATTGCCCAGGGACTAGCGAGTTCCTGCTGTCCCCTGACTGCTCCAGAGTCCAACTCTAGTCTTTTTTTGGTCACAAAAGGCTGTTCACATTTATGTCTAATGTCCTTCCATCTGCACTCACCAGATTTCACAATACATAAGCTCCTTACTTCCCAATTATTATCTCCTTTTAATTATTAGATCTTATACCACTCCTGCCTACACAAACACACACAATAATAAAACAACTCTTTTCCTCCAACATCTACTATAAAGTGCCCTCACTGGGATTCTTTTTTTTTTTTATTTTTTGAACGTTTCTCCAAAACAGAGCAACCTATCAATAGGAGATGAGGACCCTTCATTATTCATCTTTGGGGAAATCAAATTGTTATAGCCAATGACTCATCTTTTATGGCAGAAGACCCTTTTCTGGGCCGTAGAGCTGGAGCTACCAGTCAGGTCTCAGAAGGAGCTTACGGTTCCTCTCAGCCTGCGACTTGCCGCTGCACTTGAACCCCCGAAGAAGCGAGAGGCCCTGAAGCTCAGAGTCTTCTCTGACAGAAATACCGTTTGCCAACTTTACACTAAAGCTCCCACAGTTACTAGAGCTTCTGGGTAACTTCTGGTGATTAAGGCTATCCCTTCAGGAAAAGAAGCCACCATGGCAGATTTTTACCTTGGCATTTAAAAACCACCCTACACAAAAGAATGATCCTTTGTCTCTTATTAAAAAATTAGTAAATTTTTTCATCTTCTAGTTCAGCCTTAGGATGACAGAAATTATCTTCGGGCACTCTGCCCTCCCTCAGATTGTAAGAACTTGTCTGTGCTGATGCTGGTATGTAAACCTCTGTCATGTAATCTTAAGAGACACACACTCTCATTAAGTGTCTTTCTTGGACCCAGCACCACTGTTCTGCATTGTCCACCATCAAGTTGCAAAGATGGGTGTACACATGCCCATTAGACATATTTATGTACCTGAGGCCCACAAGCCCACATGTGTACATATACACTTGTTAACATTAGTAAACTGTGGGAATATTCTGGAAATTTCTGGATTTGCTGTCAAATCTAGATTGAGGAGGTATTCGAACAACTACAATGGAAAGTTGGGCAAATCATCTCATTACATGAACACTTGCATACTGAGTTCATTAGTCTTCTCTGACTAATGAAAGAAAATGGCATAGGTTTACAATGTAAGTATTGATGTAAGAAGATTAATAACAGGCTTCCTAGTTGTTTCTCTTCCCCACAGGTGGGAAACCAGAGCACACAGGGCTTTCTTGCTACCCCCGGAACACAGAGCATGCGAGACTAAATAGAGATACTTTAGGAAGACGTCAAAGGAAATCATCAATTTTTTTAAAAGTCTCACTTGACATCAAATGTGAGAAACCATGGAGAGAGCAGATGACTTGGTAAGATGAAGGGCTTGTGACTGAGCGGAGGTTGAGGGAACTTAAAGGGCATTCATTCATTCAGTTAAAAATATATATTGAGTGCTGACTGCATGCTTGCATTGTTCTAGGCACCAAAGACATCTAATTTGTATCTGAAAATGATGTCTAACAGTATTGAACTGAACATGTTTAAAACTTCACTCACCATTCCTCCACCCAGAAACCTCTCACAAGTAGTCCCCATCATAGTAAACAATAGCTTGATCCTTTCATTTGCTCAGGGAGAAAAAAAATGCTCTCATCTTTGCATTCCTTGTCCCACATCCCTCATTCCAACCTGTCAGCAGGTATTGTTGCCTGTGTTTATTTTTTTATGGATTAATTTATTTACTTATTCAATAAACACGTTTATTATGGTATGGTTCCTGTGCAGTAAACTACACGTATTTCAGATGTACAATTTGATGAATTTTGATAGATGTATACACCAATGAAACCGCCACCACAATCAAGATAGCTAGCATTTCCATCACTCCCCAAGAGGTGCAAATTTTGAACTCCCAATTTATTCTTTGCCACTCCCTTTTCCCTCTGGTTACCATGAGTTTTTTCCCATGTCTGCGAGTCCATTTCTGTTTTGCAAATAAGTTCATTTGCATCTTTTTTTTTTTTTAGATTCCACACATACATTGACCCCTTGTCACCACCTCCACTGCTACCACCAGATCTACTTTGCCATCATCTCCTACACTGTATTATTGCAAGAGCCTACTAATTGGTCTCTCCCCTTCTACCCTTGCCCTCCTATTGTCTTTTCTCCACATAGAAGCCAGATTGATACTTGTAAAAATATGTCTTGTCATTCCTCTGTTCAAATTGAACCACTGGCACTCCATGTAACTCAGAAGAAAATCCACAGATTTTACCATGACCTACCAGGCACTGCATGACCTGGCCAGCTCTGCCTGGATTACTCTCTCTGACCTCACCTCCTGCCACTCCCAGCCTCTCTCACTCACTCCACTCTGACCACGCTGGGTTCCTTGCTATTCTTTCAATATGCTCTGCGTGTCCCATATCTGGGCATTTATATTTGATCTTCTCCTAAAAATACAGATGGCACCAACCCTCACCCCCATGTCTTTTCTCAAACACTCCCTTGTCATTGTGGCCCTTCCTGAAATCTTTTTTAAAAATTGCCACACATACAGACGACGACCACCACCACCACCACCACCACCACCATCCACCACCACCAAAGGGCATTCATTACCTTCCTTTCCCGCTTTTCATCCTCTGGTACATATATAGTCAACTATTTATTTTCTTACTGTCTATCTAAACCTAGTAGAAAATAAACTTGAACAGGGGCAATGAATTTTACCTATCTATATAGGGTAATATCGCCCCCTAGAACAGTCCCTTGCACCTTGTAGGCTCTTAATAAATACAAAGTAACTGAATGAACTAGTGAACAAGAATGCTGTTCTCACAAACACTGCACTCTGGTAAGGGGAGACAGACTATAAACAAACAAACTAGGACCTATAAGAGTGATAAGTGCTATGCAAAGAATTTAAACAGGGTAGGTAGTGCCTTGGTGGTCCTTTCAGAGTTGGTGGCCCAGAAAGTCTCTTTGGTGAGGCCAAATGACAAGGAGCCAAGGCACATAAAGATCAGAGGCAAGAGTCAGGCATAGGAGAGACCTGATGCAAGGGCTGTAAGGCAGGACATGTTTATGTGATTTCAGTAACAGCAAGCAGGGAAGCACAGCTGGGACTCACTGAGAAAGAGGGGAGTAGGAGGATCGGAGATGTAAGAGGGAGGATGGGTCAGATCACATAAAGCTTTGTAGACCAGGGGGAAAAGTTTGGGTTTTATTCTAAGTGAAACGGAGCCACTGGAAGCTTTTCAATAAGAGGACACCTTGATGGGATTGATGTTTTAAGATTATACTTGTTACACTGCTGAGAATGAATTTGGGCAAAAGGTGGAAGTGACGTGCGTTATCATAGTGGTACAGAGGCTTAAAAATGGGAGGGGGGATTGGGTCTTTATTTCAGGGCTAATGACAAGAACGAGCATTTATTAAAATGAGATCTATGTTCCAGATACTGTGCTAAGCATTTTACATGGATAAATTTCTCCGGCCCAATTAGATTAGTACCATCATTAATCTCCATTTTACAGATGAGGACACTGAGACATAGGGACGCTGAGTAACCTGTGGTTCCCTGATTCAAACCCAGGTCATATGACTCCAGAGCCCATGTTCATAATTACCACAGTACAGTGTCTCACAAAGAAAGAAGAACATGATTTGGTCCTTTGAATCATCTACCTGCCCTTCCCTTAATCATACCACCAATCAGTAATGCCTAATTGTTTCAGGTGGGCTGAAAGAAGATCATAATCACTAAGGTTGCTTGAAGAGCACAGTCATTGCCGGAACTAGAGGGAAAGACAACTATCACCACACACACTTATGCTCCGATAACCACAAATACGTTTACATGTGCATGATCCTGCTTATATAAATACATGAATATGCATCAGATCATAGATGTTTACTATCACCCAGACCAAGTAGATACTGGTGATGGCTTATGTGCAAGTGGCATCAGAATGACCTCCTCAAAAGATCTCAGACTCTACATGCCACTTATTCTAAAACAGGCCTAACCATCTCAGGCATAAGGTGTGCTAGTCAACCAGCCTTTGGCATCTGTTGCCATACATGCTAGGTAAACTCTTGTGCTTACTTTAGACTTGTCCTGTCCTTGCCAATAGGAAAAGGCCTTCGTTTTTAAACTTGACTTACCCAAGTTTAATGAGGTAGCGCCAAATAAACTCTATCTAGATTTAAAACCTAAACTTCGGCGAGCCTACTGGAGCTTAGGTCCGTTTTGAAGGCATTTTTACTATGAAGCCAATTAATCACATGCCCATAGGGGAAAGCAAAGGACAGTTACTCATTCTGTAAGTTGAGTATAATTACACTGAATCGAGTTATGAAAACTGTGAGGACATTTAAGCTGGGACCCTTGCATCAAATGTAAGTAATTTCCCTGTCTATGTGACATATACATAGGAAGGCCCACAAAGCTAAGAATAAACTGGCACCAGCAAGTACTGTTTAAATGCACATTTAAGGAAAGTGAGGTTGGCATTCAGCCATTCTTCTAATGCCTCAGCAAGTCAGATTTCCCAGAACCCTATACCCGAAGAGTTCTGCTCTAGGCCCCCTGCATTTAGTATGACAATACCTAAACCAGTCAGAATAAATAGGAACCTATTCACTTGTTGAATTCTCCAGCCTCTTTCATTCCATCTTTCTGATATTTTTAAAACCAGACAATCCAGAAAATCCTTCCTATTAAGAATGCTTCTCTGTCAGAGAACTGGGTCTGTCATCACCTCACCACCCCTCCCACTAGCATTCACTAACTACCAAAACAATCGTTCTGTTTTTCTTTTATTTTTATGGGGAGGCGGGTTGTTGTTTTTTTTCTTTTTTTGAAAGTACAGCTGATTTACAGCGTTGTGTTAGTTTCTGGTGTACAGCATAGTGATTCAGTTATCCATATACATATGTGGATATATATATATATTCTTTTTCATTATAGGTTATTACAAGCTATTGAATATAGTTCCCTGTGCTATACAGTAAGACCTGGTTGTTTATTTGTTTTATATATAGTAGTGTGCATCTGCTAATCCCAAACTCCTAATTTATCTCTCTCCCCAACCCTGTTTTCTCCTTTGGTAAATATAAGTTTGCTTTCTATGTCTGTGAGTCTGTTTCTGTTTTGTAAATAAGTTCATTTGTGTCATTTTTTAAATTCCACATAAAAGTGATATCATCTGATACTTGTTTTTCTCTGTCTGACCTATTCCACTTAGTATGATAATATCTGGGTCTATCCATGTTGCTGCAAATGGCATTATTTCATTCTTTTTTATAGCTGAGTAGTATTCATTGTGTATATGTGTATGTATATGTGTGTGTATGTACATACACCACTGCTTCTTTACCCAGTCCTCTGTCAATGGACATTTAGGTTGCTTCCATGTCTTGGCTATTGTATATACTGCTGCTATGAACATTAGGGTGCATGTGTCTTTTGGAAGTAAAGTTTTCTCTGGATATATCCCCAGAACAGGGATTTGTGGATCATATGGCCACTTTATTTTTATTTTTTTAGGAATCTCCATACTGTTTTCCATAGTGGCTGAATCAATTTACCTTCCCAGCAACAGTGCAGGAGGGTTCCCTTTTCTCCACACCATTTTCTAGCATTTATTGGTTGTGGACTTTTTAATGGTGGACATTCTGATGAGTGTGAGGTGACACCTTACTGTAGTTTTGATTTGCATTTCTCTGATAATTAGCAATATTGACGATCTTTTCATCAGCCTACTGGACTTCTGTATGTCTTCTTTGGAGAAATGTCTGTTTAGGTTTCCTGACCATTTTTTGTTGCTGTTGTTGTTGTTATTAAGTTGTATGAGCTATTTGTATATTCGGGAAATTAAGCCCTTGTCAGTTGCATTGTTTGCAAATATTTTCTCCCAGTTCCTAGGTTGTCTTTTCATTTTGTTTATGGTTTCCTTTGCTGTTCAAAAGCTTGTAAGTTTGATTAGATCTATTTGCTTTTTTCCCCCTTTATTTCTATTCTATTGGGAGACTGACCCAGGAAAGTAATGCTACAACTTATGTCTCAACATTTGCCTATGTTCTCTTCAGTCAATGGACATTTATCTTCTAGGAGATTTATGGTGTCCTGTCTAATGTTTAAATCTTTAAGTCACTTTGAGTTTATTTTTGTGTATGGTATAAGGGAGTGTTCTAACTTCACTGATTTACATGGGGCTGCCCAGCTTTCCCAGCACCACTTGCCAAAGAGACTGTCTTTTCCACAGTGTATATTCTTGCTTCCTTTGTTGAAGATTAATTGACAGAAGATGTGTGAGTTTATCTGTGGGCCCTCTATTTTGTTCCATTGATCCATATGTCTGTTTTTGTGCCAATACCACAGTTTTGATTACTGTAGCTCTGTAGTATTGTCTGAAGTCTGGGAGGGTTATGCCTCCAGCTTTGTTCTTTCTCAGGATTGTTCTGGCAATTCGGGGTCTTTTGTGGTTCCATATAAATTTTATGATTTTTGGTTCCAGATCTGGAAAAAATGTCTTGGGTAATTTGATAGGGATCACATTAAATCTGTAGATTGCTTTGGGTAGTATGATCATTTTAACAATATTAATTCTTCCAATCCAAGAGCATGGGATTCTATTTCTTTGAATAATCTTCAATTTACTTTTATGAATGTTTTACACTTCTCAGCATATAAGTCTTTCACCTCCTTGGTCAGGTTTATTCCTAAGCATTTTATTTACTTTGACATGACTTTAAAAGTGATTGTCTCTTTTACTTTCATTTTTCTGATATTTCATTGTTAGTGTAAAGAAACGCAACAGATTTTTGTATGTCAATCTTTTATCCTGCTACCTTTCTGAATTCATTTATCAGTTCCAGTAGATTTTGCATGGAGTCCTTAGGGTCTTCTGTATATACTATCATGTCATCTGCAATTTTACTTATTCCCTTTTAATGTGGATCCCTTTTATTTATTTTTCCTGTCTGATTTCTGTGGCTAGAACTTCTAATATGATGTTGAATAGAAGTGGTAAGAGTGGGAACCCTTGACTTGTTCCAGATTTTAGTTGGAAGGCTTTCAACTTTCACTGCTGAATATTATGTTGGCTGCAGTTTTGTCATGAATACCTTTTATTAGGTTGAGATATGTTCCCTTCATACCCACTTTGGAAGGGTTTTTATTATGAATGTAGGTTGAATTCTGTTAATTCTTTTTTGCATCTAGTTAGATGATCATGTGGTTTCTGTCCTTTCTTTTGTTAATGTGATGTATCACATTGATTTGCATATGTTGAATCATCCTTGTGTTCCTGGGATGAATCCAACTTGATGGTAGTATGGCCTTTTTTATGTGTTCTTGGAATTAGCTTGCTAACATTTTGTTGAGAATCTTTTTATCTGTATTCATCAAAGATATTGGCCTGTAATTTTTTTTGGTAGTGTCTTTCTCTGGTTTTGGTATCAGGGTGATGGTGGCTTTAATGAATAACTTTGGAAGTGTTCCTTCCTCTTCATTGGAAGAATTTGAGAAGGACTGGTATAAATTCTTCTTTGTATGTTTGACAGAATTCTCCAGTGAAGCCCCCTGGTCCCAGAATTTTGTTTGCAGGGAGCTTTTTTAAAAAATTATTTACATATTCTATCCCACTTCTAGTGATTGGTCTGTTCAAATTATCTATTCCTTCTTGATTCAATTTTGGTGTACTGTATGTTTGTAGAAACTTGTCCATTTCTTCTAAGTTGACCATTTGTTGGCATATATGTGCATTGTACTCTCTTATGGTTCTTGGTAAATCTGCTGTATTTGTTGTAATTTCTCCTCCGTCATTTCATATTTTGTTTAATTTAGGTCATCTCTCTTGTCTTCTTGGTGAACCTGGCCAGAGGTTTGTCAATTTTGTTTACTCTTTCAAAAAACAGCTCTTGGTTTTATTGATTTTTTCCTATTGTTTTTTAATATCTGTTTCATTTATTTATTTCTGATGTTTATTATTTTTTTCCTTCTGCTGACTTTAGGTTGTGTTTGTTCTTCTTTTCCAAATTCTTTTAGGTGGTAGGTTAGGTTGTTTATTTAAGATTTTTCTTGTTTTTTGAAGAAGGCCTGTATTGCTATAAAATTCCATCCTAGGACTGCTTTTGCTGCATCCCATAGATTGTGTGTGGTTGCATTTTCATTGTCATTCACCTCAAGATATTTTTAAATTTCTTCTTCTATTTCATTGTTGACTTATTGATTTATTATAGCATGTTGTTTAGTCTACATGCAATCATTTTTTCCTCAGTTCTCTTTCTGTGGTTGATTTCTAGTTTCATACCACTGTGGTCAGAAAAGATGACTGAAATAATTTCTATCCTCTTAAATTTGTTGAGAGTTGTTTTGTGTCCCAGTACATAATCTATCCTAGAGAATGGTCCATGTGAGCTTGAAAAGAATGTATATTTTGGGTTTTTTTTTTTTTTGGATGGAATGTCCTGAAAGTATCAATTAAGTCTAACTGTTCTATTGTGTCATTTAGGATCTCTGTTGCCTCACTGCCTTTCTGTCTGGAAGATCAGTCCAGTGATGTTAGTGTGGTGTTAAAGTGTCCAACTATTTTTCTGTTCCCACCAATTTCTTCCTTTATGTCTGTTAGTATCTGTTTTATGCATTTAGGTGCTCCTATATTGGCTGCATATGTTAATAGTATAATTTCCTGTTCTTATATTAAAACTTTTATCATTATATACTGTTATCTTTCTTTATGGCCTTTGTTTTAAAGTCTGTTTTGTCTGATAAGAGTATTGCTACCCTTGCTAGCTTGTCATTTCCATTTGCATGAAATATCTTTTTCCATCCCCTCACTTTCACTCTATGTGTGTCCTTCACTAAAGTGGGTCTCTTGTAGGCAGCATAATGTAGGCTCTTGTTTTATTATCCAATCTGCCACTCTATGTCTTTTGATGAGAGCATTTAGTCCACTGACATTTAAGGTAATTATTGATAGATATGTCTTTATTGCCATTTTAAACCTTGTTTTCCAGTTGCTTTTGTATTTCTTCTTCATTCCTTTCTTTTTCTTTTTTGTTTTTCCTTTTATGGTTTGATGATTTTCCTTTGTATTATGCTTGAGTTCTCCTCTTTTTGGTTTCTCTGAATCTACTGTACGTTTTTGAATTGTGGTTTCCCTGTTTTTCAAGTATGTTAACCTATTACTATATCTACTTGCTTAGGCTGATAGTCATATAGGCTCAAACGCATCTAAAAAAAAAAAAGAAAACATAGTTACGCTTTCTTAGTCCCCTCCTCCACATGTTATGATTTGATGTCCTCTTTTACACTTTCATGTTTATTCCTTTGTGGTTCACTGTACTTCTCATCACATTTCCAGTTGTATTTTCCCCTTTTCTATGGATTCTTCTTTTTTATTTAGAGAAGGTCTTTCAATAGTTCTTTTAGGATAGGTTTAGTTTGCTGTATTTTTTTTGTTTTTGCTTGTCTGAGAAGTTCTTTATCTCTCCTCCTATTCTAAATGATAAACTTTCTGGGTAGAGTATTCTAGGCTGCAGTTTTTTCTCATTCAGAAGTGTGAATATATCTGACCACTCCCTTCTGGCCTGCAACATTTTGGTAGAGAAATCAGCAGGGAGCCTCATGGGCATTCCCTTGTAACTGTCTTTCTCTTCCTGCCTGTAGTATTCTCTCTTTACCTTTAAATTTTGGCATTTTACTTACAATATGTCTTGGTGTATGTCTGTTTGGGTTCATGTCTTTTGCGACCCTCTGTGCTTCCTGTACCTGAATATTTGTTTCCTTCTTTACGTTTGGGAAGTTTTCAGCTATAATTTCTTCAAAAACATTTTCTATCCCCTTTTCTTTCTCCCTCTGGGACCCCTATTATGTGTAGATTGGCACACTTTATATTATTCCATATGTCTCTTATATTCTGTCATTTTTTTCATTTGTCTTTCTGTCTGCTGCTCTGATTGGGTGATTTTCATTATTCTATCTTCCAGATCATTTATTTGCTATTCTATATTATTTAGTTTGCTATTTATTGCCTTTGGCTCACCCTTTGTTTTGCAAAATAGATGGTTCTTGATCATTATTACCATTAAGTCTTCAGGCCATGTTCAATTAGGACTAGTCTAACCAAGTAAGATAAGCATCAGGGAAGCTGACATTGGGACTGGGTAATGAGTTGCATAACACTATTAAAGACTTTCTTTGGTTGGGACATGTTGTCTGATATTCTAGACCCCAAACTGGGTTCACCCCAGATGTCTCACTGCATCCCTGAGAGGGAATCCATTTATCCATTATTTACTTTTGTCTTTAGACTTTATGATGTACAGAAGGCCATAGAAAGCTTTCAAGATGTTTCCTGACTTTAGTTTGAATACTAGTAATCTTAAAGTTATGGAAAAATCCAGTTAAATGAAATATTTTCTTGTAGCACTTAAAAATTATAATTAATGAATTATGTGTTTGTTATAAAATCTCTGTTTAATGCTGGTCTCCCTTTTTTGACTATAAGTTCTCTCAGGGGGTCATGACATTCTTGTACATGGCTGCACCCCAGTGCATCATACAATGCCTGACAAAGTATTTGCTCACTAAATCTTTACTTAATAAATATGCGCAAATTGAGAGCAATGTACAGAGAACCAGTTGGCTTCATCATGGTCTTGACTACAGATGTGAAGAGAGAATTTTCTCCCACATTACCTTGCCTGATATCAGTGCTGTCTTAGAAATAACTTTTTCCAAAGTACACCTTTGCCATGTTACATTTACCCCATAGTTTTCTGTCATAACATGATTTGTTGGCAGTCATTCATTCCAGTCACATCAGAAGAACATAGAACAAACCGTAATTGAAAATGGACAACTTTCCAAATCAAACACGACTCTGACCCAAATTAGGAGGGGAAGAAACAGTAATTCATTCTGGCACCTTAATTAATTATCACACAGATTACTTATTGATTTTCTTGTATTCAGTCTGATGCTTTACGAAGCACATTCCTTTCAAACAAGGTGTGGACAGCATAAAGAAGGCCCGCAGATCAAAATATATCTAAATATTTGGGAACACAAGATCAGAGACTTTCCTATGAGTTGTTTCAAATTGTACCCAGGCAGATAGCCTGTACTTGAAAATATATTTCCTTTACTTAGGTGACTAAATTTCTGTGATTCTGAGGCAAGACAAAAAGCATTTCAAAGTGAAAGATGCCCCATGGTAATTTTTCCTGGTAGGTGACAGGTAGCAGGATCAAATGGGGAATCCAGCCAAAAATTATGGGTACAACAAGAGAGGTCAGAAAGCAGGGGCTGTTCAAGAAAAGTAGGCAGATCTAGTTATGAAAATCCTGTCAAGAAAATAAAGACGGAAGAATTAAAAAGCCATGTTTTATTAAGGAAAGAGGGAGTAGAAAGAGACAAAGAGAAACTAAAAATAAAGATTAAGGGCAGGGGGCAGAGGGAGGAAGCTGAAGGGGCCAGTAACAGATAAAAATCCTCTAAGAGGTATATGGATGCATCATACAATAAAGAGGGAGATAATGTTAAAATTCAGAATTGTCCAGCCTTAAAAAGGTCATTTAGCTTCTCAGGGATCTCAGTGAAGTGGTAGACACTTCTACCACATGCTCTCACAGAAAGTATTTTTAACTTTTCTTCTTTCTGGAGTGAACTTTGTGTCCCATTCATAGATTAAGTGAGAGGAACAAATGAAAATACAAGAACCCTTTTCCCCTGTATAATGGATACATTTCCTAGCTCTCTTCCCCACAGTTTCAGGCATAAAGTCACATATCTCAAAGATAACCCAGACCAAGAGATTCCGTAGAAGCCTCACCAATATTAAAATCTTGTACTGGAAACTTTGCTTATATTGCTTATATTTCTATCAAGGCAGTTTGTACAAGGGGCAGGGGAAAGATTATGCTAAGGGAAAGTAGTCTGAGTTAGCAAAAAGGAAGGAGAGAGGAGAAAAGATCACTGACAATTCAGAGGACCATAAAACAGGATATTTTCAAATTATAGGTAATTTCACAGCATATGCATGTGAAACTTTCAAATTGTAGTAGTATGTGCAAGTGAATACATAGGCTTTTATGTTACCTTAAGCAGGGGAATTTTATAAAGTGGAAGTAAACAGATAAACAATTCCAACTGAAATCGAATGTTGCTTAACATTGAACTGAGGTTTCATCTCAGCTGACCCTTCAGACGTGCAACCACTGTAGTCTGCTCCTTACTGCTCCTTCTGGAAATAAGACATCCTTGCCTAGTTCTATCATCAAGGAAGAAAGAAAGGTCCAAAAGACTGTATCAGTCTGACCGTGGCCAATATCCTGAGGGGACCCTTGCACCTTTAAGCTACTGCAACTTATGAATGACTGGCTGGACAGCTTAAAGCATCACAGAGACACTTGACAAGAGGTGGGTGAGATGACAGATTTCTGTACTGTTTGTGTACATATATATTTTTCTGACTTAGAAGCAAAATTTAATTTTCTTCTCCAATAGCTTTTAGGATTAAAAGCTAATTTTTATTGATATAAAATTCACAAACTATAAAATACACCACTTTAAAATGTAAAATTCAGCAGTTTTAGTATATTCATTAGGTTGTGTAACTTTCACCACTATTTAATTCCAAAACATTTTCATCACCGCAAAAAGAAACTCCACACCTGTTAAGCAGTCACTCTTAATTCTGCCCCCACCTGGCAATCCATGGCAACCACTAATCTACTTTCTCTGTGGATTTGATTATTCTGAACATTTCATTTAAAACGAATCATGTAATAATGTGGCTTTTTGTGCCTTACATCTTTCACTTAGCATTATGTTTTCAAGGTTCAGCCACAGGCTGTAGCATGTGTCAGTACTTCATTCCTTTTTATAACTGAGTAATACTCCATTTGTGAATACAACACACTTTTTCCCATTCATCAGTTGATGGACATTTGGGTTGCTTTCAATTTTTGGCTGCTATAAATAATGCTGCTATAAATATTTACATACAAGTGTTTGCATGGATATACATTTTCATTACTCTTGAATATGTATCGAGGAGTGTAATCACTGGGTCATAGGGTAACACTAGGTTTAGCTTTTTGAGGAATTGCCAAGATATTTTCCATAATGGCTGTACCATTTCACCTCTTATCAACAGTGCATTAGGTTTCCAGTTTCTCCATATTTTCATCAGCATTCATTTTTTTCTTTTTTCTTGATAAATTATAGCTATTCTAAGTGATGTGAAATGGTATCTCACAGTGGTTTTGATTTTCATTTTCCTAATGACTCATAATATTGATCATATTTTCATGTGCTTATCAGCCACCAGTGTATTTTCTTTGAAGAAATGTCTATTCAAATCCTTTACCCTTTAAAAATTGGGTTATCTTTTACTGTTGATTTCTAAGAGTTCTTAATATATTCTATATATATGATTTGTAAATTTCTTCTGCCATTATATGGGCTGATTTCATTGTATCCTTTATCCCCAAAAGTTGTGCATTTTGATAAAGACTAATTTATCTAGTTTTTCTTTGATGTTTGTGCTTTAGGTGTCATATCTAAAATCCACTGCCTACTCCAAGGTCACAAAGATTTACACCTATGTTTTCTTCTAAGATTTTTATAATTTTAATCAAGGTGTATATATGAAATCCATTTTTGAGTTCAAGTTTTGTATACAGTGTTAAATAGGTGTCCGAATTCATTCTTTCACATGTGGATATCCAGTTTTTCCAGCACCATTTATTGAAAACACTATTTATTCCCCTTTTGGCACCCTTATCAAAAATCAATTGACCATAGATATATGTTGTTTCTCCTGGACTCTCAAATCTATTCCACTAATCTTTATGTATATTTTTATCCCAGTACCATGTAGTCTTGATTTTTGTACCTTTGTAATAGAATAAAGAGAGAAAACATATATAATCATCTAACAGATGCACAAAAAAACATTTGACAAAACCCAACATCCTTTAATGATAAAAAAAAAAAACCTCTGAATAACCTAAGAATACAAAGAATTTTCCTCAATCTGATAAAGGTAATCTATGAAAAAGAAAGAGCTAGAAGAATACTTAGTGGTGAAATACTGAAAGATTTTCCCTGAAAGTCAAGAACAAGAATGCCTACTCCTTCTACTTCTATTCAACATTGTGCTGGAGGTACAGGGTAATAGCAGGGCAATTAGGAAAGAAATTGAAATAAAATAAGTCAGAATGGAAAAGAAATAAAATTATTTTCATATGACATGATCTTCTATACAGAAAATCCTCAGGACTCCACTAAAAATCGATTAGAGATAATAAATGTGTTCATGAATGTTTCAAGATATAAGATCAATATATAAAACAATACAATACTATACAATAGCAATGAATAATCTCAAAATAAAATTATAAAAAAACCCACTAATAACAGCATGAAAAAGAATAAAATTCTTAGGAATAAATTTAGCCAAGGAAGTGTAAGAATTTTATACTTACTGAAATAAAATACCACTTAAAGAAATTTAAAACGATGAAATAAATGGAAACACATACTGTATTCATGGACTGGAAGACTTAATGTTGTTAAGATAACAATACTCCCCAAGGTGATGTACAGATTGAATGCATTCCCTATCAAAATTCCAACTCCTTTTTTTTTTTCAGAAATGGACAGATTAATTTAAAAAATTCTTATGGAATTACAAGGTACTCTGAATAATGAAAATAATTTTGTAAAAAAAGAAAAAAGTTGGAGGAATCACCCTTTCTGATTTCAAAACTTACTACAAAGCTATAATAATCAAAGCAGTTTGATACTGGCATAAGGATAGACATATAGATTGACAAAACAGAATTGAGACTCCAGGGGGAATAAAAGCCCATACATGTATGGTTAACTAGGGTGCCAACATCATTCAGTGGGGAAAAACAATCTTTTCAATGTATGTATATATATTTTATACATATACACATTGTGCATATGAGCATGTGTGTGATAAGTGGTTTGTATAATAATATCTTATTGGATCTATGTGTTTATCTGTTAAAGAAGACACTCATTCTTTAGTCTAGAGAATCAGTGAGAAGCAAAAAAAAGGATCTATTGTGATAGGTCCTTTACAAAACTTTAAAGGTATGTGCTATTACCCCTATTTTGCATAAGAATAGTGAGTCTCAGAAGTCTACAGGCATTTTCCATTTCATATAGGAAAATGTGTAGGCCACAGAACCTGAAAGTGTCATATCCTGGATTCAAATTTGTATATATGACCCCCATACTGGAAGATGTTTCCACTGTACCAAGCATGATAACAAAACTTTATTAATGTTTTTGTCACACCTGAAGGAATGGCTCAGCACATACTCCAGTCATCAGCCTTTTATGTACTATTGCTTCTCCTCTTCCATCAGAAAGATATAAGAAAAAATTAGGCTCTGTCAAACTCCCTATTTTCATTTTGTTAAATTCTCCCTAAGCTTGCTCTGGTTAGTTAAGCTTTGGATGTGCTCTTCCATGTGATGTGGACCTTTGGATTCTTTCTCCCCACTTCTGAACAGGTGCAGATTACTTCAGAGCTTCACAGTGTCCCTCTTGCCTTCCTTCCCTGTTTCCCTCTCCTTTTAATACTTGCCATTTTCCATCTCCTTCTCCAGCCCTTAGCATTGCATAGGTGAATGTTATGGCTGGCTATGCTGTGATTTGAGGAGATCCAAAAAGATAATATAGCTTCACACCCTGTGTGAAATCTCAACCAATGATATTAATTTCTTTGCCTTCATGATTGTTCTATGTTCAAAAGACTCATATTTTTTAAAATGGGTCTGAGAATAATTTTCAACTTTTATTTAAAACTTAAAATGAAATTTCTTGAGTAAATCATGAAGAATAGTGCCCACTGTCAGTAGAAGTATGTACGTGTGTGTATGTATGTACATGCATACATGCGAGTGTGTTTATGAGTCCTAGTACACAAGAGAGGAGGTTAGTGGAACAAGAGCATACCGTAGACAAACTATCTATCCACCTCTGTCCACTTTACAGTTTTCCCAGTGTGGACCTATGTTAGGGTTGAAGACATAAAAAGTGTTCAAGTTGGAGCTGTGGGAAGGAAAAGGTAGATGGGGCAGAAGTACCATTTCTGACTTTTTTTTTTTAACCTCCAGTCAAGCCCTTCTTTGATCTATAAATACAAGCACACATCATTTTATAGCACATTAAAATGGCTTCATTTGTCAAGCATACAGGGAAAACAATGGAAAATGAAAGTATGGGCACTGGAGGGAGGTTGACTAGGGTCCACATATGTATAAACTCCACATATAGAGTCATAAACTCTGCAAACTTGGGCAAGTTGATTGACATCTCTGCACTTCTATATAGTAAAGAATCTAAACTTGTTCAACAAAGAGGCGTGGACTTTCCTTCAGCTCCTAGAATATAGTCTTTCTTTGCCTGGGCCTTTGGTTTACCCAGACAATAACAACGTGATTCCGAGTAGGGGCTCTGAGTCACATGTTATCAATTGACTAGGAAACTGAAATGAATCATGTGGGCAATCAGTCATGTCTATGTAATAGAGTCTCAGTGAAAACTCTCATCACTGAGGCTGAGCTTTCCTGATTGGCAATGCTCCATACATATTGTCACACATCAATGCCAGGAGAGTAATGTGTCCTTTGTGACTCCACGGGGAGAGGATAATGGAAGCTCCACATTTGGTATTTATCCTGGATCCTGCCTTATGTGCTTCACTCCTTGGCTGATTTTAACTTGTGTCCTTGCCCTGTAGTAAACCCTAACTGTGAATATACTAGCTTTCAGTAAGTTTTGGGGGTCTTTCCAGTAAATTACATTACATGAGGGTGGTTTTAGGAACCATCCAAACTTGTAGCTGGTATCGCAAGTGAGGGTGGTCTTGAGGACTGTGCCCTCTAACTTTGTAGTTGAATATAACTCTTTGCAATCTTAGTTTCCTCATTTCTAAAATGGAGATAAAAACTACCTACCCCAATTTAAAGAATAATTATAAGGATAAAACAAAATAAAACATTGACAGGGCCTAGAACTCAGTATGTCCCTCAATAAAAGGCAGGTTTTTTAAAATAATTTTATTTTTTATTGAAGTGTAGTTGATTTACAATGTTAGTTTCAGGTGTACAGAAAAATGATTCAGTTATACATGTGCGTGTGTGTGTGTGTGTGTGTGTGTACACACACATATATATTTTCAGATTATTTTCCATTATAGCTTATTACAAGAAACTGAATATAGTTTCCTGTGTTATGCAATAGGTCCTTGTTGTTTATCTATTTTATATATAGTAGTGTGTATCACTTAATCCCAAACTCCTAATTTATCCCTTCCCCACATTACCCCTTTGGTAACCATAGTTTGTTGTCTATGTCCATGAGTCTATTTCTGGTTTGTAAATAAAATTTTTACCTTCTTTTTGATTCAACATGTAAGTGATATCATATGATATTTGTCTTTCTCTGTCTGATTTATTTCACTTAATATAATAATCTGTAGGTCCATCTATGTTGCTGCAAATGGAATTCATTCTTTTTATGGCTGAGTAATATTCCATTTTGTAAATATGTATACCACATCTTCTTTATCCATTCATCTATCGATGGACATTTAGGCTGCTTCCAAGTCTTGGCTATTGTAAATAGTGCTGCTATGAACACTAGGGTCCATGGGTCTTTTTGAATTAAGAGTTTACTCAGGATATATGCCCAGGAGTGGGATTGCTGGATCATATGGTAAGTTTATTTTTAGTTTTTTAAGGAACTTCTATACTGTCTTCTATAGTGGCTGCACCAATTTACATTCCCATCAACAAGTGGAGAGTTCAAAAGCCAGGCATTCTTATCAAGCACATGTCATAATCACCACCATCAAGTCTTTTTGTGTGGCTTATGAAATATGTAAGTTGTCTCTTTCATACATAGTCTCAGTTCTTCACAATTCTTGGAAGCAATTAATATTTCCATTATTGATGAGAAAATGGAGGGCTAGTGCAAATAAGTGAACTGTTAATTCATTTATTCATTAGGGAAGTGTTGAGTGCCTACTCCAGGTGAGGCATTGTGCTAAATATTGGAGATGTGATGGGGATCAAAGAAGACATGAGACTAGCACACATTGGGTTTACACCCTAGTAATACAGGGAATAATATAGAATTAAAATCTTGATAAATACTGTGAAAAAACTGAAGAGGATATGATTAAATATAGTAAGTGACACTGGTAGGACTTGAGCCCAGATTTGCAAAGAACAGTGTTGTTTACACTGTACTATATGGCCTATGATAAGTCTAGTAGAGTAACCAAACATCCTGGCTTCCTCTGGACTTAGGGATTTCTCCTGACATAGGATTTTCAGTGCTAAACCTGGAACAATCCTCGGTGAACTAGGATGATTTGTCACCCTAAGCTCTAGTGTCCAATGACTTAGTATTTCCTATTCTAAAGCCAATATCTGTATTGTGGATTTTTGTCAGAGATCACGTCCAGTGATTTAGTAACAGAAGAGAATCAGAAGGCAGATGACCCAGAAACTGTTAACCTCAAAGACCACTCATGGGAAAATCACTAGGTACACCTTTGAGACCAGGCTGTCTTTACAATGAGCTCCAGGCCATCTCAGGTGAAGGGTTGCTCCCACTGGAGAAGAAAGCTAGTGTGTGGTCAGGAAGCCAGTGCAAGTGTATGTACTTCAGGTTAGCTGCAGAAGGTATAGTTCTCACGCTTTTATTAAAGTAAAAGTTTTTATCTTAAAAATCACCTGCAGTTCCCAAAGTAGCTAATTTATATAAGACACACAAACACAGTTGGGGAGCAAAACTGAGCTTTCAACCAGCAAGGGCAATTGCCACTAAAGAAGAGCTGAACAGTTCCCTTAAGTATCTAGGGCCAGCTGGATGCAAAGCTCTTACAGTTCATATTAAAGAAAACAAAAGAATTTTTACATTCAGGGAGCCAGACTCATGCATGGCTAGTTAGAAATGGGAGTTGAGAGAAAAAATGTGACAATGAATATATATATGTTCATGTATAACTGAAAAATTGTGCTCTACACTGGAATTTGACACATTGTAAAATGATTATAAATCAATAAAAAATTAAAAAAAAAAAAAGAAATGGGAGTTGAAACCCATAAGATTTCAAGGTGTACCCGGGAGAGAGAAGTGGTTTTGGAAGTGGGGCATACGCAAAGGTATAGCAGCAAATGTTTCAGTGCATAGTGTTGAGGTTGGAAGAACTCTCCTATCTGAAACAGTAGCTCTCTTCCTGTCACCTGGAGGCTATCGTCAATTTTTATATTGTCCATCAACTGATTTAGCCCTAGAAGAATCATTCAGATTTGTACTCAATAGGCTTTAGGAGAAGTTGAGGTAATCTCTGAGGCCTGGCATGCCTGTGTCTATAGACCTTGTAAGGAAAGTGTCCTGAAGGACTTCTTTCTCACTAAATTGCCATGAGTTGTGTTGAGTAAAAACCACCCTGCCATCTTGGCCACAGATGATTGAGCTGGGACTTTGTGCATGAACACAGAAGGAAGACTGAGGATATTTGCATCATTTTCACTGTATCGCCTTGGCTTTGAGTGGCATGCACCTCACCAAGGAGAATGAGAAGCCTAGAGGTTATCCATTTGGGTGCCCAACTAGGGCAAACTATCTTCCCCAGGTCGAGAGTTAATTATTCTTTCTCTTCCATCTCTTCTTTTCCTCACCTCATCTTACCCTCTCCCCTCCCTTTACTTTTTTAATAAGACAGAATGCAGCAAAATCTGATAATGAACAACAAATACTTAAGAGGTAACAACCATTAATGACTTTTTTCAAAACACTTTCTGGGATATTAACTATTATTGTTTTTCTTAAAGCTAAGATGCTAGTATAGAGTAGTAGCAGTTAAGAGATTGGGCATTAGGAATTAAACAAACAAGAGTGAGTGCTCTTACTCGCTGTGGGACCTTAGACAAATCATTTAATCTTCCTAAGTCTCAATTTCATCATCTGTAAAAGTGAGGATTAAATGAAGTACTGGATGTAAAATGCTCAAAGAGTGTCTGGGGCACAATAACACAGTCATTATACTCAACAATGTCTATTGTTTTCATTGTTACATGATGATTCCTCCTACTGCCATTACTACAACTAATAATACTCTTGACAGACAGCAGGAGTCTGATGAAACAGACTCAGAACAAGTAAGTTTTGCGGAGTCAGAGTCGGGGACAGACAAGGAATGCAGACTTGTCTGGGGCATCATCCTAGTGGATGGTGGGCAATGGGGAGGACCACTGGGCATATTAAGAGTTGGGCAGGGTTGGAGAAGAAGCAGGCAGAGACTAAGAACAATGGGGAGCCACTTCACTCGCCTTACAATTTAGCTTGTCTGTGCTTTTGTTGGAAATCTTTGCATACACATTTCTATAGGTTTCGGCTGCTTTTGCTAGAATGAAAAAGTTTTGCAGTTGAGGATGGGAATAACAAGGGACACTTAAAACACCCCAAAATGAGGTGGTGTCTGATCAGGTGTATAGAAAGAGTATCATGGCTGAAAATAGGTAGGAGGAGTTCAGAACACTCCTTCCATTTAAGGAAGAAAACACTGGTAATCTGCTTACATGAAAATCAATTTTAGTGGCTCCTTTATTATACTTTTATGGTCTACAAAGTTCCATCCTTTTCGTGCTGCAGAGTGAATGGTATGTAATTCTATGCCAATGATAAAATTTCCTTTGGAAGTGAAGGTTTTAACTTTTTAATAAGAATTATTTCGCTAGATTCTTCATCCAGTATTCAAACTGTTTAATTTGTAAGGCCATATCTCTGATTCACAAAACTTTAAATGACACTAATCAGGCTCAGCTATTTTCATTATTAACATACAACAATGCTAATCTAGTATGACTTGACTCTTTAGCCATACTATTAAGCTTTTTCTTTACCCTAAAGCAGAATTTAATATTAGCAATAAAATATAATATTTTTGTATTATCTACTTACTTTCCTGATGTTACATTCATTGGAGATTAACTGGTGTTAGTAAGTGGATCTCTATTTAGAAATACACATTTAGTTCTGGTGTTTTCAGGGGACTGTTCTAATCCCACCATCACATGTAGAGTGGCACTAAAGGTGAAATTTCTAATAAGAAAAAACAAAACAATTAAATAAAATAAAAGGCAGCATAACCTAGAGCCTTCTCTAGGTTTTCCTCATTCTAGATATATTATTATAATAAGTCCTCATTAACGTGGACCTCATAAACTCAAGTTTTGTGATGATTTGGACACAGGCAGGACTCAAGTTGACCTTGTATTATCTACGAAGAAAGGCTTTGCTAAGCAAATTAACGGTATAAACAGAAATGCTAGAGTAATATTCAAACTACTTAATAGACTAAACTGTGCTTTCAAATACTTTAATTCCATCCCATTATTACAGTGATTACAATTACAAATGAATCTTATCTTTCATTAAAGCAGGCCCAGCATGATTCTTACTCATCACAAACTACCCAGCATTCCTTTTCACATATTCTACTATTTAGATTCATCACCAGTTCAGACTGGTCTCTCCTACAATTAGCCTGACTTAATACTGATTGACCATTTGGATTGATGTTACAATTTACACAGTATTCTTTCCTGGAAGAGCTTCATAAACCTTCTTATGTTAAAGTCTGACACTTCCCTTGAAACAGACTGGCATTTCCAGTAGATCTTAGAGAAAGAATCATGCAATGGAGTATGTTACAAGCATGTGTTTCAAAGGTGTTACAAAAATGTATTACTCCAAAAGAACTGTGGCAAGGTTCATAAACCATATAGTCAGAAATGCCTACATTTCTTTCAGAGCTATGAAATGAATGGAGATTGAAGAATACAAAAGCAACCCCAGCACTGAATCTCAAGGAAATAGGCTTTAAATATTTTCTTTCCCCAAATGTTTTATGACACCATGTAATTGGGGGTGAGGCTATGTGGAGAGAGGGGCCAGTAAAGATATTAGATACTTCATGAAATCTAAAGTCAGAACACTTCCAGTATATCAAAGAAACAGTCTCCTCTGCAGGTGCTGACTCTAAAACAAAAAACAAAACAAAACTTTGAAGCAGATGGATCTATATGTCTTAGGTATGCAAGAGATTTGGTAGATGTTTCTAATTAATTATCACAACAACCCTGTAGGCAGAGTTTTCATTATCCTGCTTGGATAAAGTAAACACCTGAAGCACACAGGGTTTGAGAAACTGCCCTCTGTCCCCAAGGGTGTTGCAGAGTTGAGATCAGAACCTAAGTCACCAGCATCTGCATTCCCTGGTTGGTGGTGGTGATGCGTGAGCTACTGCAGTTGCTGCTGTTAATAGAAGTGAAAAAGGCAGTAGCATCATACCTTGTGCTCAGCTTTAAGTACTTAATGTGCACTTTTCACTGAATCTTCATGATACAGTGAGGTAGGAGGTAGGTACGATCATCACCCTTATTTTATAGATGAGGAAACTGACACAGAAAGAGGGTAGACAACCCTCCCAAGGTCACACAAATAGTGAGCATTAGAACTGGGTCTTGACCCACAGTCTGACTATAAATCCTAGGTATTAACAAGTTCATCTCCAACAAACCAAGTTTCTCCCTGCCTTCAGCCTTATACTCAGTGTGGTAGTTCAGGAGACTCCCTTGCCTCCCTTGAGGTAAATCCTCAGTTATCTCAGCTGGCTACAATTCTGTGCTAATAAGGTCTGGCCCACAAAGACCAATGTGCATGTTTAATTTTAATCTGCTTTAAACTCATTTCATTTTAATCTGTTTCACGGCTCTTATGCCCAACTATAGGAAGTTATCACCCAAAGGCAAATAAACCTTGTTCATAAGGAGGATGGAAGAGGGGAAAGCACATTACACTATTTTAAAGTGGGTATCCCATTGACAGTGAGAAAGGATGAATTATATGATTTTATACATTTGATAACCAAGAATCAAAGAGACTAAGTGATTTACCCAGCATCACACAGTCAAGGATTCCAGGAAGTGGCAGGATCAAGATTTGAACCAAGTTTTACCTATGCCAAAGCTCGTGCCATTTAAAGTTCACCACATGGTTCTCCACATGCTTAAGCTCAGGGAGGTACTTCCTGGAGCTAGATGGTTTAGGTTTGAATCCACACTCTAACGCCTTCTGTCTTGGATAAGGTACCTAATCTCTCCATGACTCATTTGCTATATCTGCTAATAGAACCTCTCTCCTGAGGTTGTGAAGATTAAGTGAGATAATGAATCTCCAAGAAAACACTGGTACCCCAGTAACCAGAGATATATACTCACACTGTTGTTGCTTTCTTGTCTTAGTTCCTACTTCCTGCTATTTGGATTTGCACTGCCTAGTAACAGCCAATGGCCACATGTGGTTATTAACATTTAAATTTAAGCTAATTAAAATTACTGAAAATTAAAAACTCAGTTCCTCATTCACCCTAGTCATATTTCAAGTAATCAATAGCCACATGTTGCTAATAGCTACTATATTTGGTAGTAGACTTTTATAATGTTTTTCCACATTGCAGAAAGTTTCATTGGACACAAATTAAAATCACATAGGTTTAATTCAGCAATCCCACTCCTGAGCATATATCCAGAGGGAACCTTAATTCAAAAAGACAACTGCACCCCAATGTTCATATCAGCACTATTTACAATAGCCAAAACATGGAAATAACCTAAATGTCTATTGATAGATGACTGGATAAAGAAGCTGGTATATTTATACAATGGAATACTACTCAGCTATAAAAAAAAAAAAAACAATGCCATTTGCAGCAACATGGATGGCCCTGGAGAATGTCATTCTAAGTGAAGTAAGCCAGAAAGAAAGAAAAATACCACATGATATCACTTATACGTGGAATCTTAAAAAAAATGACAAATGAACTTATATATAAAACAGAAACAGACTCACAGACATAGAATACAGACTTGTGGTTGCTGGGGTTGGGGTGGGGAGGGATAAACTGGGAGTTCAAGATTTGCAGATACTGACTGGTATATATAAAATAGATACATAAGTTTATGCTGTATAGCACAGGGAAATATATTCAATATCTTGTAGTAGCTAATGGTGAAAAAGAATATGAAAATGAATATATGTATATCCATGTATGACTAAAGCATTATGCTGTAAACCAGAAGGTGACACAACATTGTAAACTGACTATACTTCAATAAAAAAAAATCACATAGGTTTATATATACATGTATATGTAAATACACAGACAACTGGAAAGATGCAAATGAGACCACTGAAGATGGCTAGGTGGTTAAGGAGTATCTTCATGTTTTGTTCGGTATGCTTTCACATTGTTTTAAAGTTGTTTATATTCATTAATAATTTTGAATTCTAAGAAAACACAAAAGTCTTTAAAAGTAAGCAAATCTGGGGGGAAAAAAAAGGTTGCTTTCAGATCTTAAGCAAACCAGAAAAGCCTGAAGGGGTGAGGGTAGGTGCCCTTCCTGGTAGAGGTTATTCACCTATGGACTCTCCTTGGCTGTTTCATCAGTGTCTGGCACACAGCAAATATTTGCTGGCAAATAAAGTATTAATTAGAAAATGGCTCTGCTAGGGCCAGGGGCAGAGCAGTGGATTTTTTTCTTTTTGCACAAATAATAAGGAGCCTTTGTGAGATAATATTTTCCAAGGAGCAAAACAGTCCCTTCAGCCTGGTCTTGCCCAGCCCTAGAGATTCCCAAGTCACATTTAGAGCATCTCTTGAAATATCAGGCAACAAGCACAACAGGAGAATCACAAGACACCCTGTGCCCAGCAAAAGAAGTTATGGCGCGCCCTTCATCATTCAGGCAAGGGGCCAAGGAGCAGGGGCTAGCCATGCTGACTCGTTTGATACCGTAGAGAGAATGTCCTGAATTATTCCATGGCTCCACACCAAAAGGTTGATGAAGTAAAGCAAGAAACAGAAAATCAATTCCAATGAGGAAAATAGCTTTTAAGTTTTAGATTAAAGGAGAAAGGCTGATAATGAAAAGGCTCTGACAATTTTGGAAGACAAAAATGATTATCACCAAAACTCTCAAGCCTCCCCTACTTCCTAACCACTGCCTCCACTTGCTCTCTCTTGGGCTTCTCCCCCTAGGAGGAAGTTCTCACCTTCTTCTAACGAGGGACAGATCAAGGAGCAACTTGGCTACGAGCACAAACAGGCTCAGTAGTGATTGCCACATTAAGGCTTTCCAGATACCTTTTCTTCTGATCTTGACAAATTTTAAAAGATGGTAAAACCAGAAGCGGCATCAAAAATCTCAACATGAAAGCTTTAAAATGCAGAAGGAACAATTTCTTGCATCCTATCAACTATTTTGCATGTTTTATAGCATCCCTAATCCTCAGGAATTTAAAGAATTGAATGCACTGCCTCTTTAGAACTCTGGTGTAATTGAATGTTAGCCTAACACTTCTTCGGTGCAATCAATTACTGAGCATGATGTTACCTGACAACACCTAATGCAAGTTGACAGATTCATTTCTGCCCACCACAGAGCACTGCATTCTGTCTAACTGACGCTCAGAGATCCCAGAAGTTAGACAGGAACACATTATTACTTTGAAGAAGTAGAAGTCATGAACTTCCTGTCACAGTGGCTGTGAACAATGCTAATATGGGTAGAGACTTTGGAGAGATCATTCAAGGCAAACCCACACATTTTACAGTTGAAGAAACTAAGGCTGTGAGAGGGAAGAAGATACAGAGTTCACTCATCTCAGCTAAGACTAGAACCCAGGTCCCTTTATACCTAGATTACTCACTGACCTAACTTACTAATAAAACACTTTCAAAAGGTCAGCACAGCACAATGGATTAGCAAACACAGAAGAATGAATTTATGGACTAGTTTCTGAAGTTATTGTTGCTGGATTTGGTCATAACATTGATATTATTGAATTCCGCTTTAAGGTCATCAAGAAGGCTAGGGTTTTTCTTGATTTATAAAAATGCAAGAAGCGAAGACTACAGTCATAAGTTGAAATGACAGTAGCAAACATCCACATACTACAATGTGCTTGACTTTTGCCCTGTTTTTCCCTTCCCTTCCCCTGGAATAAAGTTCCACTGGAGAGTCTGTTCTTCAGCTATTCATCTTTCAGGAGGGAGTAAATTGATCCATGTGCTCCTTAATATTCATAAACCAGATCCAGGTATCTTCTCTCACTGTGGTTAACATCATAAGTTGTTATCATATATACAGTTATTTTATAATGTTCACAGGACTTTGATATACAATTAACTTAAGAATAATTAATACACTTCTATGAGATACAATTTTGTGCCTTTCTACTTATGATAGAAGATTACTGGTAGGATTTTGAACAAACTAAGGATCTTTCTTTGCCTTGATCTGCAAAATGGGGTAGTGATAACAGTAGCTACATCATAGGGTTGATTGGACACTGTTAAATGAGTTAATATTTCAAAAAACTTGGAACAATGCTTGGTAAATAGTATGTGTTAAATAAGTCTGTTATAAAATAAAGCATCTACAATGACATCAAACTCCAGACCAAATTTACACATCTGGTTTTTTTTGATGTTGGCTTTATATCAGAATGTCCTTTGGAGCATTTAAAAATGCAGATGCTCATGCCCTACTCCAGATCTATGAAATCTGCTCCTCCAGTGGAGAGAAAATTTGGGCAGAAAGGGTCTCTGTATGCTTGTGTGTGTGTATGTATGTGCGCGAGCGCATGCATGTATGCATGTGTATGTCTGACTGTGTATATATGAAGCCTGTATTTAAAAATTTCCTAGATACCCCTGTTAAGAACCATTGCTCTAGACACTGGTGACTATGTGAGGCAATTTCTAACTTTCTATGGAATGCTGAAACCTAAACGTACCAAATTGGTACTTCTTTTTAATCCATCAGCACCAACCGATCTTTCCAACTTACCCCAAAATGCAAAATTATTGATGCACTCTCCTGACACCACTTCTAGTCTAGAAGATGGTTTAAATATGATCTATATTTTAAGAAATAGTATATTAACTCAGATAGCATTTCAAAGAGGATTCTGGGAAGGGAGAGCTTTGGTGTATCATTTAGAACTCTATTCCCTCCTCTGCCTTGGCTTTTGAGAAAAGTTTACTGTAATATTCTGGGGCTATTTTTTAGACCCTGCCCTAATTTGCCTTCTTTGCACTGAAGCATATTTAATAAAAGCTAATTAAAAGTGTGCTTTGAAGGGGAAAAGAGAGCCATGATATTAAAGGAAAGGCTGCCCGCCATCATAACACTGATCATTTGAGTATATAGACTTGAAATTTCCCAAGATCCCCCCATCAGCCACATTGGTATTTATTAAACCCATGTTGGTCCTTGTTGAGTTTCACAACCCTGAGATAATCAGTCAAAAATTTCCATGGGGCTAGTTAGTCCAGGCATTTATGTCACTGACAAAATCTACTTGCTCTGTCCCTTACAACCATCATTTTTTTCAGTCAAAATGTCAGCAGCTGCTCCTAGGACACATTTGAGTTTAGTCAGTATCACAGTTGGTACTAGTAGATTTTGTTTCAGGGAACTGTTACTCAGGAAATCGAGCATAATTTTGGATATAAAGCAGTTAAAAATTAATAGGCAGCAAGGGGTTGGTGTGGTAAGGAGTCAAGATTGTTAGGGAAACTGATGAAGACATCTTCTGAGACCAGATCAAAAGCTCACTGCAGTACTGGGGGAAGCAAAGAAGAGAAGAACCTCCGAGGGAGGGGACAGAGAGGGAATTTTTGCCATCAGTGTTCAGTAGAAAGCCTTGAAGGTTTTAGATGTGTTTCTAAATGTGCCAATGCATTTCAGCCTGCCGCCCATTCAAAGTCTTCACACCTCCCTTCATCTGTCTTCCCAGTATCTCCCATCACCAGTAACTTGCAGTATTCAGCTAATTCGAACCTCTCTTTCACCCGCTGTGTAAAACCAACACTAATCTGAAAATCACCTCGGGAAACTTGCCTCCAGAGTTGGGAAGCAAAGGATAGGGGTAGGAGAAGGAGACACAAACACACAGATTAACCTAAAAAGAATCAGCTCCAAACAGCCAGGTATCCTATCATGGGTACCAAATTTAATACAACTCCTGCCTAAGGGAACATTCTAAGCAGTAGGTCTTAATCACTGCAACTTGTAAAACAACAATTAAATTAAAACAAAGTACAGGGAAAAAAAGTTCCTTCAAATAACAAGGGCAACATGACCCCACTGCCAGCATTTTACGTAAAAGGGATAGCTTCTGTGTATGTGAACACTGGAAGTCCTCTATAATTTCTGCAGTGTCCTTTGGACTCATCAGTTCCAGCTCTTCTCCAAGTCGGCCAATAGGTTACTCTCTTAAGGCCATATTCCCAGCCTTTGATTTTTCTCAGAATAGCTTTAGTCCTGACTCTTTGCTCCTCCATACCTTGCCCACTTCCTATGCTAGCAAGGAACAGAAAGGAATGCCTAACCAAAGTGTGAAACTAGTATTTTGAGGAAACTAGTATTATGAGTGTGACAGAAATAAATAAATAATCATATAAGCAAGAGCTCAGGTCACAAACCACCCAGGAGCCATTGCTATAACCACCAGTTTTCATCAAACTCCATTAGAGATGTTCTATTATATGTCAAAATAGAAACCAACAGTATTGTCTCCAAGTATGTGTCATTTGAACCCTCAGACCCTTACCTTTCTAGTTGACCTTTCTATGATTTGAATTGGACTTGATGCCCTTTAGGGGCCAGTCTTTCCATTACCAGCAAGTTTTGGTTTGGTTTCATTTTTTTTAGATCAAATATAATCACTATATTAAGCTGCCTGTTTAATCTTCATAGCTTTGTTTCCAGAAACAGAATATGAAATCCTCTAAATCATTTCAAATGCTTCCCTCACTTACAGTTTAAGTACATATGGCCAGTAGGTTTTAGAAACTCAACAGGTTTGCATCCCCTTTGACTCAAAGGGAAGTGACTGACAGGTGACTGATGGGGGGAAATTCATATATATTTAGTAGCCACTCAGACCAGGTAGCTCCAAGATTTTGTCAGGAGGTTTGAAGCAGAACATTAACACTTTCCTTGAAATAAATTGAAGGTTTCTCAGGATTTAGTTGCAATGGGCTTGGTAAGAATATAATGAAGATAAACAGAGCCTGTTCCTTGATTAGATGCTTTGGCACAGAGCTCAAAGATGGAAACATGAAGTCCTCAAAGACCAGCCCTGGATTCTGCTGGCCAAAGGACCTAGCTTGTATGCTACTGATGGAGGTGAGAGCCTATGACCATCACTTACCATTGGGTGAACCATCAACATAGAGGCTGATGTTAAATCAGATTCTTCTTTACTCAGTGAAGAAGCAGAAAGCAACCTCTGCCAACACAAAGAGCATTTTCAGCACCTCCGTTTTTTCGGTCAATCAACAGACTGTCGTGGAGTATGTCCCTAGCATGCACATTTGCATTTACCTCTGAAGCAGACAACTGTTGATAATTATCTACCAACATTTTACAAACCTTTTTGCTCTTGGTTGTCAGGATTTCACTTGGAGATAAAATGGACTTGAATTTACTCTTGCATTTTTAAGGTTTGAAGTAATTAGGCAGAGAACTGCCTATGCAATTACCCTTATTAAAATATTTGGCTTTCATCATGGAAACTGACATGGCAGCTCCCTCACTTGGTGCTGAGTTATGTTCTTATTTAAGAGAAAATCATTTGTTTAGTGTGTCAGCGCTTCCTTTCTGTGGGCACACCTTCTCCACTTTGTCAATGTCATCATCCTAATTCAGTTAATTCTAACTTATACATTTGGTCTTTTGTTTTGTTTTGCTTTAGAGCAAAGGAAAAAATCTGCAAAATGGCTCTTTATTTCACAAGCTGCCTTTCTGCCTATATATTCAGTCAATAAATTTCACTGCATCTCTACTATATATGTCTAAATATGAAAGACGTTAGTCATCAAAGATTTGGCCAATTTTCTCCTACTGACAGTAGAGGGAGTGAAAGGGAGAAGTAAGTTTCCAAATACATTCAAATAACATACTGTTTCATCTTGGTTAAAATTTGTTGGAGGGATCTAATTTAAGATAAGTACAAATCAGGCCCTGAAAGTGCAACCTATTAGTCAAAAATAATCCCGCTTCCTGTTCCATTGCTTAGATCATTAGTCATTTATGAAGGATCTACTATGTGCTAGATGCTGTGTCCTGTACTAGAGGTGCAATGATGAAAAGCCCCAGTTCCTTCCCCATAATACAGAGATCTTACCATTCACTGCAAGGGAAAGCTGCTAAATGGAGGTAGCTAGATTATGACTTGGCATAGGAAATAAGGCCAGAGAAGAGAATCAACCAACAATTGTTCCTAGCAGTAGGTAAGCGGCCTCAGTATCATTTACTGAGTTGGCCGGGAAACTGTAATTGTGGTATCAGCAATTTCAACTACTTCAGCTAAAGCCTGACCATGCTCACCATATATAAAGTTTCTTTGACTTTGCCAAACCTACATATGTTACTGCTCATGCAATATGCTCTTTACTAAACAGAACGATAAAATCCAAGGAATCATATCAGTGCAGACAACCAGCCAGGCCAAACAATTCACTTACTTCAATTAATTAACTGACAAGCTAGTTCAAGTAATGCACAGTATAACCCTGATTAACTGGTATGCTTGGGGAATAGGATATTGTAGGTCACTGAATTGTGCAAAAGTTGATCAGAAAGCATTTTTGTTGTGTTTAACCCTTGTTGAAAATTATTTTTAAATGGTCAAGGCAAATTTGCAGCTCCTGGGAATGAAATCTAGTACACAGAGTTGCATCTTCACTGGGCAGTTATGATCGTTCAAAACTTCATGGTCATCCCTGGGCATGTGAGCACTGACTTTCCAGGGCAAGAGATGGAAAATGAGAATGTCCCAGACTATAGTTTGACCTAAAAATATTTCCTGGAAGCCATTTTTAAAATGAATGTGTGATACTAGCCTGCTTGGGTTTTCTTGCAAATTAAATGAATAAGAATAGCAACAACAACAACAATAATAATGTAGTGTTTTAGTGAAGTAGAGTCTGCTAAAATATTAACTAGCTGCTTAATGTTTGCAAGTAACAGGAAATCATACTTAGACCCTAAGACCTGAAAGAAATTTTATTATCTTTCAGAGAGAAGGAAACAGAGGTCCAGGGAAAGAAAAAAATGACTGAGCCAAAGTCCCACAATTAATCTTCAACCTGAGACCTACACCCAGATTTCATCTTTCAGAATTCAGGGTTTGATCTATACACCCACCATCAATACCAAGTTCTCTGGGGTTACGTTTTCTCTCCAAAGGTTTGGTCTTGATAGTGTTAACTGGCCTTCTCCAGCCTAAATTTCTTGATTTCTTCAAATCAAGACTGTTATTACTATACCTGCTTTAAAATGCCTCTTTGGGTTTTCTTTTTTAACCAGTTCAGAGGTGTAGGCATTATAATGACAAAGCACATTTTTGGATTTTTACATAGTACTTCAAATTAGACAATGCAATGCAGAGTGCTGAAAATTGTCAGAAGTCCCTTTTTATCTCAGAGGTGCCATGCATTGGAACTTTGAAAAATCATGTCTGCTCTGTCCTGTCAGAACATGGCTGATGTTCTTTGATTGAAATGCAAATCTATTTTTTTTTTCCCAGAATACCTGTTAGTGCTAAGAAGAACTGCAATATATAGAGGTGAAAATACATGCTTCCTTAATATGACATTTTATTATTTTCAGTTGGAACACTTTAATTCAGAAGGAATATAGGTAGGAAAATTACTAGTTTGACTGTGATGCTCACCAGAAGAAATCTGTCATTTTTCGTTCCAAATTAAAATAACTGAGGTGTTTGCTAATTTATCTTCTGAATATGTTTTCTTAGGCACACAAAGAACAGATATTCAAATTACAGGAAAATGATGCTTTCTAAAGTTAAAAGTTTCTCCTTTCACCTTTGAAAAAAAAGAAAAATGAGCCTAACTGTAGGCAGCGTCATATTAAGTCATTTTGGTTCCTGTTTCCCTCACCAACTACCAGAGTACTCTTTTCAATACAGCGTTTTCAAATAGGCAAACCTACTGGGCTTTTTCAGTAAAAGCCGGGGTGATTTAGTGAGACTGAGCACTTCTACCACAAAGGTTTTGAAGTTGTAACTATTGGTGATTCCAAGGCTAGGATTTTGCATTTGACTGTATATCAAATCCACAGAAGACTCCAGTTTCTTTTCTAAGTACCCACCTTTTAGTCTTTAATATAAATTTATACAATAGTAAAGGATAAAGATTGGAAGCAATTCTATTTTGCTCCTATCTACCAATATACATCTTTGTGTTTCTCATTTTATTTTCACCACTGTCCAAACATTCACTATATAATGCTGAAAATAGTAAGAAGCAAGTTATTCCCATATAATTTTGAAAGGACTAGCAAACAGATGCCATGTAGGTCAAGCTGCATTATATCAGACACTGACTAAATAGAATTGGTATTATATGCCCGACATGATTTCACCAGGAGAACACACATTTATATAACAATAAGTAGGGTTGTAAAGAAAACATGATAATGGATTGGTGATGATTTCAGAGAAGGTATCCAAAGAATATTCACATTTTTCACTCGAATGTTTTTCCATAAATGTGGAAATAATGAAGCAAACTGATAAATTCAGTCAATACCTTCTTGAAGATGTTGTGCCTGTTTCACTTTGCCCATATCTACACAGACAGGCAGATAATTCAGGCTATACGGAAATCTAGGTTACGACCTGAGTTACTGAGATCAGTACTCTCCAAGATGCTCTCTGTGATGACAGGCATGTTCCACATCTGCACCATTCAACATGGTAGCCACCAGCCACATGTGTCTAATGAGCACAAGGTATGTGGCTAGTATGACTGAAGAACTAAAATTTTCATTTTGTTTAAATTAATTCATTCCAATTTAAATGTAATTAGCCATATGTGGCTAGTGGTTACCATATTGAACAGCACAGATCTAGATTTTTTTCATACTGAATAATGTCAATCAATCAGTCCGGGCATACTGTGGTTAAGACTAGGGTGAGGGAGCATCTGGATTCAGTTTCCTAGGTATGAATACTAGATTCCATCACTCACTAGCTGTGAGTGATGGATTTGGGCAAATTATGTAACCTCCCTGAGTTTCAGTTTCTCCACTTAAAAACTAAGGGCAATAATAATAGTCAAATCTCATAGGTTGTTCTGTAGATTTAATGAGATACCATAAGTGAAACCCACAGCATAATGCCTGGCATAGAGTGACCGTTATTATTATTACTCAATCAACTCCAAAACGTCAATTAATTTGGGGTTATATAGACAGTTTAATGTCAGCAGAGGTATTTCAATGTGTGGCAACAACAACAACAAAAAAGGTGCAGAATGGAAAAGAATAAAAAGTTGAGGAGTACCATAAGATAATTCAACTTTCTTCTTCTTCCCAGGACATATTATGCCAGGGTGGAAAACTGGAAAGTTACTTCTTATGATGAAAGTATAGGAAGTTTCAATAAGAAATAGCTGAAACTCAAGGGATTTTAAGACCTATGAGAGGAGCAGGAGTTTTCATATGTTATGGTGAGAGGGGCTCTGAAAATATAGGAAGCCAGGAACAAAAAAAAGGTATTATAAGTAATTCTTTGGGGGAAGTTCTACCAGAAACTTAGTTACTTCCTTTATTTTTCTAGCAGAGGCTGCCAGGCTCCTGAAATGGTCTTTTGCTGAACAAAATTCCATGCCAAAGAACAGTATGGCACAGACACCTAGTTTTCCCCAGTATCTCCTTCTTTCTCAAGTGGCAGAATGCCACATTTTTAGCTGATCTTATGGTTACCCAGCATAAAGACTGTATTTCCCAGTTGTCTTAGCAGCTAATTGTGGCCAGGAGACTTAAGTCATAGTCAATTAATAAGTGGAGGTAGAGTATATAAATTATGGAAAATGTTCTTAAAAGGAGAGGTTTGTCCTTCTCTCTTCACTTTTTCTCCTTCTTGCTGGTTATAATGGCTGGAGGAAGCCCTCTTGGAACATGAGGTCCTTCAGAATGAAGGCCAGGCATGGAAGAGCTCTAAATTCAAAGGGCTAGACCATATCAGCCTTGCTACGTAACTCTGCACTTGAACGCGTAAGAGAGACAACATCTATTTTCTTTCAGCCATTCTTATATGTTTTCTGTCACTCTTAGCCAAACCGAAGACTAACTAATCATAGGTGTTCTAGCTTAGACCGTGTAAACATTTCTTTCTGATGAACAAAAGTTTCAAGGCAGATTATCTTTAGTTTTACTTTTTTTTTTTTTTCAAAGTGAGGGACATACTAACAAAGGGCAATCAAATAAGAATTTACTGTACTTTGAAATTCATCCTATACAGGGTTCAGGGAACTAGTCAAAAATCAAATAGGCTGCTAAAGGACCCAAAAAGAGGGAATATCAATGAAATGCAGAACTATGAATGTCAGAGAAAATATAGCACCATCTTAACAGCATCTCTCTCTAGAACAGCAAGAGAAATGGAAAAGTGAAAGCTACATTTTTCAGTGTCCCTAAGACCTGCTTCCAAAAAGTTTCCTTTACACTCAGATGAGATATTTAAATTCATCATGCTGTACCTACGGACAGAAACAGGATTTTTTTCCTACCATTTCATGCTAGTTACCGTTTGATGAAGACTATCTGCTATAGAAAATCTATTGTTGGACACACCATGCAGGTACTTGCTGGTAGGTTGGGGAAGCAAACCAGCCAAAGGTCTCCTAACAATCTTATCCTATTAGAATGAAAAAGATTCCTTTTAGCTATTCTTTGAAGGATCGATTGGTATTGCATTTTAGGGAGAAAAGATCATTAATCAGAACCATTATTAGGGCAACTCAGTGGTTTTAGAATTCCACAGCTATTTCTTTGAGAACTAAGAACTTGTACAGTTTTGGGACGAAGTACTCCCACAGGCCTATAAAAAGAAATCAATAGTTTCCCCCAAATTAATACTGGATTCGTTATTCAGAGTGCAGGGAGTACTTAATTTTCAAGAGCCATGTGTGAGTATTGACATTTCAACTATACAGACGTTACTTTATTTACTGTAGTAAAAGCATATTAATGTTGATTTATTTAAACACTTCAGTGAAGTGGCAGTTCAGTTTAATCAAATACCAACCTAATTGGGTTATGTTTGATTTGAAAGTTTCAAAACACGACTATAAGATTTGTTAAACGCTGAATTTAGAAAAGTTATAATCATTAAAAATTTACATTATGTGCTGAGGCTATACTGAGTTTAGTGGCAAATTTCCAAGCAGCAGACCTTTTAAAAGACTAATTGTCTGTGACTATGTAATTCCCTCAGCGCTGAGCAGCCCTTGCCATTGACTTGCAAATATGAAGTTAGAACACTGCCCAGAGCACAGACAAGGAAAAAATGTCTAAAATGTAGAAGGGGGAAACAGGGGTATTGCTATATGTTTGCTTATTTGTTTCTTTCTTTGTTTCTTTCCTTCTTTCCTTCCTACTAGTTTCCAAATTGCACATTGTACAATTGTCACAGCGCCAGCTAAAATTATAATGTTTGATGAGGTATGTCAGCATATTCAGAAATTCACTCTTCACAACTCTTTTCAGATGTGCCATATATTCCAAGCACGGGATGCCACACATCCCTATGAAACTTGAAAAAAATGCAGTTGTTGAGAGAGAAAGGGTATCAACATAACTGAATTGTTCAGAATTCTCTTGGATAATTTTGCATTTTGTAGACAAGGACAGTAAGGTTTTACTGAGCAGAGGGGGAGGGATGAAGTTCATAGGGTGAAAGATCATTTTGGAACGAAATGAAAAAAGAATAGTTTTTCACCAAGGGTAATATAAATTCCCTGTAATTTAGGTATTTTTCTCTCATTTTCAGTTTAGGTGATAGAAGCATTAAGTCTCTAAACTTGTGCTGCCTAATAGGGTCACCACTAGCTTAATAACATGTGGTTATTGAGAACTTGAAATGTGGCTAGTGCAACCAAGGTACTACACTTTAAGTTTTAATTAATTCTTATTAATTTAAATTGCCACATTTTGCTAGCGGTCACTATATTGGACAGTGCAGATCTAGCAGCTTGATCAAATTGTTTTGTTTTGTTTTCAAGATAACTTCATAGGTGATGATGAAAAGATGGGCTCCTCTAAACCTGTAATGTCCAATGTGGCAGCCATTAGCCACACGTGGCTATTGAGAATATGAAATGGGCCTGTTGAAAATCACAATTCATTGTCAGCGCAAAATACACACTGGGTTTCTAAGTATTTGTATGAAAAAAAAAAAAAAGACCGCACTATATCTTACCAATAATCATTTATACTGATCACTTTGTGAACTCAGGATTTTTTAAAATACATTGTGTCAATAAATAAAGTTTCATTTCACTTGCTTCATTTTACATTTTATTTGGCTATGAGAAATTTTTACATTACATATGTAACTCACATGAAATTTCTTTTGGGCAGTACTGCCCTAAACAAGTCAGGCCAATGATTTAGTTCATTAGCATGAAAATATATCATCAGTGAAAAAGCACTGAAGTAGTGCTGCAAAATTTTGCAATTCTTTGACCGATTACTCCATTGTTGAATCAACTCTTTCTTTACCACGTGCTTCATGACACACCACGGGAAAACCTTACTAACATCTTATGGCAAATTAACTTGTCCCCGCACTGCTTTGGTTCCTTTCCTTCCTTTATCTAGACTGTCCCAATGGACAGTCTTCCTGGTATGTGGTCCTTATTTCTTCTTTTCCCGCTTTACTGTCTCCTTACCTCCTCATTTCTGCATTAGCCTTGGTCTCATTGGTGGTCTGTGAAGTTCCAAAACAGAACCTTTAGGATTACTCCCCTCCGTTAGGGGAGATGGTTTTAAAGCATGAATCCTCCCTTATCCATTCCTTGACCAATGAATAAAGTTTCTATTCATTATACCGAAAAAAAGTAAAAAAAGAAAAAAAAACAACAAAAACAAAACAGATCCTTGAGTCAGTCAGAGTCACCATTCTTTTATTAGGTCTGCTGTATACCTGCCATCTCCTTCTTTCTCTTCTCTTTTCCCTCAATCTATTGACTCCTAATAAGAGAGTCTCTTTTCTGAGATTAACCGTGTTTTAGGCATGATTTGACACCACAGATTTCCTATGATGCCATCTAATTTTTCTTGGTGAGAGACACTGACAGCTGTTTTCCAGTTAGCATCCCCATTTTCCATCATATTGTGTCTTTTTCCAAAGCATGATGATTGACTCAGGGAGACTCTACGGCCTATTCACAAATCCTAAAGCGCTCACTCTGAAAAGAATTAGGCTAGAGCTGGCACTTTTAAATAAGAAAATCTCTTGTTATAACAGAAGACAAGTGGATGAGGAGGCATTCACACTTAATTACTTCTAAAATCTTATCTCTAGAGCATAGGAATCCTACATCATTAGCAGCTGGACTGAAAACCGTCACACTCAAGCTAGTATCAAGAATTATCAACCAGAAGGAAATATTTCAGGGAATTGAATTCCCCTTCTTGCCAAAAATAAGTGACTAAGTAAATAGATTAATTACTTAGAACAAAATAAAAGCCATTTTCTGTTTTTATTGACTAAAACAGCATACCAATCTTACACAGGGTAAAATGGCCTACCAAACATACACAAAGGGGTCAAAATTATTGGAGTTCTGAAAGAAAAAAGGAGACTGAAGAAAATACAAATTACCAAAGCTGTGATAACATTCTGACATAATAATGAATAGTGTCTAATAAAATAAGTCATCTTCCAAACCAAAATGAAAGCACTCAAATTAAGATCTACCTTCCAAAAAAGGACTCTCTTTATAGAAGGAAAGTATGCAACTTCCTGCACAGGGTGAGACATAAATGCATCAGAAACACTTCTGATGCCCCTTCCTCCCCTGCCATCAATGACTCTCCATCCCCTCCTACACAGACACGTATACATATACACACACCTGTACCTTCTTTGGATAATGTAGAATGAAGGAGTCCATTAAGGTACAGCTATCACCTGAGAGGAGAATTATATTAAAAAGAATCTCAACCGTGACCAGTTGAAACAGGCTTTGAGGTCCAATTCCCAGAGAACATAGCCCAAGCTGGAGGGAAATCTAGACAGTTACATTTGGTTAGGTATGGGAGGGCAGCATAGTCCTGGGTACGGTATGCTTCCTCACGAGTGGAAGGAATCATACTAGGAATCTCTAGATACTCAGGAGTAAAGGGAGAGGACAGGATAAGGATTACGATCATATGAAAAGATTTGATCTGAAACATAGGAAAAAAGGAGAAAAGCAAGGGAGATAAATAAAGCAGAGTGGAAAATGGACGATGAAAGATGGATGGCATCTAAGAGAGAAATAACTAGTAAGAATACAAAAATAAATAACGTTGTGCTCAAACCTACCAGTAAATAAGACTTACATGTCATTTTGATAGTCCCAGTCTGCTATATTTAAAATTTTAACTGAAGTTCTTAGTGAGTCAAGTATCATGTATTTATTGTTAAATACATCGAATACAATGCAGGGACTAGATAAAGACAGGGATGAGAGGGAAGAATCAGTACTTGAATTTGTCAAGAGGCAAGAGATGGATTCAGTCTGGAATTTCAGCCTTACTGCCGGTGATGCCTAAAGAAATAGTAACTCAAGTTTTAAAATAAACACTAAGAATCAAGTATAGAGAAAGACATAAAAGTTGTAATCCAGGGAGAAATTAAGACCAGAAAACTTCTTTTCCCACTCTGGGAGATGGGGGGAGGGTCAGTCGTGAGACATAAAAAATTCTCTCCTTAGATTAGTACTATTCATGGTAGCTTTCACTTATTGCTTGCTTCAAGACACATTTACTCTCCATCTATTTTTCAAAAGAAGCACGTATGTGGTCATGCAATATCCAAAGTAAAAACTGCTGTACATCTGTAGCAAGGAGTACACTCACCAAAAGGAATTTTAAGGACAGTGTAAACTACCCACATGAGCACTTCATATACTATGGAGTCTATGACAGCCTGGAAGTCTTAATGTACCTTCTTCCTAACTAGCATCTAATTTAATGAAGGCAAATGAGGCTCAGTCTCTTAGGAGAAGAAAGTATTAATGGTTTTTTCCCCAAAGTTTTTTGTGTTGTTTTGTTTTGGGGAGGGGAGTAGGTAATTAGGTTTATTTATTGATTTATTTTTTATAGAGATACTGGGGATTGAACCTAGGACCTTGTGCATACTAAGCAGGCACTGAGCTATATATCCTCACCTAAAGGTTTTCATAGTCATTGAATTTTCAAAGTAGTAGACACCAAAGGTTATTTAGTCCAACTAAATACTTTAAAAAATAATTTTAATGTAAGTAAGTATTTAATTTAATGTAAGTCCAGTTTTAGCCAGTCAACTAGTGCTATTAGGCTTACAATAAAAAAAGTCCCTGCTGTATCCTCTCCAAAAGCAAAGCATATCCAACTCTTTGCTCTGTTTCTTCTGTTTAACCTCCATATATGTAAATTATACACTTATGCTGTGATTTTAACATTTTTTTCACTTTGAAATAGTGTCTGCTAACTTCCAATTATAAAATGAGAATTCAGCTTTCCTAAATGCTCCCTTTGCCCAATACATACACCATATTTGGTTAAATCAATTAAATGTTTACATTACGATAACATTATTTATAGTTGAGCTGCCCAGTTTTTTATGACTACTTTTCTTTTTCTGTATTGCTTTAAAAAAATTTTTGGAGCTCATTAATTGGCTCATATTTTCATTTGCTTAGTTTTCTATGCACCAAAATTAATTCATCCCCAAATTCTCTAAAAAATCAAAAACCCTCCTCTAGAATACACATTCAAGTATACTATTAGTCTCATGTTCTTGGAGGAATCCATCTTCAAGCTCTCTGTCCTCTTGCTCCAATGTATACTGGAGTAGCAACCTGCCAGTTTCTTGCAGTTGAGTATGGAAAGGGAATTGGAGCTTTTGCTGTTCAATATGTAGACTTCCTCTTATTTCCCCTATTTTCAGTATAAGGCATCTCCTCTGTCCTTGGTTGGGCCTAGTGTCCCTGAGTGCAGAGGCTCAGTGGATAAGCCTCTCCAAAGAGTAAACATTCAGTTTCCAACCAGAATGGGAGGGGCAGAAGCAGCCACCTGGGAGGACAGAATGGGAAAGGGACCTGGGGCAGGGGTCTAACTCTTTGCTTTAATGACATTTCATTAGACAGCCTGTTTTCAGTCTCACCCTCCTGCCCTGCCAGAAAAAGTATTTGATATTTCTACTTTTTGAAACTTTCTGGGATTCTCTGGTAAGAATGTGATTGCTTCTTGATTCCTGACCCCGCTCCTTTGCAGGCTTGGGTTTCACTTATCCAAGGTCTATTGAATCAGTCTAACACTTGTCCATCAGCTTTCCAACTTCCAACTTTTTTTTTGGCCATATCTTGTCTGCTGTCATCTCCTAGCCAATTGGGGTTGTTTCTTTTCCTTTGGTAGGTGACATCATTTTTACTTCTTTAATACCATTTTAGTGGAGTGGGAATATGGAATGGAGATACATGCTTGCATTCAGTTCACCATGTAAAGCTGATTCCTTTAAAAATATCGTTTAAAATACTATTAAGACCTAGGAGGATTCAGTAGGTATAATTCCACAATATTTGCAAATGGCAGAACCAGGTTCAGAGAGAACCCAGAATTCCTAAGTTTTGTTTCTGTGCACTGTCCACTTACCCTACTGAGTCCCTCAGACGCAAAGACTGCTATCTTCTTTGTTTTCACATTCTAATAAGTGTTGTTTAAAGAATTTTGCTTTTCTTTTACTTAAGCTGATTTGCTTAAATTTTTCTTTTTTTTTTTGAATCATAATTTACAATGCTGTGTCAATTTCTGGTGTACAGCACAATGCTTCAGTCATACATGAATATACATACATTCGTTTTCATGTTCTTTTTCACCATAAGTTAGTACAAGATATTGAATATAGTTCCCTGTGCTATACAGTACAAACTTGTTTATCTATTTTATATATACCAGTCAGTATCTGCAAACCTCAAATTCTCAATTTATCCCTTCCCATCCCCCTCCTCCCAGTAACCATAAGTTTGTTTTCTATATCTGTGAGTCTGTTTCTGTTCTGTAAATAAGCTCATTTGTAATTTTTTTTTTTTTTAGATTCCACATATGAGTGAAACTACATAGTATTTTTCTTTCTCTTTTTGGCTTACTTCACTTAGAATGACATTCTCCACATCCATCCATGTTGCTGCAAATGGCATTATTTTATTCTTTTTTATGGCTGAGTAGTATTCCATTGTCTAAATATACCACCTCTTCTTTATCCAGTCATCTGTCGATGGACATTTAGGTTGTTTCCATGTCTTGGCTATTGCAAACTGTGCTGCTATGAACATTGGGGTGCAGGTATCCTTTTGAATTAAGGCTCCATCTGGATATGTGCCCAGGAGTGGGATTGCTGGGTCATATGGGAGGTCAATTTTTTGTCTTTTGAGGAACCTCTATACAGTTTTCCACAATGGCTACACCAAACTACATTCCCACCAACAGTGTAGGAGGGTTCCCTTTTCTCCACAGCCTCTCCAGCATTTATCAGCAAATGGTGTTGGGAAAACTGGACAGCAGCATGTAAATCAATGAAGTTAGAACACTTCCTCACAACACACACAAAAATAAACTCAAAATGGCTTAAAGACTAATAAGCATTTAGATCTTTCTATCAAATATTCTAAGTACAAGGCATTCAAAGGCTTGTGTATTACAGGTTGATGAATTGCTCTAAGAGTAGTTCCTTTTGCTCATTTTTAAACAGTACCCTAGGTATGTTGAGGAACATATAATTATAATACTGTAGTTGATATTAATAAAATTAGACTCAGTAACTCCAGAATCTTAGTTTGTTATTATGATTTAGACTTGGCAACTTCAAAGAGATTATAATTCATTGCTGGTGGTTGGTAAACAGTGGCACTTTTCAGGATGAAATGAACAACTGAAATATGAAGTGGACAAAATTCCACTGGGCAGTTTAAGAACTCAATGGCAATTGCCTCCCCTCCAACTGAACGTGTGAAAATTAGCGGTAAACTCAGATGTCTCTTAGAAAACTGGAAAAATGCCCAACTGCCTCTTCAGGATATAAACTATGGTTCTGATCCCTCACTGTAAGGATGTGGGGAGAAATCATTTGGGCTCTCATACCAAAGCAATAACTGGATAGGGAAGGGGACAGGGGAAAGGGAAAGGAGGAGGGACTTATTTCACAGCAGCCATAAGAAGGTAGTGAAAGAGGGGAAATGGAAGAAGGGACTGGGGGTTGGAAATTGTCTGTGTTCCTTGCCTAAACAAAAGATTTGGGGACAGTGCTTCCCAACTTGGGGACAGTGTTCTTTGAAGAACACTGGTTTGCTGAGAGTGGGTTCCAGGTTAGCCACCTAATGGATCCCCTTAGTCCTTGGGATGGTTGGGCAGTGTCTGAGGCAGCCAGAGTCCCTGCTGTTCTCTGATATCTAGTGAACCACACACATATTTTCTTTCCTACATGTGCTCTGATGTGAAAAAGAGTTGGTAATCATTGTCTTTAAAAGATCAAGGGATGACTACAGGCAGAAGTTGACCTAGAACTCATTTATAGATATACTGGGAAGCACAGGAAATGTCATCCCCATTAAGGCCACATAAGATAGAGAAGTGTTCTTTGCTGCTGTTCAGACTAACAGCCACTTGTTTCACCTCATAGAGTTGATCTCCCTCTATTAGTAAAGGCTCCCTTTGAAGGACTTTTCATGGCTTACTCCATATATTTATTCTAATATTTCTATATTTATTCTAATATTTCCATTGTACCCTCTCTGGTTTCTTTAAGCATAACTTCATTATTCTTAGTTACAGCCCCTTTGTACCTTTTACAAAGCTAAATAAATTTTTCCTCTTGCTAATGTATGCACAGATGGAGACATTTATAGATCTTTAGATCTCCCTCTAAGCCAAGTTCTATGTATTTTATTCTTTTTAATCATCTTTATAAATTACTCACTCTCATTCCTTAAACCAAGGAGATCCCATTTCCACATATTATCAAAATATGGCATTTTCCCTTGATATGACATTGTAGTTTATAGGCTTAGATCTTATCTTATATTCCCTCTCTGTCTTTTTCAATCTGCTACTTTAGTTAAGTAAGAAGTGTATTGAGAATGATAAATTTCAAAGGGCACATTCCTGTAGGCACGCAAAATGCAGACAGAAGGCAGAAGTGCAAAGAAGGAACAAGAAGTTAATGCAAGATGTAGATAATTAACCTTCCAGCACCAGGAGACAGGATACTGAAGGTTCAGTCACTAATCATGTACCTAGAAAAGATTCTATAACCACTATGCTCTTCCACCATAGTGGTATGATGAGACAACAAACACCATGCATGCTTCCTTTGCCCCAGTGCCCTGCAATCTAAGATTTAAAGGTCAGAAGAGTGAGAATGACTAGATAACAAACTAGGAGAAAAACCAGCACAGTGTAATGTCAAGCAATTCAGGAGAACTAGTGGTTCAAGAAGAGATAATTAGCAGGATCAGGTTCAACTGAGATGTTGAGTAAGATGAAGACAGAGAAGTTATCAGTGGATTTTACAACAAGGTGGTCACTGGTGACTTCACCAAAGCTTTCAGTTGGTTGGAATGCACAGAGGACAGACTGGAGTGGATTGAATAGCAGAAGTGTGGGCATGATGCTGTGGTTGTGTCCTGGCCAGAGGAGCAGGTTTTGGGCAATTGGTGGGGGATCAAGTGCATTTTTAAAAGATTAAAAAACATTGACTAATTTCTCTGTCTCATGGTCATGCTTTCCCACAGCTTACTTGAATAGTTTTTCACTATATTCTTAAACATCATGACAGCATAATATTTTTGGAGAATTGGCCAGAAGGGGAAAGACTGTTCCCCTTGCTCCACTCCTAGATGTGTTCAAAAGCCAATTAGAGATGTAGAAATGGAGTTAATGGCTGTGAAGACCTCTTTCAAGTTCTTCCATGAAAGGAAGTAGAGAAATGGGGCAGTAGATAAGGGAGAACTGGGGACCGATGAGTTTCATTTGCTTATTTATTTAAGACAGGTGAGAGTAGAGCATGTTTGAATGCCATTGGAAATGTTTCAGTAAAGTGAGAGAGATTAAGGTGATGGGATTCAGAGCACAAGTGGCAGGACTAGCCTTTGCCAGGGGATTGAACTCTTCAGCCACTGTAATATGAGGGAAAGCAGAGTATGGACATGGATTCAGGGACAAATATCCTTTAGAGGGCTGCTAGGAAGACTTCAGTGAGATAATAAATCTGTATCTCCTGGTCTATTGACTGGCACATGGAAGGTGCCTGATGCATACTCCTTCCCCTGCCCATTACTCAACCTGCCATCTCATACTCTGTTGTATTCAGATCACACTCCTGAGTCTGGATTTGCTGGCCCCCTGTAATTACCCGAACCTTTCTCTCCCCCCACCCCACTGACAAGAATTCTTCACTCTATTAAGACCAGTCTTCCATCAGCCTCACCTACTTTGCTCAGTCCTCTGCCACAAGTCACTACCACACTACACCTCAATTTCCCTGTAGCCTTTTTCAAGTAATATCACCATCTTTCCCACAGTTTCTCTCTTTTTCCTTTCAATCCAACTATCAATTTTGATATTTAAATAATGAGCATCGTCCCACAAAGTTCCTATCCAACCTTCTCCAGTTACTCTCCAGTACTTGTGCATTTCCTTTCCTCTTGTAAATTTTTCCTATTCCTTTTATCTTCTTGGAAATTATCAAGCAATATACATCAGCAAAATTGTACATATTAATATCCACAAAAGAATGACTCCATCTTCCAGATTACTGTGCTTCCCCAAAGCACATGCAAACTGGTGAGTTAGGATGGAGTTTCTCCTATCTCTGACAAATCTCTATGGTGAAGATAAAATGTAGTAATTCTGGGGTTTTTTTTTTTCAGCTTTATTGATATATAATTGACACACAACATTTTATCAGTTTAAGGTGTACAATGTGATGATTTTATACACATGCATATACTGTGAAATGCTTACCACAGTAAAGTTAGTTAACACTTCCTTCACTTCATGTATTTACTCTTTTGTTGCTGTTGGTTACGGTGAGAACATTAAAACTCTACTCTCATAGCAACTTTCAAGTATACAACACAGTAGTTTTAACTGAAGTCATCATGATCTTAGATTCCTGGAACTTATTCCTCCTATAATTAAAAGTTTGTACCCAACATCTTCCCATTACCCCCACTCCTTCTAGCCCCTGGCAACCACAATGCTACTCTCTGTTCCTATGAGTTCAATGTTTTTAGATTCCACATAAAAATGAGATCGTATAGTGCCTTTCTCTAATTTATTTCACTTAGCATAATGCCCTCCAAGTCATCCATGTTATCACAAATGACAGGATTTCCTTCTTTTTATGCCTGAATAATATTCCACTGTGTGTGTGTATATATATATACACATACATACACATATATGTGTATGTATATATACATATATATATATGTGTATATATATACACATACATACATACATACCACATTTCCTTTGTCTATTCATCCACTGATGGACACTTAGGTTGTTTCCATGCCTTTGCTATTATAAATAATGCAGGAAGGAACACGTGAGTGAAGCTATCTCTTTGCAATAGTGATTTCATTTCCTTTAGATATATACTCAGAAGTGGGATTGCTGGATCATACAATAGTTCTATTTTTAAATTTTTTGTGGAACCTCCATACTGTTTCCCATAGTGGCTGTATGAATTTACATTCCCCCAAACAGTGCACAAGTATTCCCTTTCTCTACACCCTTGCTAGCACTTGTTACCTCTTGTCTATTTGATGACAGCCATTCTGCCAGGTGTGAGGTGATAGCTCATGTGATTCTGACTGGCTGGTTCCCTGATGATTAGTGATGTTGAACACCTTTTCTTATACGTACTGGCCATTTAAAATGTAGGAATTTTGAATAAAATGTCTCATCATTTTAGACATGCATGGACCTTCATTTTTCTCCCTTTAGATAATATATTATTATCATGCTCAGCTGTAATAGCTCCAAAAGCACAATCATGACCAATTTATGTGAATAAGTATTGAGAGTTCAAATTCATGCTATAAAAGTATTATTGTCTGTCACATTAATGAGGTTTCAGGAATCCTTCAACATGTGGGTTCTTGACACCAACCGCCCCTTCAGGTGGACTATGATGTAAAGTATGTTGTCAGACAGAAAGACAACTCTTCCCAGTAAGCCTTATATATTAAAAAAAAAAAAAAAGTATTAAGTTTTCTAAAGAAAATGTTCCCGGAATTTTTCTTTTAATTTAGTAAATGGCCCAACTGAATGTCTCATTGATGCCACTTCCCAAACATTGTATTTATTTGGCTTTCATGTGTGTGTATGTTGTAGATAGTAGTTGTTGGTTTTGGAAACTCCAAAATACCTGGGATTGTCCCACAAGAAAGATAAGCCAGGGCTAGGTTGAATAACTTATTGTTTCTACTTACTGTTCCTGTCACTGTTAGGAACTAGCTGGGTGATCTTGGCTAATTAGCTAAAACTTTCTGTGCTCTTATTTCTAAGAATCTCAGTGAGGGTGTGGAGTTTGGCTCCTTGGCTGTCTGTGCCCCAGTGTGTGTCAAGAACCCACATTGTAGGCTGCTGGGAGTGGACAGGGCAGTGAGCTAACCAGGGGATTGGAATTCAGAAGCCCAAAGTTTGGGGGAGGGTATAGCTCAGTGGTAGAGAAGGGTTCAATCTCCAGTACGTGATTCCCTTTCTGAAGACGATTAGGTTGTGTCACAGAACATACTAGACAATGCTGTGATCACTAAGTATCTTATCACCAAATCATGGTAATATTATAATCATTAATTTGAAAATTCAGATGAAACACAACTAGCAATAAACATCTAGTGCTTCAGTAAAGACATAGAATGATAGACTCCATAAATCTAAAATGCAAAGTGGAGCACTCAAACAAGATACAAAGGTACCTCAAACAGATCTTGAACAATTTTATAAAGAGTAAATCTGACCAAGCATAAACAAATTATGTAAAATATGAATACATAAATATTCATACATTTACCATGTCCCAGAGTGTGTGTTTATGCTTATACTCCCTCACATATTTAAACTGAATGTCCCCAGTTCTCTAGCTTTCTGGATTCTTTTTTTCAAAATAATTAAGAGCTTACTTAATTATTTTTAATTGAAATAGTCAATTTACAATGCATTAGTTTCTGGTGTACAGCATAGTGATTCAGTTATACATATGTATGTATATATTCTTTTTCATTATAGGCTATTACAACTTATTCTTATTGTTATTACAAGGTATTGAATATAGTTCCCTGTGCTATACAGTAGGACCTTGTTGTTTATCTATTTTATATATAGTAGTTAGTATCTACAAATCCTGAACTCCCAATTTATCCCTTCCCACTCTCTTACCCTGCTGGTAACCATAAGTTTGTTTTCTATGTCTGTGAGTCCGTTTCTGTTTTGTAAATACGTTCATTTGTGAAGTTTTTTTAGATTCCACATATACGTGATATCATAGGATATTTTTCTTTCTCTTTCTGGCTTACTTCACTTAGAATGACAATCTCCAGGTCCATCCATGTTGCTACTCTTTCTCTTAATGTCTATGAAAAATATTCAAGTCCCTATTCTTATATAATTGCAGGAAGTCCAACACACTTCTCAGTATTCCCTTGTTCTTCCTAATTACTGTTAACACTTTTAATTCTGAATTCTAGCTTTTTACTTCAACTCTTGATCTACTTTGGACATCTTGGCATCCTTATTACTGGTAACTGTTCTCTCTATACACTGACTCACCCCATGTGTAGATATAACCCACCCTGCATAACTTCTCAAGGTACCACAAACACAGTGCTTTTGCATGTAATAGGCTTTTATTAAAATTGGTCTAATGGAGGGGGAATATTTTTTTAAACATTTTTTATTGATTTATAATCATTTTACAATGTTGTGTCAAATTCCAGTGTTCAGCAATGGAGGGGGATTATTGCACAGAGCACATAACAACTTGTAAAAATTGACTATCAGACATCATTTCTGGCCATAGTGAGCTTTCATTACTGACAATCTGCCATGATGCTTGAGCCTATTCTCTCATCAATTTATTTTCCACTGACTCCTGGTACCTACTCTTGTCTCTTTGGCTGCCTGGTAGAAAATTCAAAATGCCGACCCCTTATTAAGAACAGCAATTTATCTCCTATTTATTTCAACCCCTACCTTCAGCTCAGAGCCTTTCCTTCATAATTGAAAGGCTCATTAATGTGTTTCCCCCAAATAAATCAGCTGTCTTTGTTCTTCGTTCCACCTTGACTACAGAAACAGCTGCAGGTATTTAAACAACACTTTTCTTTCATAAAATACCTTATGCCAAATAGGAAAGAATGTTGTCGCTGATAATGAATTCCTGAAAAGGTGAAAAGGGAGGGACTTACAAGAAATACTGACAGCCATTTATGAATGATTTTGCTTTGTAAATAACTTATGAACACCTTTACATAATGTTTTTATTATTTTCTTTTGAAGTAACATAATCTAATAAGTTTCATGCTGTGATCAAGGTGACTCTTTTGTGCTTTAAGATATAAAATCAAATTTATAGCCCCTATATCCAAAAAGAGGGAAAGGGGGGTATACTGAAGTATTGCTGAGCTAATAGAAAAAAAAAGTGGAATGATTTTCAACATTACTTCCATTGGCTTTTAAGACTAATTTGGCATTTAAGGGCAGGCCAGAAATATGCTGAAGTCAAAGACATAGAGTCTGGTCAGCTTACTGCTTAAGGGAATTATAGCAGCCTAGCTACTTTGAGGACAAAGGAAATGATTTCCATTTCAAATCTTTTTTTTTAAGTGCTCCTAATGACATGATTGAGCAGTAAACTAGAGTTATAAGTTTTCAAACAAAATCATATTAAAGGATTCACTTAAAAAGTTTGGTGTTCTCAGATAATAAACAGGAAAAACTCGAAAAATATATTTTGAGACTCCTCTCCTTTCTTCCTCAATCCTACTTAAAGAAGACTAAAGAGTGTGTGAAACTGATAACAGTTCTAAGCAGGAACGAAACAAGATATCTTAAAAGAATTGTTGTCTATAATCTCCCTACAATAAATAGTGGAAAACACTGCAAGTTCATTTGCAAATGTCACCACAGAGAAAAATGGTTGGGGAAGAAAAAGTCTGACGTTCTATCAGGAGGCACAGAAAACACATTTTAGCCCCCTCTCCCCCCCAAAAAAGTTATCATCACTGCTACTAAAGAAAAGGCAAAGTGTGAAAAACAACATAGCAACTCCACTCACAAATCACAAGTTGGAAAGAAGTTAGAAAGACAACTGATGAGAATCCCCTGCCAAGTTACTAACTGCTCTGTCTCTGTCAACATTAACATGCTGACTTCTCTGACACCACCCAACACACCTCCCAGAAGTTACACGTTACAAAGTAATTGGAGAGTTGTAAAAGCTTGCAGTTAATGGTAGACTCCTCTTTTTCCCTTTTGTTTGTAGAATTACACCTCTTCTGCTCAACCCAAAACACTTGTCCCAAACAACAACTTGTCTCAAATAACAAAACCAGTAACGGCTCAATTTTAGAATCTTTGTTATCACCACTCACTCCTTACCTGATTCTGTACCTCTAAGAAGACAATCTCTAAGCCATAATTTGATTTTCATATCATTTCTGTTATTTTATCATGTCCTATTCACGTACCGAATTTTGTACTATTATTTCTGTTCATGGTGATACACTACTATCTTCTCCTGTGCTATTTTAAACATTGTAAAAGCATAAGTTTATATCTTTCTGTACCTGATAGTGTGCAGAACTAAATCCAGATGGTGAACTTCTGAAAAAGAAAGTGTAACATATTTATCACGTAAAGATAAACCTGGAAGATGAAGGCACTATTTCTAATTCAAGATTAAAAGCAGAATTTGACTCTAAGCCTCCCTATATTGCCCATGGACAAGATGCTTCAAGGCAACATTGTATGATGGGTAGAAATCCATTTGCTTGGAAAAAGTGCTAAATGAGAATTCAAATTTAACACAAGGGACTGTTCTCATTAAGTGAGCTGTTAGATGCAGGGTGTTCAATAAAACAAGGAAAACATCCTCCTTTTTGGTTGTAAAATATTCTTTCTGTCCACTGAATCTTAATTTTAAAGAAGTATAATAATTGCAAAATACATGAAGAGGTCCGTTGCACAGAGCTTTAGTTAATCGTGAGCTATGTACAGCTCTTCTAGTATGTTCTCTATCCTCAGCATGAGTCAATGTCCTTGAAAACATTTGAGAAAATGAAGATAACTGAAATGGGAAAGACAACTTTTAGGCGCTGAGGGTTGCAACTAGTAAACTATTTCAAATAATGCCAGTCTTTTGAAATAAAGAAGTACTTACAAATACCATTGCCCCTAATAAGATGAAAACACCACATACTGATGATGCCAAGAGGATTTCTTAATCAATGCCTGCTAATTTTTGTATTCTTCTTACCATTTTATTGACTATTTGAAGTAATGAAACCTGGAATTGGAGGAAATTTTTCTCGCCTTAAGGAACTGTGTTAATATTATCTTCCAAACTTATCTGATATTCTTTGGAATACAAATTTAAGAAAAATTAATGGAGTAAAGCCATGTGGGAGATCATTCCTAGAGCTGTCGGTACATTCTTTGTCAAATATTTATTGAGATGCTATTTTGTGTCAGACACTGCTCTAAGTACTCGAGATTCAGCAGTAAATAAGCAAACAAGGTCCCTGATGTTATCAAAGTAAGATTCTAGCAGAGGAGACAGAGAATAAACAGAATAAGAATTAATTGTATAATATAATTTTGGGTAATGATCATTGCTATAGAGCAAAATAAAGCAAGTTCAAGTGCTGGAGCATGAAGGTACAGTTTTAGATAGCATAGTCAGGGAGGACATCCGATAAGAAGACATTACCAGTATAAAGACATTTCCACCAGAATAAAGAATGTGAGAGAAGATTCCAACATTTCAGAAACATGAAACGGCATGCATTTCTATTTCACCCAGAATTTACTAAACATTTATCATGTATCAGGCCATACCTAGGGACAAGTGATTAAAAAAACAAACAAACTAAAATCTGGGTTCCTACCTTCTAAGGTTTGCAGTCAAGTGGAGCAGATAGACACAAAACTCAAGGACTCTAGTCCTTACATTGTGATTAGCTCTATAAAGGGGGGCAGTGTCAGCCTAACAAAATTATTAAATAAGAAAGGTTGTCTCGGGTCACTCACATTGAATCTCCTTCTTATGTCCATTTCCCTCTTGTTCAGCACCCTCTGGTTTTATTTTTATGTATATATACCTTAGTTTGCAGATGGTGTCTAGAGGTATGTACCAACATTCAGTGGCCTTAGCATCCACTGATCTTAAATTGTAGAAATCCATCTGAAAGCGTTTCGGATTTGAGGCCTTTTCTGAGCCCTTCTCCACAGGGGAAAATCCACTAGCCCACTAACCATCTTCTCTATGGGGTGAGACTGTGTGGTGCCGCCCTCTCAGGGCAGATGTCTGACATTCAAATAGAGCCTTATAGACCTCAAAGGATTAAATGAAATGGGAGAGGAATTTTCTGCTTCTGAGGAGGCTGCTCACTGAAACTTTCAGTGTCTGTCACATCCCATTTAATAGTCAGTCTCTTAGGCCATCTACCTGTCGCTGTTTGCACCTATTAAGATCACAGAGCTGAAAGCCGGGCCATCTCGGCTATCCATAAAGACTCTTACTCAGTAACCTGGAGTGTGGAGAGGGAGTTTTCTTAAGTTTTCAATTTCTACTCCTTTGTTATCAAGCCCTTCATTAAGAAAGAGAAGGGAACAATGTATCTGGAAGGCATTAAGCACGTGTCACTGGGAACTCTTTAGAAAAGATGCACTTAGAAAGTAAAATAGTAGTATCTTCAGAAATTAAAGCATACAGTCCAGTTCAGCTTGCTTTTCTCTTTGTATCAAAATAAGTAAAATATTTGAAGTGGTCCTATTTCTTAAATCCCCTCATTCCTGCACATGCTGGCTGCCTATCTTTACAAGAGTTTCAGTAACCTTGGACTATATATATTTCAAAATATATGATGTGTGTGTACAAAATGGTATCCTGCATCTGAATATGTATTTTACTTAGATTTTTTAAAAGTTCCTCATGAGAAAAGAGAACATAAATCTCGTGAAGGATAAGAGGAACATACAGAACGTTCAGAAATATACACTAGGGAATCCTCCCATTCACTTCCTGCAATTGTACGACTGATAACAATGCTCTCATCTTAACTGTACTAACTAACTGAGGGCAAGGATCATGCATGTTGTCATTGCCATAATGAATCTCCAGCCTGACTCTTTTCCATATGGTAGGTATATGCACAGACATCAGTTACTACTTGAATAAATTGTTAAAAAGAAAGGAAGGGATCAAGGGAGGAAGGAAGCTCAGGTTAACTTATCACAAGCAAATGCCCACTTACTGCCTTGGGCCGTCCAGTCCTAGTCATGACCCAAATCATCCGAAGAACAAGACAACCTAACAGAATGGGAACAGTCGTCATAAATGAAAACAGATGAACTTGATCTTAAATGTTTGAGCCTCCTGAAAATCTCCCAAGAATCCCCCGGTTCACTAAATAAGTACCAGTGGCAGAGATGCCCCCAGCCCTGCCTGGTGTTTTGGAAAGCCCTCCACGGCTGATGAACTGAGCAGCAACCCAGTCAATCAGACACAGGAGAGGTCCTCAGTTCCCCAGCTAGCTTGTATGTTTTTACAAGCCCCACAGTCACCACAAACTCCCAGTCTCATACCCAAGAGTGGGCTTTCCATCCATTCTCACAGTTGGCTTCTGATTCTTCTTTTAACGTGATTTACAGGGATAAAAATGTGAAGGTTACTTCCTCAGTGTGGTTTTTGCTGGCCCACTCAGTCCCTTAGATGGTCCCGGAGCCACAGCACCCTAGAATTAACATCAACAGTCTTGCTGAGGAAATAAGCACTACAGGACTGAAATGACAGCTGTGTTGGAGGCGCTGACCTTGCACTAGAACTGAATGCAGACCAGGATTTTTGACTTGAATGCATCTCAAGAGATTTGTGGGATGTACACATAGGTTATCTGGAAATAATTCAAGTCTACCTCCTCAAGTTAGATCTGACAATCAGATTAAAACTGAAGAGAACAGGACATCAACTTATTTTGCAGTGTGGCTTTCTCTTAGAAACCTGCTGACACTGTTTTTTAACCATGATAAATGATGTGAAAAAAAATGGATATGCTAAGGTAGGGATGGAACATCTTTAAATGAATACCTAGGCACCTTAATTTAGCATAAAGTCCTCATTCCCCCATACCCCTAATCTACATTATATAAGAGGTATCACTTCTTTTGTCACTTCTTGGTCCACCTCGTTGAGTGAAAGCTCAAGTCCACCAGAAGTGTAGGTTTTCCCCAGACAATAGCCAATGCTGGGGAATCTCTGCCCTCCGATAATCAAACAGTGAGCAGGAAGATTCTCAGGAGTAATGGTATGAGCCAATACCATTCAAAAGACTATGTGCTTTGGTGCAGCCAGTATGGAAAATAGTATGGAGATTCCTTGAAAACTAAAAATAGACTTACCTTATGATCTAGCAATCTCATTCCTGGGCATGTATCTGGAGGAAACTCTAATTCAAAAAGATATATGCACCCCAATGTTCATAGCAGTGCTGTTTCCAATAGCCAAGACATGGAAACAATCTAAATGTCCACCAACAGATGACTGGATAAAGAAGCTGTGGTATATTTCTACAATGGAATACTACTCAGCCATAAAAAAGAATAAAATAATGCCATTTGCAGCAACATGGATGGACCTGGAGATCATCATTCTAAGTGAAGTAAGCCAGAAAGAGAAAGAAAAATACACTATGATATCACTCATATGTGGAATCTTAAAAAAAAAATGACACAAATGAACTTATGTATGAAACAGAAACAGACTCACAGACATAGAAAATTTATGGTTACTGGGGGGGAAAGGGAGAGGTGGAGGGATAAACTGGGAGTTTGGGGTTTGCAGGTACTAAGTACTATATATAAAATAGATAAACTACAAGGTGCTACCATAAAGCATAGGGAATTATATTCAATATCTTGTAATAACCTATAATGAAAAGAATAAAAGGAATATATGCATATGTATAACAATCACTATGCGGTACACCAGAAATTAACCCAACATTGTAAACTGTCTATATTTCAATAAAAATCAAAATCCTATGTGCCACTGTGCTAAATAATAATAATAATAATAGTAGCAAACATTTATTGAGTGCTTACTACACGCCAGTTACTGCACTGTTTTACATCCATCACTTCCTTGCATTGACAGAGCCCTGTGTAGTGAGCACTAATATTATTAATCCTCCCTTTACAGAGCCGCGATCAATCTGCCTCTCTTAGGTAAAGACAGCAGACTGTAACTCAGGATAATTTCCTGGATCATCCTGCCCAGAATTATGTCTGTCACAGGGATAACACCACCACCAACAATAAAAAACAAAACAACAAAAACAGCAGCAGCAGCACTTGGCTAAATGCTTGACTGCATTATTTCCTTTAATCCTCACAGTAATATTCTGAGCTGAGAAACAGTATTTCTATTTTCTAGACAAGAAAACTAAGGTTTAATGAAATTAAGAAAGTGCCCGGGGTCCCATATTAAGTAGGGAAGGCACAATTTTAACACACAGGTTTCTCGGTCTCCAAAATCTGGGCCCTTTCCCAAGCTTTCCAGGGTCCCCTGTACTCCTTATAGCCTGCTACATTCAGGAGGTAAACCCCATATTCTTTATGTGAATTTCATAAATGAGTTAAAGCTATTTTAAATTCAACATCTGTTATAATCATAACCAGAAACGGCTTTCTTTAACAATTAACAGCTGAGGCCTACAATTATTTTTGAGGGAGTCCCTGAACATCGGAATAAGGTCAGAAGAAAATTGTCACCAGTTCTTATTTCTAGCTCAAGTTTTTAAAAATCAGAACTTTTACTATTATTGTGCAGCTCTTTTGGGGGAATTCCCAAGAGTATTTTTAGCAGGCAATAAGATTTCTTTGTTATTCTTTAACTATTTATTATGTTTCAAGAAGAGAACATCTATTACCTACTGATTTTGAGGGTTGGATATTTCTCTCATAACAGATGGTCTTTTGTTCACATCTCGATTCCCTTGACTTTCTAATTGCTAATATATGTGTTACTACTAATTATACCTTAGCAATAACCTCACTCCAGTAAGAAGGCACTTATGGCTGTTTTTATAGAGCTGGTGTCTCAACTTTTATAGCTTTCGCTATGAACTAGCTTCCAGACGTGAACAGGACTTCACACAATGGCTGAAGATACAGTTCTCTTCATGTTGTCTTGAATGAAGGGAAAGCGTCTAGAGGGACAATAAAAGAAGGAAAAAGAAAAGAGTTCTACAAGAAAACCAAAGAGGCAACTGTAAAGTCGTATATACTCAGGCTACCCAATTCCATAGTTTAATATTGTCATGGCATGCCTGCCCAGGGACCAACCAGCCTTGGCTTATACATGACTAAAACCAGAGAACTGTAAATAAACTATTTGGCCTAGTGCCTGGGCAGATTATAAATTAGCCCTCAAGAAATGGTAACAATTATGATTAAGGTGATTGGCTATTTCTCTGATGGCCTCAGCAACACCTGGCATTTTTAGCGACCTCACTCTGAGAAGCTCCAATCTCCTTGTAGGTTACTCCCTCTGTTTAAACTCAATGATCCCATAGGGAATGTGGGAGACCAATCTCTTGATGATGTTTGCTGGAAATAGGTAAAACAGGAGCCTTGAGTAACGTACTGGGAATAAAAAGTGAGTCAGTGAAGAAACTCAAAATAGCACTCAATATTTTTGACTCCTAGTCCTGTTCTTTTGTATTTTTCCATAGATGGAGGCTTGAAACATCTGAACAGACTAAGAACTTTCACACGCATGCATTATTTTACTTAAATCTCTGCATAATACTATTAGATATTATTGTTGCTGTTAACCTTGGTTTTTAAATGACAACACTGAGGCGCAGAGAGGTTATGTAACTTTTCCAAGATCACACAGCTAGGAAATGCCAGAGCAGAGATTCTCATTCAAGTTTCTCTGACTCCAGTGCCCCTGATTTTAAACACAGCACCACCTCTACCATGTGATACATGTGATTATGAAATAAGCATCAGATGGCTTAGCGGCATGAAACTGCAGTCTAGAGAAGAACATAGATACTGAAACCACTAATTACAATACTTTAAGGATATTGCTCAAAGTAAGACATATGCAATTGCAGTGGAAGTACAGGAGAAGGCAACAGAAGGAAGGCTTCACAGAGGAGACGTTTTGAACTCAGGTAGGAGGAGGACATTCTCAGCAGAGGGAATGGTACATACAAAGGCACAGGAGCACAAAAGAATGTGTATTCATTTATGGCCAGAGTGCAACAAGCAAGAGGGTGTGGATTAGGAAGAGAAGAGGCTGGACAGGTCACATCATGAAATGCTTTATTCTGCTACAGTAGCAGGTACATTTAAAAGTATTCTGAAAGACTAATTTTCTGTGAAAGGTCCATGTCTTATATCAAAGCTGTAGGTATTTTAACCCTCCCAGTCAACTTAAAATGCCATTTAAGAAATGACACCTTGAAACAAAACACCTTAACCCAAATGGTGAGTTAAATGGTGGGGATTTCTGGCACATCATGGGGATGGGGTTCTACTTTTGGCAAAGAGGCTTTTCTTAGTAACCCTTTGTGTCCCAGTCAGTAGCTTGCCTAAAAGCAGATAAAGGTCAGCTTTCTTTCCTGCATTTCCGAGTAGTCATTTTTAAAAACTATTTTTTTTGTTTTTATTGAAATACAGTCAGTTTACAATGTTGTGTCAATTTCTGGTGTGCACAATAATGTTTCAGTCATATATATACATACATATATTTGTATTCATATTCTTTTTCATTATAGGTTACTACAAGATATTGAATTTAGTTCCCTGTGCTATACAGGAGAAACTTGTTTATCTATTTTATATATAGTAGTGTGTATCTGCAAATCTTGAACACCCAGTTTACCCCTTCCCATCTCTTCCACCCAGTAATCATAAGTTACAGACCGAGTAGTCATTTTTGGCTGGAACATATGAAATGCTGAGATCTAAGCCATATTTTCTCTCTTACTCACTTTCTTCCAAGCTTCCTACTATTAACTGTTTTCCTCTTACCTCTGTTTTCTATTCCCTCAACATGTTTCTCCTTTTTATTTTCACTGCTAGGCAAGCCCATTCCCCGCCCCATAGTCTCTCCCCCGTCAAATCCGTTTTATTCACACTCCATACTCACCTCCGCTCCCCTCTCTGTTATCCTACCAGTGCCACCTCTTTGGTTTCATCTCTCATTTTTAGTGATACTTTAATTGCATGGGGGAAATCTGTTTTCTGTGTTATTTGGTTCTCAAGAGCTACAGTCCTTAATGTTTGTAAAAGCTACCTACTTTTGAAGACAAATTCAGGAGCTTAAAAGTGTGATCCAAGGGCTCACTTTCCTTTGGCATTGAGGGACCCCTGCTCCCTCTCCCTTATAAACACAATCTGATTTACTTGCAAAAGTTGCTTGTTTGTTTTTGCTCTGAGTTCAAATTTATTAAACCTATTGTTCCTTTTCAAACTTTTCACTTAATAAAAGTGCCCTTTTCGGAAGTGAGTTTCCCATTCCTTTACTGGTATTCTTCCTACTTCTCCTATAGAACATTAGCTTTCAAGATACTGTATACAATTCTAAGAATAGAATTATAAGTAAGTATAGGGAAGAAAAAAATTTCATTCTACCTTCATAGGTTCTCTGGCTGGGCGTAAGAATTAAATTGATGTAAGACAGGTTAAAAGAAGAAAGGCATATACATTTTATTTAATATTTTTACATGCACACAGGAGTTTTCATAATGAAAATGATGATCCAAAGAACCCCTTAGGCCCAAAAGCTTCTATACCTTTTGAATCAAAGAATGATAAATTGTGGGGATGTGACAAAGGGGCTTAGGCTGGGGGCAGTAATTTGTGGAAGAGTGAATAGGAAATATATAGGGTAAACTATTGGAAAATAAGGGGTACTTCAGTAGGTCTTTTTGGACAAATCCATGTTAGCATTGACTCAAGTCCGCGGTGATAAGAATGTTCTCTCCTTGGAAACTTTTATGTCCTGCTTTTTGGTAGAAAGGGGGAGGTCGGAGAGCTCTTCCTGCATTTGCTGTTTCTCAACTGCCTTCAGCTCAAAACAATCAATATGCCAGAGCAGCATATTTTGGGGTTATATGTTTAAGATCCCTGCTAAATCAACATCTCAATCATCTTAGTTCAGGTGACTGAATATCTACTATATTCCTAGTGCACATGATGCTAGATGTGTTGTGTCATGTAAGAGGAGTCAAGGCAGCTTCTTTCTCATGGGGATACATTTGGTAACTGATGCAGGTAAAGCATTTCAGTGTTCTCAGACCATTGTGTATCACAATCATCCGGAGAGTATAATCAAAATGAATATTTCTGGACCCCATTTCCATGCATTTTGAGCATGTGTGCTAGGTTATTTGGTGGAAGGAAGTTCCTTGAACTATACTTTGAGAAAACCTGATCCACAGTCATCTAACCCAATTGAATCCTTTTGGCTTGGCACATTGCCCAATGGATTTTACTGTTAGAGTTCAAATCAGAATAAGTCATTTCCTTCTTATAAATGATGTGAGTAAGGCAAGGACTAGGAACCAAAAAAACTACAATGAAAGAAACCTACCTTACTTTTGTTGAAATCCTATGGTACCATATAAATTAGAACTTAATGCTGCATTTTATCATTATCTGTTGGAGAGTTGGAAAGAGAGAGAGAGAGAGAGAGAGAGAGAGAGAGAGAGAGAGAGAGAGAGAGAGAGGCAGTGTGTGTGTGTGTGTGTGTGTGTGTGTGTGTGTGTGTGTGTGTTTAGCCTTGCCTCCCTGTTTAAAGAACTAGTTCTACAAGCTGGGCAAACAGCTGATACTAAAATGTATATCAATAATATACCCACAATATGAGCATCACTAACTTTTCAGAAACGCACTTATTGCTTTTAGTGAGAGACAACTGAATATGACACCTTAGCTGTGAACCTAGAAAACCCCAACGCCTTTGCTGTGGACAAACTACAGTGTAGCCTTTCTTGCCACAGAATTGTATTTTATTCCACCGAGTGGTGTGAAAGCACTTCTCTCTTAAGGGCTGATTTGTGCATCCAGGGGAAAAAAAAAAAAGCCAGGGTTGTCACAAGATATATCTTTGTTACTTTGATGCCCAGATTCAGATACCATTATTTATACCCTGTATTAATCACTGGGAAATCTGCACCATCCTGAGACATCATACATCTTATTGACATTCAGATAGTTATCTTACAAAAGCACAGATAAGACAAAAGTCGAGGTGTTAGAAAATTAAACAAAAACATTGTCTTTAGACTTCTCCCATAGTGGGTGTGAACAAAATGTCTTCAAATAATCCATTCTGTGATTAAACTTGGTTTCCTACAGAAATCTTTCCATTTTTTATTTACTTAAGGGCTACTGCTATCAGTTTTGTTTTCAGAGATGCTTCTTTAAGGGGCATTTGAAGTTAGTTACTTTGTTTTGCTGTAGGAATCAATGCCCCAGACTATTTGTCAGGTGAGTCATGATACAGGAAGAAATACGACTGCTGATATTAATAGTAATGCCACTATAGTTAAAGACTTCCACACAAATGTTCATAGCAGTGTTATTCACTATAGCCAAAAAGTGGAAACAATCTCATATGCCCATCAACTGATGAATGGATAAAAATGTGGTATGTCCACACAACGGAATATTATTCAGCCGTAGAAAGGAATGAAGTACCTCATGCTACAGCATAGAAATGTCGACATTAACCTGGAAAACATCATGATAAGCAAAAGAAGCCAGTCACAAAAGCCACATTTTGTACGATTCTACTTATGTGAATTGTCCAGTATAGTCAAATCCACAGTGACAGAAAGTAGGTTAGTAGTTCCCTGGGGATGGCTGGAATGAAAATGTTCTAAAATGGATTACGGTGATGGTTGCAAAACCTGTTAAATTTACTAAACATTCATTGAAATATACAGTTAAAATAGGTGAGTTTTATGGTGTGTAAGTTATAACTCAGAAAATTTGGTTTTTTAAAGCAACTTTAAAAAGCCAAGGGGGAAAGCTGAAACAGCATTTTTCAGAGATATTTCAATAAAAAGGAGAATCCCAGGGGTGGGGAGTAATAAACCTTGAGAGTTAAATAAAATAATAATAATAATGCCATTTTCCAGTATTGAACACTTATGGTGTGGCAGGCACATCACTAACTGCTTTACATATATCGTCTCCTTTGAGTCTCACAGCAACAGTAAGAAGTTGAATTACTGTACTGCCTTCATATATGAGGAGGCAGGCCTATAGGGTTTAAGTCAATTGTACAAAGTCACACCACCAGTAAGGGTTAGAACTAAGATTCGGAGACAAAGCCTGAGTTCTTAACCGTATGCTGTAATTTTCAAGTAAATATCTTACTGCTAACTCCCCATTTTCAAGACCCTCCCGTCAGGTTTACAAGACTGCCACCTCTCCACCCTCCTCCCCTGCCCATGTCTCACTCATCTCAGCAGGAAAGTGACTTATGCTCAGAGGCCCCCTACTTCCTGCAGTCTCTACTATGGAGATGTAAATAGTTTGATTTTTAAAAAATAATTTAAATGCTGTGGTCAAAAATTGCTTTGGATCTTAGACTTATCCAATATTATAAACCCTTGTTATTTCTGAATTCTCTAGTATTCCAGAATTCTCTGACTGTTTTTGGTAATTTCTTTTTAGTTCACCCTTCCTCTGGCCCATGCCATGTAGCGAATGTCAAGCAGCCGGCCTAGTATCTTTGGTATGCCCATTTGGCAAAGGCCCTCAAAACATTTATGAAAATGTAAGAATGGGAAAATTAAAGATGAAGCAGCACAGATGCCTTTTGCTGAACACTGCTGTCTAAAGAAACTTTGCTCTGGAATGCTATTAAGAAGGGAAAATGACCTATTACCACAGTGCCATTCTCTCTCTTCCATTTAACTTTCTAGTATAAACATTAAAAGACAGCAGATTGTTCCCTTGTGGATCTAACTAGCAAACTTAAAAGCCTGATTAAAAAATGATGATAGAAAGCAAAACTATATCTTTAAAAGCATGTAATCTGTTACCACCATAACAGGCATGCAAAAGAAACCCTCAAACTCCATCCCAGAATGAGAGTAAAACTCCAGCACCACAGTAAGTAATAAAACAGGCTGAAATGCGTGCACTGCCAAAGTGCCGATTGCTATTTTGGGAAAAACCTCTATTTGCACTATGTCAGACTGGCATTTCTGGGTTAATAGAATGTACCCTAACTTTCAGGGAAGCCATTCAAATATGCAGCTGATTATTTACTCCTGAGACTCACCTGCTCTTAAAATAGTTAGACTAAAAACCAAAAACAAAACCAAAAACACCTCTACAGAAAAGATGGTAAGAATCACTCTGGAAGGTTGTACTAAGCCCTTGCAGACTAAAGCCAAATGATTAAAATATTATGCACAATTAATTTTTTAAATATATTTTAAAATTATGCATAGGTTATTTCCAAAGAATATATACATCTCAAGGCTAAGGTTATTTATGATAACAGGTAGAGGTTTCTGCAAGAGAATGATAAGGATCTGCATTTACTCAGAGGGAAACATTCCACTGAAAGCACAGTGTTAGAAAGTTCCACATAGAAAAATAGTAATACAAAGGGATAAAAACACTATTTTCATCACATTTGTTCTCAAATTGAAAATCTGTTCAAATCAAATATTGAGTGTCTCTCATTAGTCAGAGCTCTGCCAGTTTCCTTTGTCACCTTGGACAGGTTGCTTTATCTCCTTCAGTCTTGGTTGCATCTGCTGAAGTTCCTTCTAGCTTTAAAAGTCTATGACATGTAGTACTGTCTGAAGTCTGGGAGGGTTTATACACACACACACACACACACACACACACACACACACACACGAATACTACTCAGCCATAAAAAAGGATGAAGTAATGCTATTTGCAGCAACATGGATGGACCTGGAAATTGTCATTCTAAGTGAAGTAAGTCAGACAAAGATATCACGTGGTATCACTCATATGTGGAATCTAAAAAAATGACACAAATGAACTATTTACAAAATAGAAACAGGCTCACAGACATAGAAAACAAATTTATGATTATCAGAGGGGAAGGAGGGGTGGGATAAATTGGAGTTTGGAGTTTGTAGACACTAACTACTATATGTAAAATAGATAACAAGGCCCTACTGCATAGCACAGTGAACTACATTCAATACATTGTAATATCCTATAATAAAAAGGAATATGAAAAGGTATATATCTCTACAGATAGATAGATAGACAGATAGATAATAGATACATAGAGGAAACTGAATCACTATGCTGTACACCAGAAACAAACACAACATTGTCAATCAACTATACTTCAATTTTTTAAAAAGAGTCTATAACAATGTCTTCTGCTTCTCCTGTGCCCCCTACAGCACCTAGTAATACGGCACTAACCTTGACTTCCTAAACCAGTGAATGGGATCAGGATTATCCATTCACTTGCCTAATAAACACTATTATTTGCCTCTAGGGCAGGTCCACTTGACACAAAATTGTAAAGTAGACCCTTCCATTGTTGTAGGCCTTTATTTGCACTAGAGTCCTAGGGCCCTTGTTTTTCTTCCTCCTTTTTCCTTTAAGGCCTTAAACTAACAGAACAACATTCACACAGTGAAATTTCACCTGCTCATTGAGAGAGCCATGAGTGAGGGAAAGAGAAGAAATGCCTGCACCTTACTGATACCTGAAACTGTGCCATATGTGGGTTAGCTACTCCACATACTCTGGATGAGGATGGTGTTAAAACCAAGACCACACTTCTAGTTGTATTTGTCCATTTAATATTCCTTTACCCAATGACCATAGACTTCATGCCTCTACCTACAACCATCGCACAAATGCACACTATGTGATAGAAAATAAAAAGCCAGAGGGGAAAATAAGACTGGCTCAGCGCACATGAGCTCCAAACCCAGAGATAACCATTGGGGAAGGCATGGCAGGAACAGGAGCAACTACCCTAGGACTTGTACACACTGAAAACCAGCCTGCTAAAATCAGTGTGTGGAACCAGGGATGACGTTCCTCTCTCTATTAGAAAGTTCAGTTGTCACTTTGAAAGAGTAAAAACTAGTATTGCCTTTAATAATCAGTTTATCAACAGTGAGTCACCCAGTCAGTACAAGGTATATTGTTTAAGGTACGAAAGAGCTTCTGATTTTTTCTACTTTACCTTTGTCACTTCTTTCCATAGACTTTTCTCTCCTTGGCATTTTTCTTCTCACTTGTTCTAGGTGTCTGCCCATTCCTGACCCCAGCACTAGATCTTTGTAGCGTATCTACGTTATCAGCTCACATGCCCAATGTGACTGCAACACTCTTGTTAAAAAGATCATTTCAAGGAAAACACGATCAGGTAGAAATGAATCTTTCATCTTCTTTAAAAGGGAGGAGCTGTGCTCCAATGTGCGTGGCACTCTGCTCAGTGTGAAGCACTTTCACCTTTGGCACTGGTGGATTTTGTGGCTAGAATCTTAGCGTGGGAAGAGACTTCACAGATTGTCAGGCCCTACTGCCACTCAGTTGAAATCCTAAATCCTGTTTGATGTCCCTAGGATTTATATCAGAACAGAATTTTCTTCCTTGGCACAAACAGGAGGTATACTCCGAGACTGAGCCAAATAGCAGTAGAGATGAGATGGCCTATGGAACATTAATCATACCTCCCGCTGGGAAAGCAGCACTGACCCGTATCAGATGACCTAGGTTTAGTTTAGTTCTGGACAAATCACACTATCTGAACCACAGTTTCCACATTGACAAAATGAAGTTGTAGGATATGCATCAGCATTCCAGAGCTGTACCTGGTGAGGAACTCTTCTTTTTAATTTCCCTCAAAGTCTGACGAACTGTTCAGTTGAACAAAGAACTGAAAGCCTCTCATTAGTCAGTTCTCCTATTCTCTTTCACAACTGAAGACAAGTCACTTCACTTTATTCAGTCTCAGTATCCCTTCTCATCCATCTTTGTACCTGCTTCCACATCTAGCCAAGCCTTTCACTTAGAGGGGAGCTGGAGATGCAGGTTGCTGGCCAGAGTGAAAGGCAGTTATGAGAAGGAAGCACAGATGGGGAATAACAAAAGCAGCTGGCAGCTAGATTTTTTTTTCTTGGCAGAGAGCCCCCTTGAGAGAAGGCTGTAATTGCAATAATTCTGTCTTTTTACAATTGACCAGGTAAGACTTACAGAACCACTGGTATATTGCAATTTAATAATTGTGGGTCCTGCTTTTAACCTATTCTCTCCAAGCCTTGCAAATCTATCCTTTCCCTCTGAGAAAGGAACTGACAAGGGCTTCAGTTACCCTGTGTAGATGGTGGGAGAGGTAAGGGTGGTGGAAGATGATACAACTGGAACCCAACAGTGACACAATCTCAAAATGTGTTCTCGGTTTATTCTTGGAGACATGAGTTCTCAGGGTGCCAGGTGAGCTTAACTGCTTCATGACTGATCAACTGGTTTGGAATTTGGGGAGTATAAAATTTTACTGCTCACACACAGAGAAGAATTGACTGAAACTGACCTTTTGATTTCTTTGCTAGATCTCAGGATTCTAGGGCTCATCAGCTATCTCTTTCTTGAAACGTAAGGCCTACACAGCGGGCCCTGAGAAAGTTGTATATAAGGAGCTGATGTTCTTTTAATTTAATGAAACATATGCTTTAATTCAGCAGGAAATATCTAGTATATTTGTTCTACAAATTAGCAATATATGTTATATCTGTATATGAAGATTTAAATTGTTTTCTCTCCAAATAATGTGAACTGAGGTGAGACGTTCCCTACCAGGTTCTCATAAAGGGCCACATAAAGTCAGTCATAAAAAGCCTTATTCCAAATACCCATTTGCTTTCCCCTCCCTTCTGCAGTAGTTCTGGTCAAAGTTCACAAAGCAAAAGTGACACAAATACCCACAAGGAGAGGGGAAATAACACCCAGTACTGCTTCTCAGAGCTGACAACTGTATTCACAAATGATGATGATATATTATATAACCTCATTAAGTCTTGAAATGCCACAGCTTTTGGAGAGACAAAACATAGCCAAAAAAAATACACATTAGGTAAAGATAAAAATCCCTTATGTGTCTGAAATTTCAGAATAACTGTCTTTTAGTTGATGTGTCCCTTATCTTCATAAAACATAAGATTCTATAGCTTTGAGAATCAGAAATCATTCCCTTTGGGGAAACTATCTCCCTATCAAAACTCGGCTCATTATTTAAAGGGAATAATAGAGTAATCCTTGATTTTTGAGAGAAATGGCATATAACTTTGGCCTAGAAGACATAAGACTGAGAAGGCTGAAAATTATCTCCTGTTACCTAAGGTCATACAATTCTAACAAAGGTAGCTGAGAAAGCAGAGCTGATGAGATGTTACTTTCTGTAAAGCGTGCAAAGCATTATAGTGAGGACTATCACTTAAAAAACTTGTAATTATATGGTGAACTACAAAGAGTTAGGAGGCCTCTAAAGTAATCAGAAGATGGAAAAAGAGGGGAAAAATGCCTGGGGCACACAAGAAGACATATAAGATAAAAAGAAAGAGGTGGTCATGGTAGAATGAGTCAACTACATCCCTGAATGCAATAAAACAGTGCTTTTACAGATATTAATGTGCACACAAATCACATGGAGATCTTGTTCCAATGCACATCACAATGGAGTAAGTTTGAGGTGAGGCCTGAGATTTTGCATTACTTACAAGCTCCAAGGTGATGCTCTTGTTGTTGGACCACAGACATGGACAGACATAGAAAGGTTCATAGACAACCAAGTTCTTGAGTAATCCAGGCTGTTACTCGTCAAACACACTGGCGATTTTAGATCAACATCATTAGAACCTGTAGTAAGAACTACAATGTGAGGCATTGTAGGAGGTCACAAGAAAGTAAATCCCTGTCCCTGTTTTTATTATGGTTGCACTCTAGTTCAAGAGGAAACACTAAAAAGGAATAGTTTTCCCCAAGGTCATAGAAATGATCCTTCATGCTTAGTGCTCTTGAGTTACCTTTTTCTCTTTTGCATTGGCTGCTTTATTTAGGGGCTTGTGACTGACAACTGTCTCCAACCCAGCCCCTCCCTCCTCTACAACAGCAACCAAACATGAAATCGGGCCACCCTGCCAGGGGGCCCCTGGGACTGTGGCTGGAACTGCAGGCCCAAGGCCTTGGAGGGCAGGGAAGGAGGGTGGGCAGTCCAGTGCACACGGACAAGTGCTGGTGACATGGGTGAGGAGGCTGGAGAGTCCTGAGGCAGCCTCAGCTGGGCCTGCCCTCCCTGGGATGTCCTGACCAGGGCCCCAGCGGAGCCAGGGGCCAGAAGAGGGAGCGAGTCAAAGGCTTTGAGAGCTGAGAGAGGCAGTTCAGGCCCTTGGGGGCCCAGCAACCCTTCAACTCCACCCCGTGCCCACGAGGACACCCCCACAGCCACACCTGCAGCCATACACACTCACACTCACACGCATTCCACACACACAAAGGGCTGCAAAGGCCCTGGACCCACACCCCAATCCTAGAATGTCTCTGGATTGGTACCCAGCAGGCGGGGCTGCCAAGGGGGGGTCGGTCTTATGCATTGCTGCTGATTGGCTGCCTCACAGGCATCTATCCAATCGCTGTATACATCCACTGGTTCTGATAGATAAGTGATGGGTGTCTGGAATTCCGCTAGGCACACGGTACAGGAGATCACACCAGTGTTGCGGGCCCTATCCATTTTCACGTCACAAGAATTCTTGTGGTTGCAGAAGGGTTAGGTGAACTGGGTCTCTGGGGTGCCTGTCATCTTCTTCTTGGGGGGTGGCTTCCGTTTTGACTTCTGTGCCCCATGTCTGCAGGAGGGCAAACCTGCACTCGCCGATCCTCGTAGCAACTGCCCTCTTAAGTTACCCTTTGTGCAACACGGTATTTAAATACTTTCTTGAGGGAATCCAAAGAGATCATAGATTGGGGGAGAGGGAAGAAGGCTGAGGGAGTGAGCATAGAACATATGTGGGGGATTTAATTTCACAGTGTAAAGTTTCCATTAACATTGAACAAAGCATTTTTCCTCCCTCCCTTCACTGAGGGGGGCAGTTTACCCTTGAACCAAATGTGTGAATTAAATTTAGTTAATATCTCACATACTGCAGAGGAAATTTCACAGCTTATAAAGGACTGGTATGGTGAACACCACCTTGAGACAATTCATAGTAATACCCTGAGTCTTGAGGTCCTACAAGATCATTATTAAAATGGGTAGAAATAGGACTCAGGGTCTCAACATTTTCACCCCTCATTGAATTTTCAACATTACAAGTAAGCATAATTTGATAAAAATCAAATTATACTCCTGAACCTTGAAAGGTACATGCTCCTCAACATTTTCATCTGTAGTATAATTTCAGTGTTAAAGCTAGGTAGGATTCTAATAAAAATGAAATTATACCGCTGAACTCAGCACGAGGCACCAATTTTTTTAATAACAGTTTCGACCTATTCTCATTTCACCAGCTGAGTGTTTCCTATACCTTGTAAGAACTCAATAATGGAAATTTTTTAAGAGTCTAGATTCTGCATTGTATAAAAATCTTTAAAAAATGAGAAGTTTCTTCCACGTTTGTGACACTGGTATCTTTTACCATGACTTCAGTATGCAGTGGCCGGTTTCAACCTCTCCCTGTCCATTTTATTTTCACCTGCTCTTCGTGATGTTTAATCCTGGTCATTCATCACTTGAAATCTAAGTTTCTCTCCTTTTCTGATGACTTGGAGCATTAAAACTACCTCTCAAGAGAGATGTGTATGTTGAAAACGGCTGTCAAGACAGCCAACTGGAATAGCGAATGTAGCCCTTCAGGTGGTAGGTAGATGATCTGGAACTCTAAGTCTATTCTGTCTAAAGATTCTTCAAGCCCTGAAGAACATCTCAGGACTGAGAAGTCTGATTTTTTTTTTCCCCTTTTTGTTATCTTACATTTCTGAAACTTTCTTCAAATTTTGGAATAAATTTGGAGGAAAAAACTAGTGTTCTATGTTGGGAATCTTTGAGACAGCTCAGCATGTCTCCACTTTAACACCATATAATATATTGATAAAGAGTGTGGCCACTGGAGCCAGGCCATTTGGAATTTGAATTATGTCTTTGTCACTGTGCAAACTTAAGAAATTTATACAGTCCATCTATGCCTCACTTTCCTCATCTGTTGAGTATGATCATGATAATAATAAAATATAATAATGGCTATCCCATAGTGTTATAATGAAGATTAGATGAATTAATCTCTATAAAGCTCTGAGAATAGTACCTGGGACATAGTAAGCACTCAATAAACACTAGCTATGTTAATGTCAATTATTATTTTTCATCTTAGAAGAGAGGAGGAATGACTTTTGTAAGTAGGGAGAGTATTTGGGCATATAGGGAGGAGAGCGGAGGGAGGGGCCAGGGATATAGAGAAAAGTAGCATTAGTAAAATGTGTGAATGGAGACGTGATTAAAGCAGAGAGCTGTAGAGTCAGGTATGGAAGATGTGATGGGGAAGAATGGCTCCTTTTCTCACCCTTACCAAGTGACCCACTTACAGACTGACAGCTGTAATAAAAACTTGCTCCAGAAAAGTTGAAATATGGGGAAGAAAATTATAGAATGGTACACAGAGGATAAAATATAATTATCTTTCTTTAAATCTGTGTGTGCGTGTATGAAAGCGAGAGACAGAGAATGCATATGACCTAAATAGGATATGAAAAATTGCTAAGCCCTAGAAGTTAGGGCTTTGTTATGTTCACTTGTAAAACCAAATCTGTAAGTGGAGGATCCTAAACATTTGCTATTTTAAGCAGCACCTATATTTCAGGTGATAATTAAGTACTCTAAACTTCTATCAAAATTATTGTCAAGTCTTTGATGGCTCATTGATTTTAGAGGCCACATCAGGTTTCTCTCTCTCCCTGGGTGCTTATAGTAATGTACAATAATAAAAATTAAATAACATGCTGAATGGTGATTTAAAAACAGCTGTGCACCGTATATTTAGGAGAGACAGAAGGGGCAGGAATATAATCTAAGTATATTCTGTGTGATTCTCCTACTTTACACTGATATAAAAAGAAATCTATCATATATAAATACCAGCACAATGGTGAAAAAAGAACATTTAGAAATCCCACCAATTACATCCTCCCATCCAGAGCAATACCATTGTCTTAAACAATCAACCCATTTCTTTACCAATCCCAGCAAATATCAGGGATGTGAAAAACCTTAGAACTCATATATCATCTCAATAAAACATTATGAATGAAATAATGTCATAGTGGTGTTTATAGAACAAGGTTATCTGAAATTGTGAACCTTTAAGAATAGTATAGAACATATTTTCTTTAACCCATTCTCCCCCTCTAAGAATACTTAACTTTAAAAGATTTAATTCATAGACTCTCTTCAAAAAAAACTTTTCTTTTTTATACTACTGATACATAACAACGTTGGGGCAATGGCTACTGACATTCTTCATTCTAGGAAGGAAGGTATTATATGTAAACAATGGAAATATCACCATTATGAAAGTAAAGTTTAAGATTTTCTTTACAAGAGAGTTCATGGACAATCACTTACAAGATTTAAAACATTCAGTTCCTGTGACTTCAAGAAAGATTCCAAGACTTCATTCCTAACATCAAGGAGAAATGTCAAAATATGTAAGACACGACTTCCAGATCACAAAAGGTGCTATTTAGGCGGAGTTCGTGTCTGCCTATGATTCAGAAAACCAAAACTGTGAAATGGATGGACTTTTGAGGCATCTTATGTATGTTAGCTCTTCTTTTCATTCTTTTCCTTTGATAGGCTTATCTTTATTTTACACTCAAACTTGCTCTGTGATATTTTCCTCTTTCCCTGTAAACCTGATGTTTTATTCCTTGAAGAGACCTCCCTTTGTCTTGCCATGCTTTTTGTATACAGCAGTTCAGACACAGAAGGCCTCTTTAGCTCCTATTATTGTTATCGATGGATGACAGGCAGAACCCTTAGGACCCTATTGAAGGACATTTAATACTTTGCATTTCTATTCTATGCCGTTTCCTGCTGGCACTCATTCAATTTCACACAGCTCTTGCCGCAATCTCCCCAAATTCGTTCTGCAGAAACTCATCACTTTTATTTTTACCCCCTTTGCTTTCACTTTGGTCCCAATTACCAGCCTAACTAGACTCTGGTTTCTGTTCACTTCAGGAGTACCCTCACTTTTCACATCATCATTTTTCACATCACCATCCACTCTCTTGATATGCAAACCTGAGCCTATGAATTGCTTCTGTTTGCTCTCTCCTGAGTTTACCTAACTAGGTAATAAGAAAGCCCTTTACCATGTCACATCACTTAGTGTATCCATTTATTAAGATCCCATGCTTAGAAACATCATCTCCAAACTTCATTTTAAAAGATGCCCAACTCACAGACATAGAAAATAAACTTACAGTTACCAGACGGGAAGTGGATGGGAAGAAATACATTGGGAGTTCAAGACTTGCAAATACTAAGTACTATATATAAAATAGATAAACAACACGTTTATACTGTATAGCACAGGAAACTATATTCAATATCTTGTAGTAACCTATAATGAAAAAGAATATGAAAAGGAACATATATATGTATATGTATGACTGAAACATTATGCTGTACACCAGAAATTGGCACAACATTGTAAACTGACTAGACTTCAATTAAAGAAAAAAAGAATAAAAGATGCCCAGTTTTCCCATGGAGTTCTTTTAAGAATCAACACTCTCCATATGCCTTTCTTTTGGTTTTTCCTCTTCAGAAGCAGTTATTTAACTGTTCTTGAGTATGTTTGACTTGGGCTGTAACCAAGTTTCAACTTCCCTCTTCTGGTTAGTAACAGGATGTCTAGAAAGCCTCAAATAGAGACAAGACAATCATCACCTAATGATGAAACAGGTTGAGCCTCCTGCAGTCCAGCTTTCTTACCATGATCTGTTTATTATTTAGTGAATAGAGTGAAAGAACTCAGTCTCTTGGCAAATGATTACACTGAATAACTATTACCAAGGGCCTACAGAGAATGATTTTCTATAGAACAGATGAGAGAAGGGCTGTCCAGAATCCTGGAGACTAGATATACTCTCACCTGAGTAGCCCAGGTGTTCCGTACAGACCACAGCAGAAGGCAGTGTTTGGAAGTCCGAGATAAGGAATTGGCCTTAAGAAGACCCAATGTTAGGTAACATAGGACATCTCATCTGGTGGCTAGGGCCAATTTTTAGGATAGTTTGGGAGCCACAATTTAGTTGGTAGTGCCAGAATGGGTCAGATACAGGGTCAGGAGAGCAAGGGGTGGGAACAAAGTTACTTAAACTTGGGCACCAGGCAAGGATTGGGTTAAAAGGAACAAGCAAGAGTAGATGAAAGCTGACTTGCTACTAGGCTAAGGGCTCCAATAGGTCTTCATAATTCCTTTGATTAGAGGCCAGATTGATCTTTAGGTGCTGGAGCAAGCTCGGGGTTAAAGTATACTAGCCGAGGAGGTTTAAGGCAGAGAGGCAGCAAGTCAAGCTTGTGATTATAGCTGGAGTTCAACACTGAGAGATTCTTATAATTAATATGTATGATTTAATTATAATCAACCTGTAGTTCTTTGGACTTTGGATAGCACACTGGAACTAGTGTAACTGTTGTCAACAACAGGTGCCATTTCAAAGTAACCTTTAATGGTTAGAGTGCTTAAACATACCAGAGATTAAGCTCTCTTGAAAGCATATTAAAAGATTTCTTAATTCAAAGTTAATATTATTTTGTACTTCAGTAAATGTAGTTATTGATTAGCTGAGAGTGTTTCATTAGAAAAGCATCAAAGTTAATGAAGGAAACATTGTACCACTTTTGAACATTAAAAAAAGAACACTTATACCAACAATGAGGCTACAGACTGATGGTATGATCAGTGCTTTCAGATTCCCAGAACTGTCTCAGGTAATTCTCTATTTTCAGTTGAATTGCTAACATTAAGTGATCAAAAAAAAAAAATCTACAGCTATACACGGAAAGTGGGTTTCTAACTGGAATTCCATGGTGATGACAGGTATTCTTTTCCTGGAGCTTAGGCTAGGTCAGGAAAATAATCTTCAGAGAGGAACTATTAGGAAATACGTAGCTTGCTGAGAGAATACATTCCATATAAAAGGAATAGCACAATAAAATATACCCGTGTATGATGTGGTAGGGAGTGAATCTACAACTAAGAGGTTTTAAGGAGGAACTAAAAGAAGATGAAGAGAGGGGAGGGTATAGCTCAGTGGTAGAGTGCACACCTAGCATGCATGAGGTCCTGGGTTCAATCCCCAGCATCTCCATTAAATTAATAGTAAAACCTAATTAACTCCCCACTGCAAGAAAATTTTTTTTTAAAATAAATAAAAGAAGAAAGAGCTGAAGAAGGATGGGAGAGCCACAGAAGAACAAAGATAACTTAAAGGAATGAGAGACAGCAGAGAAATATGACCCAAATAGTATGTGGAAAGGAAAAGGAACAGTATGAGTGGGAGAAGCAATGATGTTGAAGGAGAAGATTAAATGGTAGAAGACTCAGTAGGAAATTGAAAACACCAGACATGAAATTAAACATCTGCCTTGTACACAGGGTAAAATGTCACTTGGCATTATCACCATCATAGGACAGAATGTATGCTTCTACTAAAGCAAGCCTGGGGAAAACTTTTTAGGCCAGACTAAGTGAGCATCAAGCAACATTAAAAAAAAAAAAAAGTAAACAACAAGTAACTTTCTATGACCTTAACTAGAGAATTTATTAAGAACATCTTCTTTGAGTTCCTTCCTTCACTTCCACAATGTTGTTGCAGAAAACTTTATAACTGTGCAGATTGGTCTCACTTTAAATGCATGGCTACAAATCTCAAATGTCACAAACACTGCCACCCAGAGATGTTCCTACACTTCCCTAGTATGTTTACTTTTGCCCTTTGGAAAAAAAAAAAAAAACAGTTTCACACGTTATCCACTCTCCTCAAATTGCCTGCAATAGCTCATTTCACTGCCCCTCGCCCCTCCACACTCTCCCACCTCATGTACACATAATCTCAGCTGATAATCTTGCCACACTCTCAGCCTGCTACTGCTACAGTGGATGCTGTGTCCCTGTATCCCTATTCCTAATAAAGAATTTAATCTAAATTTCTCAAGACGTCACGCTTACAATTGTCCCTTCTCTCTCCTGTGTTATCAATCCTTCCCTCTCTATGGGATCATTCCCCTCTGCATTTAAAATACTCTAGTAGCTCTTATTTTAATGAAACACACAAGAAACTTACCCCTTATTAACATATTTTTCTCCAACTACTGTCCCATTTTTCTGCTCCTCCTTGAGGCAAATTTTGAAAGTGCCATCATATTCATTGCCTCCACCTCCTCACCCACATTTGCCCTCCAAACCCACTCCAGTGGGGCTTCTGCCACCATCACTTCACCAAGGCTACTTATGTCAAGGTCACTGACTCCTATATTACTGAATAGAATATTCACTTCACGTGATACAGTTGACAACTCCCTCCTTCTAGTAAGTATACAACACTTTATACAGCTGCCTTTCTTTTGCACTACCAATTTTTTTTTCTTCTAACCCACCAGACGTTCCTTCTTTATCTTTTTTGCTGGATTCTCCTTTTTTGTTCAACCTTGTCGTGCGGTCATGTCCCAGGACTCTGTCCTTGGCCGACTTTTTTCCCCATAGACTATCAGTGGGTGAGGCCATGTATTCCCACACATGGTGTTTATATCTACATACTTATGAACCCTAAATTTGTATCTCCAGCTCCAACCTCTCCCCAGAATTCAGTGTCTTATGTTCAATCACCCACTTAACTCATTAACTTGAATATCTAACAAATAGCTCAAACTTGTATCTCTTAAATAGAACACTTGATTTCTACCCCTAACCAGAAACTGTCCCTCCTCTCCATCTTCATCTCATTAGATGGCACCACTATATACACAGCTGTGAAAGCTAAAAACTCAAGGTTTCATTCTTTGAGAGCCACGTATGTAACTTTAAATTTTCAAGGAGCTACATTGTTTAAAGAATAGAGAAACAGGTGAAATTAACATTAATAATATATTTTTGTTTAACCCAACATATCCAAAATATTATCATTTCAATATGCAGTCCAACAGAAGATTATTACTGAGATATTTTACATTCTGTTTTTCACAGTAAGTCTTAGAAATCCAATGTGTAATTTACCCTCAGTACCTCTCAGTTTGAACCAGCCATTTTTAATTGCTCAATAGTCACATGTGGGTAGTGCCTGCCATGTTGGGTGGTGAAGTTCTAGGGTATTTCCTTCGCACTTAGAGTAAAATCCAGAAATTTCTTTGAATTCACAAAACCACAGAGGAAACAAGACTTGTCTACATCATCTCTACCTACCCTCTTCCCTTGCCCACATGGTCCAGCCATGGTGGCCTATCTGTCCCTCTAGCTTGCCAAGTTTTCCCCACCTTAGGTCTTTTACCCTTGGCAGTACATCTTCCTTCGGATGGTCATCCCCAATCTTCATTTGACTGGTTCCTTCTTATAACTCATATCTCAACTTAAACATCACCTCCTATCTAATCAAAAAGAAAACTCCTAGTCTTTTTAATTTTCAATATTTGTCAGTATCTGATAATTCCTCACTTATTATTTTGTAGTCATTCTCCTCCCACTAGATATAAGCTCCCTGATCACAAGGACACTGCTGCCTTATTAGCTATTATATTCCTAGGGCCTAGAGCAGTATCTAGTATATAGTAGGCACTCAATAAATGTTTATTGAATGACTAAGTAAATTCATTGAAGGCATGATATTCTCTTCATAGCCAACTCTTTGTTATATCCCTAAGAAACAAGCCAATTGGCTTTGGCACGACTGCTTATTGGCATGTATGCTAGAATCAAAGAAGACATCACTTCATGTGAAAAATAATAACCATTCTCAGTCTGTCCATAGCTCATTTCCACTTATCTTGCAAGTTTGAGCCTAAATATTTCCTCCTTAGGGAAGCATTGTCTGATCCTATAGACTATTTTCCCCCTACTGTTTGTACCCAACATATTCTCCTTTATATTACTCCTCATACATTTAATTACTTGTTACATGCTTATGGACTATATTCTCCGTGAGGGCAGAGGTTGTGTTGGTTTTTTTTTTTTATAATCTCTTTATCTAGTACAGTGCCCAGCATGGAGCAGGAGCTCATTAAATGTTTGCTAGATTGAATTAAACTGACCTGGCTGACACTGGCACTGAGGCTAGTAAGTCTGAACCTCAATATATAATTGCTTATTGAGTGAATTTAAGTTCCAATTATGAAAGAAAATTGAACTGTCATGTTTGTAGGATGACTATAGGACAGGAGAAAAAAATTAAAGCATACAACTATATATTGCTCTGGTAGCAAAACTTCCCCTTCTTTTATTAACCTAAATTAAGAATCTGATATTCAGACATTTCATTTCAGAAAATTTGAGAAGGTTCAAGCCACTAAAATAGCCACATAAGCGAGTGGTCGGGTAGATATGTCTCTACTTAATTTAAAATAGTGTCCTGTTTGGAACTCTGCAGGTTGCTAGAGAAATAATAAAATGGTGACACCCTTTCAGGAAGAGAGCTAAGAGGGATCAAAGCCAGCTTATGAGTGGCAAAGAAGATAATCCTCTATCACATGAAGGATTGATCTCTTTCAGTATGAAAGGAGACTAGCTCTGACAGATGTCAATACATAGAAAAGTAGTACTTCCTGCTTCTATCATAAAGATCAGTTGGAGCAAGTGCCTTAGCTCTTGAGACTGTTTGAACTCCATGGCAGAAACTGCAACTAGAAGACTACTCAGTTCAGCCTGACTGCCTGCCTTTACTTACGTTTTCTTGATAATTAGCTGATAAATTAGTAAGGACATTTTATGAAACAGATCAATGTTTCTGAGTACAATACCCTAACGCTAGGCACAGGTCCTCATACTCTTATGCTACTGAGATAAACCTGCACTGTTCTCTTTTTGATCAGCAGGTTTTATAATTAATAAGTTACTTTTCACAAATATTTATTGATCATGTGCTATGTGCCAGACACTTTTCTAGACATGGAGTATACAGTAGTGAACAGAACATATAAAAGCCCCAGCCTTCAGGAGGCTTCTATTCTAGTGAAAAGAGACAGAACAATTAGATAAACCAATAATTATGGAGCATAATATAAGGGTTATAAAGAGGAGTAAAGCAAGGTAAAAGGACAGAGAGTGATGGTGAGGGCAGGGGGTAATTATTGTAGATAATGTGCTCAAGGAAGGCCTCCCTGAGGAGGTGTCATTTGAACAGAGACCCAAATACAATGGAGAAGAAAGCCAAGAGAACTGCTGCGGCAGGGAGTTTTAAAAAGTGGAAACAAAAGCTTTACTGTTGACATTTTGCTCAAGGCTAAAGCTTTGAATGCTCTAGAACAATTTTCAGTAGCATTTGGGGAGCCTTCCAAGCCTTCCTCTGTGCCCCTCTTCTGCTTGGGAAGCCTAAAATGTTCAGGCTTTTTTTTTTGTCCCCGTCTAGACCAGGTACCCAGAGGAAAGCTGTCTGGCTTCCCAGCCATATGACTGGAGCCTATTTATTCTTGCTCTTGTGTATTAAGCACTGGCATTACAGATCTTCCCTCAAGAAGATCACAGTTGTTTCCTTGGGGATGGGTTTGGACTGTAATACACTTTTCTTAAGCCCTTTTGGCCAAAACCCTTAAAATCACCTGATTAGGAACATTTCTTCAATTCAACTGTGCATCTTCAAAGCTTCATCCCAGTGTCCTCAGAGTAGATGGCCTTGATTTTGGATTCTTGGCCTGATAATGGCTTAAATATAATCTAGCCATTTGAACTATGTGAAATTTATTATGGGGGTTAAATTTTGCTCTTGTTGTTTGCTTGTTTTACATTTTTAGGGGGTATCATTTTTAAGAAGTGAAATGTACAGATCTTATGTGTATAGTTCAATGAGTTTTTTCCGAGGCATAAATCTGTGTGTCCCATATCCCAGTCAAGTTAAATGGTATTTTCATCACCCCAGAAATTTCCTTTCTACCCTTTCTAGTCAATCCCTCTCCAGAGGTAACCACTATTTTGATTTTTTTTTCCCAACACAGTGCAGTTTTGCCTATATTTGAACTTTACATAAATAGAATCATACAGTGTGTACTCTCCTGTGCCTGGATTCTTTCATTCATCTTTATGTCTGTGAAATTCATCCATGTTGTGTGTATTAGCAGTTTATCTCTTTAAATTGTGCAGTGGAATTCTATTTTATGAACACACCACAATTCATTTACTTATTGATAGAAGTTTGGATTCTTTCCAATTTGGGGCTATTATGAGTAAAGTAGCTATAAACATTTGTGAAAAAGTCTTTCTGTGGACATGTTTTCATTTTTCTGGGGTAATTATCTAGGAGTGGAAGTTGGATCATAAGGTATGAATGGATTAATAATTTTAATGTATACAAAATTTTGGCTCTGAAGCCAGACTACCTGTTGGTAATGGTATGAACATTCTTCTGAGTCTTGACTCTGGCTGACAACACACTGTATTAAGATAGTATAGCTTAGTGGTAATGAGTAAGTTTTCTAGAATCGGACTGCCAAAGTCCATATCTTGGCCCCATTACTTAAAAGTTGTGAGGCCTTGGGTATATTATTTAATGACCCTGGATCTTGAATTCCCTTTATGTAAAATACACTTGTTTCATAGGGTTGTGTAGTGAGAATTCATTGAGATATCCTCTGCAAAAGTAGTTAGTACAGTGCCTGGGAGCTTTATAAAATTTCAATTAATGTTGACTTGGGGGTTGAGGAGACTTAAGTCCTACCTGCACTTGCCTGAATGCCTCAGTGAGTTATAACATCAAAAATGAAAGGCAACCATATACCAAAAGGTAAGTAGTTAAATCACAGTGAAAGACCAAACTGAGCTTAATAGGCAACAAAATTTAAGTTAAATGATCTCCATTAAATAATATTGCATCACCAAATATTGATTAATTTTTCACCTTTACCCTTCAGAAGAACTTTATCTTCAGCAATACTGTATTTTCTTGTTAAATTAGATTGGCATATATATATATATATATATACGTGTGTGTGTGTCTATGTGTGTGTGTGTATTCACACTTCCTTGTGAGTAAATTGTTGACATTCACGGGGGTACCAATAGTAACAGTTGAACTTGTAAAATTTTCATATAAGGATCAATTCAACAACATCATTAGGGACAATAAATGTCAGACTGAAGTATAAAGATGCCTAAACTATAAGAAACATTCTACTACTTGGCAATTAATCATTTATATATGTTTTACTTATTAATTTCAATAAAATCAATTTCCCGACTCTCTGCTGAATATAGTTTTGGTTAGCTAGCATTAGGTGATGAAAAACATAAATGTACAAATATCAGGGGAACTTTTCTTTCCTTTCAAGTGATTCTACCAAGTTTGCAATATAAAGGTACTCGGCTGTTTGATTTCATAACTGCAGCAAATGCCAGGGCCGCAATCCAAAACAGGTGATGACGACCTTTGATTTCATTTCCAAAGGAAATTGTTATCACTGATGCTGCTGAGGACTCTAACTCAAGAGAAACTGAAAATCTAAAATCTAAAATTAAAATTTCCTATTCTTCTTCAAGCTAAACCATTGAACAGCATCACTTAAGTTAGGGGTGGCCCTCATATTGGTATAACCTTTCCTTAATGACACTACTGGTGATATGAGAAGTCAATATTCTTTCTCTAACAAAGCCATGGGGGCCATGTTGGAGGCTGCCATCTTTCTTGATGTCATCCTCAAAGGGTAGGAAAATGCGCCCCATGCCCCTGCATTTGGGTAGCCCTCTATCTACACTCTGAAGCTGTAATGTATGGATGCATTGAAAATCACTATGTCTTTCAACCATCATATCCTGGAAAATGTTCCAAATTCCTATAAAATAAAAAGCACTCAAAATTCTGGAGGAAAAAAAAAGCTCAAATGAAGTAACTGTGCATGCCACAAACAGCTGTACCGGTTTTACGGGCTTACTTAACCTGTCAGTTATTAACTGAGTTAGGTGCACCCTTCTGTGTACCTCTCCTGTACTCCTTTAACTCCCCGGTTTACCTCTATTATACTACTTACTACACAGCTGTCAGTTTGATTTTTTCCTAAAATGCGAATCTCACTATGTCACTCCCTGCTTAGCATCCTTCAGTGGTTTCCTGCTGTTTCCAAGGTAACATGCAGACTCTTTACTTTGGCCTCCAAAGGCCCTTCATGATCTGGCTGTTGTTTATCTTTCCAGCACCATCTCCTGCACCGTCTCTTTTCCTTCCATCCCCAGTATTAGCCAAACTGGCTTACCTGCAGCTCCTGCAAGAAGCCACACTTGTGTCTCTTGATGCCTTAGCACATATTTTTCCTGCTAATTTGAATGCCTTTCCTCCATCTCAGTCCAACTGGCCAATCCTCCTTATTTTTAAAGATTCGACTTTAGTGACATTTCTTCTAAGATCATTTTTGGTTTTGCTCACATATGACCAGTAACTCAACCCTGCATAAAATGCAGACGGCTCTCTACTGCTCTCCTTGAATATTATCACAGCACTCGAATCTTTCACAATAGTGGAATTTCCTCACTAGTCTCCCCCACTATGCTGTGAGCTTGTGATAGGCAGGGACGCTAGTTTATAAATTTCTGTATTCCTTACAGCCTGTCTCAGTGCTTAGCTCAAAGTGGGTGTTCAAGAAACGTTGAACAATGCAACAAAGGGAGGAAAACACACCCTTGAAATTCCAACTGATGCACTCATTTCTATTTTTGAGCTCTTAATAGACATAGCTTTGACCTGTAAACCTTCAACATGAACAATTGGAAACACTCTGGGCCCAATTCATTATCACCTGTGACCCTCTGGACAGTCGGCTGTTTTCCTGCCTATTGGAAGGCAGTCCTCTGGCATTCTGTCAATTCTTTGAAAGGTTTTCTGGCCTCCTGTCGATGTTCTGGTCACCATCTCAATTTCCTCTTGGGTCCTGATTCTAAGATTCTTATCCTTCCTCTGGCCACTGGGTGGACCCCTCTCCTGAGTCTCTCTTTGACCAACTCAAGTAACTTGTCTGGTCCCTTGATCACTGATCCCCAGGCTTGTATAACATGAACTATTCCTTTGCCCAGATTGTTTATTAACTTAAATGTGCTAATATATTAACATTTAAAAGAAAAAAAAACAGTGAACCACTGAATAGAACCCAAAGTAGTATGTCTGGAGCCATAAAGCTCAAGGCCTTCAGTAGCAAGCAGTCTCCCCATTCATTGCTCCCCAGTAACAACATTTCCTTAAACTTATAAGGAAAAATTCTGTTCTAATGTCTGCTGCTGCTAAACTGAATTTCAGGCCTATTCTCATGCATTCTGTCACTTTATGTGTTTTTTTCCCCAACCAGGCTTCACTGGAGCTAATAAGGTCAAACATTCCTATTAAAGTATTTTTTTTCTCTAATAGGCCCTAAACATCTTGTAGGGGGAGGCCAGTATCCCTGCAGTAATCTCAATTCCAAAAAAGATGTGTTTAAACAGCTTCAGAAGTAGGATGCATCTGGAATAAAACAGCTGTTGACCTTTAAGTATAATTTTGTAACACAGGTCTTTCCATTGCTACTGACCTCAAAGCAGGTATCAAATAATGCATTTGCCTTATTGAAGAATAATTTGCAATATGCTTTAAAGGTCTTCTCCCTCTCTTGGGCCACTGACGTTTTCGTGCTTTTGAAGAGTATTCAGTGTCTGCTGTATTTTTATAATCCCTAAGTCACCTTATACTCTTTTGCAACATCCACTGTATCTCATGATTTGCTGTGGAGATTAGTGCATTATTGATACTTTTCCTTTCATATACCTTGTAAAGAAAAAAGAAAAAAGCAGCACGGATGCAGGACTGTTTCAGTGTCATTTGGAAATCTCTCATTATGTACTGCTACCATTTTTTAAAAATATATCCATCCCATAGGGGGAGTTGGAGGTGGGGAAGTCATTTGTAAAATGTTATACAGTTTTATTTGCATGAATCAAATAAGGAAGAAACTTCTAAATCTCTCAGTAGTCAAGCAAAATAGTAACACTTTCCTGGGATTTTTAAACCACACAAGGAAAGACATGACTGCATCTTTTTACATCTTATACCCGGAGAAATCATCAAAACTTTCTATTATGAGTAATGAGATGTGCATTGGCCTTAAGTGTGTCAACCTATGACATAGATTTTGGTGATGTAGGAAGGAGAATTCATCCTTGACTTAGCAACAACATCCAACTGCCTACTACAGAAAACAATTGTGACTGAAGTGACTCTCACATTTGTTTTCTGTACTAGGCACATACGATGGCCAAGAGCCAAATTGTTTCTAACTTCTGCACAGCAAACAAGGAGTGATGAATTAACTACTGAAACACGAACCAGAACAGGGGAACTTAAGCAATGCTTCTAACTCCTTTAAAGGCAAGAGAAAAAATAGAAGATACAGCGATGGATTCTTATACCACATATAATAAAATGAAAGAGATGATGAAAAAATGCAAGAGAGGATGACATAATCAGTTTAAATATCTAGTCTGAGATGATTCAGGAAAACAGGTATAGACTTGGTTAAAACTGATTTTAGGGTTTCCATCTGAAATCCAGACTAGAAAGGATATTTAAACAGTTTCGAACCAAGTAGAAATTTAGCTTGCTGACACAAGAAACAATTCTGTGATGAGAGAACATAGTCATAGGGCCATTTCACCCCCAAACTTAAAATATCTCAAATATTGGAGGGTAAAAGGCATTGTACAAGAGTACAATGTAACAGGTGTGATACTTGTCCCAGGAGAAGACATAGTCCCAGGGAAAAAAAGCTGCCCATGATACACAAACAGGAGTCTCAGAGAAGTGAGACTTATCCTTGACAATAGTGTGATTCTTTACTCTTTCACATACGGCTTATTCCCAGGATCAAGTACAAACTATGCATTCTGAGTCTTGTCTCCCAGATATGATGGGACGCAGGGCCATCCACACTCACTCACCCAGTCCTCTTCAGGACTAGAAGTGAAGATGACCCACTCTAGTGGACATTATAAAAATGCCAGAGTATTCAGTACCCAAAGTACAACAAGAAAGGCCAAACCCTATGGCTTCATCTGCCAACAGGGCTCAAGATGTGCATCCCTGGATCCTGCAGTGAAAGTAACTACAGGGTAGTGAAAGTGCTAATACATTTCTTATACACAGCACTTCAAGGTCACCAGGATTTTCTGAGGAAAGGTGTATACAATTTGTCCACTGACTTCTAACTGTGTCCCCGTGGCTGGGGTGAAACACCCGTAATTGACATTTGCCTCTTCAGCCAGGCAGGAAAAGAAGAACAATAAAGTAATAAAATGGGAGAAATCTAATTCACTTTATAAAAACTCACTTTGTGGTCAGCTCTGGAAAAGACTCTATAACACCTTAAGTATAGTACAAACAGTGTGAGCAGTTTGTACTGCTCACCCCTATCACCACATTGTCTGTAAGCATGTAGATCAGAAAAGTCTATGTCCGTAGTCACTAAAAATCACATACCTGAGGTCAAAGGGTAAATCAGTGAATTTGTTGGACACAGTTTTGAAAACATAACTTCTCAAAAGCATTTTAGTACATGTGGAGTGCATGTTTTTAAATTAAAAAAAAAAACAGGCTTTGAGAAAAGTACAATTAAAAGTAAAACAAAAAATATTTTAAGCAGTAGTATTGTCACCGTAACTTCTCTGACACTCAAGGCTTAACTAGAATGCGATCAAAGATCATGTGCTAACAAAAGATGGCAAAGCCTCTATATTGGTGCCTTTCTATCAATAAAGCTATAATGAAATGAGCTGCAGTATGCATGTGACTTCAGTCTTTGATGCACATAAAAATAGAAAACTACATCCAGTTCTCTGTGAAAGACTACTATTAGGATGCATAGAAACTACGATGTCCTGAAATTCATTTATAAAATTTTACTTAACCAGGCATTAACTCCTAAGTAGAAATCAGTCCCAATGTCTTAGTGTTTAGTGAGCAAGTAGAAAATTTAACCTTGGTAAATTAAGCTAACCTCAACATTGCTACCTAAGCATGTTGGTGACAGCTGTCAATTCAGAAGCACTTTATAAAAATTGAAAGATGACAAGAAAATGCTGAGTGGATATGACAGTGATGACAAAAATTTGCTAAGGCACGTATCCCTGTAGGAAATGTCTCCGCACCACAACAGATGGCCAGTGGCCGTGGAAAACTACTGAAACCAGAACTTGGGAAACTTATACTCTTCATTCTGGGGGACTAAGGACTTAATATGGAACATTTGCCCAAATCTCTCAAAGCAGAGCTTGGTCTTAGAGTCTCATGGATGTTGGCAAAGGTGTTTGTACTATGCCTTTGGTTGGCAAGATAAACTAAAGCATCTAGAAAGAAAAACACTGAAATTTTCCACTAATACTCTACCAATTTTATCAGACACGCTTCACTGTGGAGGCTGGGCTATCATACCTATTGCCTGGGGAGAGAGACATCGCGCAGGTAATGAGTGATCCACTGAGAAGTACACATGCGGGTCAGACCCATTTGTACTTGCTGTCACAGAGCAGCCGAGGGCTGTTCTGCGTCATTCAGTGGGGGCCACCTTGACCCCCAGGCACTCTGCTCCTGATGAAGCTACAATGTGGACCACCTCTGAGGGCAACAATTCTGAGCAGTAAAAGGAAGGGGGCAAAAATAGGAGACCACCAGTTATCTAACCAAACAATGAGAGTGCCTGAAAATTTTCATTTAGGACCTAATTAGATAAAGGGCACAGAGCAAGGGAAAGAAAAAAAACCTCACTGATTAAATAAGTAAAGAACAGTACATTTTCATAGTTGAGAATAGCACAGCTGTATTCATGAACAGTATGCTCTTTATTCTGCTTCAATCCCTAATTGTTCAATTTTTCTGCATTATACTCAATTTATAAACTACCTCAAAGTCTTCTGAAAGAAATCAGGGTATAAATTCCAGATAAACAAGTTACTGCCACTACCCTGTGTACTTGCCAGAAGCGTCTATCACATTGAGTCACAGGCCCAACAAGCCTGTGCTATCCCTCGACCTTTTCAAAAGCTGCACTGACTCACATCCCTGGAGCACCATTTCCCACGTTCAAAGGGTCATTCCCCTGCACAGCCGGGACTGCTGAGTAAGATATCTGCTCACAGGCTGGGGCAACGATGTGCTTATTGTCGAAAAAGTCAGTGAAATCCATTTCAAAATGGACCATATTCCTTACCACCAAAATGTGAAGAGATGGGGATGGAGAACAGACTGCTACATGGGAGACTATGGGGAACAAGGTCCCTATTTGCGGAGCGCTGCTTTGCCAAGCGAAATACATCATATCAGCACAGTGCCTGTGAGGCTGACGGACATTATACATGCATTGTATGCCATTTCTTAATGCTTTGTTGCAACCAGAAAATTCCCTGCAGAAGAATAATGACAGCAAGTAACTGTCCGTATGTTTGGCACTTGAAAGAAATCAGGGCAGGATTAAAAGAGACTGACACTGTTTCTACACACCAAAAACTAGGCAATTTAATCAAGTGCGAGAACAACAGATGAAGTCAGAACAACTTTTAAAAATGCCAGTCAAATGGTTGCTTTCCTGAGTTCAGTGGCAAGTCTATCCAAATGCCTCATAGGCCGTGACTTTGTTCTTTAGGTTCTTTTTCTCAGCAATGATTTTTGTGGAAATTCATGTATAATGTACATTCTAATACCAAGACACCTAACAGCCTCCTCTTTCACTCAGATAATTCAGCTAAACTACTGGTAATGCAGAGAAAGCAACTACTTGATAGGATTTGAAATTTTTAACTAGTTGTTTTGCTTCTATAGACACGGTCTGAGGCTCCTTCTAGCATACGAATGTGTATTTGTGTAGAACGCAGACTTGAAAGGAAGCTTAAGCAAGCTATCAACTGTAAGCATGGAGAGCGCATAATCATAACAGCTATTGAGTATCGGATACTTATTATGGGCCAGACTCTGTGCTATCCAATTAGCATGGTTTATCTTATTTAATCCTCCAAATAAGGCTTTAGAAGGCTATATTATCACACTTGTACAGATAAACAGGTTTAGTGAAATTCCAAGTCCTGGAAGAGTCTTCACTATGGCGAAGAACATCAGAAAAAAAATCTAGAGACCAATTCTGAGCCCTCAGTGCTTCAGAGATATTGAGCAAAGGGAAAGGAGACTATGGAGAGAAATAGTCAAGAAAAGCTTGGGATTTGAGCAGAACCCTGAAGGATAAAGAGCAAGAAGGGAAGAAAATATTGTGAAAAAAGATGCCAAAGGTTAATGGGTGACATCGACTCATATAAAATTAGTGGATTGGTTTGAATATGTAACACTGGCCTAGGGAGTCTGCTGCTAGCTTTTCACTTCCTTTTGTATATCATAACTTTCGAAGGTAAAATGCCAACATTGAAATACAGGTTCATACAAGGGGACAGTTTGTAAATGTGATGCAGCTGGATTTCTGGAAAAGACAAATATTTGATAGCTCCAAAGACATTTGTTAAATGCTTCATTTCTGCTGAGAAATGTTTTTCTAAGGGGAAGAAAATCATGTTATGTATTACCTGTCTTTCCATCACCAAGCCAAAAGCTCCTTCATTTTCTTGATCCTGACACTCTTTGCTAAATTCTGGGAAATCCATGTGGGTAGGATAATTCTCGCAAGAGGTAGTAACTATAAGCTGACATCTGTGAGGACAGTTCCAGGTTACAATAAAACACCTACTCTTCCCAGCGTGTATAGTCTGTCTGTTACCAGTCATTTCATCATCTCACTTAGCTGTGAGATGTCAATGGAGTTTTTTAGTGTTTATGTTTGTAATTAAAATATTTTGATATGGGACTCTGCTATTTGAGCACTATTATCTGAAAACACTCAAATCTTTTCTAGAAAAACGCAAGCACTGATGCTTAAATAAATTTACAGATTTTTAAAGTGGAAAAAAACATTTAATTCAAATGTCTGTAAACACAGAGAAGGAAAAACTAGGCAAATTTGATTTTTAATATGGTTTATTATTTTTTTCTTATTCCTTTTACTTGCAGTCAGTTTTAGTCATTTCTTCCTATTTGGTCCATAACCACAAGTTAAAAATAGTAATACATCACTTTCATATATTCATATATAGAGTCTAGTAAGCCATCCAGGAAGACTAGGATATGGCAACACTCAGTACTGTCACACCTCCAACCAAGCCCAGATCTAACTTATGGTGAAAAAGAATATGAAAACGAATATATGTATGTTCCTATATGACTAAAGCATTGTGCTGTACACCAGAAATTGACACAACATTGTAAACCGATTATACTTCAATAAATATATATATATATATATAAATATAAAAGATAAAAATAAAAATTCCACTTAAAAAAATAAAAAATGCATAATGATTCAAAAGACCAAGAACTTCAAATTCCATAACAAAATTCCTATCATAATTTGACCTTATCCTGGGATATATAAAAATGGATGTTGAAGCATTCCTCGAGAAATATCTTAATGAGTTTCTCTACTATATACCCTGTTGTTCCTAAGGAAATGGGAGGTGTGATGATGATGGACATGTTTCATTCTCATGAATATCTTGAAATGCCAATTTTCAGTAGATCATACAACAGTCAAGACACACAGAGGCTAGAGACGATAAAAGAAGTGTCTCATTCGCTTCTAGAATTGTTGTGTCACTTGTAAAATAAGAACCAGCAGTACTTTCCCCGGTGAGACACATGATAAATGACTGACACTTAAAGGAAACAATTACAATTTCAGTGGAACTGCTATAAGAATTGAAGTGATTTTATTAAAGAAAATAGACTATAAAAACATTACCTAGGTATATTATAGTATATAGGGTTGGTTTCCGTTCAGGAAATAATACATACTCAACTGTTAAGCTTAAAAACTAAACACCACTAGAGTTTAGACTGCTAACAGAATGAAAAAACTTGCTTTTTTTTTTCATTTGCTTTTGGTTTTACGTTTACCTAGTTATAATCCCCTATATATTATAAACTCTCATCCAATTCAACTTGATCTAACAACTTTTTAATTTTTAATTAATTTTTTAATTGAAGTACAGTCAGTTTACAATGTTGTGTTAATTTCCTTTATTCAGCATAGTGATTCAGAGACATAGATATATATATAGATATAGATATAGATATATATTCTTTTTCATTATACGCTATTACAAGATATTGAATAGTTCCCTGGGCTATACAGTAGGACCTTGTTTATTTTATATGTAGTAGTTAGTATCTGCAAATCCCAAACTCCCTATTTATCCCTCCACCCCTCACCTTCCCCCCGGTAACAATTTGTTTTCTATGCCCATGAGTCTGTTTTGTAAATAAATTCATTTGTGTCATTTTTTAAGATTCCACATATACGTGATTTTTCCTTCTCTTTTTGGCTTACTTCACTTAGTATGACAATCTCCAGGTCCATCCATGTTGCTGCAAATGGCATTATTTTAACAACTATTTTTTGACAATGATTATGTCTTAGGCACTCTGTTGCACATTGTGAATGGTTCAAAGATGAATACCATATGGTTTAACCCTTGAAAAGTTCGCAATCTAATGTGTGTGCTTGGGGTAGAGGCAAAAAGAAAAACAGAAAATGTCATAAATAATTACAACACAGAATATGAGTGCCTTAAAAATATATACAAAGTGTTATATATGTAAATGAAAGGGGGATCCCATGCAACTAAGGAGACTAGCAAAGACTGGGTTTAGAAAGTGAGATTTTAAAATTAAAAAAAAAAGTGGGGGGTGAAATTGGGATAAAGACTTCATAGGCAGAAGGCACAGATCAAAAACAAACTAATAACTAACTCCATCTTCCAAGAATTGTTTCTGTTTAGGGTGGAAATGGGAGAGGCCGCTTGTGGAGGAAAGATGGAGTAATATCAGTCTGGGTTTCTTCAAAAAACATGAAAAAAAAAAAAAAAGCCCACTTTCATAAAATGTCAAAGGGAACAAAAGAGAACACAATAAAAGGTGAGTCTCTCACCCTAGACCCATTAACCAAGAGTGACCATTTTCAATAATTTCTTTTGCATCCTTGGTGATTTTCACATATATATGTGTGTGCATACACACACATATATATTTCTATTTCACAAATGGGGACATATATTGTCTACCTGCTCTGTATCCTGATTTTTCTTCACTTAGCATATCTTGTAAATATTTCCCTAACAGCATATACCTACCTTTTTATTTTTATAGACTATGTAATAGCACTCTCTGGATATGTCACATTTTATGTGATCAGACTTCTATTTGTGGACATTTAGGTTGCTTCCAGTCTTTTGTTTATACAAATGATGCTGCAAAGAGCATCTGAACGTACATCTGTGCACGCATGTATATCTATAGCAGGATTTCTCAATCTCAGAACAATTGACACTTTTGGCCAGATAATTATTTGTTGTAGGGTATTGTTTAATACGTTATAGAAGGTTTACAAATATTCTTGGTTTCTATCCACTGGATTCCAGTAGCACCGCCACCCTGTTGAGACAATCAAAAACGTCTCCAGACATCGCCAAATGTCCCCTTGGGGACAAATCACCATGAATCAATAGGACAAATTTCTAGGAAAGGATTTGCTTCTAACTATGTTACCTGTTCAGTTGCCAACACTGTATATTATCAAAAATTAACATTTACCACTCACTTTAATCTGCATTTACTCATGACCAAAACTTAAGATTGTTTCCTATGTTTATAAGCCGTTTTTATTCTCATTAATTGAATTGCTTGTTATCTCCCTTCCCTTGTATTAAATAGTGATCCTGCACTGATTCATAAGAATGCAAATTATTAGGCTTTTATCTACTATACATGTTGCAAGATATTTTCCAGCTTTCCCCTTCAGTCATTATATCTTCTTCTGTAAAGAATTTAAAAATTTATAGTGACATTTATTAATACTTTCCACTAAGGTTTCCATATTTGCCTTAGGCCTTTTATATATTTCATGACCCTTACCCACCTCCATGGCCAGTGTTTTTAACTCTAATACTTTTAAAATTTATTTTATTTTCAAATCTATGATCTCCTTGGAATTAATTTTGATATAGAGAATGAGATAGGGAATCGTCAGTTTCAACATAATCTTCTATTTTAATATGGCTAATTATATGTTAGTGTTGGGTCTATTTCTGGGATAAAACATCTATTTATTTGACATGTCTTCCTATTTCTGTACCTTAATTACTATAGTTTAAAATATATATTATAAAGTTAATCCTTACTCATTATTCCTACTTTTCATAATTTTCCTAGCTATCCTCACATGTTTATTTTCCTATTTTGTATGTATTTTGTCATCATTCTGCCTAGACCAAAGTTCCCTGAGTATTTTAGTTGGAATCACATTAAATTTTAATATCTTTTAGTATTATCTTCCCATCCAAGAACAAGGTATCTGTCTTTCTATATATTCGCATCCCTCAATAGAGTTTTAAAATTTTTCTTCATATTGGTTCTCTACATTTCTTAATAAGATCTTAATTCTAGGTTTTACCTGCTTTTATCAAGGGAATCCACTATATATATTCTATATTTCTGTATATATGTATTTATATAATTCTAATAATTTCCAGTTAGTACTCTTAGATTTTCCAGGTATAGCAATCATATTTGTAAATGATGATCATTTTGTCTCCTTTTTTCCAAGTTTTAAATATTTTACATCTGTCTTTCATCTAATTGTTTTAGCTGATACATTCAGAACTGAGTCAAACAATAGTGGTGATATTGCCTTATTCCTAGCTCTGATGAAAATACTCTTAGTTTCATAGCTAACTATGATGCTGGTTTTTGTATCGGTATTTATCAATACATTTTACCGTATAAGGAATTATTCTTCTCTTCCACTAACTTTAACTGGAGGTCTATAAATGATCCAGAGTAGACTAAATCATGAATCAGTGTAGAAAACAGATTAGAGCTAAAAGGGTCTAGATCAGTGGTTTTCAAAGTATGGTTTCAAGAGCAGCAGCATCAGCATCACCCAGAAACTCATTAGAAGCACATATTCTCACTCCCCTCCTGCGTCTCCTGAATCAGAAACTCTGGGGGAGGAGCTCATCAATCTGTACTTTAACAAGCCCTCCAGATGATCTGATGCACACTAAAACTGGAGAACCACTCATCCAGTGCAGGGGTCAGAAATTACAGCCCTCAGGCCAAATCTGGTTCTGTTTCCTGTATTTGTAAGTAAAATTTTATTCAAGTATAGCCACACTCATTCACTTATGTATTGTCTAAGGTTGCTTTCAAGCTACAGTGGAAAAGTTGAGTAGTTGCAACAGACATTTTCTGGCCTGCAAAGCCTAAAATATTTACTATGTGGCCCTTTACAGAAAATGTTCGCCAACCCTGACCTAGATCAGTGATTCTCTGCCTTGGCTGAACATTAGAATCATGGGGGACACTTTGAAAAATACTCATGTCAGAGTCCCATAACCTACCATTTAAATAGAATCTCTAGGATGGGATCCATGCATGAGGGTTTTTTCTTTAAAGCACCCCACTTGATTCCGGTCTGCCATATTATCCAAACCAACTAATATTCATGAATCATATCTGCATGTCTTTGATGTTCATTGAGGTAGAGACTTGGATAGAGAGTTATTTCTTCTTTTTCATGGATACACAAGAAATTAATCCCTGGCACAGTGCAATACCATGATAAAGTCAGGTAATACAATATAAAATGACAAGTCAACCATTATGCATACTTCTCAGACAGAACCAAAGGAGCTTTTATTTTTCCCTGAAGATTTTATTTAGGAATTGGTTGAAATGAATGAATATAAATTATACTAGTTCTATAAAGTAGTTATTGGGCATTTTCAAACCCAAACTGTATTAATCAGTGAATGTTGAGTAATGTGCACTCACCATCTAATTTCACAGATCATCGAAAATACCAGTGAACCTATCATAGATCCATAAAGAGTATGTGATTGCAGAATGTTACACACACACACACACACACACACACACACACACACACACACACACAAGCCCATGCACACATACATCCTATCACTGTTATGGAGTATGTGGAAAATGAATCATATATACTTGAAAGATACTTATATTTATGTCTTGTCATTTGCAAAGATATCCTGTTTATTTTTTTATCTTACAGAACCTCTTAGAACAGGATTGAGAGAAACTTGGTGTCAAAAATATTAGAATAGTAGCGGAGGAAGCACAGACAAGTCAAAAAGAAGGCATTTTGTTTCTCTTCTGACCCAATTTAAACTCCAAACTTAAAAATCTTCATCTATTTCAGGACTTATAAAGGTGGCCCAAGGAAGGTATACAACACTTCTGATGTTATTTGAGTCCAGGGGCATAGAATCTATTTACTAGCCCTAAGGGCACTACAAGATTCAGGGGTGATTTCTTATTTGGAATGGCAGCTAGGGGCATTGACCCCATTAATGTCCATGAGAAACACGTACACTCAGAATGTTTTCCGTAAAGCCAAACTGATATGCGTAGGACATGCTCAGCATTCCTGAGGGAAATGATTTCGTGTTATGCAAATAGTATTACTGTGTGAGATAACATATGAATAATTAGATTTAGAGTGAAATCTCCTGGTTGAAAGAGCAAATCTAAGAGTTAACTATTGCCTTAAGACTATTCAAAAATTTTTCTTAATATCGTGTGAAGACAATATCTTTTTGTAATTTTAAAAAACAAAGCCCAACACACAGATACTAAAATCTGGAAAACTCGATCATAGCTCAGTTAAATCCAGATCTTGTTTCTGCAAACCCATGGTTACCACTCACAAAATGCTGTATCAGATTCAGCAAACTATTCAATATCAGATCGTTGAGACCCCAAGAACAATGGATGCTTTGATCGTGGTAAGCAGTCACATGGGATGAGAAGAAATGGTTACTATTACCACCTTTCCAGGATAAAGAAACCCAAGTAAGCAATAATGACCATTAACAATGACAAAATAACACCATATTTATATGAACTTTCTACCAGTAGAGAAAATAAGATAACAGTCATTTACCACTCCAATTTGCTGGCTAGAGCTTGCAGCATCAGCTCCATTGTCCAAATAGGGGATGCAGAGTCCCAGAGAAGGTGAGTCAATAATAAAACCGAGAAAACAGAGATTGTAGGGTTGTCCCAGGGTTGTAAGAGAAGCAATTAAAAAAGAACAATTAAGGTCTTTAAAACAGCACCTTCTAATATCCCTAAACTAGGACATGGATGTCTTATCCCAGTAAAAGAAAAGGCCTAATAACATACAGCAAAAATGAAGTTCTCTCAGCTTCAGCCCTAAAGTGTCCTTCTCTTCCTTAGAGTAAGATATGCACCAAATGGCCTTGGAGGTGGTTGTCACTAGCAGTGGCTGGTGATTTAAGAGTTTCCTTCCCTTTGCACCTGGGGCAAGTAATTTTTCTTTTTGTTAGTGTTTCCTCTTAAGATTTAACATCTTTTTCTTATAGAAGTCAATAAGCCTAAAGAAAATTAATAAATTACCTAAGTCATTACAAAGAGGTCAACTTAGCCTTTCTGTATTTTACCTTTAGGTGCACGTGGCAAAAATCTTGGCAAGACATCAGCTTCCCAAGTGTATTTATTTACCTTAAATCAGTTGGGGCGTGTGATAGGAGACAGACTTAACCATGTCAACATTTTAGAACTCAATAGTCTAACCCTGAATTAGGAGGAAGCAACATGGCTGGAAACATTCCTGAAGCAAGTCAAACCAAACCCTGCAACTCTAAAGAGTGGCTTGGAAACAGCCTGGTCCATGACACCTGAAACAGTCAAGAATGGCTGCTTCTGTGAAAGCCACAGGGAAAGGAAACAAGAAACACAACACACATCAACCTTTTGAAGTTTGGCATTTCTGTTGGTAAACTCTCCAGGAGGCCAGTAGTGTCTATTCTCCAAAATAGGTAATCAGGTGTTACGTATATAACAGGTGTTTAATAACTACCTGCCAAATTCATTCATTCGTCCACCTACTCACCCACCCATCCAATATTTATCCGAGCACCTACTTTGGGCCAGATACTATGCTGGGAGCCTGAGAAAAAGTGCTGAATATAAGGCAGACAGGGCCTCTGCTCTTAAGTACCTCACATTTCCGGGGGACAGGGGGAATCAGACAATAAATGAACCAATGCGTTAGGTAATCTGAATTAATAATATGTCCTATGGAAAAATAAAACAAAATAGTGGGGTTGGGAGTTCTTGAAGGCATGGGGTAGGGGGAACTATTTTATATAAGTTGATCAGGGAAGAATTCTTAGATGAGGTGACAACTGAGCTGAGACTGGAAGGAGACCTGGAGCAATATTATCCATGGTAAGGGGAGCCAAGCCATGATAATGGGAGCGCCCTCTAGCATCAGCATATGGCTGGCATCAAACAGGCGTCACTTTCACAGGGTGGATGGGGACAGGAGATCCAGCAACTCAAGCCAAGGTGGAAGGAAATGCAGATCTTTGATCCAACAAAACAATAAAAATCAGGCAAGTGCTCTGGATCCAGGCCAGTTCAAATCTCCAAATGTGATCTGACTCCAAGACAGCAGCATATGACCTCTGACTGCTCTGCTTCCCTTCCCTTTCCTTTCCCTTGTCCTTTTCTTTTTTCTTTTTCCTTCCCTTCTTTTTCCTTTTTACTAGCAACCGCCATTTACTAAGAACTTACTGTGCGCCAGAAATTGTGCTAAATCGTTGTATATTATCTCATTTAATCCTCAAAACAATCTGATGACATAAGTACTCTTATTATTCCCATCATGCAGAGGTGGAAACTGGGATCCAAGGTTACATAGGTAGAAGGTGGTGACGTTGAGATGTGAACAAAGGCAGTCTGAGTCTAGAGCCCAATCTCTTAACCTCTTTATATTTCTATCCCAAATACTATTACTTAGAGAAGTAAACCAATACACATGAATCTGGGTCCAGGACTTTGATATTAGCTCTGTATCAGCCATTACAGTCTGGGCACCTTGTTTAATTTCTTCCTGTCCCACTTTCAACGGTTCTGAATTGCCTTTAGGATAAAATCAAAGTTCCTTAGTCTGGCATCCAATGCCCCTATTTAATTCTGGTTTTTTCACTGTTTGGGGTTTGCTTTTTGTGTTTTTGGTTTTGTTTCTATTTTGGTCTACTCAGGCAGCTTCCTTTGATTTTTGAAACACTTAATTTCTTTTTTTTCCTTCTGAGCACAGGTGACACTGAGACTACAGGTAGGCACGTGGAGGGCCACTGTAGATAGAAGGATTTGCTAGAGGCTCCCAGATTACTCTGATCATTACTATAGTAGGTCAGAGAAACTAGGTCTCAGGATGCCTTCTCCTGTCTCTTATACAAAACCCATGGTTTATGGTTACAGTAGAACACCCTTTTGAGAATTTTTCGAATGCAAAGCAATCAAAATATGAAGTGATATCATTCTAATTTGTGTCTCCTTTCCAAACACAAAGTAAAAAAAAAAAAAAAAAAAAAAAAAAGGCAACTTGTGGAGGAAGAGCAAGGTCATAAATGCACAAGATCCAGGAGCTGCACTGCTGAGCTTTCAGTTTTTTCCTTCAATTCTACTATTTGGTGTTGCTATGGGAATGCAGTGCAAAGTGGCACTCAAAGCTTGATTCAGTAAAATTGATGAAAATTCCAGGTGTGAATATAGCAGTATGTAGCCTATAATTTTTCTCGCAAAACTGTAATGAGATGCTTGAGGGGAGGAGGCGAGGGAGAGAGGGAGGTGGAAAGTGAAATGGAGTGAAATGAGGGAGAGGAGGAGTTGTTAGAAGAATGAGGGGGAAGATGAAGAGAGATTAACATGTCACTTTTAATTCACATATTGCAATTAGCCTGCACTCAACTCTAAGAAGTGAGTAGAGAGCTATTCTTTTTTATTCCCCACTCCCTTTCCCCTACATACACTTTTCTGAGGATTGCATTTTTAAAAAGACACAGAAAAAGAAAAGGACCCTCACTCACCCAAGGTTGCCAGGATATCATACGAGATATGCAGTCCTGGGCAAGTCAGGTAACCTCTCTATGTCTCAGTTTCCTCGTCATCAAACAGGGGTGACCTTTTTCTTTTTTCACCTGTGGTAGCCTTCCTTTTCTTTTTGTCTCCAATAGATTACCCCAGCTTTGTGTCCTAGGTTAACATAACAAGCTGCTTTACATCGAATAAATGGCTGCCCTTTTCAGAAAATATTTACATTCTTAAAGAAGCTACCAAGGATTTAACCCTTCCACTGACTTAGTAATCAATCATGTATTAAGTGGTACAGATACTCTGCAGAATATTTAAAAAAACAAACAACAAAAAAGTACGTACATTATAGGTACTATATGGATAAAGCGAGCTAAACCAATAATAATAAGAGGAAACTTAAGGTAAGGATAGCTAAGTGTAAAACATTATGGTACAGAGTTTATGTACATCTGAATTTCAAGGATAAGAAGTTTGGTTTGAGGTGAATTACTTAGAAAAGGCTTCATGGAGATGAGACCAAGCAGGACCCTGCAGGGCACCCCTCAACCCCTGCCTCTTGTATAGAAAAGCTGAAGTCTCACAGGCTTCCCTGAGTCATAAAAGAGCAGGCTCCAGCAGTTGATGATTGGGACAACAGAGTCACAGACTCACTGTCTGATGCACAGTTGTTAGACAGATACTGTAACTGCTGCCGGAGGGAAAAAGCTACACTGTATGATGACTAGATTTCTTCCCGAGCCTCCCCTTTAGTAATCTTTCAAAATGTTACTGAGCCTGTTGCTCTGAGGATCACACCGCTGCCCCTCCCTCTGACAGAAACCAATCACTCCTAAGTCTCAGGATGAAGCTGCAAATTAAAACAAAACAAACAAACAAACAAAAAAAACAAAACAAAAAAGAATTAGTTAGAACCAACGAGACCCAAGATGATGGAGGATTTGACTTTCAGTGGACCTTCAGCCTCATTAGATGCTCATTGTAATGTATTAGCATGCTAAATGACACCCACCAACACCAAGACAGTTGACGATTACCATTACAACCACCAGAAAAGCCCATACAAGGACTGAGAAGCCTGTACAGGAACTGATTGGCTCTATCACAACTGTAAGGAGGACAGGATGCAGAAGCATCCAGTAAAAGCCCACGTGGCTCGACCAGGACTGGAGCTGAAGCTGTCTTGGCTGATGGCTCCCTTCTCAAGCACTTTCTTTCCTCCTCTTCTTCTGAGCAATAAAGCAGCCTGCCTTTCACTTTGTCCCTCTGCCTCTGCTGAGACTTCTTTCTCAATGAGTGGACAAGGACCCACATCTTTGGTGGGCTTCCCAATTCGTGGATCTCTGTAACCATTCACAGAGATGGTGGTACAAGAGGGAGTTATGAAGGATGGGTTTGGGCACAGACAGAGAACAAAGGAAGGCATTCTGGTCGGTGGAGGAGGACAACAGAAGCACAGCGAAAGCATAATATGAGCTTTCCTAACATTCTAGCAGGCCAGCATGAATGAAATCTTAAGGCAGAGGAGTGGGGCCCATATGATGTGGAGGGTTACTGGCTGTACCCACCCACACAGGTAGCCAGCGTTGCTCATGGGGCATAAGCCCCAGTTGATACCTTCAAATGCCACGGAAAACCTCAGGAATGAAGCACGAAGTCAAACAAGCCTACATCCTGGCAGCCCTTAAAAGAGAGTCTAACCCTCCCATATGATGTGGAGGGTTACTGGCTGTACCCACCCACACAGGTAGCCAGCATTGCTCATGGGGCATAAGCCCCAGCTGATACCTTCAAATGCCAGGGAAAACCTCAGGAATGAAGCACAAAGTCAAACAAGCCTACATCCTGGCAGCCCTTAAAAGAGAGTCTAACCCTCCCATATGATGTGGAGGGTTACTGGCTATACCCACCCACACAGGTAGCCAGCGTTGCTCATGGGGCATAAGCCCCAGTTGATACCTTCAAATGCCAGGGAAAACCTCAGGAATGAAGCACGAAGTCAAACAAGCCTACATCCTGGCAGCCCTTAAAAGAGAGTCTAATTAACAAAGCCTAATTCAAATAAGCTTCACAAGTCTGATATACTCTTCTTAAAGCTCCTTCCCTAGCATGAGAAAACACAGGGTATAACATGCTTGCTTTGGGACTTTTTTAATACACCAAGAAGAGAGACATGATTCTTCACCCAGTCAGAAGAGGCACCAGCAGAGCCCTGGTTACTAACTAGCAAATTAGTCTTAAAACTTCCTACAGCCACAGTCTGTCCACATACCTATCCCCACATCCAGCATGTATCTGTTGCTAATTTCAAGGACATCCCGTGACAAGCAGCGAGACCCAATGTTTCCCACGGAGAACCCCTCAGAGTATGTATCCTAGTGCTAGTGGGTCAGTAACTAACAACTCTATTGGTGCCATGACATCCACTGAAACAGGCTTTTAATCTGTCATGCTTGTTAGCTTGGAGCTTACCTCCAGGTTGCGAAGCCTGGGATATATTTCTTCTCATACCTACAGGTCTACAGTGTTAACCATCATATTAGGCCTCATTGTGTGCGCTTCATGAAAATGCCATAAACAACAACAATAAATAATTTCAATGATGCCTCAACACTTCTCTTAAGGGGGAGCCCAAGGCTTGTGCCGGCATTCACTTACTAATCTGTACTGTATATAGCATTCCTGAGTGGTAGGAAGCTGTTAGCAGGGTCCTCTTTTCTTATCTGATGGCAGCAATAAATCCTCCCAACCTAGCACTCTTTCTGCCCTACCTCTGTAGCCAAGTTTACAAGAGAGCCTATAACAGGCACCTTTAAAAATAATTCACATGTGACAGACATGAATTACCTAAGCAGCAAAGCAGAGATGACTATACCTAGGCCTCAGGGAACTTCACACCTCACCTCACAATCTCAAGAACCAAGGCCACTTCAGTTCCCAGCCAGTTCAACCTGGTGGTCAGGTTTGATAAACTCTAGATGTCTGGGGCCTAAAACAAATCACATTACTTCCTTTCTGTCCACTTTCCTCCCTACCACCACCACCCATGGAGCATACAATCTAGCGAAATTAGGATAAAATAGATACCAAGGACCAGGATTGGTTACATAATCTGTGGAACCTGGTACAATATGAAAATGCAGGATCCCTTGTTCAAAAGTCATTAAGAATTTCAAGAAAGCAGTAGCAGAGCAGTAAACAAAGCAACTGCACGGGTCACACCTCCATGACGCCAGCCATGCAAGGATGTTCCCAGAGAAATGCATTTGCTTTGGGACATAATTAAGATAGGACATTTTCAAAAGCAACTTCAGCAAAATGAAGAGGAAACCAAATGAAATAATTATAATAATAAAAATAGTATGAAGTCAACTTTCCAAAGTCCAGGTTTCCGATCGTAAAAATCCCAAATAAAAGCAACTTGGGTGTTTCCTTGGATTTTGAAGACCCTCAAAGTCCCTTAAGATGATTATATTAGTCAGTTCAGGCTGCTATAACGAAGTACCATGGACTAGGTGGCTTATAAACAACGGAAATGCATTGCTCACAGTTCTGGAGGTTGGAAATTCTAAATCAAGATGTCAGCATGGTTGGGTTCTGGTGAGAGCTCTCTACTGGGTTGGAGACTGCCTCACTGTATCCTCTCTTGGCAGAAAGAGGGCAAGAGAGCTCTATGGGATCCTTTTATTTATTTATTTATTTATTTTTTAAGTTATAATTAACATACTGTATTAGTTTCAACTATAGTGAGAATTTCAGACAAATCACAGAGGCTGACTATTCTCTTTTGCCCATCCCACCTCTGAGATACAGTGTAGGTGAGACTCTGATCCTATCTACGTGCTCCAAGGCTAGATTAGGTTCCCTCTTATACTCCCATAATCTTGTCGACTTTTCTTTCATAACAGTCGTACCTGGAACTACTTGCACAATGCCTGTCTTGCCTGCCACACTACAAACTTCATGTCTTGCTTGTGGATCATTATATTTCCAGCACACAGTATCTATCAGGCCTCCAAGAAATATGTATTAAATTGATTCTGTACTGTGAAACATTCATGGTTTTGTGGGTCATGATGACTATAAGGGGAAAATTACTTCTCCATGCTGCTTATTTATGATTTGAAGACTGATTACTATCATGGTTAAAAATCCCCATGGATTTCCTCTTCTCCAGAGCCAGTGTCTGCTATATGAATGATATGCTTATCTACAGAGTATATAACACAGAGGTAACACTGTTTTCCTCTGTATCCATTTTACACACACAGCATTTTTTAAATAGTTTGCCAGCTGAATTAATTTCGTGAGACCTATTGGCCCAGGGCAGAAGGGAAGAATGTCCCCTCAATTCTGTCTTAGATTTAACTGTCCCTAGACACCTTTTGATTTCCACAGACTACTTCTGTCAGTTTGGAACACAGCCTAATTCCCATCCTCCTCACTCTTGTTCAATTTGAACGTCATTCTACAGAAAACACAGAGAAGAGAAAAGAAAATGAGATTACGAGTTGTGCTAAGAAAACATATATTAAATGTGCTAGTGTCCAGGCTGGCATGTTTGGCTGTTGATGAAGGTGACTGAATCTATGATTCACATCACCAGGAAAATCAGAAACACATATTGTGGCTGCAGTTTCTGGTGGGGGGAATAAACAGTTACACACATAATGACGAATACCTCTGTTCCATTTAGAAACTTAACTCTATTTTCTTGATTTATTGTTCATATTATACTAAGCCAGTTAGCTTGGCTTCAGGGTATCATAACAGAGAGGCCAAATAAAGTTCCTCAACCTTCTTTCTGAGCTTGGGTACATGAGTTCCTTGGAATAGAGGATATAAAATAATTATGTAACCCCTTCTCATCTGGAATGTTTTGTTAAAATTTTTGTCATTAAAGAAGATGGCAAAATACAAGATATAAATATAAATACTGTAATATAATGTGTGATATGTATATCTCAGAACTTATTTATTCAAGTGTATGTTTTCATAGCCATTTACAAAGGCTTCTCTCACTTGGTTATCTGCCCCACCTCTGGCTCCCACAGCACCTGTGTTTTCTTCTACAAGAGCACGTAGCACGTTGTACTATAAACATCTGTTGACTTGGCTATGTCCCCAACTAGAGAACAACATCATTGAGGGCAGGGCCCAAAATTCGTCATCTCAGCCATGCACAAAGGAGATAACAAAAGTGACCTTTCAATAGCACATGTTCCTATAATATGTATCAATTGCCTTCAGAATTCATTTGCAAGCTGCCCAAGAGGAGCAGTTACATTACTTGTAATCACACCTAATCCATGATCCAGGAATGATGAATTACTAAACAGTATATCAAAGTATAATCCATACTTAAATATTACATTGGACATTAATGAATCTCTCCTTCTGATTCAGAAGGCACTTCTGAGCCTTGGGAGTCACCACTGTGAACTCTGATCAGAATTTGGCAAGTATGGATTACTAGTTGACAGGGAGCTCTGTCTGAATAAAATGCTAAAGTAATTGGAAAATTGAATTTTGCAAATTGGGCATAAGAAGGGCCTGTCATCATTCAATGATACTCTTGGAGCTCTATCAGCTCATGGAGGCAAAAGGTGAGCAGATGATGTAGAAAATACCTATCTTTTACTCACCTACTATCCAGGTTACCTTTATCTTATGATCAGGGCCTATGGCATACCCCAAAAGTTCTTCCCTTCTGAGATATTAACACATAACTCTCAATGAGATAATCACATTATTTTGTATACTGATGACTCTTCTGTTAAAATAAATGCATTCTTTGCATGAAAATAAACCATGTTATGTTCTTGTGATTTATTATGTATTTGCCTACATTCTGGAGGGCTCTTTTTGAACTATAAAGCAACCGACAGATTGACCAATACATCTGTAGATGGTTGAAACATGCTCTTTAGGCCTCACAGAAGTTTTTCACATGAAGCTTCTAAGAGACAAAATTAAAAATACCTATTTTCCAAAATGTCAATTTTATTTTAAATGAGTCAAAGTAAACTTTGCTTTTCTTAAATGTTGATCTTCCTCTGGAGATGTTAAAGATATAATAAATTTCCCCAAGATACACTTTATAGTTAGCAGATTTTATATTGTAAAATCATAGCCAACTTATGCCCCACCAGGAATTTTACATGAAGGTTTGAGAACCTATGTATTCTTTGATATTTACACACACCGAACTCATTTAGCTTTGCTTGTATAGCATACATTTCCTATAATAGGCACAACACCAACAGCTAAGTACTGTGGCTGTTTAGTACGTGTTAATTGTCGAGCCAGCTGCACTGCAGTTATGTCTCAATATATATTCTGTTAATAGTTTACTCTGACCTCAATACCAGATAATGTCCTATCTCTCTTCGTATAAACAACATATAGACTCTGACGTATAGTTTGTATTAGTGGTTACTATATATTGAGTGCATACTGTAGCCAGGAACACAATACTTTCTTTTTGGACCCTCAATATATCCTTCCAAAGTAAGTAGGAGAGCCCAATTGTACAGCTGAAGAAATTAAGACAATTAGCAGTGATAGCTCGCTCAAAGTCACATAGCATATTGTGACATGAGAAACCAACCCCAGGTCATTTGATTGCAAAGCCCATGCTCTTAAACACCATGGTAGACTGCTCAGTGTAAATGTTTGTTGAACTAAACTATTAAGCTGAATATGGTAAATTTAAAGTCCCTTATACGAATTAGGTTTTATTTAGAATTTTCCAATTGAAGTCAAAAATTTGTTACTTTCATTCTTTTTTGGTAACTTCAACTCAGAGAGTGGAATATAAATGGTTCTACATTCACCTTAAGGAAGTTGTGCTTTTCTGTTAAAAAAAAAAAAAACACAGAATCTCAAAACTTTAGGTCTTACATTCCCTGACCATTTGGTTTATTTTCTCGCCTACTTTTTTCATTTTTGGTAGAGTTTTTAAACATTTTTCATGTTATTTTACTTCCTCAAATAAGTATCTCCTGACTTGTAGATCTGAGATGGTAGCAAATGCTATGTCATTATACAACATACATTTTAACTTAGTTAAAAATATTAAAATCAACATACATCTTACATTTAAGCCCTATTTATTCACCATTTAAAAATCCCAGAGGAATATGACTACTCTTACAATCCTAAAATAGAAAAAAAAAATTACCCATTTGATTCTAAAATAAACTGAAAAAAGGCAAAGTAAATTATATGAAAATCAAAATACCAAGGGTATTTTTCATAAAACTAGAATAATTTTTAAATTTGTATGGAAACACAAAAGATCCTGAATAGCCAAAAAATTCTTGAGAAAGAACAGAACTAGAGGAATCACCCTCCCTGACTTCCAACTACACTACAAAGCCACAGTAATCAAAACAGCATGGTACTGGCACAAAACTAGACACACAGGCAATGGAACAGAATAGAGAGCCCAGAAATAGATCCACGCACCTACAGTCAATTAACCTATGACAAAGGAGACAAGGATATACAATGGAGAAAAGACAGTCTCTTCAATAAGTGGTGCTGGGAAAACTGGACAGCTACATGTAAAAGAATGAAATTAGAACATTCTTTAAAACCATATGCCAAGATAAGCTCAAAATGGAATGTAAGACTGAAAACCATAAAACTCCTAGAAGAAAAATAGGCAGAACACTCTTTGAGATAAATCACAACAATATTTTTTGGATCTGTCTCCTACAGCAAAGGGAAAAAAGCAAAAACAAACAAATGAGACCTAATTAGACTTAAAACCTTTGCACAGCAAAGGTAACAAAAACCAAACAAAAAGACAAGCTACTGAATGAGAGAAAATATTTGAAAATGATATGACTGATAAGGGATTAATATCCAAAATACATAAACAGCTCACATAACCCAATATCCAAAAAAAGAAAAAAAACTTGAATAAAAATGGGCGGAAGACATGAATAGATATTTTTCCAAAGAAGACATACAGATAGCCAACAGGCACATACAAAGATGCTCAACATCACTAATCATCAGGAAAATGCAAATCTAAACCATAATGAGACACCACCTCACACCTATCAGAACAGTTATCATCAATAACAGTGTGTTGGTGAAGATATGGAAATAATGAAACCCTCATACACTATTGGTGAAAACATAAATCGGTAAACCCACTGTGGAAAACACTATGAAGGTTTCTCAAAAAATAAAAATGTAACTAGCATATGACCCAGCAATTCCACTCCTTTGTATATATCTGAAAAAAAAAAATGAAAACATTAATTTGGAAAGATACATGCACACCAATGGTCACAGCAGCACTATAATTGTCAAGATGTGGAAGCAGCTTAAGTGTCCATTAACAGATGAAAGGATAAAGAAGATAAGGTATCTATCATTTAAATGTAGCACTAAAAAATAAAACAAACTAATGAATATAACAAAAAAGAAACAGACTCACAAATATAGAGAACAAACTAGTAGTTACCAGTGGAGAGAGGAAAGGGGGATGGGCAAGATAGGGGTAGGGGATTAAGAGGAACAAACTATTATGTATAAAATAAGTAAGCTACAAGGATATATCATATAACATAGGGAATATAGCAAATATTTTATAGTAACTACAAATTGAGCATAATGTATAAAAATTGTGAATCACTATGTTGTACACCTACCCTTATATAATATTGCACATCAACTGTACTTCAATAAAAAATATACATATATGTCTAATAAGAAATAGTAAGGGTAAAAAGAAAAATGGAAGAAGAACATCATTGTTTGGCAACCACTACATAAAAAATAAAATTCTTATTAAAAAACATAAAAAATAAAGTAAAATAAGCTGAAAAAAGAGAAAGTAAATTATATGAAGATCAAAAAAAGGTCTATGTAGGTTGAAGCACATTACCACTTGCGTATGACTAATGGTGAATTACTTTAAGGCAAGATGTGTTACAAACACTCATTGCAATAGAACCATAATCAATGAATTTGCTAATGGCCTTTCCTCCTCCAGACATGAGCAAATGTTCATCTTTAGTAGTCACATACACCATACATTTCACTTTGGGAGCATATAAAAAAAAGGCATACATGAAGTTGTTACAATAAACTGGTACCTATTTATAAAGAAAGACATTCCTCTAAGATTCTTATTTCCAAGGAGGTCAATAAGCTCTGTTGACTGTACATCTGATTCAAATTAGCAGCAGATAATGTTCTGTTTGTTAAACATGTTGGGCAAAATGATGGATTTGATAATTTAAACATTTTCTTACTTATGAGACTATATTACATATCTTATAAAATGTTTGCTAAAATGTAGGGCTGTTAGATAATGGGCTCGTCCAGGCAGCGGAGATTTTAGTTTTTGGATATCACAGGCATTTGGGAAGGTGAGCACTCTCAACCTAATGGGACATATGCCTATTGAAAATAGCAAATTATTACATCTATTGTTTTCATGTTTTTCTTTAAAATATTATTTCCTCGTTTTCCTAACTTATCATCACCCATTATTATAATATTCACCCGTCCTTATTTAGCAACCTCAATTACCCGACAGCACATCCAACAGAACTAACGTTTATTAAGCACCTACTATATAACAGTCACTTACACAAAATTTACTCCTCACAACCTCAATTTACAGCCAGGACAGAGACAGGTGAGAAGAAGAGAAGAAGAAAACTGAGATGTGTGCCGGCCACCACATTAAGTACTTTTCAAATTATTGAACTAATCCTCACAATCTTGTAAAGTGGGTCTTATCACCATTTTGGAGATGACAGAAATAAGACTCAGTGATACTGACTTCCCTAAAGCCATAAACCTAGTTACTGGCTGAGGCAGAATTTGAATACAGGTCTTTATGACTTCAAAAAACGTGCTCTGTCAAGCACACGTTAAATGTTTCCTTCTCTAAGATATGTACAGACCGGTATTTCTCTGATTTCTTAGACTGAAAAACACTGAGGCACAGAGAGATTAAATCATCAGTCTGAAATCACGTAAGAAGTTAATGAAAGAGCTGGAACTAATACCTAGGAAAAGGAATCCTAAAGCAGTGTTTCCCACTGGACATCATATAACTTGTAGACTATATTAGGTACCAGTTCAAGGAGGCAGTACAGTCTTCATCAATTAAATGTAAAATTTAGACTAATGAGACTCTGTTGTTGACAACTTAAATATAAGAGTTATTTAAGTCCTCAAACCTGAAATTAAAGCTCTCATAGCAAGATTAGTTTGAGCTAATTGTGCACATACATTATTTTGCTTTATTTGCTCGGCTGTTAACTACCTGCGTTTAGAGACAATGTTAATAAGAGAACAAAGCCTCAAGAACTTTCAAAAAACACACTAAGTGTGAAATGTAAGTGATAATTAAACATTATCATAATACAAACTTTCATACAAAATGTCCTTGATTTTACTTTTGAAGCTGTATAGGGAAGATGTTTAGAAAAGAAAGAAGAGAAAAATCCAGAAATCAAGGCCCTTACTGACTGACTTTCTAGTACAGAAAGTATAAAACAGTTGGAAATATTTTCTTTCACTAACTGATAAAGATCACAATTTGACACAACTTGAGCTGGAGATGTCTGTCGGTGGAGAAGGCACGTGGTTGAATAGCAGCTGTGTGGTGATTGTTAAAAATGGTATGTATTGGTCCAGTCAGAAAACACATCATGTATCCTATGAAAGAAGTGTTTTGTTTGTTTTAGAAAATCCACATTAGTCATTTCCAAACATAAAAAAAACTATTTTTAGGATCATTAAAAAATAATAGAGATCATATGTTGACATAGTATCATTCTTTCATTGAACAAGTATTGATTGAATGCTACCTGTGTACTGGTCACAGTTTCTCGCACTGTGGATACATAAAGTGAATGAAACAGATAACAATTTCTGCTCTCAGGGAGTTTAGAAACATAACACAGTAAGTAAATTTTATAGTATGTTAGATGGTGATTAAGTATTACAGGAAAAAATAGTGTAGGCAGGGAATCAGTGGGATCAGTGGTACTGAGTGTTTGCAAGTTTAAGTGGTATGGTTGGTGTGGCCCTCACTGAAGAAAGATGACATATGAACAAAGAAATGAAGTGTACCCAAGTATATGGATTTCAGGGGAAGAACATTCCAGGCAGAGAGAACAGTCAGTACAAAGGCCCTAAGATGGGCAGCATGATTGAAATATGAGAGAAGGAGATCAATCAAGGTGATTCAAAGGTTTAAACCTGAGAAATAGGAAAGATGGATTAGCCACTAACTGAGAAATGAAGATTGCCTGGAGCAGGATTTAGGAAAAAAAATATCAGTTTAGTTTAGGACATATTAAATATGAGCAATCTATTAGACATTCAAGTGAAAATGATGAGTAGGGAAGTCAGATATCCAAGTCGAGTTTAGGGGAGATGTCTGGTCTGGATAGATTATGGAGTTATCAACATAAAGATATTTAAAGCCATGAAACTGGATGAGATCAACAAGGGAATCAGCACACAGAGAGAAAAGAATGGGTCCAAGGACTGAACCCTGGGGCATTCCAATGTTAAGAAATTTGAGACAAGAAGAGGAACCAGCAAAATAAACTGAGATGAAAGAGCAAGTGAGATCAGAATCAGAATAAACAAACCCTAAAATACTAAACTGGTCTGCCCTTATTTAGTATTCACAATAAAATCTTGAGGCCTAAATTGTCCCAAAGGTCTTCTGCTGAGTTGTTTTTTTTTAAATGCCACAAATCAGGAACAATATTTATACTACTTTACACTTCTAGTAGACCTTTTTGAAAGTATGCTGATGATAAATTGGAAATACCTTTACGTATTACTCTAACTTAGGTTATTTAAAAATATGTATAATCTGTACATGAACAAATACCATTTATAGCCAATTTTGAAGTGTATAATATAGCTAGTAATAGATCAATTTTGAAGTGTATAATATTACTAGTAATGATTTTAATGCTTAAAAAATCATAAAATGGTGAGCAGCTTTTTCAAGATAATTCCATCATTTACAAGATGTCCATTATATTTAAGAAGAGGTGATGGACATTTAAGTATTTACTGGCTGATGATTACCATTTGTTTTTTTCTCTTTTTTATATTTTTTATTGAGGTATAGCTGATTTACAATGTTGTGATAATTTCTAGTGTAGGGCATAGTGACTCAGATATACACACACATATATATAATCCTTTTCATATTCTTTTTGCACTATAGGCTATTACAAGGTATTGAATATACTAGGACCTTGTTGTTTATCTATTTTATTTACAGTAGTTAGTATCAGCAAATCCCAAACTCCCGATTTATCCCTCCCTATCCCCTTCCCACCCTGGTAACCATAAGCTTGTTTTCTATGTCTGTGAGCCTATATCTGTTTTGTAAATAAGTTTATTTATACCCCCTTTTTTTTTAGAGTCCACATATAAGTGATATAACATGGTATTTTTCTTACCATATGTTTTAACAGCCTTATTAAGATATAATTCACATACCATACAATTTATTCATTTTAAGTGCAATTCAGTGGTTTTTAGTATATTCACAGACATGTGCAACCATCACCACAGTCAATTTTACACATTTTCATCACAGCAAAGAGATACTATATACCATTTAGCTGTCATTCCCCACCCTCCATCTCCCCAGCCCTAAGAACCACTAATCTACTTTCAGTCTATATAGATTTGCCTGTTCTAGACATTTCATATGCATAAAATCATATAACATGTAGTCTTATGTGACTGCCTTCTATTGCTTAGCATATTTTCAAAGTTCATCCAAGTTGTAGCATGTACCAGTACTTCAGTCCCTTTTATAGTCAAATACTATTCCATTATATGCATTTGCCTCATTTCTCTGTTCATTCATTTACTTATGAACATTTGAGTTGTTTCCACCTTCTGGCTATTTTGAGTAGTGCTGCTAGGAATTCATGTATACGATTTTGTTGGGAAACCTGTTTCCAATACTTTTGCGTACATACCTTACCTTGGGTTTTAAAAACAAAAATATTTCTGCCCTTTAAAAACTGCAGGCATTATTTTTCACCTTTTTCTTGTAAGAAAAAAAGGTTGGCAAAGATCCAGGGATGAAGATTAATACTTACTAAACAAAAATAGTGGCTTAAAATAAATTGAGATTTCTAGGTTTGAAAAAAAGTCAAATAGGCTTCCTAACTAAAGGATTTCTCAAAGCTTTCAAAATGCTAATATACATTGTGATTATCTGTGAGAAAAGATTCAGTGTTTCCCTAAGTTATTTGTTTCCAAATGTTTCCCTTTTTTTGTGGAGTGTTTCACAGGACTAATATTACAATGGAACTCATGTTGCAAAACATTGATGTAAAGTAATGACTAAGTTCATAATGGTTACTTATCAATTATTTTTGAAATAAGAAAATTCTGTTTTTCCCATGTCACCATTTCCCTCTTTTCCTTGGTTATTTGTTAGAAAAGAATCAACATTCAGATCACCAGATTACACAAAGAAACCAACAGTTCCCATGTTTCCAATTAATCGTCATGGCCAGACTTCTACCTTGCCATTTAATCAACAGTGTGGATGCTATGCCTTTTTTTTGTATACTCTAGTGAATTTAATATTAACACTTAATTAACCTGCTCACTAAACTAGAGCAAGAAACAAAAAAGAAAGAAGAAAGAGTAATTCATTACATAAATTTAGTGTCGGAATCATTGCCGCGAAGGCAAAGCCATTTTATCAGTGGTAATTTAACAAATCTATTGCATTCATTATTTTGAAGATATTTGCACATTGCATTACAGACGGAGGCAACGCAATTTTCTGTAGTCACACTGTTGACAGGTATCTTTGAAGAAAACTCTAGTTGCTATTAGAAGATTCCAAATTTTAATATTTTGTACTGATTATCAGGGAAGAATAAATAAAGTGATAATCAAATAATAGTGCCATACAGATATTGAGCAAGAATTCTAATAAAGCAGTAATATCTCTGCCAACAATTGTTATCCATAATCATGAACTATTTTGATATTCAGAAGTGTAAATAAAAATCATAAGAGCAATTTCTAAATAAGTGCTTTCTGTCCAAAATAAATGTATTTATTTCCAATTCATTCAGATGATTGTTTATCTAAAGCAAATTGTAGTGTTTTCAATATTACTGGCTTACCGTTTAAACCTTTTCAAGCTTTCTGTTTAATCAAAACTTAAAGCCATCTACTCCAAATATCACAAATCATAGACTGCAAAATGTTCTGTCTGGTCAACCAAGTGGAAAACAAGCAGCTGAATAAATGAGAAGGCTACCTACAATTTAGGATTTACTCTTATATACTTCATGCTTGCTAACTACATTCATTTAAACAAAGAGTAATTTCCAGCTACATGTGAAGATGCTAAAATCACTACTTTAGTAAGATAGAAATAGAATGGCCTATTTTTATCCAAAAAAGCTTAAGCACCAATAATCAGCACAACCCCATCACAATGAAAAAAATCATGGGGATGGTAAGAAGAGGAGCAACGTGTTCCAAAACCTGCACTGGGAATTCCCAGAAACACCCTGATGAGTACTGTAACTTTTTGTAGTGGAAAGAATGAACTCTCCACCAAAAATGCGTGCCCCTCTTCGTTGTGTAGTGGTGGTGTCGAGAGGCAGGTGCCTAGGTAGGGACTACATTTCCCAGCCCCTTCTTGGTTCCAGGTGTGGCCATGTATCAAGTTTTTGCCAAAAGAATGTGAACAGAAGCTATGGGTACCATGTGTAGGTAAGAGTTTTTAGTTCCCTCTTTCCCCATCTTCAGGCTGGATGCAAAAAGACTCTGAAAGCCCTATGGGAGAGTCACAGCATGGAAGAAATCTGAGTTCCTGAAACATCATTTGGAAGAAAGCTACCCACTGACTTGCCCACACACGCAATGTGAATTAAATGAAGAAGTCTGTTGCACTAAGTCACTGAAGTTTTGAGTTTTATTATTACAGAAACTATTACTATCTTAATAAATACATTTTTACAATAGCATTTTTTCTCTCAGTTTAAGGTCTACACAGACTTCAGTCAAGACACAGAAGCAAACTCAGCAGATGAATGATTTAGTGCTCCTTCAAATTAAATTAATTTAATTATTTGTTCAACAGGGATTGAAAGAGCAGTCTGAGTGCCGGAGCTGTGTGTGGAGACTGGAGAAGAACATGAAAGAAAGGAATCAGTTTCTACCTACTGCTGCGAGCATACACTCCTATCTACAATCTCATCTACCTTAACTACATGTACTACTCGCCTACCAAAAAGTCCCCAGTAAAAGCAATTTTCCCATCTGTGTATAGTACCTGTGAAATGTTTTTGTATCTATGGATTGGCACCCAGGGCAGCTGCTTGGTGATGGACCACTTAATCCAGCTCTAAGTATGTCTTGACCCCTCTAGTTTGCTTTATACTTGTGTTTCTCAAACATTTTTGACCTTGAGTCACAGTACAAAATACATTTTAAATTGGACCCAGTACCCTTCTATGTGTGTTTCCTTAAAAAGTAACTGCCTTACTATACATGATAGTCTCTGATATTTTCTTTTTTTCATTTTAAAGTCCTGGTTGCAACCCTACTAAATTGATTTCACATACACTAAAGGGTCATAACACACAGTTTGAAAAACACTCTTCGATGGATACTTCTGAGTAGTATTTAGCTTTATTTTTTGATATGGGAAGGGAAATAAATTCAAACAGGGAATGGAATGGAGGAAGAAAAGTATGCTGAAATACTTAAAGGTGGGACTTAAATACTTAAATGGTTAAAGGTGGGAAGACACAAAGAAATAATGGCACTTGTGAAAACAGAAGGAAAGAACACATACTATCAAAGGAATGAACAACACACCATCAGCTATGCTCAATGCAGAATATATTTTCAATGGGCAAGTTTGGGTTCTGTTCATAGCAGAAACCACAGAGTGTGAGGAAGTCCAGCTGTGGAAGTAAAGAAACACACTGCCCAGGTAAGAGTAATGCCAGAGATTTCACATCTGAATATACAGAGAGATGTTGAAAACACTTGAGAAAAAAGAGCCAGGGACACCCTAAATGAGAATTTTATGCTCCAACTATACTACATCTTTGCCCTGTCACAATAGTTACACACACATTCACAAAATTTCCAAGAACTGAGATCCTGTAAGATCATATTTAATTTCAGCTTTGGAAAGTGTCCAGTCCACTCTGGGCCTACCAAGACAGGAGAACAGAACAAATGAAACAGCGTTGGCTCTGCAAGTATGACACTCTCTTCAAGTGAAAATGATTGCTGAAGACTATATTTATGGATTAAAACAGATGATATGTTATGTTAATTTTCACATGCTTAGAAGGCAAGCCTTGGCTGGAATCATAGTCTCTCCAGAGGAACATTTATATATCACTCTATGAATCTTTCTTTCCGTTTTCTTTTTGCCATAAAACTTATGGTCTCTAGTCACACTGATCGAAAATATCATCAAATTTCACACACTTTATAACAAAATTTTCTTTTCTAATTAAGTTAATTTTTAGGGTATTTTTAGGTTTACAGCAAGATTAAGGGGAAACTACAGAGATTTCCCACATACCCCCTACTCCCACAACACATAGCCTCCTCTGTTATCAACATTCCCCATTATTAGCCTCCCCATTATCAACAACCAAAGTGGGACATTTGTTACAATAGATAAGCCTACACTGAGAGATCATAATTACCCAAAGTCAAAAATTTACATTACAGTTCACTCTTGGTGTTGGACATTCTACGGGTTTGGACAAACATAATGACATGCACCCTTCTCTAAAGTATCATACAGAGCATTTTCACTGCCCTTAAAAATGCTCTATGCTGTGCCTAGTCATCCATCTCAATTCCCTCAATCCCTAGAAATGACTGATTTTTTTTTTTTTACTGTCTCTTAAGTTTTTGCCTTTTCCAGAAATTTATATATAGTTGGAATCATATAGTATGTATCCTTGTCAGATCAGCTTCTTCTACATAGCAAATGGAAGTTTCCTTTATGTCTTTCCATGACTTGATAGTTCATTTCTTTTTAGTGCTGAATAATACATCATTGTTTGAATAGATCACAGTTTATTCATCCATTAATCTTACACAGGGCATCTTGGTTGTTTCCAAGTTTTGGAAAATATGAACAAAGCTGCTATTAATATTTCTGCACTTTTTATGTAGACATGTTTTCCACTCCTTTTAGCTAATACCAAGGAGTGCAACTGATGGATCATGGTAAGAGTACGCTTAGTTTGTAAGAAAATGCTAGACAATCATCTAAGGTGGCTGTATCATTTTGCATTCCTATCAGAAATGAGACTTTCTGTTTCCCCACATTCTTGTCAACTCTTAATGTTGTCACTGTTCTGGATTTTGGCCATTCTAATAAGTGTGTAGTGGTATCACACTCTTGTTTTAATTTGCATTTCCCTGGTAACATATGATGTAAAGCATCTTTTTGCAGGGTTATTAGCCAACTTATATCTTCTTTGGTAAAGTGTCTATTAAGGTCTTTGGCCCATTTTTAAATTGGGTTGTTTATATTCTTATCATTGAGTTTTAAGAGTTCTTTTTATATTTAGGTTAACAGTCCTTTATCAGATGTGTCTTCTGCAAATATTTTATCCTAGTATGTGGCTTGTCTTCTCATTCTCTTGACATCATCTTTTGCAGAGGAGAAGTTTATAATTTTAATGATGTCCAGCTTATCAATTATTTCTTTCATGCATTGTGCCTAAACAAACATTTCTCCAATGAAGACACACAAATGGCCAATAGGCACATGGAAAAAATTGCTCAACATTGCTAATTAAGAGAGAAATGCAAATCAAAACTACAATGAGGTATCACCTCACACCAGTCAGAATGGCCATCACTTAAAGTCCATAAACAATAGATCTGCAAAAGGTGTGGAGAAAAGGGAGCCCTCCTACACTGTAGGTGGGAATGTAGTTTGGTGCAGCTATTATGGAAAACAGTATGGAGTCCTTTAAAAACTAAAAATAGACTTACCATATGATCCAGCAATCCCACTCCTGGTCTTATATCTGAAGGAAACTATTTGAAAAGATATATGCATCCCAATGTTCACAGGAGTACTATTTATAATAGCCAAAACATAGAAGCATTCACAATGTCCATCAACAGATGACTGGATAAGGAAGTTATGGGGTGTATGTGTATGTGTGTGTGTGTGTATATATATACACACACACACATACATATACATATATACTCAGCCATAAAAATAAGAATAAAATAATAAAAAAAGTATTTTACAGCAACATAGATGAACCTGGATATTGTCATTCTAAGTGAAGCAAGCCAGAAAAAAAAATACCATATTACTTATATGTGGAATCTTAAAAAAAAATGACACAAATGAACTTATTTATAAAACAAAAACAGACTCACAAACATAGAAAACAAACTTATGGTTACCAGGGGGAAAGGGGGAGTGGAGGGATAAATTGAGAGTTCTGGATTTGCAGATACTACTATACATAAAGTAGATAAACAAAAAGTTTATACTGTATAGCACAGGGAACTATATTCAATATCTTGTATTAACTTATGGTTATAAAGAATATAAAAATGAATTTATATGTATAAATGAATCACTATGCTGTACATCAGAAATTAACACATTATGAACTGACTATATTTCAATTTTAAAAATATAGATTAAATTAAAGTGTCTTTGCTCCATTGTACTGCCTTTGCTCCTTTATCAAACTTCAGTTGACTATATATATTTTTTTAATAATGAATGTGTTTTTAATTTCTCCCATAATTTAAAAAATGTGAATATCCTGAAATTCAGCCACAGCCTTTACTTCCAGGTGACTTCTTCATTGGTCATCAATTCCCTTTTAAATAAGAGACTCTTGTTCTGGAAGGCAGTGAGCTTTTCTTCATTCTTTCTGTCTAGATACCATCCAAAGACAAAACCCACAGGGACAAGTATACATACCCAGTGGTCATGCACAACCTGGAGTAAGCTCAGCATGAATGCTGCGGCCTCGGAGCCAACAACGAGTCCGCAAGCAAGGGCAGCGGCAAGCCCAGCCAGCAGCGCCGGCCTCAGTTGACTATGTGAATCTGTGTCTGGGCTCTCTATCTTGTTCTACTGATCTAGTTATTCATTCTTTCATCAGTACTACACTGTCTTGATTACTGTAGCTTTATACCAAGTCTTGAAGTCAGACAGTGTCAGTCCTCCAACTCTGTCCTTCTCCTTCAAGACTGTATTGGTTATTCTAGATCTTTTGCCTCCCCAAATAACTTTAGAATAACTTTGTCAATATTCATAAAATAACTTGCTGGCATTTTGATTGGGATGGCACCGAATCTACAGGACAAGTTGGGAGGAACTGACACCACGACAATATTGTCTTCCTATCCACGAACATGGAGAATCTATTTATTCTTTGATTTCATTCATCAGAGTTTTCTTCAAATAGCTCTGGTTCATATTTTGTCAGATTTATACCCAAGTATTTCATTTTGGGGGGTGCAAAGTTTCTAATTTCAAATTCTACCTTTTCAGGCTGGTAGATAGGAAACAAACTGACTTCTGTATACTAACCTTATACCCTGCAAGCTTATTATAATTTCTTATTAGCTCCAGTAGGATTTTTGTTGATTCTTTTGAATTTTATACATAAACGATAAAGTCATCTGCAAAGTTTTATTTCTTCCTTCAAAATCTGTATACCTTTTATGTTCTTTTATTGTCATACTGCATTAGCTAGAATTCCCAGTGTCATGTTGAAAAGGAATGTTGAGAGGGTACATCCTTGCCTTGAAACCTGATCTTGGTGAGAAATCTTTGAATTTCTCATCATTAGTATAATGTTAACTATAGGGTTTTTTTTTTTATTGATATTCTTCATCAAGTTGAAGAAGTTCCCCTCTATTCTCAGTGTAATGAGAGCTATTATCATAAATTTATTTTTGTTTAATATGTAACTACATTCAGAATATATAGGGCTATTAAAAATAACAAAGAAATGTCTAAAAATACAAAATAAAATGACAAGAGTTATCACATGGGCAATTCATTGAGAGGGAACTATAACTGGCCATTAAACATATAAAAATGAATGTTCAAATTAATATGTGAGCAGTGTAATGGAAATTAAAACAACTAAAACTGCTGTTTTGCTTATGAAATAAATACAAATTTAAAATATAAAATAATGTTACTGACTGAAGGAATGGTAAAATTAAGAGTTAAGAGACTGGTAGGAAGAGGAATATAAATTGTTACATTTCTAGAAAGCATCATTATTTATCAAAAGTCTTAAAAATATGTATGCCTTTTGCCCTACTATCTCTGCTTCTGGGAATCACCTTTAGGGAAATGATCAGAAATTCAGGATAAGAGTCATACATATGCATGTTTGTTAGAGCATTAAACACAACAACAAAAAATCATGACTGACTTACATATACCCTAATTACAGAATAGCTGAATCATCTGAGCAACTACTAAAAATTATGTTTATGGAGATTCCAAATGCATGGATAAATTATTTCAATAAAATATGAGGTTAGAAAATACAGGATACAGAACTCCATATTTGGCTTGATAAAAAGAGGGCAATAAACATAGATGGAAATAAACACACAAAACATATACACAAAAATAAACAGTGGTCATTTCTTGGTACAAAGGACACTGAATACAACTTCTTGTACTCATCTGCAAGGTCCTATCTACAGTAAGCATATGTACCTTATATACCTTTTAAATAAAATAATCTTTAGTATTTTTATTATAAAATTAATACATGCTTGTTACCCAAAATTTGCAAAATTAGTTTAGAAATTTTACATTGCTCTACTTTCTGCAGCCCTGCCATGCCTCTATGTTGGCCTTGCACTCTATATATCAATTTATATTTGGTTATTTTTTAAATAATATTTTTCTGATTACATAGGTAATACATGCCTAGTATATAAAATTTGGAAAATACAGAAATAATAAAAAAAATAAAAATTATCTAGAATCCTACCACTGATGACGATGATGGTGATGATGATAGTAGCAATACTGTTAGTCACAGACTATTGAACATTTTACATAAATTATCTCATTTAATTTTCACAGTAGTCCTATGAGGTAACTATCAATATTCCTGTTTCAGAGATGTGAAAATAGATTCAGAAGAATTATTTACCTCGTCCAAATCCACAAAACTGCTAAGTGTAGAAATGACCTGGCTTCATGGCACAAGGTCTTAAGCAGTACGCTATATTTTTTACGCTTTTATTTTTTATTATTTATAGTCCTTCTGGGATATTTATATTAGTATGCCAAATAATCTATGTGTTAAAGATGACACCTTTAGAAATTGTGGCTCTCTTCTCTCTTTTCTCCAATTCTGCCTGAACTATGATGATCCTACTCAAATCTTGTTTCAACTAAGTTTTTTTTTTCCTTCACATACGTATCATTACTGTTTTAGTTGTTTTTAATTCCTTCCTGATGAATACTTAAAATTATTTGGATGGATAGCTATTCTTCAGGTTTATTACCTTCTCCCTCAGGGGTCTCATCTTTGTCCTTTTCACTGCTTTCTGAGAATATTTTTCAAGTATGTACGACATTCTCAGTGATTTGATTGTCAACGTTGTCAATTCTGCTCTCTACACGCCTTCATTGACAATATAAATTTGTGGTTGAGCTTTAATCACTTGTAAACTTTTTTAAAAAATCTTATCTCCCATTTTAATAATCTCATTCTATTTTCTTACCTTCATCTGTTCTTTGACTATGGCAGGGGTCTTAAACAGAGGCTCATACACAAACATCAGAGGCTATGAGAAACTCCAGAAATTAAATGGAAGAAATAGGAGTGTATTTATAAATTTGTTTTATATGGAGAGAAGGTCCAGAATTTTCACCAAAATTTCAAGATGCTTCATAACAGTACAAAAGCTTCTGAATATCTGCCATTTAAACGTTTTCTTCGTAGTTGTAGCTATGTCATCTTGTATGTAAGTTAAAATAACAAAATATTTTCTAATATTTTCTTGACTCCTTTAAAACACTCATTTTCAGAAGTGTGTTCTTTCTTTGAACATACATAATAATTTTGCCTTTAGCCTGTTTGTAATTTTTTCCATATGTTCCATGTTGTTTTTCCTTTTATTGCTTATTTTCAAAGGAGTTTCAATCTGCCTTGACCCTAAGTTTGCCTTTAGTTAGGAGAGAATAATTTTCTTTAGGCTGTGCTCAAACTGGGTGTTATATAAATCCCTTCTTCAGATATACAGCTGGATGACAGTCTATTCTCCATGTCTAAACAGATTTTATCTAACATATTGCGTTTAAACTAAGATTGGACACAGAAATTCCACTCCTGGGCATTTATCCAAAGAAAATGAAAACACAAATTAGAAAAGATACATGCACTGCGATGTTCACTGCAGCATTATTTACAATAGTCAAGATATGGAAAAAACCTAAGTGCCCATCAGCACATAAATGGACATGAGAAGAAGTGAGTATATACATATATATGATCGAATACTACTCCGCCTTGAGAAAGAAGGAAATCCTTCCATTTGCAACAACATAGATAGATCTAAAGGGTATTATGCTAAGGGAATAAGTCAAAGAAAGACAAATACTGCATGTTTTCACTTATATATGAAATCTAAAACAAAGCAAATAAACAAATATAACAAAACAGAAATAGACTCATCGATACAGAAAACAAACTACTGGTTGCCAGAAGGGAGGGGGTGGGGGATGGGTAAAACAGGTGAAGGGGTTTAAGAAGCACAAACTACTATTTATACAATAAATAAGTCACAGAGGTGTAATGTTTAGCACAGGGAATATGGTCAATAAGATTAAAATAACTTTGTATGGTGCATAACCTATAAAAATATTGAGTCACCATATTGCACACCTAAAACTAATACAATAATGTAAGTCAACTATACTTCAATTAAAACAAATCTCCCCTGCCAGTGAGAAAAAGACTGGATCCTCTTCCAAGTGTCTGCCTTTCTGATAATCTCAGCTGATGGAATACATGAAAAGCTACAATCCTTGGAATACACTCCTACCAAGATTCTTGTTTTCTTTGCTCCTAACTGCAGCAGTTTGTTTGTGGGGACTGATCCTTGAGGATGTGATTCACCACTGCTTCCTACTCAATCTCCCAAAGCCATCACCATCGTTTGCCTTCTTCTTTCGTTGTTTTCTGGTAGTTTCAGTTTCCGAGCATATACAGGAACAGCAATATTTTAGGGGATGACGGCCAGCCTTCTAGGCCTCTAAAATAGTACCTTCTATGCAGTAAGACAACTACCCTGTTTTGCTGGGTACAGAACCTGTGTTTTGGAACCAGTATTTAGACTCTATTGGAGCAAAGCAGTGTTTTCCTACCTAGCTTCAATGTACTGGCTTACCAAATTTCTATGAGCATAGTGTGAATGGTTCCCTGATTGTTCTTTTCAATCCATTTATTTCTGATTTTTAGCTGATGGAGGTTTCTCCCTAGTTCTGGAAATAATTTGACTGTCAGTCCAAATTATCAACATTATTGTGAGTTCTCATCATTTTCTGTCTTCATATGTACGTTAGTGAAAATTCAAGAGTGGCTATGTTAAGGGACTGCCAACCAGATGCCATTTTTCCAAGTTACATTTCTAGGGCTATGCCAAAGGAATAAGTTTCCAAGAAAAGTCTGGCAGCAAATTCTAAATCCCTGCTAACATCAGTATGGTAGGAAGTATAAATTTACCAACACAAAGTCTAGAATTAAAAATAAAGTCTTTGAATTCCTTTCAGATAATTTCAGACTCCCAGAAGTAGAAATAAATAATACCTAAAATTAAAGTTAGCCATGATCAAAGTTCTCAAGTGGATAAAACCCATACCTGAGTATTGTCCTATCTTTTCAGTGGGCTTCTCACATTTAATGCCACAAATTCCCCTATGACCCAGGGCTTTCATGCCTCTCACTGTGGAAATCCACGGGTCTGCCTTCCTTGGGCAGCAGCTCATATTCCTAAATCATCTTCCCTATCCTTTCCAGTCAAATATCCTGTTTCTTCAACGTGCCAATTTCTCCTGCCAAATAGACAGTTAACAGATAGATCCTAGCAGTTCACTGGCAGGTTGTTTTTCAGGGGCAGGATATTGTAAGAGCGTAATTCCTTGATTCACACTTTCCCTTGCTACGTTGCTGTTTTCACTGTAATACACATTTATATATACTCACTTTTCTTAGGGGTACATGCCACATACTACTCTGCCTCTCCTTAGTGCTACTTCTGACAAGATAGTTTCAGAATTATTTGGTAAGGCAAATCTCAATGAAGAAAGGTAGAGATCCCATGCTCCTGGGGAAATCCTATCATTTTTTCACATCAGGAATAAGTATATGTAAATTATTGACATTTGTTATATATACCAATATCTTCCATTTAATAAGCATTGCAAGCAGCAGGACTAAAGATCTAATTTTGCTTCTTTCTGTAGACACACACAGATCAGCTTTTCTGTTTGTTGGTTTTTACTCCTATATTGATATAATATACCAAAGTAGTTGTGGATTAGGAGTTCAAATCCTAGCTCTGCTTCTTACTAGCTCTATCACTTCGGAGACACTACTTATTTTCTCTAAACTTCAGTTTCCTCATCTGCAAAAGAAAACTAATGAGGTCGGACCTGTCTTGAAGGGCTGACGAAATGATTCAATAAACTAATGAATACATGGTGGTTAACTATACTGTGTGCCTGGATCATCATAACTACACAATAAACATCACTATAAAAAGATTGCACAATGTGAAGTTTAAGAGAAATGTGCGCCCTGAAGTTATACTGCCTAGGTTCAAATACCCAATCTACCACTTAATGGTTGTACGTTTTCAAAATACTCATCTACCCTCCTGAGTCTGTCTTCTCATCTCTAAAACAGAGGAAATAAGAGAACCTACTCTGAAGGGCTACAGTGAATATCAACTGAGGTACTTCACATAAAGCTTTTAGCAGAGTGCCTCACACACAGTGAGAACTCAATAAATGTTAACAATTGTGCAACAATGGTGACAACTATGTTAACAAGGAAAACCAAAACCTCTCAAGTCACATCTACAGACCAGACCACAGCCTAGTAACCTGTCGGTGTTGCTCTCCCAGGATTCCCTGCTCATCTTCAAGTAACTCATAGTGCCTGACCATAAATCTTAAATTAATTCCCTAAAATTAGCAACACTATCTCTTCCTTAATGTAAGTTTCTAATAAATAAATATCACTGATGTATTAAGAGCTTAGGAAACAGTCATAGGATTGAAGAACGTCCAAAGCAAAAGAATATTGTGATAGAGGTAGCTCTCAACTCTTTATAGGATTCACCTGAGGCAGGAGCTCAGCTGAATGTGATTAATTGAAAGGACAATAAAAAGGTGGTAAGGTACTTGTAGTTAATGTCAAGAAAAGAACACAGGAGTACAAAATGTAGGCAATAACATGGGGAAAAGTTTACAAGCCCTAAAGAAAACATTTCAGAAAAAGTGCAAAAGCTTACAGGCTGACTTAGAATTTGTGAGAGGTCATTGACAAGTTATGTTTGGATACAGACTTGAAAAAGCATCATTTCTATAAGGCATATGGTTCCACTGTAGAATATGTGAAATATTTGAAAAAAAAAGTGACATTTACATGAAATATACTTTGTGGCAGAGAGCTGGATGCTAAAGGAATTCAGAGGCACCAAACGGACCTGGAATCTGAGAAATTTGTGCTGGGCATTAATGAAGATGTCAGGTGTGGATGTCAAAATGGATGAATGAATTGCTGCCCCAAACACACATGCTGGTTAACAACCTGCCAGAGATTGAGCAAAAACTACCTGGAGTTGAGTCAGATAAATAAAAAATGATGAAATCAGTAGCAGAAATAAAGACTGTAATAAGAAAGCATGGGCTACACAAGCAACACTTGAGACCCAATGCTAGAATTCTGGAACTGAGAATGCATGTTGACACTGGCAAGCCAAGCTCTCAGGGATAGTGTTGCTAGACAGAGCTCAACTGGGCCAGTGAACACCACTGGTATGAAACACAGATGTGAGCAGGTGACATAGAAACTGCCCTCCTGCAGTGTTTTTACAGAGGGTCCTTTTGGGCAAAGCATTTAATATAAGACTGAGGCTCATAGGTCAAGAGAAATCGGCTCATAAACAAATAAAGGGCTAAATAGTTTTTTGAGGGGGCTCATAATTTTTAACTACAAAAGATGCCATGAATTCCATTAAGTATGCCAATGTCACACTTGTTAAATCCATTTGCGACAGTCTGAAACCTCCTATCATGCCTAAGGGGACATAGGGACAAGATGCATTAATTTTTGATAACCTTGATTTTTGCATATAAGCCAACTCCAGAGCATGACACACCTTTTTTCCTAGTAAAATGGTAAAAACAACAACAAATCATCTGTTTCTTGCCTGACACCCCAATCAGAAAGGTTATTGTTTCTTTAAGTAAATGAAATGTGATTGTACTTAATTTTCAAATATCTTTTACCAGAAATATATACAATCTATATTATCACCATCAATCCTGCCCAGATATAGCAAAGCCAACCCATTCTTCTCATCACCATCACTACCACCTACCTTGAAAATCCACACAAACCCCAATTTTTCCCATTATTACTTAAAATACCAACTTAACTCAAGTCTTTTCAATTCTACAGAGTAACAGCACATATTTCAGTTCCCTTTACTCAAGTGGTTCCCAATTTCCATCCAGAGCACATACATTTTTGGCCAGTGCTTTTTTCCATGGCTACTTGAGTTCTAGGAGCTAGAAAGCCTTGAAATTTCTTTAAGCAACATCAACTTTGCTTATTCCCTAGAGTCTCATTCTAGCACAGAAAAGGAGAGAAAAAAAACATTTCATTGGAATAACTGATTAAGTGTGGAACAGCCCCAACCTGATAAAGAAAAAATATAACTCTCTCAGTATGACTAAATCTGAAAGGTTTCTTCAAGTCTCTTGGGCCAGATGGACTTTGAGTCACTAAGCACTATGCTCTAACACACTCTCTATGCAGGCTAAGAAAGAGACTAAAGAATCAACAAGACAATTACTGGAAAATTATAAAGGAACGGGGACAAGCTGGGCTAGTAGCTATACTGAATCTAATCAAATGTTGACCCAAATATTGAGTTTGACTTTGCTCCTGCCCACACATGTAGACTGGAGATACACCAAGTGGCTAGAATGCTACCATCAATTTTTATCAAACACTAGAGATTTGGCTCTGGTGCTTTCAAGTAACCAAACACTCCCTTAAGTGATAACAACATCACTTGTCATGTTTCTTAAGAAGGTAATAGACATTGATGTGCCAGTCATACACTGGCTGATTACTTATTTTAATTATTGAAATATAGTCTGTTTATATAGTAATGTGTCAATTTCTGGTATACAGCATGTTTCAGTCATACATATACATGCATATATTCATTTTCATATTCTTTTTTAATTATATGTTACTACAATATATTGAATATAATCCCCCGTGTTATACAGAAGAAACTTGTTGTTTATCAATTTTATATATAGCCGTTAGTATTTGCAAATCGCCAACTCCCAATTTATACACTGACTATTAAATCATGTTGTATGCTATAGAATATAGAAAGAAAAGTGTCATGATGGACACTCAAGTTAAAAAGGAAATATGCTTGATTTTATGGAGAGGAAAAATTTGTAGACTAGAAGGGAAGGAGTTTACATTTAAGGTAAACTCGAAATTTTATTTCATGCTTCTTTAAATATCTTCATAATTTGTATTTTTCATTGAAAAATAAAGGTGGAGAAAATCCAGTAACACATTGCAATGTCAGTTTAGGGCTTTAGTTTCAGAAAGTATTCTAAACTCCACCCATTCAATATTAATTCAACAAATCTAGAAACTATTTTGCATACATAGTATTGGGCAATGTGCTTTGGGGAAAATAAAAGTTCATAATTTACCACTCTTGACCTCAAAAGCACTAAAGTTAAACAACAATACAAAATTTTTTTAATTAAAAATAAAATAACAACAAAGTGATAGAGAGGAATAAGAATGTAGTAATGGTAATAAATACTACAATAAAAAAAAGAATATATAACAGGGAGTTGCAGGGTTGCTGGCAGGGTCAGGAAGTCTTCATGGAGGTGATTGAGACTGCACTGAACTTCCTAAAATATGAAAGATCTAAATTGCAAAAGAGGTAGGAAGATGAGTGGACTTGGGAATGGTAATATTTTAGCTTTTCTTCAATGGCAAAAATGAGTTTGCATTAAGTTCACCGAATTAATTTACATGGCCCTCCTTGTTAGAGTCACAGAATCTTAGAATTAAGATAACCTAGTACAAATATTTTCATTTACAGATAAGGAAATTGAGGTCCTGAGGGTTATTAATCTTCCCAAAGTCACACAGCTAGTCCAAGGTGAAGGGATGGTTGATTCCTGGTCCAGTGCAGCTTGGTACATAAAGTCTAAAGCCACAGAAAAGTGAGACTCACTGGTTCATCAAATTGAATCCCTGACTAAGATTATTAATGCTAGTTAGTTCTAAACAATGGTGTTTACTTGCCACAAAGAACCCTTTGCAATGGAACAATTCAAAAGTAAATGAAAGAACAATGAGTCAAGCAAAACTGCCAAAGTAAAGCAAGTCCTAATGCTAATATGATACCTACAGGTCTGAAAAATACCTTCATATGATGCACTGCACCAAGTATGATGCAAGGTGGTTAGAGAGGACAATAATGGTCATATCAAAACAGTCATGGACTCATTTTAAAAGATGTACTTTTTAAGTGAACACAATCAGATCATCACCATCATGACTCCAATATACGGCTCACATTGGCCAAATTCAGGACAATCCAGTCTTTACACCAAACACTGACACTGCATAAGAGTTTGATGCAACAGAGATGATGTGAATTTGGGCCTGGAATATATTTTATAAAAAGCAGTGACCCAAAATAATATTTTATTTGTGGAAACCATGAACAAAAAGACATTTCCATAAAGTTATAATCTTTAGGTCTCTGTAGTTTGAAAATCTGGAAATGACCATGACAGAATTGTGCCATGAAACATACCTGAACCTCAGTAACACATCCAGCACACCTCAAGCAATTCTGCAGTTAATCCTTATAATTTTTTCAGGTTTCCTTCAGATACTGGAGCTGTTTTTCCAAGAGAATTCTAAGCATTTTTATCAAGTGATCAGGGTGTCTTTTTATTTCACCCAATGCTCCTCTGATGAAGCTAACTACACAGAAGATGGTGAGGAAATACATGTTGCTCATTTGTTTATAAATGATTAAGATTGGTCATCATGGATTTTGATATCAATAAATGATAAGTTGGTTGGTGGAAGAGCTATGTTATTTAAATTCCAACATGTGTCATGATCCTCTCAATTTGTTTGCACAAATCAATATATCATAGAAATCAATTATATCTTGGTATATCAGTAAGAATTCCAGAGCTGGGAAGGATCATAAAGATCACCAGACTGAGCTTCCTCTCTTTGGTAATGGGGATCCTCCAATCTTCAAGAGTAACTCATTCGTTTTCTCGTTTAATGCATTGCATTGAAGTTTCTCTGTAGGTCAAAATATTCTCCCTGGGGTTGGATCAGAGAAAGTAACAACCTCCATAAATCATATCCATAAAAACAATGAGGACACCAGTAAAAACTGTCAGAATCCACTTTTTCACAAATCTGGAAATGAATCAAATGCTTGCATTAATGTGGAGAGAATTTATTTAAGAAAAATGACAATCTCAAAGGAGCTTAGAAATCTGTCATTTTAATTTGTCCTGCTCGCATCACCCCTCTCCAACTCTGCAGTAGACTTAAAAATCAAGAGCCCATACACACAATCACAGTGAAAATGAGTAATCTGGCAGTCACTGGAGGGAGAAGAATTGGTTGGAGCTCCTTCAAAGCCCCATTCCCAGAGTATTTCATAATAAGAGACCAGGAGAATTCTGTCTCATTAAATGTAGACTATCAATAAAGAGACAGAAGTTCTGGATCTTAAAAGTACAATAAATGAAATAAAAACTTCATGAGAGGGATTCAACAGCAGATTTGACTAGGCAGTAGAAAGAACAGCAAACTTAGGATAGGTTAATTTGAAATTATCCCATCAAAAGACAATGAAGAGAAATGAACAGAGACTAAGGAACCTTAATGGTTTCATTAAGCATTCCAACACGTGCCCTGTGGGAATCCCAGAAAGAGAAGAGTGAAAAAAGAGTAGAAAGAATATTTGAAGAAATAACAAAGAACTTCTCAAATGTGATTAAAAACTTTAAGATACACATGCAAGAGGCTCAAAGAACTCTAAGTCAAACTCAGAGATCCTTACCTAGACACATCATATTCAAACTGTAAAAACACAAAGAAAAAATAATAAAAGCAGCAAGAGAGAAGCAACATATCATGTACAAGGGATGGAAAATAAATTAACAGTTGATTTATCATCATACATCATGGAAGCAAGAAGGGCTACAAAAACAAAACCAGAGAAGCTTTCATTAACAAGTCTGCCTTATAAGAAATGTTAAAGGAAATTCTTTAGGAAGAAATGATAAGGAACTAGATATTAACTTGAATCCCCAAGAAGGAATAAAGAGCACCATTAAAGGAAACTATATAGGTAAATATCAAAAATAGTATAAATCCATTTTAATACTTTCCTTCCCCTATCTCATTTAAAAGACAACAAAGAATCTGAAAATTTCTATGTAACTGCAAAAGACCCAGAATAGCCAAAGCAATGTTGAAAAAGAACAAAGCTGGAAGTGCCATGCTCCTTGATTTTGAACTATAATACAATGCTATAGTAATCAAAATGGAATGGTATTGGAATAAAAACAGGCACAAAGATCAACGAAACAGACTAGAGAGCAAATAAACCCACACATATATAATTAATTATTCATGACAAAAAAGACAAGAATATACAATGGAGAAAGGACAGTGTCTTCAATAAATGGTATTAGGAAAACTGGACAACCACATGCAAAAGGATGAAAGTGGACCACTATTTTAGTGCATACACAAAAATTAACTCAAAAAGGATTAAAGATTTGACTATAGACATACATTTAAAAAATTTTCTCCTAGAAGAAATAAAAGCAAGAATAAACAAATGGGACCTAATGAAACTTACAAGCTTCTGCACAGCAAAGGAAACCAGAAATAAAACAAGAAGAAAACCTATGGAATGGGAGAAAATTTTTGCAAGTGAAACCGACAAAGGCTTGATCTCCAGAATATATAAGCAGCTCATACAACTCAATAAGAAAAAAATAAACAACCCAATCCAAAAATGGGCAGAAGACCTAAACAAGCAATTCTCCAAGGAACACATACAAATGATCAAAAAGCACATGAAAAAATGCTCAATATCACTAATTATCAGAGAAATGCAAATCAAAACTACAATGAGGTATCACCTCACACCAGTCAGAATGGCCGTCATTCAAAAATCCACAAATGACAAATGCTGGAGAGGCTGTGGAGAAAGGGGAACCCTCCTACACTGCTGGTGGGAATGCAGTTTGGTGCAGCCACTATGGAAAACAGTGTGGAGATTCCTCAAAAGACTAGGAATAGACTTACCATATGACCCAGGAATCCCACTCCTGGGCTTGTATCCAGAAGGAAATCTACTTCAGGATGACACCTGCATCCCAATGTTCACAGCAGCACTATTTACAATAGCCAAAACATGGAAACAGCCTAAATGTCCATCAACAGGTGACTGGATAAAGAAGATGTGGTATATTTATACAATGGAATACTACTCAGCCATAAAAACCGACAACATAATGCCATTTGCAGCAACATGGATGCTCCTGGAGAATGTCATTCTAAGTGAAGTAAGCCAGAAAGAGAAAGAAAAATACCATATGAGATCGCTCATATGTGGAATCTAAAAAACAAAAACAAAAACAAACAAACAAACAAAAACAAGGCGTAAATAAAGGACAGAAATAGACTCACAGACAGAGAATACAGACTTGTGGTTACCAGGGGGGTGGAGGGTGGGAAGGGATAGACTGGGATTTCAAAATTGTAGAATAGACTACACTGTATAGCACAGGGAAATAAACACAAAATGTTATGATAACTCACAGAGAAAAAAATGTGACAATGAGTGCGTATACGTCCATGAATAACTGAAAAATTGTGCTGAGCACTGGAATTTGACACAACATTGTAAAATGATTATAAATCAATAAAAAATGTTAAAAAAAAAAAGCATCTGTACAGCAAAGAAATGATCAACAACAAAAAAATGCAACCTAGCGAATGGGAGAAAACATTTTCAAATCATGTATCTGAGAAGGAGCTAATATCCAAAAATACATAAATAACTCATACAACTCAATAGCAAAAAAAAAAAATCTAATTGAAATATGGCTGGAGTTCGTGAGTAGCCATTTTTTCCCAAAAAGACATATAGATGGTCAACAGGTGCATGAAAAGGTGCTCAACATCAATAATCATTAGGGAAATGCAAATCAAAATCACTGTGAGCTATCACCCCACAGCTTTTAGAATGGCTATTATCAAAAAGACAGGAAATAACAAGGGTTGTTGAGGATATGGAAAAAGGGAACACTTTCGCACTGTTGGGAGTGTAAATTGTTGCAACCACTATGGAAAATGTTGTACACCAACTTCCTTGAACAACTTAAAATGCAATCACCATATGATCCAGCAGTTCTATTTCTGTGTATTTATCCAAAGAAAATTAAAAAAACACTATTGTGAAAAGATATATGCACCCTCATGTTCATTACAGCATTATTTACAATAGCCAAGACATGGCAACAGCTTAAGTGTCCACCAACAGAAGAATGGATAAAGAAGATGCAGTATGAATATACAATAGAGTATTAGTCATTAAAAAAAGAAATACTGCCATTTGAGACAACATGGATGGACCCTGAGAGCATTACACTAAGGGAAATAAGTCAGACATGATCTAACTATATTCTGTATATAAGAGATACACTTTAGATTCAAAGACTCAAACAGGTTTAAAGTAAAAGAATAGGAAAAGATACATCACATAAACAGTAATAAAAAAAGCTGAAGCAATTATTCTGATATAAAACAAAATAAAATTTGAGAAAAAATTGTTACTAGAAACAAAAAAGAACATTTTACATGATAAAAGGAAAAATTTGTCAAGTAGATATAACAAGAATAAATATATATGGGCAACATAACAAAGTCACAAAATAGATGAAGCAAAAACTGACAAAATTAAAGGGTGAAAGAGACAATTTCACAGTAACAACCGGCGACTTCAATATTTCACTTTCAATAATAGAACAACTAGACAGAAGATCAATAAAGCAACTATTTGAATACTATAAACCAAATAAACTTATAAACAACTATAGAATAATCTAAATGTCAATCAACAGATGACTGGATAAAGAAGCTGTGATATATTTATACAATATACTTAGCCATAAAAAATAATAAAATAATGCCATTTGCAACAACATGGATGGACTTGGAGATCATCATTCTAAATGAAGTAAGCCAGAAAGAGAAAAAAAATACCCTATGATATCACTTAAAGTGGAATCTTAAAACACACACACACACACACACACACACACACACACACACACACACAGACAAACAAACTTACTTACAAAATAGAAACATCCTCACAGACATAGAAAATAAACTTATGGTTACCATGGGGGATGTGGGTGGGAAGGGATAAATTGAGACTTCAAGATTTGCAGAAACTAACTAATATATAAAAAACAGATAAACAACAAGTTTATACTGTATAGCATATAGAGCTATATCCAATATCTTATAGTACCTTACGGTGAAAAAGAATATGAAAACAAATATATGTACGTTCACGTATGACTGAGGCGTTATGCTGTACACCAGAAATTGACACAACTGTAAACTGACTATACTTCAATAAAAAATCTATATACAAAAAAGAATATGCCATACAACAGTAGCAAAAAAAAATATATATATATATACACAAAAAACAAGAATATGCCATATAACAGCAGCTGTTTCTCAACAGCACACAGAACATTCTCCAAGATAGATCATATGATAGACCACAAAACAAATGTCAATAGATTTAAAAGTATTTAAATCATACCAAATATCTTCTTTGACCGCAATGAAATGAAATTAGAATCAATAACTGGAAATAACTGTTGAATACATAGTAGCAGAGGGTAGAACAGTGGTCACAAGGTACAGGAAGGTGGGAGAAATGGAGAGATGATGTTCAATGGATACCAAGTTGCAGTTATGTAGGATAAATAAGTCTACAGATCAAATGTACAGCATGATGGCGCTAGTTAATAATACCATATTGAATACTGAGATTTGCTAAGAGAATAGATTTCAGGTGCTGTCATCATACAAACCAAAAATTGTAACTATGTGAGCAGATGATATATTAATTAACTTGACTGTAGTCATCATCTCCCTATGTATATGCATATTAAATCATAATGGTGTACACCTTAAATATATACAATTTTTATTAAAAAGAATAAATAAGTATAAACTAGTAAAAGTACACCCAAAAAGTCAGCAAAAGAATATAAATAATAGTAGAGTCAAAATAAATAAAACTGATAATAGAAAAACAAGATGAAATAATCAAAAAATTGACAAACCTTGATCTATATTCACCAAAAAAAAGACTCAAATTACTAAAAATCAGAAATTAAATAAGAGAACATCACTATTAAATTCACAGTAATCAAAAATACGACAAGGGAATATTATCGTATGTCAACAAACTAGATAATGAAAAGGATAAATTCCTAGAAAGACACAAATTTTTTAGAGTGATTCAAGAAGATATAGAAAATCTAAGTAGACATCTACCAAGTAAAGAGGTTGAAAAATTAAACAAGAAGCTTCTCACAAAGAGAAACCCAAGACCAAATGTTATCATTTGTAAATTTCTAAAATTTTTGAAGTAGTGCTAATACCACTACTTCTCAAACTATTTCAAAAAATAGAAGAGGATGAACTACTTCCTGAGTCATTTTATGAGGCCAGTATTACCATGATGTCAAAACCAGACACAGACAGCACAAGAAAACTACAGACACATATGCTATAAATATAGACACAAAATTCCTCAACAAAATACTAGCAAACTAAATCTGATAATATATGAAAAGCATTATAATCTATGATAAACTGAGAATCATCCTGAGAAATGCAAGGTTGATTCAACATTTTAAAATCAACTAATAAAACATATTATAATAGAAAAAGGGGAAAAATACATAACCATCTCAATAGATGAAGAAAAAGTATTTTTAAAAAACCTAACACCATTTCATGATAAAAATACTCAACAAACTAAGAACAGAAGCAAAATTCCTTAACCTGATGAAAATTATATATGAAAAACCCATGCTTGCTTCATACTTAATGGTGAAAGACTGAAAGTTTTCCCTTTAAGATCAACAAGGAGACAAGGATGTTTGCCCTCTCCATTTCTACTCAACATTGTGCTAGAGGAACTAGCCATGGTAAGTGGACAAGAACATTAAGGAAACACATCCAGATTAGAAAAGAAGAAGTAAAATTATCCCTATTGCAGATGACATCATCTTTATATACAAAATTCTTGGAATAAACTAAAAAGATGATTAGAATTAGAATTAATACACTAGTTAGGCAAAGTTCCATAGTGTAAGAACAATATACCAAATTCAATTATATTTCTATACAATGGCATTGAAAAGTCCAAAAATATAATTAAGAAAATAATTTCACTTACAATAAGTCATAAAAATAAAATAGTTAAGAAACAATTTAACATAATAGATATACTATTTGTACACTAAAAACCACAAAACATTGTTGAAATAAAATAAGACCTAAATAAATAAATAAATGGAAAATAGTCCCATATAAATGGATTGGAAATTTTAATATTGTTAAGGTGTCAATACTTCTCAAATTAATATATTCAGTAACTACCAAAATGCCAGCTCACTTTTTTTTTAGCAGAAATTAGTAAGCCAATCCTAAAATTCATATAGAATTTCAAGGGATCCAGAATATCAAATATAATCTTAAAACACAATAAAGTAGAAGGACTCACACTTCCTAGTATCAAAACTTACTAGAAAGCTACAGTAATCAGAACAGCATGGTACTGGCATAAGGACAGACATATAAGTCAATGGAATATAAATGTTATTCCAGAAATAAATCTATCCACCTCTGGTCAATTGCTTTTAGACAAGGACATCAAGATCATTTAATGGAGAAAGAATAGCCTTTTCAACAAATGAGTCTGGGACAACTTGATAACTACTTGCAAAAAAATTAATTTGGATCACTTCTTCATGCCATATACAAAAATGGTAACTTTCAATGTAAGAGCTAAAACTATAAAAATTTTAAATGAAAACATAGGTATAAACCCTCATGATCTTGAATTATGCAATAGTTTCTTAGATATGACACCAAAAAGCATAAGCAGCCAAAGAAAAATAAATTGGACACCATCAAAATTAAAACTTTCTGTGCTTCCAAGGACACTATCAGGCAAACAAAAAAGACAACTCACAGAATGTGAAAAATATTTATAAATCACTTATCTCATAAGAGACATGTATCCAGAATATATAAAGAACTCTTAAAATTCAGCAATAAAAAGACCAATAATCTAATTATAAAATAAACTAAAGATATGAAAAGACCTTTCTCCAGTAAGCATGAAAAGATGCTCAAAATCATTAGTCATCAGGGAAATGCAAAGCACAATGCGATACCACTTGAAACCCATTAGTTTGGCCATCGTCAAAGACTGCTATTGTGTTAGTGAGAAAATAGAAAATTAGGACCCTCATACATCACTGATGGGAATGTAAATACTACAGCCACTTTGGAAACAACTTGGTATTTCCTGATAGGGTTAAGCACAGAGTTATCATATGACTCAGCAATTCTACTCCTAGGTATATACCCAAGAGAAATGAGAACATAAGTCGACACAAAAAATTATAGGGTGGGGGTATAGCTCAGTTGGTAGAGCACATGCTGAATACGCATGAGGTACTTGGTTCAATTCCCAGTACCTCCATTTGAAAAAGAAAAAAAAAAAATGAGAGAAACCAAAATGAAAAAAACTAATAGAAGACTGTTCATAGAAGCATTATTCACTATAGCCCAAAAGAGGAAACAATCAAAATGTACATCAGCTTCTAAAATAGATATACAAAATGTGATATATCCATACAAAAGAATATTAGCTTTAAATGATATTCTGATACATGCTACAAAATGGATAAAATGTGAAAATATTATGCTAAGTGAAAACCAGACAGAAAAGCCCATGTATCATATGATTCCATTTATTCGAAATAAGCAGAATAGGCAAATTCACAAAGGACAGAGTGCACTGGTGGTTTCCAGACTTAAGAAGCAAGGGTGGTGGAGGTGGGGGCTGGGTATGGGCAATGGCTGCTAATATGTTTACTTAGAGGTAATGAAAATATTCTGGAGTTAGAAAGTGGTGATGGTTACACAACATTATGACTATACTAAAAACCACACCAAATTATACATGCTAAAAGAGTGAATTCTAAGGTATTGGGCATTACACATAAATTGAAAGAATTCTTCCCCTTTCAGGTAAAATAAAGTTAAATTTGGAATGGACCTTAAAGTTGAATGATATCATTAACAAAAAGCAAAATGTACAAGAAAGAGATCATGTGTCCACCACTCAGATTTTACAAATATAAACAAAGTTTTGCCAAATTTAGTTCAGATTTTTCTCCTGTTTATATAAATAGAACATCAGCAATATAGTTAAAGCATTTCCCCATCCCTTGTTCCCTAGAGGGACGCACTATTTTGACGTTGTGTAGCTATAGCATGCATGTTTCATAATTTTGTTACTGATAATTGTAAATATTTTGTTTGAAAAATGTATGTAGGTGGTCTGTTAGTTTGGCATCCCTAGAAAGCAGAGCCCGAGGCAAAATCTTATGTGCCACTGCTAGTATTTGGCAGTATCAACTCACAGTAGTGAAGTAAGGGAAAAGGAGAGCAAAGCAGGGGATAAAAGAGAGCTAGGAAAAGCATGATGTTGAGCTGGCCGCTGCTTTATATCACATCTGATTACTTGATAGCACAGCTGACTACTTGATTTCAAGGCACCATTTTACTCAAAGACTACATCAACTACAGCAACTCAGCAGAGTAAATCTGGGTGAAGGGGAAGAGAAGAAATTATCTGCCAGCAACAGTCTCCACTGCTCACTCTCCCCACGGATCATGTCTTCCCTCACACTTCTGGGTTGTGTAGACAAGGGTGCTGAGTGGGTCCCATGGCACTTCCTGCTTCAGTGGCAAGATGTGAGTCACTTTGCACAGATGTGAAGCAACGTTGTACCCTTTGTAAAGTCAGTATAAATTCAACCAGAATTACAGAATAGTCCCTAAAGATTGGCTGGGGCAGAAAAAGTACCAGAGCCACCCAGAGACCTTTTTTATTGTAGTATAGTCAGTTTACAATGTTGTGTCAACTTCTGATGTACAGCATACAGTTTCAGTCATACATGTACATACATATATTCAGAGACTTTTAAAACAGAGAGGATCCAAAGTGTGCCATGAGAATTGTCTAGTGAAGTATCCTATGGTATTTGTCCTTTGGTAACTTACTTTTCAATTAAATATTATACTTGAAGTTTTCATGTTTGATATATGTAGATCTAGTTAATTCATTTTAACTGCTTAAAGTTATTTTCCCTTATGGAAGTATTACAGTCTATCCATTTTCCTATCAATGACCATTTAGCTTCTTTTAAATTGTCTGGTTCTTTTCAAACCATGATCACTGAAGCCCTCAAGTTCTGTGCAGGTTGCTTAAGGGACACAGAGGAGCTCCATGGGCTACTTTGTTCAAAGGGCATCATGGCTTTTAAAGATAAGTTTGGAAAACAATAAAAATTATCGGGAACAGTATCTAGTTTTCCAGACCGTTGTCCAGAGTGCTTTCTAATACAACAGGATACTCAACTGAGATTTTGCCTCTGTTTATTTTAGTCCATTTGTCTTCTTAAATATTGAGAATGACAGGTCAGAATACTCAATTTTATGATCCAAAAGGTATAAACAAATTCTTCTGCGTGTATTTTGAATAGTAATATCTGAGTTAGTTGTGGCCAAGAAAAGTGAAGCCCATAGGTTGCAGACGTCAAATGCTAAGGCATGGAATCCATGCAAACCTGCTTTGCTCTGCAACTCTCCAAATGTTTAATGAACGTACTACATATCACATGTTAATATAATCCTATTGGTCAATCATAAACAGAATATAGTTTTTCAACACCCTCTCCCTCAATTTTTCTTTTGTATTGTTCAGGCAACATACCATGATTTGGTATGTGCTTAATCATTATTTGTTATATGAATGAGGTTATGCAGAGCAGACACAATTTTTCAGTTCCCTTTATGTTCTTTATTTGTGGCTGGAATGTGACTTGTGGTCATAGAACAGAGACAAAGTTACTACTATAGGAAACCAAATCTAGAATCCTGGACTGATTAAGAGCATGCTCTATTATGGCAAAGTGGCCAGCCAGAAATAAAAGGTAAAGTGTTGACAGGTTAGTACATGTTACAGAATCTAAACATTCCAGTTGAAAGACACAGTCAGCATTGGATTATGGAAAATCCTGTAGTTAATGCCTAACTTGATAATTTCCTAATTACTGGATTTTTAACAATTATTACACAAGCTTTCTTCTGGAGTCTAAAAATTATCTTATTACCTAGGGTAGTAATTTGTAGATCTGTTAAAGTGAAATCAGAAGTCACTGCTACTAGAAGTCAACACAGACCATACAAAGAGGAAATAAGACACTTTCTAAGAAACCATAGGTTTTCATATTCCTGTAAATTGAGAAGTTGCTTCATCTTCTATAGAATTCAATCAAAAACTCATAATATTCAGGTTTCCATTCATTGTTTCTAGGCAACATTTTAAGCCAGTTTGTCTTTCAAGCAATTTCTAGCTGCTAGCTCAGCTCAACTGGGCACACTCATTTGCAAATTCTGGTATTTAAATTCTTACCTTGCAAACAGCACTAGACTGATCCAGTGGGTAACTGGGCATTTCCTTTGGAGGCAAGGAGATAACCTATTCTAGATCTAGGAACTCGGAGTGGGGCGCGGTACTCCACTCCTGCCTATTAGTGACTTGCCTCGGCAGAGTCCTTAATTGGGAGTTTAGGATTTGCAGATACTAACTACTATATATAAAATAGATAAACAGCACGGTCCTACTGCATAGCACAGGGAACTATATCCAATGCCTTGTAATAGCCTATAATGAAAAAGAGTATGAAAAGGAATATACATATATATTCAAAACTGAATCACTGTGCTATACACCAGAAATTAACACAACATTGTAAACTGACTTTACTTAAATAATTAATTAATTTAAAGAATAAAGCCCATAGCTAATTTGGGAGCTTCCCTATTTGAAAAAAAAAAAATCTATTGGCAATAATCAAACAAAGGAATTCTTAGTTTTCACCCAGAGCCACACTTGACCTAAGGGATCTTGTTTTGCAATGAGTTAGTTTGTTCCTCTTGAATATTACACTATCAGAAATCTGATGAGAAATTAATAGTTTTTCCTGACATCTGAAGAATGTGAAAGACCTTGAGCTTTTCATATTCTTCTTGTTTTTCTCCTTCTTTCCATAAATTAGGAAACAGTTACTTATTTTTATCACGTAAAGTTTCTTGTTTTCCTTCATCAAGTATCTTGGTTCTCTCCTATGCAATAATATTAACAAAGAACATTTTAAACCAAAGGTCTAAGAAATAAAAATAAAAGGTGTTAATCTCATTCTCTTCAACTGCCATTTCAATATTCTAGATTAAATAACACAGTTGACACATTTTTATTTTCTATGACTTAATTCAAACACTCTGCAGACTTTTACATTCTTGCTGACAATTCCAGAGCATTTGACATAAAGAGTGAAGAAATCTTTACCTGTTGACTTAGGATTTGCATCACTCTAAGTGTTCAGTATGTCAGATGACTGGTTTACAAATACAAAACTGAAAGATTATTGGGGAAACAGAAAGATTAGAATGGAGAAGTAGGGTGATTTAGGCACAGATGGAGGAAAAAAGTTACTCATCTCACCGTCTTAAAACCCAGAAAGAGTTTCCTAAAAAAGAAGCAAAGATGATAAGCATACATTGAAGGTTACAATAACACAGAAGGGCATTGGTTTCCCACATTACAGAGCTGATGTATTTTCAATTATATCACTCTGAAATGTGAAGCCAGATTCTGTTCACAGATCAAGTCACCAAATTCTCACATAAAGTGTCTGAATTTCCAGTTAACACAAAGACAATTTTTCATTCTCTATCAGTAACAGTATGCAGAATTCCATTTTTCATTAAAAAGTATTTATTCTAGCAATGTGAATATATACATCCAAACATTCACATTTCTTTTTTCTCTCTCCATTGATTTGCCAACATTTCTCTCTTGGCTTTTGTCGTTTGAACCTAGGTGGTTTGCTGTGGGTTTTTTGGTAAACTATTTTTTGAAGGAGAACATATATTCAGAAAAGTGTACAAATCTTAAGTGTACAGATAAACAGGTAAATAGATACAGATGTTGATGAATGTACCTACTACACAAAAGAAGATACAGAATATTACCAGCATCCCAGAAGGCTCCTTGTGCACCCTTCAAGTCAGTACCCCTAACAAGGTAACAAATATCTTGACTTCTATCACCAAGATTAATTTTATCTGTTTTGAATATCATATAATACTATCATACAAGAGGTACTCTTTTGTCTTGCTTCTTTTGCTCTATATTTTAAGCCTGTGAGATTCATCTCCATTGTTATAAGTTGTTTTTTCACTGTTGTGTAGTATTCCTTTTGGATTGATGAAATGTAATTTATTACTTGTTAAACTACATTTTCTAATGTCATGAATAAAGATGCTATTGACATTTATTTCCTCGACTTTTAATGCAGGAATGGGCTTATTTTACTTGCGTAGGAGTAATGTTGCTGGGTCATGGGACATGTGTACAACTGGCATTCAAAAATGTTGCCAGTTTTTCTAAAGTGCTTATACCAATTTCTACCTCCAATGGTAGTACATGAGAGTTCAATCTGTTCAACATTTTGCCAATACTTGCTGTTATCAGTCTTTTAAATTTTAACTATTCTGGTGTTTGTGGAGCGGTTTATTGTGGCTTTAATTTGCATTTCCCTAATAACTAATAATATCAAATATCTTTTCATATGATAGCTGGTTATTTCTTTGAAGTCATATATCGTAAAGTGCCTGGTCAAATTTTATATTTAATTTTTTTAACTGAGTTCTTTTTCTTATTTATATGAGAGGATTCTTTATATAGTCTTTACATGTAACGCTCAAAGTCCTGTCAGATATATGTATTGCAAATATCTTCTACTCAGTAGTTGCCTATTTACTCACTTAATAATGTCTTTTGATAAACATAACTTTTAAAACTTAATGAGTACAATTTGCAATATTTCCTCTTATGATTGGTGCTTTGTGTGTCCTGTTTAAGCAACTGCATAAGCTAAGGTCATGAAACTATTCGCTTATACTTTATTATAATGTAAGCTTTATTGTTGTGCCATTTAACTTTAAAGTTCATTTGGAATTGATTTTTTCATATGATGTGAGGTAGGAGTCAGCATACAATTCCTTTTAAAAACAGATATCAAATTGACTCAGATTCATTTATTGAAAAGACCATCCCTTACTCCTCTGCATTTCATTGTCACCTTTATCATAAATTGGGTGGCCTTATATGTTTGAATGTGCTTCTGGCCTCTATTCATTTAGCCTCTGTCTATCCTTGCACCAATATCTCACTATTTTAATCACTATACCTTTATAATAAATATTCCTATTTTGTAGTGTTAAGTCTCCCAACTTTTCCCTCTTCTTCAAGATTCTCTGGCCTATTCTTGGCCCTTTTCAGTTTCATATCCATTCAGTAAGGTAGCTATCACCACAAGGTCCTTCTGTGATTTTTACTATGAATTGTTTTTTTGTGCATAGATCAATTTTCAAAGAATATATATATTTTAAATATTGAGACTGCCAAATCATGAAGATGGTATGTCCCTCTATTTAGATCTGTATTTACTCTCAATAATATGTCATAGTTTTCTATGTAGATATCTTTTTAAGTTTTTTTTCATGAGCCCGTGATGATTTTTGATGGTACTATAAATGTTATTTTTTTTCTTTTCCTTATTTGACAGACCAAGACCTGCAGGATAAGGTTAAATAAAAGTTAAATGCTACATTTAACAGTAAATTTAGCAGTACAACAGGGAAAGAAGTGGATACCCTTTTCCCTTTCTTACAGAGGAAATATTCCATATTTCACTATTAACAATATTTACCATAGTTTATTGTAGCTGTCCTTTATTAAATTGAAGAGAATATCTTCAATTCTTAGTTTGGTAAGAATTATCCTGAATCTGTATTGAATGTATTTATGCATCCATTGAAATCATTTAGGTTTTCTACTCTCTTTATTTTATTATGATACTGAATTACACTAATTGGTTTTTGAATTTTAAGCTATCCTCCCCACCCCAAGAATAAACCCACATTAGTTGTGGTGTCATTATCCTTTATACAAATATTGCTGTAATTAATTTGTTGTTATTTTGTTTAGGAATTTTTCCTTATATTCATCATAGAAATGGCTTTTATTATTCTCTTGTAATGTTCTTGTCAAATTTGATGTCAAGATCATGCTAACAGCATAAAATAAATTGAGAAATATTTCTTCTTTCTCACTTTTCTGAGTTTGTGTAAGGGTGATATTATTTCTTCCTTAATACTTAGAAGAATTCACCACTCACCATCTGGGCCTGTTTTTCTTTTGTTTGTTTTTTTCACAGTAAGGTTTTAAATTATGGCTTACTCTTTTAAAACAAGTATATAAAAATTCAATTTTTAAATTTCTTTTCATGACAGTTTTGTTAGGTTGTGTTTTTGAAGAAATTTGAACATGTCATCTAAATTTCCAAACTCTTAGGCACAAAATTCTTCATAATATTTTAATGATGTTTTTAATTATCTATAAGTCATCTCATTCTTTTTCATTGACATATAGTTGATGTACAATATTATATAAGTTATAGGTGTACAACATAGTGATTCATAATTCTTAAAGGTTATACTCCATTTATAACTATTATAAAATATTATCTTCCCTGTGTTGTACAGTATATCCTTGTAGCTTATTTATTTCATACATAGTAGTTTGAACCTCTTAATCTCCTACCTCTCTCATGGCCCTTTCCTCCTTTCCTCTCCCCATTAGTAACCATTAGTTTGTTCTCTATATCTGTGAGTCTGTTTCCTTTTTCTTAAATTCACTACTCTATTTTTTTAGGTTCCACATATAAGTCATAACATAATTTGTCCTTCTATGACTTATTTCACTTAGCATAATGCCCTCCAAGTCTATCCATGCTTCTACAAATTGGAAAATTTTCATTCTTTTAATGGCTGAGTACTATTCCATTGTGTGTGTGTTTGTGTGTGTGTGTATTTTCTTTATCCATTCATCTGTTGATTGACACTTAGGTTGCTTCCATATCTTGGTAATTACAAATAATGCTGCTATGAACACTGGGATGCATGTATCTTTCAAATTAGTGTTTTGTTTTGTTTTGTTTTGTTTGGATACACCAGGAGTGGAATTTCTGGGTCATATGATAGCTATTATTTTTAGTTTTCTAAGAAGCCACTATACTAATTTCCACAGTGGCTGTACCAATTTACATTCCTGCCAACAGTGTAGGAGGGTTCCCTCTTCTCCATACCCTTGTCAACATTTGTTTTCATGATCTTTTTGGTAGCCATTCTGACCAGTGTGAGATGACAACTCATTCTGGTTTTAATTTGCGTTTCTTTGATGATTAGTGATTTTGAGTATCCTTTTATGTGCCTGTTGGCCATCTGTAAGTCTTAGCCACAGCAATCAGACAAGAAAAAGAAATAAAATAAATTCAAATTGGAAAGGAAGAAGTAAAACCGCCACTGTTTGCAAATGACATGATACTATACACAGAGAATTCTACAGATGCCACCGGGAAACTACTAGAGCTCATCAATGTAAAATTGTAGGATACAAAATTAATACACGGAAATCTGTTGCATTTCTATATACTAGCAATGAACTATCAGAAAGAGAAATTAAGGAAACAATCCCATTTATCATTGCATAAAAAAGAGTGAAAGACCTAGGAATAAACCTACCTAAGGAGGTAAAAAATCTATACTCAGGAAACTATAAAACACTGATGAAAGAAATTTAAGATGATACAAACAGATGAAAAAATACATCATGTTCATGGATTGCAAGAATTAATATTGTTAAAGTATCATACTACCCAAGGCAGTCCACAGATGCAATGCAATTTCTATCAAACTACCAGGACATTTTTTTACTGAACTAGAAAAATAATTTTAAAATTTATATGAAAACACAAAAGACCCTAAATAGCCAAAACAATCTTGAGAAAGAAGAACAGAATCAAGCTCCCTGACATCAGACTATACCACAAAGCTATGGTAATAAAACCAGAATGGTACTAGCACAAAACAGACTCATCAATAAATGGAACAGAATAGAAAGCACAGAAATAAACCCACACATTTACGGTCAATTAATCTACAACAAAGGAGGCAAGAATATACAATGGAGAAAAGACAGTATCTTCAATGAGTGATGCTGGGAAGATTGCAGAGCTACATGTAAAAAAATGAAATCATAACATTTTCTCACACTACATACAAAAATACATTCAAAATGGATTAAAGATTTAAACATAAGACCAGAAACCCTAGAACTCATAGAAGAAAATGTAGACAGAACATCCTTTGACATAAGTCATAGAAATATATTTTTGGATTTGTCTCCTAAACCAAAGGAAATAAAAACAAAAGTAAACAAGACCTAATTAGGTTTAAAAGCTTTTGCACAGCAAAGGAAACCACTGATAAAATGAAAAGACAATCTATTGAATGGGAGAAATTATTTGCTAATGATATGACTGATAAGAGGTTACTATCAAAAATATATAAACAGCTCATACAATTCAACATCAAACAAATAAACAAACAAATTAAAAAATGGGCAAAGACCTGAATATACATTTTTCCAAGGTATCTCATTCTTGATTGGTAACTTGTATTTCCCTCTTTTTCCTTATTAGACATATAAAGTTGTATTCATTTTACTAATCTTTTCAAATAATCATTGTTTAGCTTTATTTTCTTTATTTTATGATTATTTTCTATTTTATTTACTTCAGCTTTTATCTTTTATAAACTTCCATATTTCTACTCTTCTTTGAGCTTATTGAGATGAATAATTAAGGCATTGATTTTCTTTCTTCTTTGCTAATCATCTTTAAGGTATAAATTTTCTTCTAAGTACTGCTTCAGCCTCATTTTGAAGTATTAAAATGTCATTTTTAAATCTATGTTTCATTTTAAAATATTTTACTTAATTTCTAAACATTTGGGAATTTTCTCTTTTAATTCTGTTGTGTTAAAGAACATTCTTATAATATCAGTCCTTAGAAATTTATTAAGATCTCCCTCATATCCCAGCATAAGGTCAACTTTGGCAAATATTAATGTGCACTTGATAAAGACAGGATGCATTCTGAAATTGTTGGGTGTAGTTTACCATATGTTAATTAGTTCAAATTGCCTTTTTTTTTTCTCAGATGTTCTATATATTTACTCACTTTTTCCTGTTTCTTTTATCAGTTACTGAGAGAAGTATCTTAAATTCTAAACTATCGTTGTGGTTTTGATCCTGTCAATTTTTACTTTACACCTGTTGAGGTTATTATGTTAATTAACATTTAAGATAGTTTTGTTTTTCGTTCTTACTACTAGGTTGACCTTTTTTTATCATTATGAAATATTCCTTTATGTTAAATAGTAATACACCTTGTCTTAGAGTTGACTTACTCTGGTATTAATTATACGAAGTTTCTTTTGGCTACTATTTGCGTAGTGTATTTTTTTGAACCTTTACTTTGAATTCATCTTCTGTTTAAGTTATGTATCATGCAAATAGTAGTAGTTTTTTATTTTAAAAAATCCAGCTTGATAAATTTTATCGTTTATTTGGAGCAGTCTACTTACCTTTAATGCAATTATGATATATTTTGTTTTAAACCAACTGTCTACTTGTCCTACCTGTTTTTTATTCTTATATCCCTCCTGTTTTTCTTTTGGAGTAAACAAGTATTTTGAGTTATTATTATTTATTATTCTGTTTCATTCAACTTTTAACTTGTGGTTATTTAGTCTTTTAACTTGGTAGTTAGTAGTTTTCAGTGATTACCTTGGAAATTACAGCATGCATTTGACTTACTACAGTCTACTCTATATGAACACTTCTACTACTTTCCAGATATTGCAAAGAACTTAAAATGCTTTAACTCTTATTTTCCTATCATGTATGATGTTTAGTTATGCATTTTATTTACACATATTTACAACTTCACAAGATGTTATCAGTATTTTAAACAATCAATATTCCTTTACAATATCCCTTTCTATTTCCTGACATATTTATCCTTTCTTGTGCTCTTCATTTCTTCTGCCTTCCCATCCTTGCATCTGTGATTATTTTCCTCCTGCCTGAAGAACATGTATCTTTTGGTATAGGTTTACAAGTACCAAATTTCTATATATTTTTGTCTGAAAATGTGTTTACTTCACTTCCTTTTAAAAATGAATTTTTACACAAATGTAATTTGCCTTTATTTTTGGAGAATGTTTCCACTGGGTAAATAATTCTAGGTTGCATATTTCTTCAGTACTTTAAAGATGTCACTTAGTGAACTCTCAACAATTACTTCTCAATTTTTTCTTGCCTAAAATTTTATTTATTTAGCTCACTTAACTGAGAAAAACTAAGCAATTCTCTACGATTTACAGAATCCTTTTCTCATAAATTAAAAACATTTTTTTCAGTGACTATTAGCAAGGTCATCCTTATTTGTAGCTGAAATCTTTCTTCTGGTATCTTCTTATGGTTCATCACATTTCTATTCTTTGTGACCTTCTGTAATGAGTTTAATCCCTTTTCAACATGACATCTTATAAAATATTTAAAGATAGTTATCATGTTCCTACCTCCCCTTCATTATTTTCTCCACACTAGACAAATCCCGTCTATTCATGGGTTCTCCATATATTGGGCCAAGTTTACTTATTATTTCAGGACTTTGCTCTGAATGTGCTCTAGTTGGTTGCCTTCAGTAAGCAGGTGATGACTGTGTTCACTGATGTCAGGTGATCTGCAACAATGTTCTATACAAGACGAATTCACAAATAGGATTCAGCTGACTCTAAATTTGGAAATAGATTTTGGGTCAATCTAGTCCTGTTTTCTGTACTGGCTTTTGAAATTAAAAGAAAGAAAGAAAAAAAGAAGAGGGGGAGGGAAGGAGATTAGCACATAAGTATAAATTGTGTTCAATTTATTTTGTTATGGGCAAAAGGACTCCTTAAATCCCAGAGTGTTGCATAGTTTTGTTCATTTAATCTAACAAAATAAATAATTTTGAGCCAGTAAGCTATTATTTGAGAGAAATTCTTAAATTGTATTAATTCAGCATTTTTAACTGCAGCAGATAAAAAAAAAAATCCAACAAGGTAAACCAGCAAAATGTGATTTTGTGCATCTTTTCAGTTACATATATGCACGTCTTAATACATGAATGATTCGTTTCACTTCATTCAAGCCTATATTCTGAATAAAACTTCATGAAATGAGCTGGTGGTATTTAGTCTTTGAAAAATCCATTTTATTTATAAACTCTCATGAATACAAGCATACTAGCATAAATAAAATATCATTATTATATCATTGCATGGCAGGGTATTCAAGGTTAAAACTCAAGAACCCTTCAGGACTAACCAAGCCTTGAAATATAATTATACAATGTGGCAAACAAAAAAACTTCACAAAGTTTGAAATGAAAGATATGCTTAAAGTACAGTTGAAAATTGTTTCTGAAAGGTCTCAATGAGTGGAATCTTAAAAAAAAAAAAAAAAGACTGACAAAATTATTTGCAAAACAGAAACAGACTCTCAGACATAGAAAACAAACTTACGGCTACCAGAGGGGGAAGGGGGTGGGATGGGATTAACTGGTAGTTTTGAGATTTGCAAATACTAACTAATATATATAAAATAGATAAACAAGTTTATACTGTATAGCACAGGGAACTATGTTCAATATCTTGTAGTAATTTACGGTGAAAAAGAATATGAAAACGAATATATGTATGTTCCTATATGACTGAAGTATTGTGTCGTACACCAGAAATTGACACATTTTAAACTGACTATACTTCAGTAAAAATTAAAAATTAAAAAAACAAAGGTCTCAATGAGACCCAGGAGTGGGTCAGCAGTCACACAGGAAACTATATTGTTCTTTTTGTGTCCTCCCAAAGTTCTGTCAAAATTCTTAATATTTGAACTTGGGTTTATTTCTTCTTAGCAATCTATCAGCTTTCAGGTACAATGGGCATGCCATCAGGAGACTGTCGGAAGACTTTAGCCCCCTCTAGGAGTGGAAGTGGATTTGTTCTGAACTACCTGCTGCTGATGAAAGGCTTGTACCTTCATTTAGTAGAATCCCGCTATTCTTGTGAGATCATGGTTTAAGTCTGGAATTGTAAGAGCTTATATAGGATCTCTCCCATAGATAATTCAGAACACTGTACGTAATTTTGTGTTTCCTGCCATTGAAATGATGCTCCCTCATCTGGGAAGTAAGTAATGATGGCCTTTTAGGTTTTTCAGAGCTGGAGGCCAATCAATAGTCCCCTCTGGGAACAAGGATGGGTCTACCAAAGCCAAAGTCACCATCCTGGGAAAATAAGAGACTAAGCGAAAACACTCATTTAAAAGAATTAGTTTACCAACTTGGCAAACTTGAAAAATTCCAAGACTGCTCCTTGAGTCTAGACATGATAGAATAGCTTACTTCAGACTGGGGAAAACTATAAAATATGTATAAAATTTTTTAAATATGTGATTTGAAGGCATCAGATATCAACCAAGGAAACTATAACTCAGAGGGGCCAAGATTCTGGATAGAAAAGAAAAGCAGGTGAGTTCCACGTTTACCTCTGCTTTTATCCCTGGGGCTTTCACCTATTAACATTGTAGAGAAGAGAGTCAAGAAGCGTCAGTCTGGGGCCTGCGGTAGTCTCACTGTCATAGGGAAACAGAAGTTTGAGGTTCAGGATGCCAAGGTGACAAGAACTCAAGGAGTCATGATCCAAGAAAGTGGTAAACCAAAAAAATTGCTCGCAATTTCCCCTTGAGGTGTTTGCCAACTCATAAACTGTTCGTACCCAGGGACAATGTTATTGCCTTGGTTCTAACAACCCCATCAGTTTCCCCCTTTCCCCCTACTGGCTTAATATGAAAAATCAAACTATTTAGCATTTTATATATATTATATATACATATATATATACACATACATATATATATATATAATATATATATATATATATATATAATATATAATATATATATATATATGTATGTGTATATATATATAAAAAAGCCTCTACTGTCTGGTCTTCCCAGACACATCCTACAATGACCTCCAATGAGTCATTCACTTGTGAAATCTTTTCCCTGCAAACCCTTCCTTTTGACTGTAGGTAGAACCTATGACCTGCTTCTCACAAAAGGAATATAGCAAAGGTGAGAAATATCACTACTGTGACTATATTACATTAAATGGCAGAGGTGAGTGAATTTTGCATATACAGTTAAGATTCCTTATCAGTTGACTTTGAATTAATCAGAAGAGTGTTCTGAGTGGGCCTAACCTAATCAGGTGAGTTCTTTAAAAGAGGACGTAGGCCTTTTCTACGATGAAAGACTTGAAGCAGTTAAGACTCCTTGCTGCGTGCTCTGATGAATCAAATTACCATGAATCCGACAGCCACAAGGAATTAATTCTGCAAACAATCTGAGCTTGGCAAAGACCCCCGAAATCCAGATGATAATGCATCTGGTCAACAACTTGATTACTACCTTGTGAAACCTTGAGCAGAGTACCCAGTTATGCTATGCCCAGACTTCTGCCCTGCAGAAATAGTGATACGATATAAAGTTGTGTTGTTTTAAGCTGCTAACTTTGTTATTTTGTTATGCAGCAATAAAAAACTAATGCACCACTTTTTGCCTCAAATTCATGTAGCAGCCAGTGAGAACTACTATTATTGTTCTGACTTTGATATGCTATTTTACACATTCATGTGTTTCTAAATATTGTTCCTTTCCCATTAAATTTCCTTTCTTAGATTTTCTGCCTGCAAAGGTTCCGTTCACACCTTAGTATCCAGCTCAAACTTCTACTCTGAAGACTTCAAAACCAAATGAACATCCTTTCTGCCACCATTATAGCTATTTTTTAAAATACGATCCTAGCATCTATCACACTGCACTGCATTCAGCTGTTTACACGCCTTATTCATTTATCCATTCCATGAAATGAAGGAATATAATTCACTTTTATATTGCCAACTTTTATAATGCCTAGCTAGAGTAGAGACTCAACAGAAGTTTGTTAAATGAATGGATTTACGTTTAGTTATTGCATTGATTCTTCTTGACTTATAGCCAGCTTCTTCCTAAATACAGTACCATATTTGATCTACCATTTGTTGCTAACATATTCATTTGAGATTTGAGAGTATGTGTTTGGGACTGAGAATTGAATCAATAGACTGAGAAAAAGAACTTGTATTATTCTGCTCTACCTCTGTCACGATTTTTATGTATTAATCATATCCTCACTCTCAGCGTTTGGGTTTTCCTAAGAAGATCTTGTCTTCTTGTTCACATGTTTCTTAGCCACTCCAATTCTGGAGTTTCAAAAATTATGTAACTCCTTATAATAAAAGGTTACAGACCGAAGCTCGTTCTTCTAGCTCTTCCTTTCATGATCTTCAAGTTCTGGATAATTCTTCACTGACAAGATGATATCTTCTCTTCTAATCCTCTTTAACTGATAGGGCATTCAAGTTAAGTGGCTACAAAGCAGTTAACTTAAAAGCAACTTGCTTAAATACCAAACATTCACAGAATGACATTAGGGAAATTTCCCTCTCCCAACCCTGTTTCACTAATTGAGTTAGGAAAAAGTCAAAAGATAAGAAAAGACAAGCCCCAAAAGTGTGATGTTCTTTCTTTAGAATTGAACTGAGAAGAACAGGTCAAAAACTTGAAGGGCTCAGTCAGGCTGGTAAGATCTATACTATTGTACCTACTATTGAACCTCTTACTCATTAGTCTGTTTCTTGAAGATGGAATAAACATCTTAATTTACCTTCTTGGGAACATATCATAGGACATGGGAAAGAGAACTGAAGAGCATTAAAAATCCTGGAATAGCAAATAAGTCATTTTTGAATTCATTAACCACTCCCAAAACTCTATACAGCTTGCTCTAAACTCAACATTTGCACCAGCTTGCCAGTCTTCAGTTCAAGGTTACAGTCTTAGATAAGAGTGTGCATTATAACTAAGAGACAAACAATGAATACATTCAAGGATTATTTTTATATATGTGTAGCTTATATAGTAATTTAAGGCATGATTTATATCTTGGTCATTATTATATGAAAGTATTGATAAACTTGGCTCCCTGATACAAAATTGAAACATACTTATTAAATGCTAATGGCTACTTCTCAGTAAACATAATAGATTGAACAGACACTTTGTTCCTTATCTCCTCTCCAAAACCCCACTAAATTGACATTAAATAAATAAACATGCACAAATAGAACAGGAAAGAAGATAATAGCACATAAGGAATGTCAACAAAATTTTGGAAGCTAGAAAACAAATAAATGAGTAGAAACTAATTTAGCATACTAAACAAAGTGAAAATGTAAGCCATGTCAGGAAATCAACAAGAAACAAGCCTACTGTCCCCATGCAATTCTTGAAACACACAGATATTTAAGATATCAGGTACCTCTGAAGACAGAGCTTGAAATGGGGCTCAAAAGAGGATTGGTGGAAAGCCTAGTAAGAAAATATTCTAGACACCCCCACCCCCTCCCTTAATCTTTATCCAGGTATTCCAGATAAGGAGAACTGTGTAAAATGTAACAAGACATCATACCTGAAAACCAAGGATAAGGGTTGCATTAACTACACTATAGGGGGTCAGTGTTGATGAGTCCGGGTAGCCCACCTAGCACACTGAGATACTTGGACAAAATAGGAAGAAGTAATACCTTTTAGAAATAATTTAAAGTCCATGCATGAGAATAAATTTAATTACAAAGAGAATTTGTGTCGATTTCAAAGCAATCTGAAATCAATGGGCTGTACATGAGTCGAGCAAAACAAAATAAACTAACAACTGGGAATGTAAGTAATTCTCACTGCAATACCAACAAAATAGGCCTTTCTGTATGGTTCACCAAAGGTCCCATGGAAAAGAATGCTCCCAAAGTATCAAATATATGTAGTGGCAAGGAAAGGAATCAAGAAAAGAAGAAATCCACACAGGAACTCAGAAAATGCTCTGACTAGCATTCTAGAAAACAGGAGAGAAAACAGATCTGAGAAAAAAACAGATGATTTACTCCTATCTGATTTACATTTTTGGTGAAGTCTTTGCTCAGCATTCACAACTTCTCCCTGAAAAATGTAGATCCATTCCTACAATATTGTATTGAAACTTTTAGTTTAGTTCTGTTTACAGTTGTGTATCTCTTAACAACTTCTTAAACACATATTCATGGGCCTTGCCTCCAAGTTTTTTATTCAGTAGGTCTGAGATGGGCTGAAATAATTTTCTAACAAGTTGTCAGATCACACTGATACTGCTGGTCTAGGGACCACACTTTGAGAAGCCCTGTAAACCAAATCTGGTCCCAGGCTCAGTAGCTCCATCTAACTTCCAGGCAAACTGAGTCATCCATAAGGTTCCCTTTAAAAATGTCATGTCTCAACTTGAGTAGCACTGTCTCTTAGAAAACTAATGTAAGCCACATGTGTAATTTAAATATTTCTAGTAATCATATTAAAAAAGTAAAAAGAAATTGAAGTCAATTTTAATAATACAGTTTATTTAACCCCACATATGCAAAGTATTACCATTTCAACATGTGAGCAATATCAATATTCTTGAGATAATTGGGAAAAAAAAGAATGTAAACTAAGTTTTTAAAAGAAGTTGTGTGTTTTGTACTTCTAGCACATGTGAAATCAGACTAGCCATGTAACAAGCACTCAGGAGCCCCACGCAGCTAGTCTTCTCTGTATTGGACACTGCACTTCTAGAGGTTAGATCTCTACCTCTCTCTTTTTAAAAAATGTTTACAAATAAATAAATAAAACAAAACAAACAGAAACAAGCATGTGGATACGAGGACAGAGAAGTGGTTACCAGAGGGGAAGGGGCAGTGGGGAAAGTGAACGGGGTAAGGCAAGTCAACTGTATGGTGACAGATGGAATCTAAAATTATGGTGGTGAGCACACTGTAGGGTATACAGAAGTAGAAATGTAATGCTATACACGTGAAACTTGTATAGTGTTCTAAGCTAATGTTACTTCAATAAAAATAAATCTCAAAAATTATTTAAAACCTGGTATTTTAATTTATTTTGGGCTGCAATCAAAATATTGAAAATAATCGCACCCAATGGTGGAAAGTGATACTTTTAAATGAAGATAAGATAGGCCAAACCACAACTAATATTATCCTCCATTCCATTAAAAATAGTATTCAGGGACCAAAATTCAATTTATAAACAACTTTGTCCATAGGTTTATATTTTGCAAATTTATATTACTATATAATAACCACTTTTATTTGAATAATAGTAATACCTGAGGTGCTAAAGTACTAGATAATATGGATCTGAAGAGGCTCCTTCAATTAAGATGTTAAAATTATATTATGACAAAACAAGTGGATAGTTTCTTCTTGTTATAACAATTTCCATGTTAATTTTGTAGCAAATATTCATTATTGAAAATGGGGAAAATACAGTTAAGCAAAAAGAAGACTATAAGAATTACCTGTAATCTTATATCATTAATTCCTTTCACATGTCTGTCTAGATACTCTTCCTTGCCTGTAACTGTATACTATTTTTGAAAGCAACTGCAATGTACATAATGCTTTGTGACTTGCTTTCTTCAATTAACAATATGGAATGAGTATCTCTGCATGCTTATATAATATCATTCTATAAAATCATTTTAAATGGTTGTCTAGCATCGCAAGGGCATGCCATAATATATATCGAGTCCCCTTTTATCGGACACTTAGCATTTTCATTCTTAAAAACAACACTGAGATGCAAATGAGATAAAAAGCTGTTGGATTCGGCTAGCGCTCCCTACACACGCTATCATTCTGCAGATCCCTTTCTAACAAACCTTGCTCCGAAGTAATCACTCTCCAATTTCAACTTCCAGTGCTATCAAACTTTAGAGTATATCAGAAACATCTGGACAGTTTTGTATATTTGTTTGTTTTTAATGACGATCTCTAGGCCTTAGCTTTAGAGAGTCTGACTCAGCAAGTCTGGTGCCGGGCCTAGGGATCTGCATTCGTAATACACTCCCCAGGTGATTCTATTGCAGGCAATCCCAATTTTTAGAAACACTCTTCTGGTCCTTAGTGTCACATTTAAAATAAATTCAATAATATTTTTCATTTACCTGCACACACTGCTCGAGGAAATGCTCTGAAATAAATAAATGCAGAAAATTTATCACTCTGAACCAAATTTTTCCTCCCAGTCACCAAAATCTATTTTTAAAGTCCCTATAGTTCTTATTATAACAAAACTAATATTCTAGTACATAATTTCTTCCCTAATACATTTTTAAAGAAGAAACATGGAACATGGTTAGTGTTTTGCCTGTTGCAAATGGTAGGCTCTATTTTGCAGCTGATCTACAGGCCTAATTTCCTATGGACATGGATGGCATTTGCACAGCTTTGAATAACCTCTGTAGCCACCATCATAGACTGCGCCGTTCGCTGAACTGCCCTCATCAGACAGGGTGTCCATTAGTTTTAATGGGCATTACTCAGAGCTGGGGTTTGTAGGATTATGTCTGAAAGGGCTGAGCAGTATTGGTGAGAGTCCTTTAACGTTGTTTAAAATTCTATCCACAAATCAAATGCAGTTAATCAGCCTCTCACTAGTGACAGTTGACAGGAAACAGACAATCCAAAGGCACAGGCTGCCCAGAGCAAACAAAACAGAACATATCCCTTCCACTTTGTTCAGCGGCCTCAAGTGATAAGCCCAGAAGAAACTGATACTCTGAAACGTTGGTGAAACTTTGTGAAATATTCCGGTGGCAGGACAACATCCCTACTTCCACTTCTGAAGGGAGACAAAGGGTACTTGAAAACTGTGCTTCTGCCTAGAAAATCAAAGGCAACTACCAGACCTTATTATCTTCCAAGAATTATTTTAAAACACTAGAAAACTCTGTTTCCTGTGATCGATGGCTCTGAACCTGAAAGCAAACAAAATAAACTATTTGTAATGATATATCACTATATTGTGAGCCTTGCCACAAAAAGCAGAAAGAAAGGCCACACATAGTCTTGCAAGACATAGTCTCTCGATTGCTTGTTCAGATAAACTCTACCTTATAGTGATTTTTCTCTTCTTCTGAATCTCATCGGCCCTGGTAGATAGTCTTACTATCCCTCATTGCCTGTATAATGTGTCAGAGTAATTTCCTAGTTCTATCAAGAGTATATCATGAAAGATCTCTGATTATAAGGACTGTGCCTGCCACTGCTTTTGCATACCCATTGGCACAGTCACATGGTACTTGCACAACGACATGGTACCACACATGCATGTATGCATACACATTCTTGCTCTGTGATGCTTTCTTAACTATAAAATTACTTTGCTTAATAGTGAATAATGGGACTTTAATCTGAGCCAGTGGACTCATGACTTATTTGGGATAAGTTAACGTCTTTAGCCAAGCATGGATAAGTTAACGTCTTTAGCCAAGCATGCTTGTTCCTAACATTTTTTATATTTACTAATAGACACACACACATGGAAAATAAGTATTTTCCCTGCTTTTGAAGGTACTCCTGAAATGAAACATAGCCACTATTAGGTAGCCACAAAGTAAAACAATATCTATATTTAAGTCTCACTATCATACTGATTTGCCTGCAGCATGCTTCATAAACCTTCATAAACATTTTCCAAATTAGTATTTATACTAGCCTACCAGAGAAAGGACAGGATTGTCTGCTGAAACTAGAATGATGGAGCTAGAGCTAGATGGATACATATGGTCAAGTAGGAAACGCACTGGACTGTGACTTAAGAGAAAGAGTTCCATTTCAGAATGGACAAGTGACTTTGAACAAGTCATATTACCTCCCTGCTTCAGCTTTCTCATCTATGAAATGAAGAATTATGCACTAGATTTATTCATTCAATATATACTGAATGCCTATCAGGCCCTCTTCTAGGTGTTAGGAATACAGCAGAGAACAAGACAAATCCCTGCCCTCCTGGAGCTTACATTCTAGTGAGGGAGAAAGACGAGGAACTTCGAAAAGATTTTAAAATGGTCATTTTAGATACTGACAGGTGATATGAAGAAAAATGAAGATGGTTAAGGAGATACAGAGGAGAGGTAGGAGGGAGAGTGAATAAATGGCAAGATAGGTTGGGGAAGATCTCTCTGAGGAGGTGATATTTAAACAGAGGCTTGAATGAGGTAAGGAGATTGTTGTGCAGATAGCTAGAGGAATAGTATTCCAGGCAGAGGGAACAGAAAATGTAAAACCTCTGAGCAGGAAACAAGCTTGGTCTTTTTAAACAATGGAAAGAAGTTCAGTAAATCTAGAGTAGACTGAGTCAGGAGGAGAATGGTAGGAGATGAAGTTGAAGAGGTAGGTGTAGGCCAGCTCATACAGGGAGTCATAGATCATGGTGAGAGGCCGTGATATTATTTGATGCATTATAGAAAATCTTTACAGTATTTTGATCCTGGAATGACATATTTTGATTTATATTTTATTTTATTTTTATATATGTTTTTATTGAAGTATAGTCAGTTTACAATGTTGTGTCAATTTCTGGTGATTTGTATTTTAAAAAACAATGTATTGTAGTTCAGCTAAGAGTGGAAAGATGAGTAAGGAGGCCACTGCAGTGAGACATGGCTTGGACCGCGGTGGTGATAACAGAAAATAAAACAGACTTGTGGTTTGTTTAACAGGCTGAGTTAATAGGACTTGGCAACTGATTCATCAAATGTGGGATATGAGTGGGGAAAGGAGGAATTAAACATGACTCTTAGGGTTTGGACTCAAACAATGATTGTCTAAATGGTTCTTGTTTTGGACATCTCACCTATGTTCATAAATCAGATTAGATTTTCTGATTCTGTCCTTTCCTGGTTTTATGATCAAGGTTATACTAGACTCATAAAGCGAGCTGAGTGGCTTTCTTTTTTCCATTTTCTGAAGTTGTTAAGGTAATTTGGAGTGTTTTATCCTTGAAAGTTAGGGGAAATTTGCCAGGGAAATCATTTAATCACCTGGACCTGGAATCATTTTTTGGAGGGGGAGGTGCTTAGTTTTTATTACTAATTCAAAATATTTAAGTATATTGGTTTATGAAGGTTTTCTAATTTTTCTTGATAATTTTGATAAGTTATCTATTGTATTAATATGTCCATTTCATTTGTTTATAATTTTATTGGCATAAATTTGCTCCATAATATTCTCTTCTGATTTTTTTTTCAGATTTTTGTTTTATCTATCACTGTATCACTGTTTTCATTCCTAATACTACTTGCATATACTTTTCTCTTTTTCTCTTCCCTATGTCAATAAGCTTCATGATTGTCTTAGAAGTCGAATGCTGTAAGGAAAGTATTTAGAGAAGATCTACAAATATATCAATTTAATAGAACACCCCTAGTCATTCCCATTCTTTCTTTTGTATAGTGGGTTCATAAATTAGATGTGTGGGTGGCTATATAGAATGGGATGTTATGAAACTGGGAAGAATTACAAAATTTAAGGAAAAACCTTAGGAACAAAAGAGAAGCAAAACCCCCAAGACATCACTTTATCAGGTTCTAAAAATGCAAGTTTGCTATGCTGACCATATACAAAGATGAAATTCAAATATTTAAAACACATTCAGAGAAGTACTTTTCAATTTGTTCCTCTCTTTGTCAAGAGAGGAACAATTTACCCAGTGACTATCAACAATGGCCATCAAGTGGTGATAGGATAGTATACAAATATAAAGAGAAGAACATTTGCAAATTGAAATTAAGGATACACAGTCGATTTTGAGTAACTGACCCAAACCGTCTTCCTCTCCTTGGACGCAACAATCCACACTATAGAAGAAACTTTAGAACCAGAACGTTCTGAGTTTTAATCCTGGCTTTGACACTCACTAGTTGTATGACTAAGAACACCACTTCTGTGTTTCATTATCATTATCTGTAAAATGGGGATAATGTAACTGACTTTAAGGAGTCCAGGAATGCTAGGGAACTCCCACTACTTTCCCTTTGTTACAAGCCAACTCAGTCACCTCTTGAGAGTTAGTTCTTTAACTTTTACTGTGGTATTTATATTTCTAAGTGTTTCCAGAGTTCATTTCTATTGAAATCCTAATAAAGATTTTTTTTTTTAAGAACTCATCCTGGGTAGAACCAGAATTGTTGGGTAGAACAGAGGGAGAAACGTCCAACCAATATATATAAAAAGGTGACAATTTAATGTATTGATTACTAAGCTGACTACATTTAATGAAAAAAAAAATTTTTTTTTTAACCACATTGGTTACTTAGCCTTGTCTAAATAAGAGCCCTTAAAATAGCTCACTTTCTCTCCTTTAAAGACTCACAACTTGGTAGCAAATCCATAATGGAATAAGAAGCTACAGCTCTCCGAGGACAATGAACTTGGTGAGCAGTATTTAATTTCTCATTGTACAGTAGTTAACTACATTACCTCATATCAACATTAAAATACATTGATGCTTTTTTAAAGAGAAACCTTTTCAGTCCGTTTGGGTAGTGTCTATACTTTACCATCAGCTTACCTCTTCCAGAATATTTACTGCAGTTTATAATTTGTTTTCTTCCTTGTTTTACATTTATTGCCTTTCGCACTAGAATTTAATGAATAAACTATAATAGAATTTAAGATTTTTAACCTGACCTTATTTTTATTTACATTGGCCAAGTTAGGAACTGATGGTTATCTATAATATCAGCAATATTTCTAAAATAGATGGCACATTTCATAAAAGTTACTATTCATTAATTACACAGCTGCCACTCTGGAACTGCAATGTCATTTAGTGCTAAATATAAAATCTGTTAGACTTGAAGCTGAGAGAATTTTTCAAAGGTAATTAAGTACTTAGATATTGGAGTATTTCTTTTTAGATCCAGATACAATATTCAAAAGTGAACAGCATTTTTACTGGCTGAAATAGGGTTCAAGACAGACCAATTCCTACTAACCTAGAGAAATGTCTCACTCCCTATAAAGACTCACCCAATTTGTGTCAGAGTTCAAAGAACAACAACAAAAAAAAAAGATTGTCTCCGTTGATGTAATTTGAAGGTTAAACAGTGGTAATTTGTGAAAAACAACATCTCAGAATGTTTTCCATTATTGCTTAATCTACTGTGTCAAAAAATACTTTCCTTGCTAAGAATTATTTCTCATCTCCCCCATCTCTGTTCTGTCAAAGGCCAAAGGTGCTACCAAGACAAAGTCTGATTTCCTTTTTGCCTTGATAGTCCCCTCCCAGAAAATAAGAAACTACTTTACTTCCATAACATTCATACCAGGAGAAAAAGGTTGAAGAGAATTCAAGGAAATGGCAAGTATCAATGTAGCTTGATCCTCGGTCCAGAATCTGATGATAGAAGGGGACAGCTAATTTTTGTTCTCAAGAGTCAAAGAATAAGGAGGAACAGGATTGAGAAAGTTCTTCATTAATATCTCACAGGACAAGGGGATCCTATTTATATTATAAAGCAAGGATAAAAGTATCAGTGTAGCATAGGAAATCATGGGAATAAGAGGGACTAGCATTTGTTGAGTGCCTAGCATGTGACAAGTACTATACACTTTGTAGCATTTAATCCTTACAATGACCTTGTAGCATGGGAACAGTTAGTCCCATTTTACAGATAAGGAAGCTAAGATGCATAGAATTTATTTCACTTGCCCGAGATCAACAGGCAGTAACTAGGAGGGCTAGAATTTGAAACTAGGTCTTTCTTGTTTCAATGCATCCCCCTCCAGCTATGTTGCTTCCATAAGGAATTCACTAACATATAACCACAGGAGAAAGTGTCAACTAAGTTTTGGGCAAAGGGTTACCAGGTGCTGAACAGAACCCTGCCAAAGCAAGTGGGCTTCCAAAACACATAGCCTGACGGGAAGTAACCAAGTCCCTAATCACCTGAAAATTAGAAAATACTCAGATAAGTCCTGGGTCATTAACTGGGGACATTAACATAGCTAAATGAACAAAAAAGTGAATAGCAAAAGGCCCTAGACTAAGTGATTGTTAAATGGAAATAAGAGGAATCCCATTGCCTCCATGAGAACCAGATGAACGGAAAGAACTTGCTCCCTAGAAAAACAGCCCTATAGAATACAACATTAAACAAAACAAAACAAAACAAAACAAAACAAAACAAAACAAAACAAAACAAAACAAAACAAAAAACAGGTTCAGGGGCTTTTTTGTCTCCCTGAAGCCCCATGTGGTAAACTGCATCATTGCTCCTAATCCTTCTCCTTTCCTTAGATTGATGTCCTTTGCCATAGGACTTTGTAGTGCCCCTGACTAGAGGCAGAGAATATTTCCTTGCCCCACTGAGGTTAGCCTTGGCCAAATAATTTGCTTTGGCCAACGGAATTGATATAACATCAGTTCAAACTTCAGTCTTTAAGAGCCATTTCATGTTTCCACTCATCCCTCTGGCATTTCTGACATTACCATTGGAAGAAAATGTCCCAGGTAGCCTTTTGGTCTAAGGAAGATGAGAAACCTGTTGAGTAGACCTGGGCTCAACCTGCGGCTTGGAGCTCAGCCTAGCTGAGCCCAACCTAGATCAGCCAACCTCCAGTTGATTTCTAAATGTATAATTGAGAATAAATTATTATTGTCTTAAAGCCAGTGAGTTTTGTAGTGGTTTTTTAAGGCAGAATTATTATAGCAATAGTTGACTATTACACTCATTCACAAAACTTCTCTCCATCAAGAGTCTATATAAGCAAAGAACCTCTACTCTAAAATATTCAAGTCCAGTGTGCTGCTCTATGCTGTACACACATTTCTGAAAATTAGTGTCTGAATTCAATTTTACACAAACCAAATGCTATGTTTCCCACCAACTTACATTATAATGTTTCAGTGTTTTATCCTCATTTCAATGGTCATCACCAGGCAGCAATTCCTAACGCTTTAACTATTTGTCTCTCTGCTCCTCAGTTCTTTTCTGATGAGTAGTCAATGATGAACAAACAAATCCTTAAAAGTATGAAAGGAGAACATCTTTATAGGAACCTTATGCTGATTGCATTTGTAAGTTAAAGAATCCGTCTGTAATGGGAACAATCGTAACCTTATTTATCTCTTTGGTAAGTTTGAATTCCTGACACCTGGGTCAGTAGAGTACCTCAATAACCAAGCCTGCTTCTAGGCAAAGTGCAGTATTTATCTTGATATAAAATAATACTATTTGTTATATTTTGGTTGCTGAAAATTTAGTATGATACTTAGATCTCATTCCATGTAGATAGTGTTTGCATAAACATTCTTGTTACGGAAGTCAAGGTATATGACTGAGAAGTCTCCATTTCTGGTTTACATTTCTTTCGAGGAACAAAGAAAAGCAGACAAGGTACAGTTTGGCAGAGTCCATTGCACTTAGATGCCCAATGTATATTGATGGAATTTAATTGGCAGAAAACTGAAATCGATTCTAGTCTCAGCTCTGTCACCTACTAACTGTGTGAGTGTGGGGATTTGGATAGGTTGTAAGAAGGAGGAAGGACATTTTAGGCAGAGAAAGGGTCTACACAAGGATTTTTTTAAAAAAGGAATGAGCATGAGGTATTCAGTGAGCAGGGAGAAGACCAGCCAAACAAGAGAAAGATTTTAAGGGTAAGAAGGAAGAACACAAAATTTTCTATGGCATAAAATGTCAGACATATCACCTATGGATTTACAATAAATATCTGAAATGTTCGGTCAGCTTTCCTCAGAACACAGAAAGAACCAGGTGGAATCAAAGAGAGACTGACTTTTGTATTTCCATTCATACTGTTAATTTAAAATCTAGAGGAAGTTTCATTTTTCTATGAATCATTCCCTAAAGGAAGACAACTCTTCGAAGCTGAGAAGAACAAACAAGATGCAATTTATAATAGTATTCAAAATTAAAATGTTACTGAGACTATAGCATGTGTGTCACTCAACAGAAAGACATAGGAAATACATATTCAGGAGCAATAAGCTTCAAATTAAATAAATAGCATTAAAGCTTATAACAAAATTATAGATAAGTAATTCAAACTCTCTCAAGGGCCTTACATACTTCAAGGAAAATATCTTCCAATTATCATAAAAAGCCCTCTACAATTTTCACAGTTCATCTATAATAGGCTGATTGCAAATGCAAAATATATGGCTCAGGTAGTGCTGTATATTCAGCTGTAACTATAACCTTCCGTGTAATGACAAGCAATTGGAATAGCAACACTACTACTTAAGCTACTTAATTCAGATTGCTTGGCATTTATGCTGCTACTCCTGCTGGAGGGGAAAAACACAAAATATTTGTAATAAACAAGTATTTTCTTATGATTAATCTTTTATCACACAAAAACATCCACCAAAAAAAGAAATCAACAGCAGAAAAAGAAAATGATTCTTTGACTACAGTGCTCATAGGAAAGTAACATTTTCTAAAATGCATTTCCTACATTATCATCAATGGAGTGCCTGCAGGGAAGAATAAAAAGAACAAAAGAAAATGTTCAGCTCAGAGATTAAAACAAAGAATCCCAAGAAAAGGTTTGTAGATGTCTGACCATTAAGAGCCTTCATGGGGGTGGGGGGGAGTCTATTTTAAAATTTCATTAGTGTCATTATGCAAAATCAGTAGGGAATAAGGAGACCTGGCTTCATGTCTAGTTTGCTAAGAGTTAAGCAAAGTGCAGACTCTTCTGCGTAGACACGGAGGGAGAAGGACAGGCTGAGCTTGGACAGGTCAACGGTTTTATTTTGCAGCAAACTTAAAATTTATGATGTCCATATCCTCAAGGGGCCCGGTGGCCGCCTTACCAACATATGGTTTAGTCTTTTGGGTCCCTTCTCTTTTGTTATTTCATTGTTATTTCATTCTTAACCCACCTCCTTAGTTAATGATTCCCTACTACATGCCGGCCTGTGTGAATTCTTTTCTTCAACAAGTGGAGTAGGCAGCTATACAAGTAAAGGAAAAAGAGATCACATCTTAGAAGATGGAGGTGAGGGGAGTTGGGAGGAAGTCAATATTGTCTTCAAAGATGAAGGGACCCTTGAGTTAAGTCTTGGAAGATGAGTAGGGGTTCTCCAGGTAGCCAGGAAGAAGAAGTTCCAAGCAGAGGAAATAACATAAAATCCTGAAAGTATGACTAGTCATGGTGTTTGGGAGGAACTGCTATTATGCCTAATTAATAGGTCTTGGGTTTAATCCAAGACCCTCCTTTACCTTGCAAAACTCAATATAACTCAAATACCCTAGTATCTGGCAGTTCTCAGTAAACAAGATTTTACTATATCCAAGTCATATCTACACAACATCACATCACAGATAAACAACTTGATTTACTAAAGAGGAAAAGAAACAGGAGGGTAAAATACCTTTAATCAACTTTAAATACATCCTGATCCTATGACTTGAAGACCAGAGGCTACTGATAACCTTCCACGTTAAGGCTGAGGTTTCAACTCTCGTCTACGAGAGTGGCTTCTTAGGGGTGAGTTTCCGTGTGTGTGTGTGTGTGTGTGTGTGTGTGTGTGTGTGTGTGTGTGTGTGTGTGTGTGTGTGTGTGTGTGTGTGTGTGTGTGTGTGTGTGTGTGTGTGTGTGTGTGTGTGTGTGTGTGTGTGTGTGTGTGTGTGTGTGTGTGTGTGTGTGTGTGTGTGTGTGTGTGTACACGTACTGGCTTACAAGTAAGACCTCATAGAGTTGGGGAAATGCTTCCAAAAACTAATTTTAATTATACTTATTTGTTATGTGCATACATTCAAAGCTTCATGGGCCACTATTCCCTGAAATTCCCTCTCCCTCTCTGGTTAGGGAAGTAGAGTCATCATTACTTCATCATTACATCATTACTTCTTGGAGCCAGCGGCAGGTAAACAGAGCGCAGAAATGCAGAATAGTACCCACTCAACCCAATGCTGCTTTCCAAATCACTTTATAATTCACAGGTAGCCTGAGAGTTTTCTTGTCCTAAAGAATGTATAGATACTTCAACATTCACTTTTCAGTCAGTGTCAGAAGATACCAAGCTAGCTAAAGAGCTTTTTTACAAAGTGTGCTCAAAGTATTATGTTGCTAATGCAGTCCTTTGGAATAAAGTTTATCATTCCTGACTGTGTCTTTTTATGTCAGATGCACTGAGACAAAGTACTGAAAAAATCCACTTGGAAAATGGTTGTTGATTACATCCTTCATACAGCCAACCTCAGTCCTGATTTGAAAGTTTCTCGTGGTACAGTGGGTGGACAAAGACAATCTAGCGGAGATCAAACTCACTTCCCCTTTGACTCATGGAAGGCAATCCATAGTATGATTTGGCTTAAAAAAAGAAAAATCAAATGGTGTTTTTCAGATGACCATTCCAGATAAACTAAGAAAAGGCTGAGAGCCTGTCTTCACCATACCATTCCTATATGGAACTCTTACATCCTCTCAGAGCCCTGCTTCACCACCGGCCCCAAAATAGATGTGTTTCTGCAGAGTATGACATATACACTTTAGTCCTTGAATTGCTGTTTTTAATGCTCTTAATCTCCTCTATGTGTGTTCACAGTAGTACTGAGTCTCGTAGACATGAAGCTCCCAGAGGGCAGAGGTTCTGTCTCTGCTATTCCTTAGTATAATTAATGTTTCACAAAGCAGCATGAACAGCAAGGTGCTTAATCAATGCCTTAATGCTTTGGGATTATTGTATAAATAGGGTGACCATGTAATTGATCATTCAAACTGGGATACTTGTGACAGTGAATGGGGACACTATTAATAATTATGCTAGGACACAGGAGGACTGTTCTGGGCAAATCGTTAATGACATTGTCATTCTTTTGATCCAAAATAAGGATTCTCCTTTGGCAATAGCCAGAATGATTTCTCATGATCATGGGTAAGAAAGTATTTTGAATCAGACATTAGTTTCAAATGGAGAAAAGGTATATCTATACAAATGACTCCAAAAGAATAAAATTAGGTGTTTCCACTCATATATATTTAATTCTCTTTGTAGATATTGTAGGCTAGGTAGTTGCCTGTCTTGCACTAAATTTTTTATTTGGTTTATGTCTATTAGTATGACATCTCATCCCAACTCTCATAGAAGTAGGTACATCTAAGCAATGGGTAAATAGTTTGGAAAAGGCAACGGAAAGTTCTTGCAATGGGTATCTATTCAGCTTATTTTTTGAAAGGTTGCCATAGAGTAATTAGTTCATCAAGCACATTTGCATTTCCAGGAATGTAACTCTTTTTCACAAATTTGCCATTTTAAGCCAGGCAGCCAAATGTTATTTGCATTTATCACAGGAGAAGCCATGAATCTGCTTTTTCAAGAGAGGGATAAGCAGTTAAAAAAAACAAACAAACAGATTTGCTACCTATTCTTCTCTCTTTCTAATTCCTTGACATATTCATTTTATCTGAGTATCCATCAAGTCACTCTAGCAGTTATATGCTTTAAACTCTCTAGGAAAATCTCTCAAATAAAACCTTTTGCTGAAATTGAGTTACAAAATATATTTGTTTGTCTGACATTAAGTTGAGAATGACCACTTAGAGTAAAGATAGATCTCAGAGATGAATCCCCTTTTGTTTATTTTCTGTTTGTTCTCTTCCCTACTGTTGCCATAGTACCGAGGCAACAACAGATCACAAGAGTAACAAAAATAATGGAGAGAAAATCCAGAATGTGATTAAAATCATTTGGTTTTGGCACTGGCTGTATAGACAAAAGTAATTTTTCTACTGTACTAATGCCATTTCGTTAAGGTCATTTTAGTAACTGGATATGGATACATTACTCCCTCCCCTATTCATACTCCTTCCAATCATGCAAGCATAAACATCTAAAATAACCCTCTTTGTTTTTTCTTTTTGACAGCTTACAAAGGGGTGAGGGAGAGGTGGAGAAGCACAATAATTTAAATCTCATTTTCAAATTAATTTAGGACAAAAGCCCAAAGCTTAAGCCAAGGTACATGAAAGGCAACACAGCAAAAAGTCAACTCCAGAATTTTGTTTTGGTAATTCTTACATGAAGTAAGAATTATAAAATATATACTTTTATTTCATTTTTAAACTCAGTTTAGCTTGATGTCACTTGCAGTTGCAAATGCTAGCACACCTATACCCACTTGTCTCTCATTAGGCATGCTACGTGAGGTGTATGTGGCTCAGAGAAGTCCTCAGAGCATTAAAATCAACACCAGCGACCCCAAGGAATCCCTTTTGTTCCACCAGAACTGTACTGATCTCTCCAACTGTTATTAACATCATCCTACTATTATTTTTGTCCTCGTCTAAAAATCTGTGCATGGAGGCACCTAAGCACACACCCAGTGAGATTCACCACCCAAACCAGTTTCCATGGAAACCAAGCAGCTCACTTATCGAAAATTAGGGCCTCCTGTCTCCCGCAGAATTTCCTTTGTCAAACTCTTCCCTTAGCCAACCCCACCACAACCAATCAAATTCAGATCCCAATACCAAGAACTGGAGCTTATATTCAAGGCTTAACACTAGCCTAGTTAAGTCTTAAGAAAAATTCTCTATTCCTTTAAGAAAATGCAAATGGAATGACCCAGGGAGAATAAAGTAACCTTTATCATTGCACCTCCTGTGTGTTCAATGCCTTTAAACTTTTCTTCACTTTACAAAAGAGTCTTCTTTAAATAACCAGCAATGCTAGTACATACAAAGAGAATGTATCTTATAAAAGTGATATCTATGGAACTTTTTGTGGGTGAGGTGGTTTTAATGTCAAGGTGACAAGTACTATGATGCTTGGAATTGCTTTTGATTCACTTACTGTTGGCTTCGCCTATGCAGAAGTAGACCAGCTGGGTTGGATTTCTTATTCCTGCTATTTCAACAAAGAAAACATAAGCAGCATCCCATTAACCTATCATGCATAACTTTTGTAGTAGATTAATGATGGCTACAAATTCTTTGACATATCTCCCATTGAGAGGTGGGGCCTGTGTCCTTTCTCCTTGAATTCTGGCAGACTCTGTGAATGTTTTGACCAACAGAACTTGAGGAAGTGATTGTGCCAGATTCTGAGCACAGGAATTCAAAGATTGGTTGCTTTCATTTCTTTTTATCTTGGAACACTTGCTTTAAGGGAAACAACTATTGCATACAAATTTCAGCTAGGCTGAGACCACCACCAGGCTGTGATGAAGCCCATGCAACCATGTGGGAGGTCACATGGAAAGAGAAATGTCCAGCCTTCCCTCAGCTTTCTTGCTATCACAACCTAGGCTCTAGATACATGTGTGAAGAAGCTATCTTGACATCTAGTCTTTGGACAAGGCCAGCCCTGGTCATCTGTAACTGCATGAGATCGCAAGTGGCAAGTGGTCAATGGACACTAGTCAATCTATAGAACCGTGAGAAATAATAAATTATTGTTAAAGCCATAGGATTGAGCATGCTTTGTTATTTAGCAATGAATAAGCAGCTTCCAACAAAAGGGAACTACTTTTCTTGACTGATCATTGAAAACAGGTACTTATTTAGAAGAGAAAAAAATCATCTCATCAATTTCTTTTTCTCATACTCCTCATGTCAACTTATGTCTCTTTCAGTCTTCAAATTCCTCTTAAAATGCTTTAAAAATATCTGACAGCAGGCCTTACCTTATTACTTTTCTACATTTCCTCAGCATTTGTGTATTATATTTGCATATTTCTGTAAGCATATTTACATCTAGTAAACAGCAATGTTCTTTTATAAAATGAGATCTTCAAATTTTTTTAAGGAAAGTAAGTATTCCATAGAGAAAGCATACAAACCTGAATCTCAAAAATTGGGCTTCACATGAGGTAGAATATTTTTCCTTTAGTGTTAAATTTTGGTTTTCCAGAAAACTGGCATTTTTTAAAGAAATAAAGTTTTATTGCATCCTCCTTTTTTTCTAAGGCCACTTATTTCTCAGTTTCTCTAAGCCTAACCAGAGACTTAGGGAAAAGTCCTCAAAAGAATTCCCCCCTCCTTCCTTTGTCTATATTCCAGACTTTGACCTGCGTTCCACCTTCTCATTTCAACAGCGCTGCATGGAGAAATAGAGAGCAAGGTAGATATAGTCCCCCAGGTTGTATTGTGTCTCTAGTTCTGAAATAGAATGGATACTCTAACTACACGTTTATTTAGGAAAACAGCCACTACCACTAAGATAAGAATTTTCTATACACTCTTCCTAGAGTCTATTTTAATTTTACAGTAAATTACCAGCTTGGTACCTGCACACACCTATATTACAGAGCAGGGCACGCAAAACAAGATCAGATGGCTGAAAAGTAGACCTTAACCTGTGGAAATTACTTCTCTTTGTTCCATGTATTACAGCATTAATTCAATAACATTTCTAAAATGGAACTGTGCTTATATAAGCAGATAAATAATTAGAAAGCATATAAATCATTACTTCCTAATGTGACTACAACAAGATTCAATGTAATTTACAGATAAATATGAGAAATGACTACTTCTTTTTACTGAATTAAATCCAGCAATATTTCTAAGAAGAGAAATGAATACTCCTATGTTCACTGGCAAGGAACATAATCGTCAAGAAAGATAAATCTCATTTTTCACCCATTTAAAATATTCTGAGAGGAAAATAGCTACAAAATTAACATGTTTACTCTTAATTAATAAAATGTCAGCTTAAATGAGAAGATAACACTTCACTTCTACTAAAAATCTCACTTTATGTAGAATAAAGTTCAAGTGACTAAAATGACTTTGTGTAAAGTCTGACTTTCAAACTGCTTTTAAAACGATATATTACTGTTAAACTACACTACACATTAATAACCATTAGGTAAAAATGAGGTCATTATTGGAACATTAAAGACTCAAAATCAGTCTATGTCACTGAATATTGTGAAATATAAATCATGAATAAACTACAAAAATCAATCATGAGACCCAGAAATTGAAGACACTTTGAAGGATTGTTTTTGTATTGCGGCTTTGATTTGGGACAACAAAAAGCTGTAGTTTTTACTGTTTAATTGTTAAATACCACACTTCCACAAAAAATGTATTATTTCTAAGAGTTTACATTATAAGACCACAGAGACCTATACAAACTATAGGAAATTTTGATTCTTTTTTTGGTAATTTACTAATTAGTTTCTTCTTTATAAAATGTGTCATGAAGTTCTGTCTTCTGGCTTAGAAAAAGGCGCTAAGTGGTGAACTTGGATGATGGAAATAAACAAGTAGAGATTTGGAGGAAAGACCACCCTCTTGGAAAATAACAGATGGAAGAAACAGTCTTAACTTGTCCAGAACTTCTACAAGAAAATTCTAAGTTGGTTTAAAAAGTGAGTGGAAAATGAACATTACCTAATTCCTGGAATGTCTATGTATGGTATGGCAGGGCACTCAAAAAGCTATGTGCTCAATAGGACTATGCTTTTTCCCTGAAGCCCTGACTCCTCCTAATACCTTAGGATGTTAGGAAGGGTGCCAATCTCTGGCAGGACTTTCCTATAGAAGCTTCACTCACTAACTTGCCTTGAGAGAATCTGACCAATTTACTAGGCTAAAGCCGTATGTACCCATTTCTAAGGTTTTCCTTCATAATCTGTTCCAGCCATTCATTGAGGAGAAACACAATCTTAATCATCAGAGAAGATAACTGTCATATTTGAGACTGACCACAATTACTTAAAGAAGTAAAGAGTAGAGAGGGAAACGAAAATATGGTGAACGAGACTTTGAAGACTCAGCAGGGAAAAATGAAAAGTACTTGACTTTGGTTACTAAGAAATCAACTCACTCTACACACTTACTACTATACTTTTCACATTACCTTAACTGATCAACAACTTTTCCATCATTTGCTGCTACCTGAAAACCATTCTTTAGGTAATTCAGTCCAGACTTTGTCTAGAACAAACATTTTGTAATTGTAGTATTTCTCCCTATAAGTCTCTTCTTCCCAACTCAGCAAAAAAGAACTCACACAAATCCTATGACTGTAACTTAGAAAATAAAAGATGCTGTCATAAAAACAACTCATGATATCTAAACTAATACTTGCTTAGAGGATTAAGTCAAATGGCGACATTTACAAAATACAACGTATCAGGCCAACAAGAACTAATGCCATAATTTGCACCAGATTTGGGGAGCTTCAAGTATCTGGAAGAAGTAGTCTTCAGGCAAGAATTTAATGTATATCCTATTGCAAAGGAAATATAAAGTTTACCGAACAAAGAGAGCTCCAAGTTATTCAATAAAGAAATCAACATAGTACACTTGAAATTGAAACTGCTGTGTTGAACAAGTTGTCAGTTGACACAAATGTGATACTTGACTTTCTTATGAATATTGCAAGAATATGCACATGCAGAAGGGCCATCAATTGCACAGAGCAAGCCTCTATTTTGTTCATTTCTGTATTTTTTCCACTAGTCCTGCCTGATTTCTTTTACAGATTAATGTGTGTGCTTGTTTTTTTCAATTTTGCATTCAAAACCAGGAAGAGAAAAGATGGGACTAAGGAGAATTTTCAATAATTTGGAGCTACATGCCCTTAGGACAACCCGCAGTCTAAATTCTAACAACAGATTACTACACAATTATTTACACTGACTGTCTACAACTTAATAAAAACGGGGAATCTAAAACCAAACAAAAATATCCATTACAGAGAACCCTATTCTTTCTATATAATATGTTTTATATAGCTTTGTGAGTAACTCCTAATATATACTACATCAGTAAAAAGCATTTATTAACTGTGAGGCTGGCTCAATTGGAAACCACAATGCAGTTGATCGTTTGACACACTTAACACCTTCCTCTGCCACCTTTCCCTTGATACTGTGTTTTTCTTACCGAATTCAGTTATGTAGACCTCTCACAGTCTTTCAACTTACTCTCATCAAAATTTGTTCATTTAAAAAGAAAGCCAACAAAATACACTTCTGTGAATGCCCAGTAATACCTGTTATAATTAGACTTCCAGAAATATCTGTCCCTTAGAGAATGAGAAGCTTCAAGCCAAAAAAGAAAAAGTGTTTCTAAATTTTAAGATTTCAGCCATCAGCAATCCAGTAGGAAAGATATTTGGGGGAGCAAAGAGACCTCCTGGAGTTCTTAAAATTACTTGGCATACTCATGGAATTAACTATGATTACTTGGCTAGATGTACATAACAGTGTGTTTAGAACCAAGCTCTGAAGAGAATCCCATACTCTATGACACGTACCTTTATGCAAATCACAGTAAAGCTGATGGCATAGTGGACAAGAGCCTAAATGAGGCTGAGCAAGTTCTTTAACTTTATTGTGCCTCAGTTTCTTTATCTTCGAAATATATGTAATAAGAACAGCTAACTCATTGGGTCCTTTTGAAGATTAAAATAGATAGTAATACATAAAGCACAGAGTACAGTGCCTGAAGGATACAAAGTGTTCGACAAGTCATGGTTATTATCACAATTCTACCCACGTATAAGAAATTCAGAAAACCATCGACTTGCATATCTAGAGGCAGTAAAGTATTAGAGGAAAGCCAGGTTGAAGGGAAGGGCATTACAACCTGGTAGCGGGCAGGGAAACTCTACTTCTAAGTGACCCAATGTCCCAGGGCCTGTGCTAAGTGGTATCACGTTCCAGAGGCAAGTTACCACACCTCAGCATATGCAGCCTGAGCATGCACACAAACACGTGCTGAAAAAGCAGTAAGGGCAGCGGAAAGCCACCTACAGAGAGACACTTGTGGGATAAAAGCCAAAAGAATCTTTATAGTCCACGAAGTTTCCTAACAGCCACCTCCAACACTGGCTAATGACACATTACAATATGGCGGCACAGATTTTTACTAAATATTTCCCAAATTTCTTTGTAGCCTCATTTCATTTTTTTCAGGTTTTTTACATGCCCATTACTTCTCTACGAGTTTGTTTCCCATCTCTTCCAGTAAACAATGTTGCCTGTTCACAGACTGCACTTACTTCATCTCCTTTGCCCTTGGGCATAGCTCAAGAAAAAAAAAAATGCTCTGTATGCATAAATGTTTATGCTCAATTGATTAAAGCTGTTGATGGCTCCGATGCACACATTTGATGTTTGCACTGCAAATCTGACTCAAGACATTATTCCCAAGTTGGTTCTGAGTTCTCTTGAATAGCCTACATGTGTACATTCTTCAATAATGCTGATTATAAATCTTTTCCAAAGAGACACCCAAATACCTTAACAAGAAACTTTACCTGAAGTTAGGTGCTCGAAAGGAAAAAGGAAAATATATGACAGTGATATATAAGTGTGTGTGTATGTCTGTAAACCAAGTTTGTAGGGTATTTTTCTTCTTTTTCCATTTGGGAAAAATAATCAAGAACCTTTGAACACAAACTTGCCATTCTTCAACTTTTGCCTAACCTTTGCCTTGGAACTAGTCAAATATTTTCCCAACTTTATTGAGTTTTAATTAACATATAACATTGCATAATTTAAAGGGTACAATGCGTTGATTTGATACATTTATAGATTGCAAAATGATGACCATCACAGTGTTAGTTACCACATCTTCATCATGTTTATAGTAAACAATTCATTTTTGTGGTGAGAATATTTAATATCTACTCTCTTTGTAACATTGAAGTATATGACACAGTATCATTAGCTATAATCACCATTGTATACATTAGACCTCCAAATTTGTTAATCTTATAACTGGGAGTTTGTGCCCCTTGACCGGTATCTACCTACTTCCTGTTCCCCTCAACCCCTAGTAAGCACCACTCTACTCTGTTTCTCTGACTGTGTCCTTTATCAATTCCACATAAATGATAGCATAGGGTATAAAATATTTTAAATAGGCTTTAATAATTGACAGAAAAAACATGAAACATATTTTAAGAGGAGCAAGAAGAAAGAAAGATTAAACTTACTCAGTAGGAAATTTCCCTAGGTTGTGGAAGATCTTAAATAAAAATAAATGTATGAGATGAAATTATCATGATCATAAACATATATCTATTAAACAAAAACTTAAAAAGAAAGTTTACATGAGTTAGATCAGAGATTCTAAAGCATGGTCTATGTGCTGAACAAGCGTTGAAGCCAGGTTCATTAAGGCAGCTTGTTGTGACTTTGTTACTGCAAAGTTAATGGCAGCTGTGACAGACGTGTGGCCAGAAAAGCACTCACTCATCTAAGTCTAAGAGTGGCAGAACAGGCCCTTCAATATCAAGCTAAATCAAAAGTAGAGGTGGTACTAGTCTACTATAATTCAAAAGAGAAATCAGCCAATTAAAAAAAAAAACTGGTATATCTTGAGTACCAACTTGCATTCTTACCACTTCACCATTAATTCAACAAGTAACTAAGTTATGATGATGTACCCTGCACTGTTTTAGGCCTCTCCAGAGGTAAGAGAGTGAACAATCCAGATCTGATCCCTGTCCTCATAGAGCTCACATTCCAGAAGGCAAAATAAATAACATTACATAAATAAATAGTGCAGTATGTCAGATGGTGATATGTGCTAACTAGAAACATAAAGCAAGGAAAGAAGATACGTACATATAGGATGTATGCATGGGGGGGTAGTGATACAATTTTGAGTAACACAGCTCAAGAGTCTCTGAGAATTTGATCTTGGAGCAGAGCCTTGAAGGAATGGAGGTAGCAAAGAGTGCGGGTATCTAAGGGAAAAGATTCCAAATCAAGTGGAGTATAAGCCAGGCACCATGGGGAAAGGGAGGAAGGTGGAAGATAGAGATCTTGTCCTATGGGAACTTACTGTCTGGTTGGGTAGGGGGAAAAATAAACATCCACAACTAAATGTTACCATGGGACCCTGCGCTTACCACTTGGTGCTTTTCACATAATGTTTTACCTGGGCAGTTACTTTCCTATCTTTCCCCCAGTAGACTGGGAACATCATGAGGCAGGAGTTGTAGTTTATCCATTTTTTTGTGTCTTCATTGTTAAGCACAACATGACACAGTAGGTGCTCAATAAACTGATGAGCATGACTCAGTTAAAGGAAAAATACTTAAGTGCTTAAGGCAGGAGTGTCTTTCAAGCTATAAAATTCCCAAGGAGTCCAGAAAATGAAAAAAAAAATAGTAAGTGAGAGCTGGAATTGTCAAGATACGCATTATAGAGGAAACTACACTTCAGATTATTGATGGGAATGGGTTTGAATTGAGATGGAAGAAATAATTCGTTTAGCATCACAAAGTTGGCAAACTTATTTTATAACAAGCTAGAGAGGTCTCAGAACAGTGTTCTATTTCTCAGATGTAACACTGAAGAACTAGTGACTGTGAGATAAAGTTCATCTTACATGGTGAATTTAAAGCCTGAAAAATCGAGTCCTCCGTAAGTATACTCCACTAAGAATCCAGATTTCCTAAATTCCTTTAGTACTAAAAGTTATTGGTTAGTCAATCCTTCCAGGATCGTATTTCCCCCTATATCAGTTCTGTGAAATCAGTGAGGCTAGAGAAACCTAATGACAAACTTTAATCAAAACTTTAATTCCAAAATTTAAACTGATACAATCCTGATTCAGTGAATTTGAAAGGCAGGCAGTTTTCAGGGCACTAAAACACTAGAAAAGAACTATATCAACTGCCTTTCTAGTATCATCATCATTTTATTTAGTTATTACCTGGTCGGGGTGCAGATTTATATTCCAGCCCCTTCTATGCTTAAATATAAAAATTCTTCCTGCCAATTTTGCCGATTTCTATTTACCAGCCATTGATTTTTCTAGTGTGTTTCTAAATGGAGCTTGAAATTAACATGCCTTTCCTTTTACTCACTTTCCTCTATCCTGGCAGCATCAATAACCAGTCTGAGAAGTGGACCTGATTTCTGGGTAGAGGTTGAGTGTTGCCATTGGAACTATCCTGCTCTGGCATTCACAGCAAGCTTAGTGAAAATCAGATTATGCTGGTGAGGAGAGAAAAAGATGTTCCACACATTTTACCCTACTCACAATCCTAAACTTCAGAGAAAGAGTTAACATTTTAAACATACTTTAGAGGTCTGCTGATAGACAAAATAAAGATTGGGAAAGAACTTTGAATTGGAAGTGGAATTGAGGGAATGACATTTAAGTCTGTATATTTGGACTCCAGCTAACTTGAAAGTAGTGATGATAATCATTATTATACCAATAAAGAGTTTTTAAGAGTATCTAAAATAATAGGGGGAAACTACTTAAAATATGATTTTCAAGCCTCCTTATACATACCAGAAGGACTCATTCATCAATATCAAAAAATTTTCTACTTGCCAAATCAAACTTTATAATCTTTGTTTGAAATATTCACTGTCCCTCCCTACAGGAATACACCTTTATCATATTGTCTTCTGTCCTGGACATATGACTTGCTTTGACCAATGCAACATGGGTGGAAGTGAGGTGTGCTGCTTCCCAGAACTTTTAAGAACAATCAAGCCATCTAACATCTTGCTCTTTTCCCTCAAATTAAAATGTCAGTGTCCCAGATAGGTTCCGTTCTTTTAGCCTAGATCCCAGAGTGAGGAAAAAAATGAAGCAGAGCTGCAGTCAACCTGTAGGAAACTCCCAAGTGATAAATGGATGTTTCCTTTTTCAGCCGCTAAGATTTGGGGCTTGCTCACTACTGCAGCATAACTTAACCGAAGCTAATGAATGTAACTTCCATGAGGCAAAATAATATATATATATGCTTGAAGGTAATGAGACTTTATTAAAAACCATATATTTATGTATATAAGTGTCTATACACATATACACATTTTGAAATTTCTTACTCTGAAGTCACATCTATATATATTGCTCTAGTATCTTTGGTTGCTTGGATATGAATTTGTCTATATGTTGGCTTTATGGTATATCTGTTTTGGTGTCAAAATGTCTAACATGTTTAATAATTTTTATTTTCAGCTGAACTTCCATAGAGATGTGAGTATATTTTCTACATAAGACACGAAGAGACCATGAGTTTTAATGGCCTCCTCTTTCATGATTTCATAGATGTTTCGGTCTGAGTACTAAAAGAGTCACCATTTCCAAACCAGTTTTTACATCCATTTATTAGCTCCAGGTCTCTCAAATTCAAGGATAAGGCTATAATCTCTTCTATATGACCTGAAGTTTAGGTTATTCATGAATTATCTACAAGACCCTAGGCCAGCCAGCACAGATTTTCTGATAGCTCTTCATAAATGATACACTGTTTTTCTGGCTCTGGGAATCATGTAGGAAATAGATTTTTCTGTTCCTTTCCCTTTAAAGAGTTGTTGACTGAAATAAATGCACAGCTTAAAAGTTGAGAATTATGTTTTATTTGGTGGCCATTTCTGAGGACTCGAACCCCTTCAAGCCCAGGATGACACTCTCTCAGATCATTCTGAGGGACTGCTCCAAAGAGGTAGGGGAGGAGCCAGGATCTATAGGAGTTTTACAACAAAGACTAGGTAGTCAGAACATTAAAAAGTTACTTGTTAACTGAAGAAAACCAGACATCTCAAGTTAGAGAATTTAGCTCTTTTCTCTGTATGGGAGGAAGCAAATGTTTGGGCTCACTGAATTCATTCCTTTGACAAGCCCCTGGCTATCCAGGGCCAGTATCCTGTCCTTTCTTGTTCTGAGTACCCTCAGGGTGCACCACTGTGAGTGGCTGCAGAGGCCGGGCTGCAGGCTTGTCTTCACTGGGGGGTGGCAGCAGCCGCTGATGACTTACTTAATGGCTTCAGCATTCTTTGTTTACTGATATGGCTTGCAGTATTTTTTGTTCATGGAGCTTTTGATTTAAATAATAGGCCAGAGGCACATTTCCCACACAGCTAATGAAGCTTAAGTTTCAAGGCCTCACCTCATGGTCCAAGGAACGGCCCTAGAAATGTGTCCACATGATTATGGATTTTGGTGAAATCAAGAAGATAATTTTTAAGGAGAACTTTCTAAATTGCCTATGTTTTCAGATCCCAGAAAATTTGAAATTACTCACTTTGCCAACCTGTGAAGCATGAAATTCCAGCCCCTAAAGTAAGGTATGTTTTGAACCCAGGTCCTTCTCATTCTATGCAGCTTCAAGGATCACTCACCACTTTAGCTGTGGTTTCTTCTTCATTTCCAACATCTAGAGCTACCCCTTTTTTCATTACTTTGCTATAATACATTCGAAAATCTATTTTATCTAGCATTTTGTTTGTTGGTAGTAGTAGAGTATTTCCTCTTTGCTCGGTCTGCCATCTTGACCAGAAGTTATTCATGACACTAAGTTATACAGGACTTCTCAACAGCAGATACAATTTTAAAATGGTCTGAATGCCTACTCAGTTCTTTCAGAGACTAGACATGTGGGGAATACAACATAAGAGAAAACCATGATTTCTGCCCTTAAAGAACTTATAATTTAATTGAGACTGTGAGTTTAACTTCCACAAAATAGTTTAAAATAATTTAAAGTGTACAAAAGTGTTCCTTCAAGATGGTAATTGCCATAAAAGTCAGGAAGTTCTGATGTATAACGGGGATTAACTAGAAGAGAAGGAATCATTCACCCCAATATTTTGTTAATATCTAAGCTGTCTCACTTTGTATTCTAATCGCCTTTGTGGGTCTTATTTGGAATCCTTCCAAGGCCTTCCTGGCCCTTTTACACAGGGGAGTTTAGAATTAGGTACATCACACTAATGAAAGGTATGGAATTTTTTCAGAAAAAAAAAAAAAAAAAAAAAAACAGAAGGGCTATAATCACTTAGGATTTTAAAATAATGGAAAATGTTATTTAGAGCCAAATCATGCATGGTAAGGATAAAAAATGATGTCAGAGTTGGAAAGGATCTTAAAGGTCAACAAGACAATCCTTTTATTTTATAGATGAAGAAATAAAGGACAAAGGAAACTAAATGGCAGCACCTGGTTCTGTATTTCTACTTTTGCGTCCCAGATTTGTTTTATAAAGTGACAGCAGAAAAATATATCACTTGAAAAAATGGAAGCGACTATCTATTTTAAAACAGTTGGAAAGGCAACTTCATTATAAAAGAAAAAATTAGTAGACAACTTGAGTGTAAAATATTTCTAAACAAACTGGCTTTTTGAGTCAATAGTCTGATTTAGTGAGATTTATATGAATACAGACATACTTTTACAGGGGATTTTTACGTACTCAAACTTTTCCAAATCCTATTTGTTTCCATTTTGAGCATTTCAGAATTTATATGACTGGTTGTTTAGTTTGATTTCCCCCCCTATATGTTTATCTTTTTGGAGGATCTGAAATTGCTGTCCAGAGTCTCAGGAGAAAGTTCACAAAGGGGCTGGTTACACAATTTCGGGTAATTTCACAGTTAAGAGTATTTTCACAGCGAACTCAGGACCTTGGTGTCATTTATATAAAAAGAAAGGAAGAGTTCCATAAGGCATACAAATGGCTTCCATACTTACAACTCGCAATTTGGAAACGACAGAAAACAAAATAAAAAAGACAAGTTTTCCTGAAGACAATTTTCTCTCTTAGGAGGAGCGAATAGAACCGTTTCAGGAGATCCAATAAAACAAGGTCTCCTGAGAAAAATCACAGAGAAAGAAAAAATAATGCCATCCTGACAATTTTCCTTAATACTATAAGAGAAAGTTACAATGAATGCAGGATACAGTGGGGAGATGTGTAGGACGGCAAGTAAAGGAAGGTAGGAGTTAAGAGCACACTTTCGAGTCAGCCAAAACAGGGATTGAATTCCAGTTGCCACATTTATGATGTGGCCTTGAGCCAGTTACTTAAGTTCCCTGATTCTCAGCACCCTCATCTGTAAATTTATACTCTCTCTTTTGTAATAATCCAGTTGAGGTGCTTAATATGGCATCTGGCACATAATAAACACTCAATACATGCTAGTCATTCCTGTTACTGACAGTTAAACACAAATATAAGAATACATTCCAAAGCCATATACTAACCTCACCACCATGTCTCTTCACAGTCATGAGTCATCACAAATCTATTCTATTTTTAAAGTGGGCTTTCTTAATATTACCTGTCAAGGAGTTGTTATGCTAAAATGAGATAATGCATACAATGCAATGCTTAGCCCCGCACCTGGCACTTTGTAAGCCCTGGAGAAGTAGCCACTCTTCTGAGTCATAGAACTGACTGCTTGCTCCAGGCTCATTAGATCTGTAGCCTTATTCAGGGAAGTGATTGTCAAATGGCTGTAAGGGCAATAGCTTATTGTAGTGATAATCAAAAGACAACAGCCCAGGGGTATGTGTTACCAAGGGGTCTCCAAGGGATGCATGTAAGAAACAGAGGCTCTGTTTAATAAGCCCATCCAAACAGAGAAACATTAACCAAAAACAGTAGTCATACTATACCCATGAAACAGATGTCTTTCCAAAAACTACCAGAAATGGGCCACAGGGTAGTAGTCATGGACTAGATCTTAAAGAAATGATTTTGGAAGGGTGGGAAGTAAACTTCATCAATACAATTTGCTTCTTCTTTTCTGTCTTTGAATGTCTGCATCTGACTGACACTCCTGTAGCTTTACTGATAAAGTTTTTCTCTAGCTCCTTCTGGATGAAAGTGGTCACTAATTTAACTCAATATAGTTTGGTTAGAACACTCCCAAGAGTGCTAAAGACACCTCTCTCCAAAAAAGAATTCTATAGGGAATCATGAAGTGGCAGAGGAATTTCAGGGAAAAATTATTTTAAAAGGAAGAGGTTTTTTACTAAAATGCATTTCATAGTAGTTTCTCAGAGCCTTGAATGAACGATACTAAAGATACACAAGATAACCCCTCACACACTAACAAATAAAGCAACAACTTGCATTAAAAAACCCTTTAATAACAGACCAGAAAATTATATGGGGGTCCAAGAAAAGATGATATTTTTCTCGAAGCCAACAGTGTTACACAAGACAGGGTATTTGATATTTTAAAAAATGAAGGAATATTTGATGTTAAACGTATTTTCAGAATGACAGGAAGATCATTTAAGGTGCCTTTAGACATCAAAGTTAATACAGAAGGGTAATGAAATAAGTCTGAACCTGTGAGTTTGCTTTCCTGCCTGAGAAAGCATGGGATAATGATTTGATTGGAGACCTTTTAAGGCAATGGATATATGTAGTATTCAGAAATGTGCAAGGTTGACTTCTGTATTTGGCAACAAAAAATGATTTGTGTAAAAATTAATTAGTGTAATTTACAGATGACTGTAATCCCTTCCCTTTGCAAAGATTAGCTAGAAAGGTACAGCTTCACAGGAGATCTCGGATTATGCAAATTCCTGCCACCAAAGAAGCAGCACTTATGTTTTTTGGGGGATCAAACAAATGACAATTATATACATGAGATGATGTCACAATGTCAGATATCCCACTGGGGACAAGTTATCAAGTTCTTTACTGCAGTCAACTGCTGTTGTTGCAACCATCTCTGGCACTAGATTTTTAAACTAAATGAAAAGGAAGAAATGGGTCCATTGTTTTCTCTAGTTCTCTGTAGAGTAGACACAGGTAATTTAATACCCTAAGGAAGGGAAGTATCCCTAAAGGGTAATCTACCCAGCAGAAGAATTAGTATCTCTCAGAATATGTGTCCACATATAGAATTGCAGAGCTTTGCAACGAGAGGGCAGTCCAATACGTCACTACTGGTACGTCTAGGATATCTTCTCCTCAATCTCACAATGTAACTAAAATATATACTCTTACAACTGGCTTATTCCACTTGTATCCAGGAGGAGATAACTTAATACAATGAATATACTCAGAGCCTCACTGAAAACACTTTCTAAGCAGGCCTACTTGAAGTAGCCTCCTGATGGGTCTCCCTACCCTTGGGCTTGTCTATCTTCAATCCATTTTTTACACTGCAACAGAGTGATTTTCCATCAGTGGCTCCCTAGTGCCTTTAAGGATAAGTCTGAACTTTTAAATGTGACATAAACAGCCCTCTGTTAGAGGTCCCAGCTTATCTTCCAGGTTAATCTCTTCACATTCCTTTCCACAAATGTTGTAATTCTACCTCCTAAATATATTTCAAATCTATACCCATGATTTGGTCCACATGTTCATTGTGCTCACTGTGGGCCTTTATTACTTCTTCACTAGATTGCTGAAATAATCTAACTGGTCTTCCTTCCTCCAGTCTCTACCATCTCCAATTCAGGGGTCATACTATAAAGAGTGCCTCTGAAATATAAATTATCTACCTCCCCTGGTTAAAAGCCACTCACAGCACCCTATTTCCTACACTAGTGAGGACAAGCTCTCCTTTGCTAGGTTCACAGGGCCCCCTCTTGTGCATCATATGGGCTTCATTGACATCTCCAGTCTCATTCTCTCACCATTCACATACCCATGCTCCAGCCACACTGATTGTTACTCTTCCCAGCACCCACCATAGTTCCTGTAGGTACAAGTTTTAAACAAACACAAAGGAGGATAAGAAGCAATCTTTCTTGCTGGTAACTTAAATAACCAAGACTTGGGGAAATAGAAGAGGCAGTCAGATGCTACTTGCTCTGCTTTATTCCTTACACATCATTAGCCTCACGTCTACCTCCCTGTTTTCCAGTTTATAGTTCCCCACCTCCAAATGACATTTTTATCTGGGTTTTTTTGTTTGCATAGTTATACACTTCTGAAAGCACATATAAAGGTTGGAAGTTGATCATATCATTGGTTTCTAGAATCTTCTTTAGTGAATACAAAGTTTACAGAGGGTGAGGAACGTTTACTACATACTGTATCAGATAGCCTCAACCCAGTCTCCAAGAACATAGCCATGTTCAGGAAATATACACTCATTTTTGGCCCAAATTTTAAAATTATCTTCCATTAGCTCAATTAAAATACACTTACAGGCATTCAAATCCTAGTAACATTTGCTCTGAGTCCAAAGAAACAAGATAAATTAACTCCCAACTAGGTATAAATTGATTAGCTATTATTTTCTTCTAAAACCACAAAATCAGGTTCTCTATGCCGTACGGCCTCTAGTATCACTTAATACAGAGGATCAGCTAAGTTCTACTGTAAATGTACAAAGAGTAAATATTTTAGGCTTTTGTGAGTCACAAAGTCTCTGCCATAACTACCGACCTTTGCCACATACCGACCAAGCCATGTTCCAATAAAACTTTATTCACAAACAGAGGCTGCTATGGATTAAATGTCTTGTTTCCTCCCTAAAATTCATATGTTGAAATCAATTTCCCCAACATGATGGTATTTGGGGGTGAGGCTTTTAGGAGGTGTTAAGTCATGAGGGTGGAACCTTCATGATTGGGATTAGTGCCCTTATAAATCAGACTCCAGAGAACTCCCTTTCCCCTTTAGCATGTGAGGCCACAGGAGAAAGACTGCCATTTATGAACCAGGAAAGGGGCTCTCACCAGACACTGATTCTTCTAGTGTCTGACCGTGGACTTGCCAACATCCAGAATCGTGAAAAGTAAATTTCTGTTGTTTATGAGCAACCTGATCTATGGCATCCTGTTATAGCAGCTTGAACAGACTTAGAGGTGGATGTAAATTTGGTTTGTGGACCATAGTTGGCTGACCTCAAACTATTTTGACTGTGATGGACATTAATAAATACACTTTATTCATGGTCCAGTATGTATTTATACACACATATATAAAACAAAATTTAGCAAAGACAAAATTATCCTTACTACATGCAATGTACCCCCAATATCTTCTATCTGCTTCCATTTTATTTATTTAAAATGCTAGTTTTAACCTAGTAAATTGATTCTACAACTTACTAATGAGCTGTGAGCTGTAACTTACAAAAACACTATTCCCATGGATTTCATTGTTCTATTTCTTGTTTGAGTCACAGATTAGAAGTATTTAAGTAACTAGCATTCGAATACTCATTCCTTCATTAATTCAGCACCCTGTGTCTCATGGAAAAGCATCATTATAACTAATAGATTCAACTGTGTGGCCACTGGAGAAGGAAGACTTCTGCCAATGCAGGTTCTGAATTCAAGTGAGTGAACATTCCTGAGGCACTTTGAATCAGTACTCAAATGTGCCACCTTGAATGTTCTGGCTTTGCATCTTTTCCCAACTTAGAGCAGTTTCTCTGCCACTTTCCTCCTGCACTGCTGTCTTAGGATATTCCAGATGTTCCAGAAACATGGTGAATCTCCTTAAAGTTTCAGAGCCCAGGAGTAAAGAATGTGAGACCTAATAATTGTTTCTGAGTGAAGACTATCTTTAGCCTGAGGGACTCTCTTTCTGCTTGGCCTCTGAAGTTAATTGATTAATCTATAAAATTGAAAGGAAAAGAAAAGCACACTGTGGGAATCCAAAGGCTCTTTTTAACACAGCCCAGAGGCTAAGTGAATGCCAGTTAGCAGGGCAATGTCCAGAAATCAAGGAAGGTAACAGGTTGCTTGGTTTACATCCCCTCTGCATTTTGACAAGAGTTCTTAATGACAGCTCCATATCAAGCTTCTTCCAAGTTGTGGGAGCCTTTAGGAGCCTAAAAGCTAAAGAAAGTCATATACTATTCAAGGAGAATGGCTTCCATATTAAGACAAGTCTGGCCACTCAGAGTGAGAAAATGGCTAAAACAATGATCATTTCAAGTTTTAAGTTAGAATTGAAGTGGTCAATGTTATTCAACTTCAAATATTAACTGTACTCTTCTCGACTGAGGAATTGAACTCAGGGACCAAAGATGCCTCTGAAATAGTATTTAAGCTTAAATCATTTAAATAATAAAGGCGGTGATAGAAGCTATGTCTTAGCTCTAGAAATCAGTTACCAATTAGCTGGACCAAGTGGCAAAGGAAAACTATTCTTCACAGCTTAGACGAATACTTCGGGAATTAACAATTGTTCCAGGATCTTTTGTCCACAGCCAAGCTGTTAAGATAGTGAAACAATTTCACAGAACACAGAGCCATTGTTTTCTGAGAAGAGTCACTGCATTTACCGTTTTTTTTTTAATTGAAGTATAGTTGAGTTACAATATTGTGTTAATTTCTGGTGTACAGCATAGTGATTCAGTTAAACAGATATAGATATAGATATATATTCTTTTTCATTTTTTTCTTTTTCATTATAGGTCATTACAAGGTATTGACTATACTTCCCTGTGCTATACAGTAGGACCTTGTTGTTTATTTCATATATAGTAGTTAGTATCTGCAAATCCCAAACTCCCAATTTATCCCTCCACACTCTCCCTTTCCCCACTGGTAACCACAAGTTTGTTTTACATGTCTGTAAGTCTGTTTCAGTTTTATAAATAAGTTCATTTGTCTCATTTTTTTTAAATTCCACATATAAGTAATATCTAATGGTATTTTTTTTACTCTTTCTGGCTTATTCCACTTAGTATGACAATCTCTAGGTCCATCCATGTTGCTGCAATTGATTTATCGCTATAATTTATCATTGGAAGCTTTTGAGGAAGAGAGAAATGAAAAAGATATTGGGAATTGCAAATTTCTAATTTATCATCTCTTCTGAAAAGTCCTGCCTTAAGTACCAGAAATAAATAATGGTATTTGTTACCCTTCAGAATACTGCAATAAATCTAAATAATTATCCCCTTTTTCTATCCTGTCCTAAAAGAAAAAAATTTTTTTACAGAAATTCATAGGTGATTCAATGATTCACATTTCTCAACTAGGGAATAGAAGATTTGGTCTCTTTTGCCTTCCTTTCTACCTAGACCAGTGGGTGGCAGTGATCTGAGCAAATGTACTCTGTCTCACAGATTCAAATTTCCCTTGACTGGACTGTTCCAAGTTCCAGCCTGGGGAACAGAGAATTAATAAGCCTATTTGGTTCTCATGCCCAACTACACCCTCCAGCCACCTAGCCTTTATACTATTACAGGTGTTATTTCTATCTCCATCTTCCAACATTGTGTTTTATTTATCACTTGCTTTAGAACTCAAGCAGGGAAAAGATGTGGCTATGGGATTTATTAGGCCCCATACAGCCCCCCTAACACTTTCCTATCTGATCTTTCTGTTTCTAGGCATAATGTCCTACAATCCGCCCTCCACAATGCTACTAGAATAATCTTCCTAACACTCATCTGACCTTGTCACTACCTTGCTCAAAATATTAAGATGATTTCTCTTACATGTAAGAAAGCATACTCTAAGTAAATGAGGATCATGTTATTATTATAGGAATAAAGATAAACATAGTTTTATTTTAAACAATAAACTATTAATAAAGTTTAGAACTGTATTATTAGTAACTGGATTAGTTTTCTAGACTGCCATAACAAGGTAACACAGACTAGATGGCTTGAACAATAGAAATCTATTTTCTCACAGCTCTGGAAGATACAAGTTCCAGATCAAGGTTTAGGCAAGACTGGTTTCTGCTAAGGGCCTCTCTCCTTGGCTTTTAGATGGCTGTCTTCATCATGTGTTGTCACTTGGTCCTCCCTCTGTGTCTGTGTCCTAATCTCCTCTTCTCATAAGGACAGATAGGATTAGGGGCTCATCCTAATGGTTTCTTATTGCCTTAATTACTTCTTTAAAGGCCCTCTGAATTCAGTCACAATTGGAGATACCAGGGGTCAGAAATACAACATATGAATTTGGAGGAAGACATGATTTAGCTGGTAACAATAACCGACAACTTGTTTAATACAAGCAGGTCACAAATTGTGATTCAACAATGACTTGAGATAAAGTATAGATCTTTAACATAACATAAAAAGGGCTACTGTGTTCAAGTCTATGTCAGTCTTGCCAGCAACAGCGTTCATATCTTCTTTTCCTTACACCACTAAATTTCAGCTTCATCAAATGACATTCAAATTGTACCTTGCTGTTTCCTGCTGCAGAACATTTATATAGGCTATTCTATGCCTGGAATGCCCTCCTTTCCTTTGCCTAACAAACTCTTATTTATCCTTTACACCCAGCTCAAACTTCATTTCTTCTCTGACTATCCTTTTCCTTGTTTTTATGTTTGACCGAACCTACCCTCATTTTTTTTTTTTTAAAACTATGTCTGTCTCTTCTACTATATAGAGAGCTCTTTGAGGGCACTGATTGTATCCTATTTTTATTTGTATTTTATGTTCCCAGTGATCCCAAATGTCTGGCACATATCAGGCACCCAATAAATATTTGTTAATAACCAGACAAATAATCTGGTTATTAAAGGAAAAGTAGCCTTGTGTACGGGTCACTCTTAGCCTTAGGAGACTCAATGATACAAAGGGCAGCCAACATGATTTTCCATGAAGCATTTTTGGAACTTTTGTCAGTTAAAATACTAACAAGACAAACCACTGATCTGCCCAGCATTCGCACTTTGTCAAGGGAGGGGATTTTAGCATTTCTTTCTAAACTTTTTAGGTGTTTTAGGAATCCAGGTAATATAGTTAAGAGTAAGGCTCTGAAAATAAAGGTGGAAGCTACTAGGCAGAAGTCTATGTCAAGGTTTGCCAGCCTGAGATTATGTGCACCAAGGTCAAAGTCCAAGGTGAGGGAAAGAAAAAGAGGAAATGAGACAGCTGGAGTCTGAGGAGCAGGGCACCTGGGAAGACCATTTAGGGGCCTTAAGTCCTTGGCTGCAGTTGGAGGTAGTCTCATATCATTTGTAACCTGGATTCCAATTTAACTAATTCCCTCTCACTTGGCCAATCTGGCCTCACACTGAGATTTTTCTCTGGTCATATACCATTTTTTCTAGATGCTCTATGAAGGCAAGGATAATATTTTACACATCTTTGGTGTATTATATACCACAGAGAGATCCAATTCAGATGAGCAAGGGGAATCATCATTAATTAATTATGTTTGAAGGAATATCATATGGCATGCAAAGGACAAAGGTAGATACAAACAAATAGAAAGAAAAAGTAGAAAAATCAACTGAGCAAGCGATATCCACTTTACACTGAGATACAGCCAGAGGGTAGATAGTTTCCTCACCATGAGCTATTTCTTTATATTCATTACAGAATTATAGGACAAAGACTGTCTGTCTTCAGCCTCCATCTCTGATAAATGGGTCAGCTCCGTTGGTTATAGTTAGTGACAGTCCTTGGTCTTGACAGCTTGACTTAATTAATCTATTTAATTTACTGATCAAGCAGACAGCAAAAGAACATTCTCCATTAAATGGTTTTTTTTATCATCTGGAGTTATAGAGCTAAATGTCTTTTTAAAATCTGAAATTTAGTTAGCACATGACATGCTGTCTGTCTTAGAAACTACTTGCAAAGAGGAAATGAAAAGATTAAAAATGGCTCTGTGGCTTTAAGTAATGACCAAGCGGTCAGGCTGTAAAATTGAACTGTATTCTGCCTGTCCACTTCACTGAAACTGCAGCGCAAAGCAATATTACCTCCAAGTAGTTTTAGGCTGATGCCTGAAGTTATAGTCATTAAACTATATTACATATGTTGTGCAGAGCAGGTAGGTGATAGGCTGTGATTTTCTGAGGCCCTTATGTTCATTATAGAGAAGGTGGTTACTTTTATACCACTTAGAATAAATCCCCTTCCTAGTCAGATCGAATAACTTGTTTCTCCCTGAATTACAGCTCCATGGCCAGCTTCCTAATACCAGTCTGTGATAATCACAGCACCTGTCACTAATTGGGACTCGGGGACTGCACTAGGAACTTTCACGTGTTTCTCATTTAATCTGTGCATCAGTCCTGTCAGGAAAGTCTCATTATCCTAAGGACTTTTTGCAGCTGAGGAGATGGAGGCTTCGAGACCCTAATAGGTAGGGCTGGAGTTTGAACCTAGGTCTGTGTGGTTCCAAAGCCTATGCTCTTTGTTTTACGCCTTGCTGCCCAACTCTGACCCTGCTTTAAGCACATAATTTAGCACTTGATGAGAGGTGTCTTTGTGTCAGTTTCAGGTTGTTTCATGTCTCTTCCGGCAAGCTAAAAGTCTTTACCCTCCCCTTTCCTCTTGGCCTTCACACGGCCAGAAGATTCCTAGGTAAATAAATGCCCAGGAATAAAGGCACCCATGGATACTTCGGTAGAACAGCTAGAAACAATGAACTCTTTAAGGTTGACACAGAATTCAATATGGAGGGAAAAACATATTAAGTGATATGGCACACACCCTAGTAGCCTCATTAGAAATAAATTTAAAAGCCATTTGAACAAAACCTCAATGGGAGAAGAGCTGAATAGGGTAGGTCAATCAAGCCATTATCTGTATAAATTTAGTACCGTTTCAGAGTCTCCGCAATGTGGGAAACACATCAATCTCTAGTCTTCCTTGCAATCCCATTTTTATTTATTTCTAGCCAGCTGTCTAGCTAAAGAATGACTCTTCCTATTCAAAGGCTAAATGAAAGGTCATTGGCACTTGACAATATTTTCAGATCCTTTGGGGGAAAACTTGGCTTTTGCTCTGGTCTCTATATGTAATACTACTTCATATTATTCCGATTTGAGAATTTTATAAACTATTCTTTGAAACGCAATCGTCTTTTATTTCAGACCAGACACATGCTTCACACTAAACCTAAACCAAATAGATGAATGAAGGTGGCATGGATGGTGGTTTAATTTTTTTTTTCTAAGTTTACATTTCTCTTGATCTATGAATTCTTTGGAAGAGGTAAGAGCTCCTAAAAGCTTTAGATAAATGAATTTCAGTTTTGTTATCTTTGAATGACTAGTTTGACCGAAATACGGAAGTTGGATTTTGTTTTGAAACAAATTTGTTCACAGGTTTATTTGTGTTTAACTTTGCCTCAGTTTATAGTTCCCTAAGAAAATTAGCAATCGGTTCTAAATTAAGAAATGGTGAAGTTCATGCCAATAGGAGCTCTACAGTTGTGGTCAAGCCCCTCTCTGCTGGAAATCCTGTAAAGCCTGTGCTGTATGTACCTCCCAAAAATTCTTAATAAACTTGAGTTACTATCATTTAAAACTTTCTTCTGAGCATCTACCATGTACAGAAAAATCACCAAGTAAATATAGTCTCTACCCTCAAAGAATCCCAAACCTTGGACATTATTATTTACCAGTTAAATCTAGGAGCATTTTGATTTATATTTTCATCATAGTATCAATACATGCCTTTATAATCATTGTTACTGAGTTTATTAAAGTCCAGATTCTTCCTGTAGTCTTAGGACCTGAATTAGGAAAGATTATGGGTACGGGTTGAATAAAAAACTTCAAGAATATTGCCTCCTGCAATATAAAGGTGACAGTATTCTGAATATAGTGCCCCTGATTTTCCCCTAACACTACAGGATTTTAAAAATTAGCTAAAAGAAAGAATATTTGCTGATTACACACAGACCTGAGATACTCTGGGTTCAGTTCTAGATCACCCCAATAAAGTGAATATTGCAACAGAGCATATCACACAATTGTTTGGGTTTCCCAGTGCATATAAAGTTATGTTTACACTGTACTATAGTCTGTTAAGTGTGAAATAGCATTGTTTTAAAATGTACATATGTGAATTTTAAAATTATGCTGTTAGAAAAATGGCACTAATAGGCTCGCCTGATGTCGGGTTGCTACAAACCCTCAATCTGTAGAAAACGCATTATCTGTGAAGTATGATACAGCGAATCTCAATAAAATAAGGTATATTGTTACACGTGACTGAATGACAGCTACCGGTAGCAGGTACTATAGGGACAAAAACATACATTCAGGGAGGAGAAAGCAATGGCATTCCACGAGAAAGCCCTGATTAACCTGAAGAGCGCGAGGACTTAGAGCTACTACGCAGGCAATAAATAGTGTTCTATGAGCCATCCAATCCCCACTTGTTCTCAGCTCTAAAATTGTGCCCTGAAGACTGCTGGAAGAATACAAGAATCCTTCATGAAAAAATCCATGCTGGCCCCTTATCAAAATATTTTTAATAGGGCCACTCAACACTAGTTTCCAGCAAGAAAATGTGAGCAAAATTTAATAAAGAAACAGGTCTCACTTTATTGGAATCCTATAGAAGTAGTTCCAGTCTTCCCATTAATTCTGGGGTGAGAATTTTCTTTGTGGAGGGCCAGATTTGGGATAATATGTACAGTATGGGAGATGATTTGTTGCATCTGTGAACTAAACAATGTTTGAGAATTCCTAACCTGCTGTGATCTGGTACATCTTTATAACACTTCACCCTCCAGGCCTTGGAGCATCGAGAAAGGATAAAGACATTTACACACAGAAAGTAAGGTCATTTTTCAACACCCTGCAACCCGCAAGTATAACCTCTTAACTCTTAAACCTATTTGCCCCAACCTGTCTGACTTTCTCTTACTCATGACCTTTTCAAACATTCAATAAAGAACTAGCTTGTCAAGTACTTGGGAGTCAGGTTGGGGGTAGGAGTTCTAGTCTCCAAAGGCCAAATAAGTGTTTGCTCAGTTACCTGTAAGATAACCAGTATTTTTTTTTTTTTAAGTTTTGAGGAGTGCCGAAGTGAACAATATAGACTTGTCATGCGTAGAAGTTCTAAAAAGTAATATGCATCATAGGAATTTTCTCAGCCTGTCTTATAAACAGTGCAAGATAGTCAACTTCCCTCAAACAGAGAAAGCAAAGTTTGAGGGCAAAGGTGAAAACCTGACAGAATGGTTTTGAAGCCGCTGGAATAGTTAAAAGCAGATTTGTATTGAAATCTCACTTTTTGATTAGAGTAACTTAAACCAAAGATAACGTTTTTATATCATACTGCAGAAACCATTTCCTATACAAATGTTATCTGTGAATCAAAGCTACTAAAATCTTTTATTTTTGATAAACCAGAAAATGCCTACATTAATTTAGCTTTTGAACATAAGCTTTATAAAGGCCAAAAATAGTTAGCAATTTCTATGAGCTGAAACTGTGTGAGTGCCCACTACCATTATGTGTAAGACACTAGTACTAAGCATGGCAGGAGTGGAGGTAAAGAAGTATAAGAAATTATTCCAAGATTAAGTGTGCATACTCTCTAAAGATACAAGAATCCACAACAATGAATGTGAAAGCCTTTAAAGGCATTTCATCATTCATGACCTTTCAAGGTCATGTAGAAAATAATTCTTTATCAAGTCATTCCCTTTTGGCTAGAGACTAATTTTTGTCATCCATTTTTCATGTGAGCTTCTGGGGAATTTGTTCTGATTTGTTCTCCTGTTGTGAATGTGAATGTTGTCTTGTTGACATATCAAATACACAGCTGAGTTTCAGCTTTTAGAAGGCTTTGGGCTTTGAGATAATAAATATTTGATTTGCAGGTAACTGAAATTTTCTATGTCTCAAATATTTTACAATCTCTAGTCTAGAGAATGTTCCCAAAAGTAAAAGACATCCCAAATCATCTGGTTCCACCTTCCTGGACTACCATATACTGTTGTTTTGCTGCTCCAAATTGTGTTAATGACCGTGTGGTGGAGGAAGGGAAGCAGCAGCAGTTGTAAGAGTAATTCCAGCTACTTTATATTGAATGCTCACTCTGTGCCAGGCACTGAGTCAGATATTTAACAAATGTTGTTCCATTTAACTGATACCACAAATCCCTGTGGTCAAATACTAGAGCTGTCCTCATTTTCAACGACTGAGCCTTACCACAGTTAAGGAATTTAATCAGGGTACCATAGCTGGTAGTTAGCAGAGCTGAGAATGGTTTTCAGGCTATCTGATTCTAAAACTTGTGCTATTAACCACGTGCTCAAGGATACAGGCCCTATAATAAATCTATGAGACACTTTGCGAGGAGAAATCTAGGTTTTTGTCCCTCGCTTTGGCTTAACCTCTGCCATACTAACCTTTTAGCTCCTTCTATTTTGAATCACAATTTTCTCATCATGCATCAGCCTTGGTTTCTAGCCCACTCTGTTCCAGATTGCCATTCTCTCTCTCCATCCTTTCCCCTTGGATTACATATTCTTGATCCCTAATCCACTTGAGTAAATAGTTGCCAACTTCAGCTAAGCTTAGTCTGACTCGGTAGCCCCAAGCTCTGCCACCCCATCTACCACCCTGGAATCCCACATCCTGTCTTGTTTTATGGACCCCTGTATGGACCTCAGTCTTAGGACCTCCACTGATGAGTTAAGAAGATGGAGATTTACTTACAGCCCAGGACAGTGGTCAATTCCTTAGTTAGCCCAGAGTGAATAGACATAGTGGCATGAGGAACAGAGAATCTATGATTCTAGAGTCACTTATAAAAGCCTCCTATATAATATATGGTAGTCCCCCCTTATCAGTTGTTTTGCTTTCTGCAGTTTCAATTACCCACAGTTCCCTTCATCCAAAAATATTATATGAAAAATTCCAGAAAAAATTCGTAAGTTTTAAATTGCACACCATTCTGAATAGTGCGATGAACTCTCATGCCATGCAGCTCCATCCCATCCTGGACATGAATTATCCCTTTGTCCAGCATAACATGCCCATGAGTCACTTAGCAGCCATGAAGGTTATCAGAGAGACTATCCTGCTATCTCAGTGCTTGTACTCAAGTAACCCTTATGTTACTTAATAATGGCCCGAAAGCGCAAGAGTCATAATGCCGGCAATTTGGATCTGCCAAAGAGAAGCCGTAGAAGTGCTTCTGTACAGGAAGCATGAAAAAGTAAATATTCTCAACTTCATAAGGAAAGAAAAAAATGTATGCTGAGATTTCTAAGATCTATGGTAAGAAGGAACATTCTGTGAGATTGTGAAGGAGAAAGAAATTCATGGTACTTTTGCTATCACACCTCAAACTGCAAAAGGTATGGCCACAGTGCATGATTAAGTGCTTAGTTAAGATGGAAAAGACATTAAATTTGTGAGTGGAAGACATGAACAGAAAACGTGTTCCCACTGACAGCAACATGTTGTGCCAGAAAGCATGGAACCTGTATAAAGATTTCAGCATGGAATCCCTTGAGATAAGTGACATCAAGCCATTTACTGCAAGTAAGGGATGGTTATATCGATTCAGGAATAGGTTGGGACTGAAAAATATAGAAATTATTGGAGAGGCTACAACTGACAATGAAGAAGCCACTGCCTCACTTCTGGCAGAGCTGAACAAGGTGATTAAGGAGAGAGACCACATTCATATAACTTTTATTATAGTATATCATTGTAACTGTTTAATTGTATTATTAGTTATTATTGCTAATCTCTTACTGTGCCTAATTTCTAATTTAAACTTTATCATAGGAATGTATGTATAGGAAAAAATATAGTGTGTGTGTGTGTGTGTGTATATGGGGCTTGGTACTATCCAAGGTTTTAGGCATCCACTGGGGGTCTTGGAATGTATTTCCTGCAGATAAGAGGGGACGACTGTACCTCATTCACAAAAGATTTTGGCTCTTCTAGAAAGACATGATGATTTGCCATTAAGGAACAATATTAATAGAATGGATATTTTTGAATCTGATGCAACTGAAAGTGCTGGTCAGGAAGGAATCAGTGTTCCTTTCTGTTGATTACCCACACCAATGCAAGGGAAAAACAGCCCAGGTCAGAAAATTATTATCTTGTGACTCCCACAGGCCTCGACCCTATCATGTGACTTCTGGCTCTCTGGCACTGACTCTCAGTTTCTTTCTTATTTATCCTCTTTTAAATATTGCTTTAACAAACGTCCTCATACATTTTTCAAACATTCTATTGCCTATTTTATACCACAGTATCCTCAAAGGCAAAAACATTTTCTCTCTTTTGTAAGCAGCCCCCATTCCAGGTTTTCTGCATACAGTGGGTGCTCGACACATGCTGTTTACTGAATGTACTCCTACTGCACAGTGTCCTTGGGCTGTTAGGATTCCATATTTATACACAGGAAGTCAACATAAAAAGGCAGACAGTTTCTCTGAATGCTTTCCCAAATCGCCTGTGTAGAATTACGCTGCGCTTTTTTTGTGTGTGCTTATGTGGTTAAACCTAGATGGTGACTCATGAAACAGTGTCACATTTCAGACTTAGGAATGATTATGAATAATTATCCCTGGGCATTGGTTTGAAAGTCAAACTGAAAGTTTTGAATGAGTCTTTTCTTTCTCATCATTTAATGATACTTGTTTAAAAGAAAATCGGGGCTGCCCTATGACCTGCACAGCTGTTTCTGAAAACCTGAATGTAATCAAGCAGAAGCTCTGAGTTAGGTAACTGCAGTCCACATACAAGTCACTAACATGAAGGATTTAAATCAACTAGTTCCTGATATATTAAAGACTATTTATCCACTTTTAAAAATTGAGAACATATTAAAGATTAAAGACAGCTCTGGCAATTTCATGTTGTCCAGATGATCCTTCCTAAAACATCATTTAATTGTACCATTCTCATGCTCAAGGCCTTTCTGAAGCTCATCCCTGCCTAAGAGATGAATTCAGATTCCTCTGCCTCCCTACTTAATTCACATTCCAGTGCCATCTGTCTCACTATGTTCTTTTCCTTGCAACACAAATCCTCTGGTCCAGCTACGCCATGCCCTTCAACGCTCCCTCGCAACACAGTGTATAATGCACCAAAGAGTTTACTGAGGTTTTACACACTGTCAACATCTCTTCCCCCATATAATTGCCACATTCTTTTTCATCAGTCCTTGTGGGCTCAGCTCAAATCCCACTTTCCTCCATGATGCTTCTCCTTATAGCTGCCCACTATAACAACCGACTGTCCCTACTAAGGACTGCATCCCTCAGCACTTCGAATCTTTTCTCAAAATCACTCTGCACTAATCACCTAAGATGCTTCCTCTGATACCAGCTGGTACCATTCGTGTAACGTACGATCGTATCTTTATTTTTGATATCTTACAATATTATGTACACAGTATTTGTCAGACCACTGAAAATGTCAGCTTTTCAAGAACAAGAATGATGATCCATTTTTCTTAATATTCTCCAAATTACCTAGCATCATGCAGCTTGACAAAGAGTAAGCACGCAATAAATACCTGACTTGAATTACATTCCAAAGAAAAGGCAGTTATTAAATGTATCTGTTAAGTGCCTACAAGCAGATGTGAAACCAAAGGGAATTTTAATTCTCCATAAGGGAGTTAGCTGTAGCAGACACAGATGCTGTTAGCGCCCTGACCAGATGCCCCTTACGGGGCCAGTTGGTTGCTAATGGCTGTAAAGCTGCACCCTTCCCAGGACCCACCTGATTATGTTAGGGAGATTATGCCTCTCATCCCAGAGGCAACTCATAGCCAATGACTGACAGATGCAGGGGTACAAAAGTCTATTCTCCTTTACCTCCGGGCAGGACAAACTCTGTTAGGTAATTCACGTTCCAAATGCCTCAGATCAGACTATACTTATCCTAGAAGCCACACACTTAACTTAGCTTCTTCTGCTGCCCTCTCGTGCTTTCCTTACTCCCTTACACATTTTTCTTGAGCTCACTCCCCCAGTAAACCATTTGCACAAGAATCCTAATCTCAGGCTTAGCTTCTAGGAAACACCATCTGAGACACAAGTATTTCTAAAATAGACAAGTTGTAGATGTTTATAACTACTTCTGTTAGAGCAGGCAGATAGCTAGATATGAGCAGAAAAAGGGGGACCCAGACCAAATGGCAGGAATTGGGCAGAAAGGAGGGGCACAAGCCAAATGCAGGAAAGCATACAACATGTAAGCACCAGGGGTCCCTGGGCAGAGAAAGAAAAGGAGGAACCTTTGGGTTGATAAGGGGTCGCAACTTTTGGGGTGATGAGTGGCCTGGAGACCAACAAAGAAAGGTGAGAAATGGCAGGAATTTCCAGTGTCAGAATGTAACCTTTTGCTCATTATATCCTCATTTTGATAAAATTAACCTTGCAGATTAGAAGCACCCATCGGGCACAAACGCCATAACAACTCCGATCCATACGAAATAAGGACAAAAATCCCTCTTCCCTTTGGGAAGGTGGAGTTGGGATCATAATCAGGGAATACGACCTCAAACCCTTCCCTCCCCAATGAATATTCTGCCCATTTTTACACCCTGTGTAACTAACTTGCCAAAGAAACACAGGGCAGCCACTCACCTGAGCCTGCCTGCTCTCCTCTTGAGAGTGTACTATCTATCCTTTAATAAATCCTCACTTTACTTTTCTTAACCACTATGTCTTGTCTCTGAATTCTTTCTGGGACGGGACAAGAACCTGGAACACCGGTTGCATCCACTGGAAACACTTCTAAGTAGCAGAAAATCTCTGTCAAGTTTTGTTACCAGGGAATATAACATCAACAAAACATGACTGTCCTTTCCGACAGCCACACACAATTTGAGGCTGCCTGGCAGTCAGTAATGTAAGTGGTATGTGTGAGATGGAAGTGAGCTCAAGGAGAATCCAGTCCTGTGGTTCTCAACCTCCGCTCTCCATCTCAGCACAGATAAGGAACCCCCCCACCACGCTCTCCAGGCAGTAGTACCTTTGAACTTCAAAGACATCAGAGGACTGTGTTAGACCTTGGTTAGGAGGTTGGAAAAGCCTCAAAGTTGATTCTGATAAATAACCGCAGTCCTAACTATGATCTAGTTCAACTTCATAATTTTTTTACAAATCAGGAAATGCAAGAAGCATAAAGGTAAATTCTCCAAGATCACAGAACTACTCTGTGGCAGAGGGGGAACCAGAACTCCTATCTCCACATACATAGTACAAGAAAAGGTAAATGGAAATACCTTTCCAAGCCTACATGGTAAAGGCGAGATTACAGCTCAAACAAAGCAGAGAAAATGACCATGTTAAATTTTATGTGGAGTTATGACATCCCACACATGCCTCAGGAAGACCAAACTCCAAACTAGCTACAACTTGTTATGTTCTTTTCTTTCACCTGTATATAAATACTACTACTAATAATAATAATAGTGAAAAAATCACAAACCAGTATACAAGTAAGTTGCAGTATTCATTTTTAAACATAGCCTAGAGATCACTGTGGTTGTTTCTTGGTGTCTATAACAAATACCATCAAACAGAATGGGTCACCCCATTAACCTCTCTCAGCTGACTCCCTAATGTCGGTGCTTGAAAAATAAGAACAAACTTTTGATGTAATCACTACCAAAAGGAAGCCAAACATAACTGCTACTACAATGTTACGGCTGGCTGTGGGAAATGAGATTGAAGTCAGTGGACCTTAAGGCAAGTTCTTCTGTTTTGAAACTGCGGTTAAGGGTTTCACCTACAGAACGGCTTTTTCTAATGCACTGCTAGCCTATCAGGTAAGACTTCAAGTGGGACAGGTGAGGGGGAGAAGAAAAGCTTCAGTTTTAATAATGTCTATCAGTGGTGCCAGTGTTAGCTGCATAAATTTCTACAATACACAAGTAGGAGACGTAAGATTTTTTTACCTTAATACTTTGAGCCTATAGTTTGCCTAGCCCCCCCTAGTGCTGGGGGACTATGGTTTGTTTTTTTTTTTTAAGTAGAAGGCATAGATAGAAATTTCAAATGCCAATGAAATGACATTTCAAAAACACATCAACCAACCTAAAAGAACAATATGACCTACCTGGGACATAAACTGAAGACATAAATTTGGCCATATAGGGTTGAGCCAGGTTGTTGAGATTTGAACACTTAGGTCAGACTTTCTCTTTTCCCTCTAAGACCAGTTTACAGAATCTGTTTAACCTGGAAATATTTTTTCAAGGAGAATAGCAAATCAAACATACTTATTTCATGAAACACCTAAATAGCTTTAAGACAATCACTTACCCTCTCTGTATCTCAGATTCAGTAGTTACTAACAGATTTTTTTTAATTAAAGAAAAAAATTTTTTTTTTAATTTTTTTAAGGGGAAGGTAATTAGGTTTACTTATTTATTTATTTTTAGGGGAGGTACTGGGGATCAAACCCAGGATCTTGTGTATGCTAAGCATGCACTCTACCACTTGAGCTATACCCTCCCCCAACTACACGGGTTTTTGAGTCAGTATTCAATCAAACCTCAAAGTCAAACTACAACTCAATCCATCAATAATGAAAACAGATATATTAGAAAGTGATTTTTAGGCTTTTAGAAAAGTACATTTCTAGATGGAGGGAGTTTTATTAGGCAAATGTAATCTTTGATCATTCTAACAATATGCTTTAAAAAAAAAAAAAAGAAGTACTCATAAACAATGACAGGGATTGATTTTCTACCGAATTTTCCCTTTTCAGGAGTAAATACTAGGGACCTCTCTTAAGGAGACTGAAGATAGGCTCATCTTTCATGTTCTGAGAAGATTAGAATAGAACAAGAGGATACATGATTCAAAAGGAGAAGCACCAAAGAAGAGGCTTGGAGGGGTGGGTTGGTAGCAGAAACTACCTTTGACCATTTCTGGCTTGATTTCAAGCCCATCTAAGCCCACAAATACACTTATGGTGAGCAGGAAGAGCCCAGGTTGCATTACCCCCATATGTTGTAGACCCAAGAGCAAAACTGTTACTAATCAACATGAAATTCTACCAAAGTTTTGCATTCTTTATATTTTTATTCATCAGTAAGCCCTGTAAAGTGTTTGTTTATATCAGAGGCTATGAATGAGAATAACAGCTCTCAATCACTACAAGTGAACCATTTGTATGTGTGTAAAATATTTATAACTGATTTCCTCTTATCTCCCCCATACAGCTTTGGGGCCATTTTTCTCTAATGTTCAGTGGTGGGTGTTCAGGGAATGCAAATTGACTTTAATGTTATTATGTATCATAATACATCCTCCAAAACCCAACAGAAGCCATTTTTCAATTATTTGTTGTTATAGATGATTCATGACTGTATGTAGTTAAGAGATAATCAAACAAAACCACAGGCCCTACTAACATCTAAAAACTTTAGAAAGCCAATAGAAATGTAGACAGAGAGCCAACGGACAAGTTAGAAAATACAATATTAAAACCATCCCAGAGATAAACAACCACAGTGGGCAAGGATTCTGAAGAGAATAGGTAAGAGACTGAGTAACCATGGGTGCTCCACTGTCTCTCACTCCATCAAATCAGGAAGATTTTATAGAAGAGGTTTTCAGCAATATACTGAATGACAAGGAGAGATGGCATGACAAATAGAAGAAAACAGATGGAAAAATTTCGCATCAAGATATGATCAGAGCAATGCAAGTGAACACAGCTACAACTACTCAAGAGCTGTGCTTGGCATTAGGAAGTAGTTAGGATGCATCCTAAATGACTATTCAGTTTCCAGGATAATGCCTAAATCTACTTTAGTTGCTGTCACCAAGTATTAGTGGTTCCTTTGTTTGGGGAAGAAAAGCAGACTTCGAGGCTCAGATGAAAAGACTTGTAGATTATGAATAAAGAAAACCAACTAGATTACCAAGACAAACCAACCAACAAACAAAAGAAAAACAATTAATATATTTGTGTAATATTAAAGAGAGCAAAGAACAAAGAGGAACCCATTTTCAAAGAAAGAATGCAGTGTTGATTCTTAACTTTACAAATTTCTTCTCAGTTTTCTGTTGATTTGGCTCTCCCAATATTAGTTTATCCGCACTAGGTAAGTCAAGCCCCAGTGTTTAAAAACCTGACTTACAACCTTTTTGACTAACAGAAGTCTCTAAGATCCAACTAACTTTCCCAAATTGTCCTTAACGAACTCTTGCTGTCCTCTTGGCATAACTAGCTCCAGCCTCTCCTAGGGCAAACCTCCCCAAAGGGACTCTTTCTCCTATAACACAGGCTTCTGGTGGCACCATATGTATCTTGGCTGTTTCTAATTAACCCAGCTAGTCTGGCTTTGAATGGATGACTCAAAAGGCTGACGCACATGCACGCGCACGTGCGTGTGTGTGTTTAAAAGAACCAAATGATTTCACACCAAATTCAGATTCAATAAACTTAAACAATTTCATAAAATGATTATAATTTAAACATGAAAAGATTTCTTTGTGCCCCTCCCCTCTGAAAATTGCTTTCACCATTCAAAAATGAACAGTATTTATGGTGCATATTAAAATGCAAGTGAGTGGAGGAAGTCAGATAACAATGAACAATATACTGAAATGATAGAAAAAAATTGTGCAGGAGTAATCCTGTGCTCAAAGAATAGATGATATATATTTTTTCCATACAAATTACCATTCTTATAATTCTAGATTCTTATATTAAAAGCCCCTCAATGGGAAATTTCTATGAGATTCAGAAGAATATAAATGGAACAAGATGAAATTGTCTGGGGAGCCAAAATGAACGTTTCAACTGATGTTGAGCCCACATATATAAAGAGATGCACCTTTAAAGCAGTGAAAGCCAAAGCAGAGTCGGATTAGCAAAAACAGAAATCAGACTGAGGTGAAAATGAATTATTTCTATGTGTTTCAAGGGGAAAACAGTATTTTTTTGTGAACCTCAAGAAGAAATTCTTCCAGGAGAATTCATTTCAAACTGAAATGTTCCAGTTTAAGGTTTCACTGTAGTCAGAATACCTAAAGAACAGGAGCTGTAACCTACTCCTATGAAAGAAGCAATTTATTTCATGAAAATCTCCATAAAGTACCGGGAAGAAAGCGATCCATCCTCTATATCAAATTCTCAAAAGAAAATGTGCCACCTCCTCAGAAAAAGTTTCCTTTTATTTCTTTTCCCAATCTCCCTGCTCAGAAAGACATACCAAGAAGAACAGAGTCTCAAAGCTTTAGAGAAAAACCAGTGTGAAAGTACACAAAGCAAAATATTCCACAATGAACAACTGGGGCTTGAAACATCAGCTATTAGCTACCTTTAAATGGTATTTTTTGAAAACTTCACAATGATTAATCTGAGGCAAATAGAGCTGCGTAGACATGTTTAATGTTTTAGTTTCTAGAAACCAAAGGAATCATTCAAATGCTATGGTGAAAATACATTTATCCTCAAAACTCCTTTTGTCTGGGAGGAATACATATCTGTTGGTTTTTAAATTAATATGACATGTGTGTTTCTAAAACAGTATGGCGCCAAGGCTATATAAGAGATGAGGTCTACTTGCTGATGTATTGTATATAAATTTCAAACAACACCAAACACAGCCGACAGATTCCTATACAGGCAGACAGAAAAAGAGGTACTCGAAGAAAAAATGAAAAATTGCTCTCTTTTGACTGCATAGCTAACTGCATGCCAGAGTCATGTTTACATGAGACTAATAGACTTCTGTGAGCTTCAGTTTCACATAAGCAGAATAGTAAGAAGAGATCAGAAAATTTGGATGGATAAATATACAGATATATTTATAAATATATCTTTAAAATATAGGAACAAAATGGAATATTTTAATTAGATAGCACATGAAGAAAGGTACATGCAATGGATTTTTTAAACTGAGGTAAAATTGACATAACATTGTATTAGTCTCAGGGGTACAACATAATGACTTGATATTTGTATGTATTCCAAAGTGATCACCACAATAAGTTCAGTTAACATTTGTCACCATACAATTACAATTTTCTTTCTTGTGCCGAGAATGTTCAAGATCCTTGCAATGGATTCTGATGCAAGGTTGTTAAAAAAAAAAAAAATGAAAAATTTTGGATTCCCAGCTAAGAGAAGCAAAGCCAATTATAAAGGAAAAATCTTAAGGTCTATAAATGAGATCAAGAATCCAAATAAATGCTAATATTTCAGAATGAGTGGTAATGACACCTAGAGTTCATTTCATTTAAAAACCTAGCACCAAGAGATAGTAAGAGGCAGTATAATTTTGAAACTAGAAGCAGATTCTGGAGTTGGATCACCTATGTGTGAATCCCTGCCCATATTAGCTGTGTGAGCTTGGGCAAGTTACTTATCCTCTCTGTACCTTAGTTTCTTTATCTGTAAAATGAGGATCATAATGATGTTCTACCTCATAAAGTTATTGTGAGGATTAAAGAATTTAATGTGCACAGAGGACTTAGAAGAGAATCTGACACATAATGAGCATATGATAATTGTTAGTTAGCTAGTTTTAAAATACTGTATTTACTAAGAATCCTTAAACTAGCTATTTAAATAGAAATTTCCATTTTTGAAAAAGAAAAAACATCATCAATAAGCTACTCCTGCCGTAAAAGGCTACTAGTCAAATCACATGACATAATGAAAGACACTCCCACCTATAGCTTTCATTAACTGCAGACAGAATATCTAGTAAAAAAAAAAAAAAACCGTTAAATTTGTTTAATAACTATCTTCAAAATCAGTTCAAAGTGTTATGTAACTTTTCTAGGATAGTCACAGCAAGTAGGTATGCAAATAAATTAAAAAACGAGAAGGCCAAAAGAAGTGGAGGTACTGCTTCATCTCTGCATCAGCTTTGGTAGTTTATGGAATGGAATGTGGAACAAAAAAACAAATAAATAAATAAAGTGGTCTGAATGCTGTTGTTGTAGGCAAAAACTTTGTAATAATTACAAGGAACCACCATGTATTAAATACCTATGAAAGGTCCAAGAGATATAAAAATGTTATTAGATTCTCCCCTTGTCCTCAAGAGAAAAGCAGCCTACATGTGGAGAGAAAACACATCCATACACACATAACAGCCCTCATGAGCAGTGCAGAGCTAACGGAACTTAAGTTACTACAAGAGTGTTGTCATTATCAGCAATAGAAGTGGCTTTCATTCAACTCCATGTGACATTTTAACAGACTATAAGGGAATGTGTACATATTTTTCCTCCTTTCCTATTTATTATACATCTTCAAGGTAGTATTAGACCCATTTGATAGAAGGGAGTGAGATTCAGAGAGATTAAGTAAATTGATCATCGGCACCTAAATAATAAATGGAAGAGCTGAAATACGGAATCTGACTCTGCACTATAACATTATGGATGGCCGTATACGTTAACGAGAATGAAAGTGATGGCTAAATTGTTCTGGGAGAAGTTATCTGTAGGATGCATGACAAAAGCACTAAAAACCTATACAACTCTCTTGGGGGCAGAAGACTGTAGCATCTCTGATTTATTTCCCAGTGAAAACAACAGTGGTGAGTAAAAAACCCTGCTGCTATCCCCTGGTAAGATAGTGATGAGGATGACATGACACAGAACATTTTAACAGATACTATTCCACATATGACAGTGATGTACTTCCTCAGCACTGACCTTTCCTTTTTCTCTTCCCTTCTTTGAGGATAGCAGGTGGGAACAGTTGAGTTTTACATACCTGCAGGTCTAATGTGCGGTGTTCATGAATTAGCTGAATACAAACAACAGGCCTCTGAATGTGAGCTACTCCAGCCTTTGCCCATTTTGTCCCCTCACTACCCTATCCTCTTGCGCTCAGCAGTGTCCGCTCACAGCCAGGAGTTGGAATAACTACTGAACAGTCTCCAAGTACAGAGGGTCTCTTCTACCATTCTGATATCAGGAGACAGGACTAGTTCACCCAAGTAGTGAAAAGAACACAGGAAACTGGAGTAAAGAAAGACCTGAGTTTGAATCCAAGCTGCACTCTGAACTAGCTGTATAAACCTTATATAAACAGGTTATTTAACTTCTATGAGCTTCTATTTTCACATCTACAAATCAGAAATAATATTTGCCTCACAGGGTTGTCCTGAGCATTGAACAGAATGCTATATTAAATACCTGTCTATCCATAGAACACAAACTTGTGGTTGCCAAGGGGGAGGGGAGGTGGGAAGGGACAGACTGGGAGTTCAAAATTTGTAGATACTGACAGGCATATGCAGAATAGATAAACAAGACTATACTGTATAGCACAGGGAAATATATACAAGATCTTGTGGTAGCTCACAGCAAAAAAAAAAATGTGACAATGAATATGTGTACATTCATGTATAACTGAAAAATTGTGCTCTACACTGGAATTTGACACAACATTGTAAAATGACTATAACTCAATAAAAAAAAAAAGTTTAAAAAAATACCTATCTACAAAGTAGTCTAAAAGAGCTGATTCACTGTCCCACCTTCTTTATGGTTAGACCATATGACAGCAGTCATTTTAATCACATGGAGTTGTATTTCCAGAGCATGACTTCACCATATCTTCTCCAAAAAGTTATACATTAAAATCTCATATTCTGTTGCTGTTCTAATGAGTGGCACATTGAACAGCAGAAGCAAATCACATCTTATACATAAATAAAACTTCAAATCAAATTATTTCTTGGATAACAAAAGGCTTCACCACCAAATGCGAATAAATATTTGGTCTTGTAATCATTGTCTTGTTTTTGTTCAGTTGTAGATATTCAGCTTCTCCACAAGAAATTCACAGGTTGTCATATTAATTGTTTTCAGAAGAGACATAATGCAATTGGTGATCTGAATACATAAGAATTGAAGACAAATTAATTGGGAAACTTGGGACCTTGTTAAAATGAGTTTGTGTGTAATTTCTTTCTGACTTCTGACCAGGAAACTTTTGTCACTAATACTTTTTACTTAGGGACTAGTGTTCGCCCTGAAAATCAATTAAGCTTATCTATTAAAACAAACTACTTAATGAAACAGAATCATCTGATTTAACAAACATGTGCCAGTTATCATGTTAGGTTGTTTTTTACATATGATATCTTATTTCTTATTTAATCCTCAGAAAAATGAATTAGGTAAAAACTACTCCTAATAATTTTTCCTAATTTTCCTAAAGAGGAAACTAAATTTAAGAAAAGCTATTTGCTCATAGACATATAGTGAGTTTTGGGCAGTGAAAAAATTTAAACCTAGCGATTCAGACTTCAAATATAGCATCCTTTATATTCCACCACTACTGCTGTGAAAATCAGAAATGCTGTACGGGTTCAGACCTATGATTTATCCAGCTTTCAATGCCAGTGCTGGGAGTCACAGTACAACATGGAGGCAAGAGTAAAAAGCTGGTACTCTAGTACAAGGATCACTCCCGGGCTCCTTCCTAAGTCAGAAGGCACACCTGATTCAGCATTTGAGACAAGATAGTGAATTAAATCAGGCAAGCACACACAAGTCTGAAAACACAGGACAAATTATGACAGGCTAGACAAAGCCAGGATATGGGAACGAGAAAGGCTTAATCCTAGAGACGAGGTAAATTTTCAGGAATCTGGAAATTCATAGGAAGCAAAGGGCCAGGCTCAATCATCAGGAGAACAAACATATGGCATCAATAAGAAGGTATGTTCAAAACCAACGCAGCAGCCCATTTCCTGCCCAGGTAGCTTCTTAAAAACTAACCAAGATAACAGACAATTGTTCAAAGAGCCTAATAAATATTTCTCTCTCCTATTGATCCTAAATGACAGATTGAAAGCTTCAAAGCATATTCCATTTTTCATTTCTAATACCAAGCAAACTCTTCTTTATCTAAAGAACATACGGTGAAAAACCAATCAAATATTTAGACTTACACTGGTTGCATAAGGACCACATGCGGAAATAATTTTAAAATAATACATACGTTTATAGGAAACTTTGAAGCGTTTTTGGAAAAAATCACAAAGCTTGCATTTATATCCAGAGATGATTAGGCAAAAAGCATTTCAGGATGCTGGGGAGTATCAGCCCTTAAGAAAAAGGGACTTGTTTCGAAAGGAATAATAGCTAAAAGCCTTCAGCTCGTATTGAGAGCACAATGACATCATATAAACAACGTAAATCACAAAACACTTATTGCTTAATGTCATCATATGGAAGCACATTTTGCTGAGGTAAATATAACGAATGGGAACGCTTCATTCTATCCTGAAGTCCATGTGTTACAGGGACAACAGGCACTGGGAGAGTGTTGGCTACCTATCCATGGATTCATGGATGTACTAATCAGTGAATCTCAACAGAGCTCAATTTGCCCATTTCTCAGAGCCACGTCTTTGAAGTTTAATTGATAAAATAAAAGTACCATGTCTTTTTGTCCATGTCATAATCAAAGATGCCTCACAACCTCACTTGATATTAAAAATATGGCTAGGTTAGGTGGGCCAACTTAACCAAATGCTTTTATACCTCAAAACCACATTTATTTAAGTCTTTGTTTAGAATAGCACACCCTAAATACCAACTCCTGACCCAGGCTGTATTCCACTTGGGCTCTGAGCATGCTTAAACTGTCTTTTCCATATGCAAGTCAGCATAGCTCTTGAGTTAAAAACAACAATAACAATAAGCATAACAGCTACTACTTACTGAGCACTTCTGTATGTCAAGCATTGTGCTACACACTTTTTTTTTTATTGAAGTATAGTCAGTTACAGTGTGTCAAATTTCTGGTGTACAGCATAATGTCCCAATTATACATATACACACACATGTTTTCATATTCTTTTTCATTAAAGGTATATAGAAACAAAGGCAGTGTCCGTGCTTCTGACAAAGGTCAACCCCTCCATTTGTACGCCGGATTCCACTCCTCCTGTTTTCTCTTCCTTGATTTCTCCTTCTCTAATGGGCCATTTCTACTGGTATATAAACATGTGCTAGATTTTTCCATATTTTAAAAGAGAGATCCTTCCTTAATGACACATTCAACTACCATCCTCATTATCCACTCTTCTTCATAACCAAACTTCTAAAAAGGGTCAAGTTCAATGGATATTTCGGGCCTCATTTTACACAGTTGACCACTTCCACTTCCTTGAAACACTCTCCCGTCTTAACTACCATGAGAGGTAGGTTTCCTTCCTTTGTTTTTGCCATACCTCTTAGTCCACTTTGCTGGTTCCTCATTATCCATGCCCCAGGGACTGATCCTCGGCCCCCATTCCATCTCTTTCTAAATTCTCTCTCTTGGTTACCTTATCTAGTGTCATAATCTTAAAAATCAGTATATTGACTGCTCTCAAGTATATATCCCAGGTCCATAATTCTGTGAGCCCCAGACTCATAGAAAAACTGCCTAATTTGACCCTTTTAAATTCATATTCCTAGGCAGCCTTATTTCACTTTGATTTATAATGTATCTCTGTACTTACTAGATTTTTTCGATGGGTAGCTACCTACTTCCTTAGGGAAAATAGCCTTCAATGACAATCTCCCTGTGATTCAGTTAACCTTCTGTGATATACATTACTACATATGTGGAAAGTTAAGCTCAGAAAGGTAATTTGTTTAAAGGGAGTTCGAGATTTGCAGATATACACTACTATATATAAAATAGATAAACAACAAGTTTATACTGTATAGCACAGGGAACTATATTCAATATCTTTTAGTGATGTATAATGAAAAAATATGAAAAGGAATATATCTATGAATACGTATGACTGAAACATTATGTTGTACAGCAGAAATTAACACACTGTAAACTGACTATACTTCAATTAAAATAAATAAAATCATAGACCTAGTTAAGTGTTGGACTTAGAACCTAATCCAACTCTTCATGATTCCGGAGACCAACAATTTAACCACCAGGCATTCAATCTTGTCAAGTTTGTTAACTGACAAGATTAAAACTGCTCATCATACATTTCCTCATCACCACACCTCAGACTATATCAAATCATGACCAAGCTTTTATGGTACAAAGATGACTTTGCCTTAGGATTATAAATCATTAGCAGTTATTCTCAGTTTTTAAGCCACGTTTCTTTGTAAGCCATTGTGAGAGAGATGAGGCCATCCTGGGAAAGAAGGCACTATCAGTAGGGCAGAAACTCAGGAATTCTTCCTCTAATAACAGAAACAGAAAGCAGGTATACATCTAGTCACTTTTTTGGGGGGGTCTTCATTGAAACTATTCTGGTAAAATAACCTCCAGGATAAAAAGCACAGATTGTAGTAATGAACTAGAATTGTACTATAGTCCATGTGAACGTCAAATCCATGGCTCTAGCCAAAGTAAATTAGAGAAAAGATATACGAGTCATATAGTATCCTCAAAAAAGCTTTTTTTTTTTCCTAAGCAGGCCATGTGTCAAAATACTGCAAGACGAAAAGCATAGAGACTCTAGGGCATTGGCTACAGGGAACCATTAAGATTTATCTTTAAACATGAAATCTAACTAGCGTGGGACTAAATTTTAAGATGTTTCCTAAAACAGGATTGGTGCCCCCATAATGTATATATGCTGGGATTGACTCTATTTATTCTATTAATTGCTCAGTTAAAAACATATATGATGTCAGTAGAGGAACAAAGGGAACAGTCTAGGAACCCAAACAATGGGGAAGAAATGGAATATGAGGAGGGAGGGAAGTGGCCCAGAATTAAACAGAAGGACATGAAACAGAGGACAGGGGAGACATTAAGCATTAGCTTTGGGATTAGAAAGCTGAATATAAGAGCATTTACAAAACTGCTTACATGGACTTATACTACACCTTAAGTAACAGAACTCAGTAATACTTTTATTCTAATAGAAACACATTACATGTGCAAAGCAAGATGTATTCATGTGAGTTAGAAATCATGATAAAATTTTTAAATAGCATGACTAGGCTCTTCAGCTGTCTCTGATAAAATTTACATAATGTCTTTTGCGTCTTTCGAAGGGCACTGGCTCTCACTCAGCATTTCCAGGCCCATGTCTCCTATGTCATCTACATACTTTTTACCCAAGTTTTTCCACATATGGTTACTTGGGTCTTTGCAGGGGACCACGAGCCAAAGGATGCAGACAGCCTCAAGAAGCTGGAAAAAAAAAAGGCAAAGAAACAGATTCTCCCCTAGTGCCTCTCGGAAGGAAAACAGCCCTATCCACACCTTGTTTTATCCCAGGAAGTCTCATTTTGGGCTTCTGGCTTCAACAACTGTAAGATAATAAATGCGTGTTGTTTTAAGCCACCAAGTTTGCTGTAATCTGTTTACAACAGCAATAGGAAATGAATATACCCCCTTTCCCATTTCTTTGACTTCTAAGCTCTTTCTCTTTCTCCATTACTGATCTCATGAATTTGTGTCAATGAGAATATCAGCAACTCAATCACTCACCTTGGTTTTCAAGTATAGGCTGCCAAGACCAAGGAATGTCTTCATCTTCACACACTATCCTCCCTCACCTCATGCCATTTAGTCTCAACAATCCAAAGATCTGATGGAATTAATCTGTAGCCTCGTGACATCTGTCCCTTTCATTTATAACATATTCCAACTTCATTACCCTCTAATAATAAACTTTTTGATAATTCTTCCATCATCACCCTCCCTCAGTTGTCTTTCTTTTTGTAAACCTGTATGGAGACAAATGTCCATTGACAGATAATTGGATAAAGACTACTACTCAGCCATAAAAAAGAATGAAATAATGCCATTTGCAGCAACATGGATGGACCTGGAGATTATCATATTAAGTGAAGTAAGTCAGACAAAGACAAGTATCAGACGATATCACTTACTTATGGAGTCTAGAAAATGATACAAATGAACTTATTTACTTAACAGAAACAGACTCAGGGACATAGAAAACAAACTTATGGTTACCAAAGAGAAGAGGTGGGTGCAAGGAGGGATAAATTAGGAGTTTGAGATTAATAGATACAAACTACTAAATACAAACTAAATAAACAACAAAGTCCTACTATAAAGCACAGGGAACTACATTCAATATCTTGTAATAAACTAATAATGGAAAAGAACCTGAAAAAAAAAATGTAACTGATCACTATGTTGTACACCAGAAACTAACACAACATTGTAAATCAACTATACTTCAATAAATTTTTTTAAAAAAGAAAAAAAGTTTATTATTCTCTAATAATAAAAGAAAGGCACGTAAGAATCCAAAGCTCTTCCTCTATGTTAAGTCTCATTGTAAAATAATGTGGCATGTGTCAACAACTCAGTCAAGTACCAGTGATTGGCTAAACCATATGCCTGCCATTTTGCTTAACTCTAAGGGTGATAGAAAATAAAGTAGGGTCATTGTCTCTTCCCTGTGTGAGTTTGCAATCCTGTTAGGGAAACAAAATCAACATCTATTAAAGAATTAGAAACTAGAGCAAAACAATATATGATCTAAGATCATAAGAGCTAAATCCTATTGTTCTTGTTCAATGTTGTATACAGTTCAGAGAAAGGTGAGATCAATGAAGCCCAGAGTATATGGAGAAAGCTTCTTAAATAGGTGTCCAGATAAGAAAATCACTTTTTTTGCCATTGACTTCAGCATAAGTACTGAAGATGAAGATGTCTATAAACTTTCCTTCCCAGGTCAGGGTCAGCTCATCTGAGTCACACTGCTTACCCTGCTATTCAGAGTAGAGTCCTTACTCCTGAAACCCATGCCAGAGAGACAGCTAGGATAATGGAATAAAAGAGATGGAAAAAATAGAAAGAGGCAGTAGGTGAAAACAAAACAGAGTCTAAATAAAGCAAGGCTAGAAACAGAAAGAAAAAAGTAGCATCCACCAACCTTCAAAATGACAATTATAGGTTCCTCGTCAAAGCTCACAGAACTCAGGATAAGACAGCTTTGAGAACTAAGCCTAACATGTCCCCAAATGCTGCATCAATGGCATGAAGACACAGCGGCAGTTTCCTTTCCCTCTCTTTCTCCTGCCCACCAGGAGCTTAAGGACACCTCTAGAAGATGTATTCCAGATTGCTGGCAGCAGAAGTCAGTGACATCAGGCTCTTTTCTCCAAACCAGGAATGCTATACCAAAGAGAATAATAATGAAAAGAAGCTGAATCTGGCTCTATTATGACAGAGATAACAAAGTGACTACATTCTAAGTGGCAGCCTGTAATACAAAGATCTGGGGGAAATACAACTCTGGCCCAAAGGACATGGCATATGGTAGACATTCAATACATGCTTGTTGAATGAGTGCTCAAATGAGTGATTGTAAAGTACAATCTAAGCCTGAGAATATGGAGACTTCCAAGTATGATATTTCTAACATTATGAACTTGCTTTCAAAGACTGTTCAAAAGGACACTGAGTCCCACAAAGAATATTCTTAGGCTTCTGGTCTTTGCCTATCCCTACGGTCTCCTCTGCTACCACTCTCCCACTTGTTCACCAGGCTCCACTGACCTTCTTTCCAATCCCCAGACATCCACTGCTTCTTCTCATCTCAGGGAAGTTGCACATGCTCTTTTCTCTGTCCAGAATATAATCCCTTCTCCTCACCCCACCACCACTAACTGACTCCCACTCATCCTTGAGGTCCCTGGAGTTTTCAATCTCCTGTCTGAAGCCAGCTATAAAAGTATGAACCAGCATGTAATTTAAAACATTCATGCAATTAAGAAAAACAGGTGATGTCAGGAGAGTATAATAATAGTATGTTCTTAGTGTCACTGTCACAGTTGGAAGCATAAGCTGAACAGACCATGAGTCTTACCCACTGTATTAATTCTTCATTTCTTTGTGCCTAGTGTAGCTTAGTAACAACGAAAGATACAATAAAGGTAAGTGAAACAGAGTTGACAACTAGGCATTCTCTGTTTTCTATTCTACAGTCCAAGAATCAGTCCCACTCTTCCCTATACATTCCTCCCCTGAAACAGGACATTTCCCACCACTACACTATCAACCTCCTGTCTATATCCTGGCCCCATTCAAAACTCAGAAAAAGGAACCTGCCGAAGTAATGGAAAATATAACTAAAATCCTGGAAGAATTGGGCAATGATTATAATTTTGTTTCTGTCTTCCAGTGTCTTCCAAGACAAATGAACCTACAGGCCACCTACCATCAGAATCCATCCCAAGGACCCTCACCATCTACGTGCCTTCACAGAACAGAGTTTACTCCATGTAGTGGCATAAATGCTGATGCTTTTGTTAAGACAAGAAAAAAGCACCAACTTACTTGCCTTCATTCTCCACTAAGACCCCACTAGAAATTCATTCCTTGGCAATACTCTCGTGGTCAAAGTGGGAATGAGGGCATGTCTCCACGGACGTCATGATGCACAGCGACTCTTTTTGCTGTGTGACAGGGAAGGTCTACAGGTCAATTAGTATTTTTTGTGGTCCAGACCCAAGCATGATAATGAGAAGCTAATATACCATAGGTAAATTTCTAGTTTATGTCATTGATAGAATTATAGATACTGTCATATTGTAAATACTAATAATATCAGGGCCTAGTATGCAGATGACCAAGGGAGTCTCCAGGGGGTCTAGGAGCACAGTCTGAAAACTATTGAATGTAGCATATTTTGTCATTCTGGTTTCCTTCTTCAGAGGGTGCTGTTTGATGAATAGTATGTTTGCCTCCTAAAATGAAGTTCAAAGCCCTTAGGTGCATGTTAAGTTTCTCAGCTGCCATTTGCATTGCCCTTCCTGCCAGCATAATAAACTGCAATTTTCCTTTTCAAACTCATTAACCTACCAGAGATAAGAGACATCTCTTATTAGTGCCATTGCAGAACTGACAGAAATGGGGACCAGAAAGGCACCGAGATTGTATCTGGGCACAGGGCTCAGGTTCCCGAAACAAATGGCATTCAGTGTCTCAGTTATCAGATCCTTCACCGCCTGTCTGCTCCTCATTCACCACTGTAACCAGAGAGAGCAGACCTTCTGTGAGCTACCAGACAAGGTCATCATTCTTCCACTACCCCACCCCCACCATGGGGCCCCGATACTACTCCGTTCTGAGTCACTAATGATGATTCATTCTTAACAAACGTGGAAACCCACGTTCCAGGTTAACAGATGAAAGTCTATTATCCCTTATTTCCAAAACCAACTGCTTCACCTGTGTTCTCTATCCATGACTCCTTGCCACCTCCCAGACTTTGCTCCCTCAATGACCTGCTTTCTTTTTACTGACTCTTTCACCAGTGTTTTTCAAACATGTGTTGCCCCTCACCCCCTAAGACAAAAGGAGGGAAAAAACACATTTGGCTTGATTATGCTGCCATTTTAGAAACCAATGATTTTTCTCCTTCCATTCAATGCCAAACTTGTGACAAAATTTTATCTCAACACCTCCATTTTCTCAGCAGCGCTTCGCTCCTTAATCTCTTATCATCTGGTTTCCATGATCACCAAAATACTGCAATTATTCTCTCAAAGGTCACCTATGTCCTGCTTTTTTCACTGTCTTTATTCTTGAACTCTGTAGTTTTCCTGGAGGTTGACCATCCCTCCTTCTTGACTCGTTTCTTCCTTGTTTTTTGTTTGTTTTGGTAACTATCCAACTCTGGCTTTCTTCTTCCTTTTCTAACCAGTTATTAACTGTCTCTCCGCTAATTCTTTATCTCATCCATGCAGGTGGGTATTAACTAAAGTTCTATCTTCAGTCCTCTGCCCTTTTTGTCTCTAGCATTTTCTCCCTGAGGACTGTGAAAATTTGACATCAAGCCAGAGTGACAAATTCAAGTGCTTACAAGGACCAGGCAGGTAATGTAAGTGAAGAAAAAGATGGATGGGTGTCAGATACAACTGGGGAGTGTTGGATGCTGGGGCAAACTACTGAGTTAGCTTATATTTCTAAAGGGAAAGATGCTGCTCAGTCCCAGCCAATGTATGCCATGTGGTCTGAATGTGCCAGCTCTTCCAATTTTTCATCAGAAGTCTGAAGTATAGATCTTTCTGTTAATTCTTGAAATTTTTAAATGTTAATCACCAATTCAGCTTTTTTTTTTTTTTTTTAATGATGTAGGTTGTTTCAGTTAGGATTGGCTAGGTTCTACTGTTTCTACACATGACCCCAGAATCCTAGCTTACAACAAAACATGGTTCCTTACCCACGTTCCAACCCCATCACAGGTCAATTGTATCTCTGCTCCACATCATGTTTAGTCTAGGACTCAGGTGGACAAAGCTACTTCTATCTAGAATATTGATGATCTCATGGCAGAAGAAAAAGAAAACCTGGTGAATCACGCACTGAAATTATGCACTTAAATCATGCCTTAAATCTCCTCTCAGAAATACTGTACATCATCTCTGCTCACCTTTCATTTGCCAAAACAAGTCAAATGACCTAGGCTGACTTCAATGAAAAGGGGGAGTATAATCAGCTCTCAGAGAGAAGTAGCAAGTATTTGTGAACAGTAACATAATCTGCTATGCTGGCAAACACAACTATCAGTGGTCCATTATCAGTTTGCAAACTCTAATTTTCAAGAAAGAGCAGGGAACAAGAGACTCAAGAAATCCCATTTGTCATCGCCACTCAGGAACTATATGGTACCCTGGGCGAGTCACTTCACCAATTGGTCTCATCTGTAAAATGAGGAACTTAGAGTAGATGATTTTTAAGGTCTCCTTACAGACCTACTATACTGAGTGTGTGAACAGCTCTCTCTGCAAAGATAGAAGACTACTGAGACTAAACCTCGCAAACTGCTTTCATCCAAGTCCCAGTCCTACATTTTCTAAAAGTAGCTGCACATTTTTACTTAAATATCTAACCATTAGCATCCAGCAAGTGCTAATCCAAACTGCTCTTCACTCAAACATTGATTTTCTTATTTGTAAATGATTCTACTATCAAAACAATCCAACTAATGTTTGGAATCATCCTTATCTCTTGTATTTCTCTAGTCTCCCATCTCCAGCCAGTCACACATCTCTAGCGATATGGTCTTCTTGCTATTTCTTTCACCTGTTCCTTCCTTTCCAGTCTACTGGCTATCAATATTATCCATGCTCCTTATCTATTCATACCTGCATAGCTCACCTGGATTGCTATCTTGGCTCTTGCCACTCTTATTTCTGAAGCTTTAGTGTTATCATGTAATCATCTACCTAGCCCATCCACATAACTCCCACAATCTCACCCCTACTCAAAGCCTTCAATAACTCCTTGCTGCCTTCAAAGGAAGGTCAGAACTCCTTCACCTGCCATTCAGGTTGCCTTCAGCAACTGACTGTATAAACTTAATATGTTTAATGAAAGGATGCCCAACACCGCTAATTACTAGAGAAATGCAAATCAAAACCACAATGAGGGGGACGAAGCAAGATGGCGGAGTAGAAGGACGCTTGTAGCTCACCCTCTCCCACAAATACACCAAAACTCACATCTACGGACCTACTCAGCCAACCAGAGCACCTGCCATACTTCGACAGAACTTCGCCCTCTTTGAAAGTCAAAGACGCCAAAAATCTGGTAGGAGAAAAGGAAAAAAGAAAGAGGAAAAAGCAAAACAGTGTAGGACTGATCCCGTGGGGAGGGAGCGGCAAAGGAGGACTGGCACTCACTCGCTGGGTCTCCCCTCTCCAACGGAGAGGCCAGTGGGATGGAGGGGGAGCCTCAGAGGCTCAGATCTGCCCCAAGCACCCCTTGACTGATAGAACTGAGTTAAACGGGCACAAAGGGTCCCCGCGACACCCAGTCCGAGATGCGAGCCAGCAGCTGGGGCCGGGACAGGCCGCCCAACCCAGGCGGAGGACGGGGACGGCTGCACTGAGGCAGCCCCAGGAGACTGCAGGGTACTGCAGGGGGCTGCACGCCATGGCTGGGAGGAGATACGGAGCAGAGCCACCTCGGTCCCCCATAAATTGCAGAAAAAGTGAAGCAACACGGCTGGTGTGCCCTGGGGGGAAGGGCGCCATAGCCTTTGTTTCCTCAGACCTGCGCCACCATTACTGGCACTTCTCCCGAGAAGAGAGGAGGGGCGCAGCCACAGCTGCCATCTCCTCCTGTGTGCAGCACCTGGGCGGGGTGGGGCCGAGACCTGAATCCACACCTGGGGGCTCTGCAACCTCCTAGGCAGGACTGAGACTTGTTTACTGCCCAAGGGAGATAGATCTTTCTGCCCTAGCACCTCAGAGAACTCACGCCGCCAAGACAAATAAGGAGCTGAGATTTGGCACCGAGCAGACGCGGGGCCATTCCACAGTCTTCCCCAAGCCTACTTTCGGAACACCGACCCGAGGTGGAGCGGGGAGCTGCACAGAGCAGCAGAGCGACCGGCGACGGGAGAGGGTGGGCATGATCTGCCCACCTGCCTCGCCAAGCACAGCATCTTACTGGGACATCGGGAAGGGGAGTGACCCGCCCGCCCACCAGGTAAGAGCTCAGCACCTGACCCAGTGCTGGGAGGGGGCGCAATCTGCTAGCCGACAGCCACTGGGAGCAGCACAGATGAGGGCGCCAACAGAGGGCCTCTGGAAACAGCAAGCTGAGTTTGCGAAACAGGGCGAAGACACAAAGGCCTCTCGATAAAATCATCAAGAGCACACCATCTCCAGGAGAACTAGATAACTGATACTCCTTAAGCCACAGTGCCAGAGAGATATGAGCAATATGAAGAAGCAGAGGAACCACTCCCAATTAAAAGATCGAGAGAAATCCCCTGAAAGCACGATCAAAGAAATAGACATTGATGGCCTACTAGACCAAGATTTCAAAAAAGGAGTGATCAACGTACTGAAGGAACTAAAAGAAATAGTGTTTAGAGATATAAAATATGTCAAAAAATGAAATACAAGCTATAAAGAAGAACCAAGTAGAATTAGTAAACTCATTTGCTGAGATGAGAGTTGACCGAAAGGCTATACAAAGCAGGCTAGATAATGCAGAGGAACGAATAAGTGACCTAGAAGACAGGACAAACAGAAAGCACCCAATCAGAAGAGCTGAGAGAAAAACAAATAAAAAACAATGAAAACAATATAAGGGACCTATGGGATAATATAAAGCATGCCAATCTACGCATAATAGGGGTTCCAGAAGGGGAAGAAAGAACAAAGGGGATTGAAAAGGTATTAGAAGAAGTCATGACTGAAAACTTCCCAAACCTAAAGGAATCAGATATCCAAGCACAGGAAGCTCAGAGGGTCCCAAACAGGAAGAATCCAAACAGACCCACACCAAGACATACCATAATCAAGACAGCCAGAGTCAAGGACAAAGAAATGATCCTAAAGGCAGCAAGAGAACAACAAAGACTGAGTTACAAGGGAACCCCCATAAGGTTCTCAGCTGATTTCTCTACACAAACACTACAGGCCAGAAGGGAGTGGCAAGATCTATTCAAAGTCCTGAATGAAAAAAAGATGCAGCCTAGGATACTCTATCCAGCAAGGCTATCCTTTAGAATAGAAGGAGAGATAAAGAACTTCACAGACAAGCAAAAACTACAGGAGTTTAGCAACACTAAACCCATGCTAAAATATTGACGGGTCTACTCTAAATAGAAAAGAAGCAGGATGCTACAAAAATGAGAAACTCATAACCGGAAAGGAGATAACTGCCATGAGTTCGGAAAGGAGATAACTGCCATGAGTTCCAAAAAGAATAAACACAAAATTGTAAAAGAAGACATCTAAATCATTAAGAGTGGGAGAGGGTAAAGAAGATGTGGTATATTTATACAATGGAATACTATTCAGCCATAAAAACCAACAACATAACGCCATTTGCAGCAACATGGATGTTCCTGGAGAATGTCATTCTAAATGAAGCAAGCCAGAAAGAGAAAGAAAAATACCATATGAGATCGCTCATATGTGGAATCTAAAACACAAAAACAAAACAAAAAAAAGCATAAATACAAAACAGAAATAGACTCATAGACATAGAATATAAACTTGTGGTTGCCAAGGGGGTGGAGGGTGGGAAGGGATAGATGGGATTTTAAAATTGTAGAATAGATAAACAAGATTATACTGTAAAGCACAGGGAAATATACACAAGATCTTATGGTAGCTCACAGAGAAAAAACTGTGACAATGAATATATATATGTTCATGTATAACTGAAAAATTGTGCTCTACACTGGAATTTGACACAACATTGTAAAATGATTATAAATCAACAAAAAATGTTTAAAAAAAAAAAAAAGAGTGGGAGAGGGAAGCAAGGAAAGCCACTGTGGAAAACAGTATGGAGATTCCTCAAAAGACTAGGAATAGACTTACCATATGACCCAGGAATCCCATTCCTGGGCATATATCCAGAAGGAACCCTACTTCAAAATGACACCTGCACCCCAATGTTCATAGCAGCATTATTTACAATAGCCAAGACATGGAAACACCTTAAATGTCCATCAACAGATGACTGAGTAAAGAAGATGTGCTCTAGTTATACGATGGAATACTACTCAGCCATAAAAACTGACAACATAACGCTGTCTGCAGCAACATGGATGTTCCTGGAGAATGTCATTCTAAGTGAAGTAAGCCAGAAAGAGAAAGAAAAATACCATATATGATCACTCATATGAGGAAACAAAAACAAAAACAAAACAAACAAAAAACAAACAAAGAAAACACATAAACACAAAACAGAAACAGACTCATAGACATAGAATACAATCTTGTGGTTGCCAAGGGGGTGGGGTGTGGGAAGGGACAGACTGGGATTTTAAAATGCAGAATAGATAAACAAGATTATACTGTATAGCACAGGGAAATATATACAAGATCTTGTGGTAGCCCATAGCAGAAAAAAAATGTGACAATGAATATATATATGTTCGAGTATAACTGAAAATTTGTGCTCTATACTAGAATTTGACACAACATTGTAAAATGACTATCACTAAATAAAAAATTGTAAAAAAACAAAAAACAAAAAAAAAAAACCCACAATGAGATATCGCCTCACCCCTGTCAGGATAGATACCATCAAAAAATCTGTAAATAACAACTGTTGGAGAGGATGTGAAGAAAAGGGAAGGAACCCTTGTATGCTGTTGGTAGGAACGTAAATTGGTGCAGCCACTATGGAAAACAATATGGCGGGCCCTCAAAAAACTAAAAATAGAACTGTCATATGATTAGCAATTCTGCTCCTGGATATGGATCTGTTAAAAAATATGAAAACACTAATTCAAAAAGATGCATGCACCCCAATGTTCACATCAGTAGTATTTACAATACCTAAAACATGGAAGCAACCCATGTGCCCATCAACAGACGACTGGAATAAGAAGTCATATATATACAATGGAATATTAGCCATAAAAAGAATGAAATACTGCAGTTTGCAGCAACACAGATGGACCTAGAGAATATTACACTTAGTGAAGTAAGTCAGACAAAGATAGATACTGTTCATCACTTACATGTGGAATCTACAAAAATAAAATAAATGAATGTATATGCAAATCAGAAACAAACTCACAGACATAGCAAAAAACCCAGGGGTTACCAAAAGGGAAGGGAAGGGGGGAGGGGCAAGATAGGGTTATGGGATTAACAGATACTAACTACTACATATAAAATAGATAAGCAACAAGGATATATTGTATAATACAAGGAATTATATCCATTATCTTGTAATAACCTATAATGGAGTATAATCTGCAAAAATACTGTATCACTATGCTGTACACCTCAACCTAACATAGTGTTATAAATCACACTAGACTTCAACCAAAAACACGTGGGCTGTTCAATTTCCCTGAGCCTAAGTGTTCCTGTTTGTGAAATGGACATAACAGTTTACCCTACATACTTCAGAATGTTGTGAGCGTATCATATGAAAAAATGTTGATATAAAATATAAAGAATGCAAGATAAACTATTGCTTAAACAACCCAGAGCTCCTACCACTTCAAATGCAAATTATTTAATGGAGTTTTATATCACCAAAATTAAGTTTCAGGAATGATTTTTCCTAAAGGGGAACCATCTAATGATTTGTTTGCGGAGTCAGAGGTTGGAATAAATAACCTGTCTCAAAGGCCCATTCCAACTCTGAAAGTTAGTTGGCACCTCTTAACAACTGCTTACATTAGAAACTGAGGGTAAAAGTAATTAAGTTACAGAAATAAAGGCAATGCCTAGTAGTTAATACCATGTGTTCTGGAGTCAGCCAACCTGGGTCCAAATCTTGATTCTCCCAGTTAATAGCTGTGTGAACACAGAAAACTTAATTAATGTATAAATGCCATTACCATCTAAAATCTGTTTTGTTCATAAAGAGAAAAAAAATGAAAGGTACCCAAAAACCCATCAATACGCACTTTCTGAAAAAGAATAAAAAGTGTGATGTACTGACATAGAAAGAATTCCAAGACATGTTGTTATGTGAAAGGGGAGACAGATCAATATTTACAGTAGAATCCAATTTTTGGACATACATGGGGAAAAACCTAGAAGGATGCACAACAAAGAGATTACAGTGGTTATCTCTGAGGTTGGTATTGGCAGGGTAGGCATGTGGATTAAGTGACAGGGATTTTCACTTCTCTACTCATACACTGCTGTGTTAATTTTATGTTTTTTTTTTTTTACAAGTTTGCATTATTTTACATTGAGCACTTTCCAAGGGGGAAAAAAAAAACCATTTAGAGATGTTTGTTCTAATTTGAAGCCAAGGGTCTTACTATTTCCAAATAAAAATAAACCCTATTACAAAGCATCACCACAGTCCTGCAAAAGTAGATGTCAAACAGGCCTGAGCATTTTCCTGCTAACTGATGTTTCCAGGAAAGTGACCTTACCCAGGAATGTGAAGGAGTTGTGATCATTTATTTGCTGCTGGTGAGTAGGTAGGTTGATTTGTAGCCAGAATCTGCAGAACAGTTGGGTGGGACCAGGAGAGGATTAAAAGAAAACAAAATAAGAATGGCAGAAGGATCTTTTAGAGCCTGGTAAAATCCTTACTCTTTGCAGATGGTGTAGCTCAAAGCCACACATCCCTTGGGGGAACTGTGGGAACCTGAGAACTATGCTTTCATCTGGGAACATAATGCCCCATTTACTCCTACATGTAACCATCTTCCTACATCTCTGGATCTTTTGCCATGAAACCAATATCATCTTAACTTGTGTTTGTTAGAGTCTTTCTGCCAGTCTCACCAGTATTCTGTTTTGAGATGTAAGAGCAGTCAACATTTACAGAGTATTACCATAGACAAGGCACTGGGTTAAGCCCTTTACATGGATTCTCTCTCTTAATCCTCTCAATAGCCATATGGAGAAGGTAAAATCATTTTTATTTTACAGCTGAAGACCTAAGCCTCACAGAGGTCATCTCACTGATAAATAGTGGAGTCAGCTGCCATGTAATAGGTAGCATCGTCCAAAAGGACTGAATTGAATGTTGGTGAAACTTTAGTGTAGAAATGTCTGGATCATGGGACTCACTCTGGTACACTGCACTGGGGGGCAATAAGCACCCATGGAGCCTGAAGCAACACTGAGTACCCGGGATGAAGGTAGCAAAACATGTGGTAGTGATGGAAGTAATTTTAAAAAATTACAGTCTAATAATAATAGCCAATATTTATTAAGTGTTCATTACTTACTAAACAAATCATATGCAACATCTCATTAAATTCTCCCCAATAGTCAGGTGATGAAATAGCTCAGAAAGCTAATGTGCTTCATCCAACTTAGCAAGTGATAGAGCCAAGATTCAAACTCTGAATATGCTTGATTCCAGAATGCCTCATCTCTATGCATATTGTGTCTTCCATCATTGTCATTAACTCCCTAATATTCAGCATCTTAGCAATATTCAGACTATCTCATCTTTCATTGCACAGGACAGGTTTTACCATTAGTTGCTAAGAGTATAAATGTTCCGCTTCTCAGAACCACACCATTTTTCTCAGAGCCTGCCCTCTTTTCCAGCTAAGGACCCAGTTTTCAGGATAGATTCTAGCAAAGTACAGATTGTTAACGAATCCAAACACCATTCCACCGTCTATTTTGATGGAAGCAAGCAGTCAAAACTGAAAGGGAATGAAATTGAACTCTGTGGGTCTGGATTTGACCCAAGGTGATCTTCCCTTCTTAAGCACCATAAGCCACTGCAGCTAAGACATTTAGAGGAAACCTTGCCAAGATGCTGCACAACAACTTACTGAGACCCACAGTCCTCCTCTGGAGCCCGTTTACAGAAAACCCCAAAATGGCCCTTCCCAGCTGGATAATTGTATTTTTAAGCCAGTAGTTAATCTAGCCAAAAGATTAAGTCGTCTGCAGGAAGTGTATTGCCAACAGAGTTTAACTGGTATGCTTATAAGAGGCAAACAATTTGAGCACTCTGAAATGTTCCTAATCAAGGTGTCCCTTTCCTGACAATTCCACTGCAATGAGTCTTTCTGAGCACTCAGGAGCTATTCAGCAGCTGGTTTACTACCAATGTCTTTCCAGTTCCCTACCCGCTCAGGGATACCGTCCTTAGGAAGCCATCCCCAACATCAGCAGCAGCTGCTGCCAAAACTTAAAATAAGCCACTTGTTTTAATGTACTGGCCAGAGAGGGCAGTTTCCAAGAGTGCTGTAAAGTCAGCCCTGTGACAAGTGTTGCACCATAAAGCAAGGAGAGGCCATTTCATGTCTTTTTCAAAATTCTTTTCATTCCAGCTTTCTCAAACAGATAACCTGACTCACAAATTTCAAATGAAAACCGTTGCTTAGAAGTGCAGTCCAGTGTCTGGAGCAAAGACAACCCATTGTCACCATGCAAGGATATAGCTGGTCCCATTGACCTTTGGCAGAAAAATAGTGGCAGGAGACCCAGTACAAGCCAGCGCAGAAGCCATTTGTCTCTGAAACTGGGAAGTTGCATTGAAACTGTTTCCAAATGCATTTGCAACAGGAATGAATTCTGATCTATGCACTCAGGTCTAAGTAGCTTTGATACAACAAAGGACTCTTGCTTCAGAGAATGAGACATCCAGATGGTTGTGCATCATCTTAGTGCTTTAAAAAAATGTCCTCTCCAGAATGTCCTCCTTACTCTTGCCCATCTAAACTCTACCATTTCCTAAGACTCAGCAGCAGTCTTAAAGGCTGAAAAATATATAACACAGTGACTCTCAGACTTTGTGGCACAGTAGAATCACTTGAGGGAGCTTTGAAAACTGCCAATGTTCAGTCCACTCCTCAGACTAACTGAACCAGAATCTCAGAGGAGTTGTGCCTGGTCATCACTATTAAAAATAAAACAAAACAAACAAAAAAACCTAGTGATTCTAATGTGCACTCAGGGTTGAGAATGACAAGTGTGGCTGTTGGCATAGGTGTCTGGGTTTAAAAATATTTGAACTAGAATCTTCATTTCAATACTTTCCATCTGTGTGACTCTGAGCAAATCAGTCCACCTCTTGGAGTCTCAGTTTCTTCATCTAGAAAATGAGTATAATAGCATTTACCACGTGACGTTATTTTGAGAACTGACAGAGATAATATTTGTCCCATGCTTAGCACAAAGCAGGTTTGCAGTAAACGTTAGCCATTATTGTTATCAACAGCAGTTATGGGAAAATTTAAGAACCATTCCTAGTCTAAGATTACACAGTTTTAAGTGTTATAAAGAACTTTAGAGATCATTCTATTTAGTCCATAGGGATGAAATGCCACACATGTCACAAAAACATTTACTAATCCAGACACTGCTTTAATTCAGACTCCAAATCCAGTGCTCTTTCCACTGTACTCATTTTGTTTCATTTTAACAAATGTATTGAACACTGACTATCCAACACTAAGGTAGGTTCTTAGTACAGAAAAATAAATCCAGATCAAATTGAACCTACCCTTGAGAGTTTCCATCAAGTGGAGAAGTACAATGTATAAACAATTAATTACAACAATAGAATATGTATTTTTATTGACTCAGTGAGTTTAAGTTTCTATGAGCTCATGGTATATGTGATTAACTCAGTTTGAGTAGATTGATGAAAACTGAACCAAGAGAGCTATGTCTGAAAACGTGTCAAAAAATAAACAGGAGTTTTACAGGTCAAGAGGGAGGTATGGAACAGACATTTCAGGCTCAGAGAACAGCAGGTGAAAAGGCACTCTATCTGCATGCCTTTCAGCTCCATCTTCTTGCAATTCCTGGAACAGTTTCCTGTAGCATTCATTTGTCAAATAATAATGTTTTGTCTCATGACACCCATTATATCCTTAAACTATTTATCTCCTATGTTACCTAATTTTTCATGTCTTGTCACCCCAACTCAAATTTATGCTCGAAGGAAGAAGAACCAGTCTAACTAACAGATCACCGTATCTTCCACCGTGCTTTGCACATGGTCTTAAATAGAGTGGCTACTTAATGAATACCTTTTGATTTGTTGATATAAAGGGAGAAAAGCATAATCATCTTCAACATATCTTAAATTCACTACTCATTACCAGAACGACCTGGGAAATAAGGTGTGTTCACTCTCTCCTCCCGATTGTTTATGTCAAGACAAGTCCTTTGAGCTCCTTCTGCAAGCCCATTAATGAAGAATAGTATGGTATACTAAGGTTAGCCAATGCCCATATGGTACCAGCTCTTTGTATATTTCAATACCGTATCCTCTTTTTACTAAATTCCCAAGGATTTCAAACTTCAGCCTGGGTAGTCATTGCTGAAAACAGCTGATCATAACAAGGCTGGACCAGTTACCCTGGATCCCTGCACTTGTCAAACATGCACCTGGCATTCTGATGTAATTGCAAAGAATGGATGAACTATGATATCATTCTTTAGCAGCATCCTAAAGAGGTCTTCTGGGTGGCTGGCCTGGGGAAGCAGAATAATCTAATGCTTAAGCAGGATGGAAAATTTTTTACATTTCTTATAAACAAGGGGCAGGGTTTGAACAGAATGAACAATCAAGCTGAGCAGAGGGAATTTCTCCCACTTAGAAACACTTCAAATGTTGACTTCAAGAGTGGAAAAAACGTTCTTACCCAGACAAATCTTAGACTCCATTGTGTAAAATTGAGAAACCCAAGTACTGAGAGGCTGGCAAATCTAGGGTGGGAGAAGGAAAAAAGGATATCCTAACATATTTATCCTCCTGCAAGGAGAGCTTGTTCTGTGTTTAACAAATGCATTACCTCCATTATTCTTTTCTTTCTTACTCCCAACCAGTAGCCAACTCTTCCTACCCACCCATCATCCTCCTTTATCACACGTATTTGTAAATAATCCCAGACCTTCTTACAAACATACTGAGAAAATTAAATGAGATAATGTCCAAAACCAAACAGAGCTTACTGCACTGTAGGTGTCCCCTTGCAACCTTATATTATATGTAAAGATCTTTCATGGGGTGACCATCCTTTCCCTGGCAAAGTTCAGACCAAACCAGGTAGAAATGAGAGAGATGGGACAGTCAAACAGAAACATCTAAGGTTTGCTATCCTAGAAAACGGTGATTGTAATGTCAAACTTTTGATTGGCCACTCTAATAGAAAATGAATACATAATACAACAGATAATCCAAACAGAACAGATAAGGGAACGGCTGAGCAAATTATGCTAGATAAACAAGAAGGAATATCAAGCAGTCATTATAAGTTAGAATCCTGAGTAGTATGGACCAATATGGAAAAATATTGATGGGTTAACGGAACAAGTAAAACACAGAACAATGACTGAAATGATATATAGTTATGTAGACATGCACAACAATGAAAATAATCATGTTAGCTGGGTAGATTATAGTCACATAACATTTATTAATTATATTAGCAGGAGAAATGGTAACTACAAAAAAACAGAAAAAGGACAAATCAGTTTTATCTAGCTTTATAATATATGACACGATAACTTTTCTTTGGAAGTCAATTAATTTTTCTGATGCCGTTTCCTCAGGTTGATATTAATAGGAGTTTGCATTCTCTGAGCCCTCTTTAAGGTATGGTTGGAGGGGTAGGTAGGACTGCAAAGTAACTCTGGAGCATTCTAGGCTGCAGGGGGAAGCTATTTGAAAGTAAGTTTTTTTTTGTAAAATCTATTGGGAGAAAAATTTGAAGACACATTATTCAATGGTTATAAAGATACATTTTTAAATGGCCTATATGTGAGTGGGTGGAAATGAAAATTTAGAAGAGCAAATGATAAAGAAAGGGTTGAATAGCTGTGTTTTGAGTACCAATTACATGAAACTGAATTCAACTATTTCTAGAAATGAAAACATAAAACAGAATTGTTCCTTTCCCCTCTGAATCAACCTTCAGCTGCTAGCAAATCACAAACTATTACCATGACCAAACCATGTCAGACAATGAATGCAGATGGAAGCTTGCACATCTAGGCTATGAAAATACATATAACTTTATCCTGATTCACAAATATTTATGGCATCTCTGAAGTTCCAGCAAGATATTATGGGTACCACCTGCCCTATTCCTGTGACATAGGAACAAAAAACAAAACAAAAAACTCAACTGAATGTTCAAATCATTGAGGAAGCAGACTATTAAGAGGGCATGGAACATTTATGTGAATAATGGGTATAATTTAATGATACCAAACAGTCCTTTTAATGACAACTTAAACTTACTCAGCATCTTATTCAGCAATAATTTCACACAGTCTCAGTAGGAATCAGAGCCCAAATCCCTGGAGATAATTATTTTATCAAAGTGACTCTAAATTTCACTCCTGCCACCAAGTCTTTCCTATTTCCAGAGCCATTTGCTGATCATTCTGGTGGGATTTGACCAGATAATGTAATCAGAATAAAGCAATAATGCATTTTCCTGCACTAGGCCTAAAAATCCCACAGTGAGATGCTGCCATCCTAATGGACTTCCATAGTCCTTCTGGATACACCACTGGAGTGGACAGTTGTTCACTTGAGATGCACAGTTACCTAAGAACAGATTAGCTGGTCAGTGGGTTCTCTGGGCATTTTGACAAAAGCTGTTGTTGTCTTTCTTCCTCCCTGATGTCCTCACATTGGCCCTCAGTTTCTCAGAGTTCCCCTCGACAGCATCCTTCCAGATCAGGCCCTCCTTAAGCAATACTTGATGTTCTGTAACTTCTGCTCTCTCCTCTACTCATCAAAACTGACCTGGGCTCCCCTCTTTTAGAGGCCTGCTTTTGGCCAGGAAATGGTCAATTAACAGATTCAGATAAACCAGTGCCTCACAACTTTTGCAACTGTGAGCATCCTTCTTAAATGTCAAAAAAGTTGATCTTTTATTATCTCCTGATGAAAATGTAAAGACTACCTAATGACAGAAAATGTTACAAATTCAGTAATTATCTGAATTAATTTGCATTTTACTAATCAAATCAGCATCTGCATACATTGGAAAATAACTGTACATATATATGTGCTATTTTTCACTAATTCCAGCTGCAGACACTAGTGTGCACACGGTGTCCTGGATCCTTTGTGACAGCTTTACAGCGCATCACAGGTCTGAAGTCGAGAGGTTAGCAACCACTAATATGAACGAGGCACTATTAATTGTTTTTGCTTCATGCCTGTCATGGTAGAGTGTGCTATCTATACATAATCTTATTTATAGCATCATGAAGTGGATACTATCATCATCCCCCACTGTGTGGGTAAGGAATGGAGTTCAGAGAAGTTGCATTAGTTCAGCACAGTTACACAGTTAGGCAAGTGGCAAACTCAAAATTGCAAAGTCCATGCACTTAATCTGCAAAGCCATACTGCCTCCCATTAAGTATTCTTGTGGTAAATATGTTTCTAATTATCATTTCCTTAATCAAGTTAAATGTCACATAAAGTATTTAAGAGAGGATGCTAATGATGGGGGAATTACTTGGAGGTAAATCCCTAAAAGCACACCTGTGTGCCAAACTACTCCTGCTCAAGAATATGATCAAGACATAGTATGGGGAAACTGCTTTGAAAAAAAAAAACTTGGAGATGTGCATGTTTAGATGTTTTCAATGGATGAAAATAGAAATATTTGATTTTGTTTTGATAAACAGTAAAAAGCAGTCTTGCTCAAGAGAAAACGAGCTTATACAAGAGTTGATCCAGGTGATCACAGCTTGTCAGTGGTTCTCAACGTGGTCTTTGGACCAGCACCTGGGAATTTGTCAGAAATGCAAATTCTTAGCTTCTGCAACCCCTACTCCTACAATACCCACCCTACTTCCTAAACTAGAAGCTCTGACAATGGGGCCTAGAAATCCATGTTTTCACAAGGCTTCTAGGTGATTCTGATGCACACTGAAGCAAGTTGGAGAAGCACTGAACTATATAGTTACTGACCAGAGTGGCAGAGCTAGGTCAAAGGTATGAATATACTCCTAACAAAGGCAAGATTCTGGCTGGGGAAAGACTGACTCAGGTATATCAAGACTAGTATACTGTAGTGATTAATAGTACATGCTTTGGAGTCATAGAGACCTGAATTTGAGACCTAGCTTACAAGCTGTGTAATCCTGAGCAAGTAACTTAACCTCTCTGAATCTCAGTTCTCTCATCTGTAAAATGACAGTAACAATAATACCTCCTTCAGAGAGTTGTGATGAGGATTAAATGAATTAATCCATGGAAAACACTTAGAACATGTCTGATATATAATGAATGTGCACTAAAGGTAAGCTGTAATTAAGTGGGTGTTATCTGTCTTGAGTTGGAGCCAGCTTTGTCTAGAGGCATGGAGGTGTTATGTCCATGAAAGGAGACTTTAAGCTGCCTCTCTAGAATGATGACAAAGAATGGATAAGGTCTGAGTGGGACCGAGGAGGGACACTATTAAAGGCACTCATGTGAGAGATGTTATATTTATAAGCACCCAAACACGTGGTTGAAAAAGGTGACTTCCGGCAATCGTGGTGAAAAAAGCTAGAAATGGGCTTACAATGAACTAAGTGGTCAAAAAGAAGTTTGCAAATCTAAAAAAAACCTGTGCTTGTAATCCTCAGGGCACTTTAAACTGACCAGCTGTTCTCCAGTTCAGTAATACGTGGAATAATCCTCACACTGACTCTGGTGATACAGGTGCAGGTCCTCTTAACTGAAAGAAAGACTCCTAAATGCTGTCGAGTCTTGGCTGATCCATTACTCAGTTATAGAATTTTGAAATTTTGGGAATGTCATTTTCTGTTTAGGAGTCAAGGTTTGACTTTAAATATTTTAAATCCAAATTATGGGCTCTAGCATTAAACAGACCAGCATTCATATCCCAGATCTGCCTCTGACTAGGTCTGTGAACTTGGAATTTACTTAACCTCTATCCTTCAGTTCCCTGGGTTCTAAAATGGAGACTCACTCAACTTATTCTGCAAGGTTGTTTTTGGGCTAAAAAGTAACAGGGCAAAGCGTTTAGCACAGTGGCTGGCTCACAGAGAGCACACACAAAGTATTGACTGCTTTTGTTTTGGGGCTATCTCATAATGGACACGTTGTCAAATTATCTTAGTATTTTAATAGCTTCTTTGGACAGAAAACATCACCGGCCAGATTGTACCTTTGTCTTAGTGCAATGATTTTAATTTTGGAGAAGGCTAAGTAGAAATACCGAATTCTATAACCTGAGGCTTTGCTATCTAGTGTAGCAACCTGAATTACTGTTGTAATAAAGAATGATTCTGCCTCTTAAAGTCCTTGCATTGAACAACAGAAATGCTGATTGGAATTCTACGAAAAGGGGGCTCCCCAAAGGAAAGAAGTTTATGAAACGCTGGGTTAAGTAAAATTAAATTCCTTTACCATTAAATTTCTCAAAAGTTTTCATTATCCTAACATGTGTGGCAAATTTCCTGGAGGGAACAATACTATGGAGCATTTCCCAATGGATCTGACCATGTAACACCTTTTCTGGGGAAAAAAAAAAAAAAACACGTACAGAAATTAGTATTGCACAGAACATACTTTGGGAAATACTGTCCTGATCATTCTAAACCTTTCAGTGACGGGGGGTGGGGTGGGAAGGGAGGCAGAGTGCTCACAAGTCAGCATTCCCTCTTTATAACATAAGTCAAACTGCCTTGTACCAAGTCACAGAGAAGTCCAACTCCTCTGGACATACTGTCAATCTGTTGTAGCAAGTATTACTTTGATGGCTGAAGAGATCATTATAACTTAGGTAGCAGCATTTGGTCCTTACGAAAAATAAGAGATTTAAATTATCTGTAGGGGAGAGAAGACATGGGAAGAACCACCCCCTTCTCCCAAGCTTTTACCTTCCTGGCTCTACCCTAAACATTGGCGACCTTTGTACCAATTTCTTCCCCCTGTGTCTCTGCCTAGGACAGGGAAGGAGGAGACACACCATGACTGGGTTCTGTGTGCAAGCTTTTCCACTGGAAGGATGGGAGCACTTTTCTTCTATCACTGGGCAATGTGTAAATCAGGGCCCCGGTGACCTTCTTTACTCTTTGGTCAGCCCTCTTTTCTTCAGCTGCTCAGCCCTTCTAGAAAGGTCCTGCGCCTCTCTAGACCCTCCCTCCCCTGTTTGCATTATTACTTGCTTATTATTGCCCATAACATCTATAGCAGTGTCTCAGTTCAATTTTCTCTTTTCTCAGGGCAAAGGCACCAAAGAACTTATTCCTGAAAAATTATAAAAATATTAAACAAAAAGAAATTTCCCCACAGTAACTTTGGTTTGAATATCACCTTTGTTTACATCTCTCAGAGGACTCCAGGACACTCACTTCCTAGTTGCTGCCTTACAGAATCCCTATGAAACAGCCAGGGTAGGTACCCTTACCCTTCTTTCACAGACAGGGAAAATCAAACACCAAAGTGTGAAGTAAGCTTCCCGAGGTGATTCAGCCAGTTAGTGTCAGGGATGGAATTAGAAACTGGGTCTCCTGATTCCTGGTCTCGGGTTCTCCCTGCATATGCCATAAGGACCAGTCTTGTTCTACTGGAAGTGAGATCCCTGGCTGAGGTCAGCGGCACAGAGAAAAGTAGGAGTTCAGTCAAATGCCTTCCCTGGCATGGTTCTCATACAGGACAGACTTCGTCATTAGTCTCTTTGTTAGAAATATTTGCCTGGATTTTGAAACCACCATGGGAACTTCAGATTGTTGTCTGTTTCAACATTACTTAAGTCAGTGAGGAGCTGGAGATGACATAGTCTTCTTGTCAGGAGGGTCAAGGCTCTAGGAGGTTCCATACATAGAGCGGTGATTTGTTCACACAAATTATTCATACACACTGCTAAGTCCCCGCCACAATAGCAGAAGTTTATCTGAGTCCCCAGTGCAACCAGAGTAATTTTATAGCAGACAGACATATAAAAACCCCATCACCTAATGGTTCACAAAGAGAGAATTCACACTCCTGGAGAGACTCCAATAACAGAACAGGTCCTCAAGGCGGGGCCCTAAAAAGCCACAGTTGTTCCCTTTTCTAATAACCCAATCCATCACATTTTATTGCTAAGATTTGTACGATGTGAAAGAAAAAACACAGTGCAATAATAGCTTGAGATTTTGAGGAATTAAGATTTACTGGTGAGGAAAAAAAGCAGCTATGAAATCAAAAAGGAGGGCGGAAGAGGTCTTTCTTCAGACATTATTTTTTTTCCTTCCGTGAAAACAAATGACTTCTCAGCCCTCTTCGGCAATGAGGCTGCTGAAACTGGTTCTTTCTCAGAGTTGACTTGCTCCTAAACCTAGTTCTGGGGTCAAAACTGTGAATGAAAAATACTGCAAGCCATATCAGTAAACAAAGAATGCTGAAGCCATCAAGTCATCAGCGGCTGCTACCATCCACCAGTGAAGACAAGCCTGCAGCCTGGCCTCTACAGCCACTCACAGTGGTGCCCCCTGAGGGGACTCAGAATAAGAAAGGACAGGATACTGGCCCTGGATAGCTAGGTGCTTGTCAAAGGAATGAATTCAGTGAGCCCAAATGTGTGCTTCCTCCAATACATAGAAAAGCACTAAATTCTTTAACTCGAGATGCCTGGTTTTCTTTAGTTAGCAAGTAATCTTTTAATGTTCTTGTTACGGAAACGACAGGCCAGTGAAGAAACAAGCACCACTCGGAGGGTTGGAGTACTCAGATGTGTTACGCCGGGGGGCTCAGAGGGGCTTCTGCTCCGAAGCTCTGAACACCTCCAAGACATGCGCATGAGGTTTTACAGGGTAAAATACAAGCTTGGGGTATTTGGCCAATAGGCATGGAACAGCTTTAGCAGCATTATCATCACAAAAGTGGAGGTGGGGAGGGAGCAAACCAACATTCCAAAGCCAGATATGTATCTTTGAAAATCCAGCTGGCTAGCAAAAACACATAAACAGCAAACCAACACTAATTAACCTAGATTTACAAATTAGTCTAGCAGAACTCAGATCAGTATTCCAATACTTAGATTTGTGAGTTATCTTGTTAGCCCAGCCCAGCCTCTCCTTCACATTCCTAGACTTGTGAGTTATCTTGTTAGACCAGCCCGGGTTTTCCTTCACAATCTGACTACTTGGTCTTTGTTGTAAAGCTCCTATAAATCCTGGCTCCTCCCCTACCTCTTCCCAGCAGTCCCTCAGAGCAATCTGAGAGGCTGACATCCCGGGCGGAGTCCTCACAATTGTCCACTAAGTAAAAATATTAACTCTCAACTTTTAGGCTGTGCATTTTATTTCAGTCGACAAAACAAACCTATTTTTACTCAACTACATCAGGTCAGAGTAAGTGCTATGCAGCCCTCATGTAAGCCAGTCTGGGGAAGGCAAAAAAGAATGTATTTTCCTCTCTACCTACCATGTTCCAGGCAGAATCCTGAAACAGTTGACTCTAAAGGGAAACTCCCAAATCCCCTCCCACAAAACCATTTTATACTTTCCTAAGAGATGGGTGGGTTGATTTGGAAGGAAGAGCTAATGGGAAAACAAAAGCCATTGTTTCCATCAAGTCTATGATTCTACAGCCAGCAACATCTGAAAGTCCATAAAGGAATGCCCCTACAGCAGAGACAGAGTCCTCATCCAGGAAATGCTAAAAAAACACAAAGGAAGCAAAGAGGAAGGGGCACATAATTAAAGATGTCAACTGAAATAAAGTCACACAACCCAAAAGTAGAGAGTTATGTTTTATTTGGTGGACATTTCTGAGGACTCAAACCCCTTCGAGCCCAGGATGACAGCCTCCCAGATTGCTCTGAGGGACTGCTCCGAAGAGGTAGGGGAGGAGCCAAGGATATACAGGACTTTTACAACAAAGACCAGGTAGTCGGAATATTAATAGTTATTTGTTCATTAAAGAAAACCAGACATCTCAAGTTAAAGAATTTACTTTTTTCTGTGTATGGGAGGGAGCAAACATTTAGGCTCACTGAATTCATCCCTTTGACAAGCACCTAGCTATCTAGGGCCAGTATCCTGTCCTTTCTTATTCTGAGTCCCCTCAGGGTGCACCATTAGGAGTGGCTGCAGAGGCTGGGCTGCAGGCTTTGTCTTCACTGTGGGTGGGTGGTGGCAGCCTGATGATTTGATGGCTTCAGCATTCTTTGTTTACTGATATGGTTTGCAGTATTCTCTGTTCACACAGAGAAACTACTCTTAAACCACAAGTAAAAGCATTTTATTTCAAGTGGCCTTTGTTTTGCACTATAAGAGAGAATAAGCATTAATTCTTATCACTGGGAAAATCTTTAGCACTATCAACACTTACATCCACCTATTCCCTCATGGAAATACTACCTACAAATAGACACATATTTATGAAAACACAAAATTCTGATATCAAGGACAGCATGAATCCCTCCACACACATCAAAACAGCTTGCTCTTTTTTGAAAGTGTTCTCCACGTGAGCTTGCCTATTTCCATAATATCACGTACAAATCCCTCTATCCCTAAGAGGCAGGCATCCAAAATATTTATCACATTAGGAACCCCTTCACCTGTCTTCCTCCCTGAGGAGTCACTGGGTAGGCAATCAACAAAATGAGTCAGTGGTAGAGATAGGAGTTCTGCTTATCTAATTAAGCACCACCACCGAACTTGTTGAAAAGGGGTGTGAAAGGGAAAGGGGGGAGGTTTGCAACAGGAGAATGCTGAGGTTTGCTCTCAAAAGCCACTATCTTGTCATCACAAGAAGTTTACTTAATGATAGCTCCCTCCCCTGAACTCCAGCACCACATAAACACTGTGCCACATTTCCAGCTTCTCTGTGTTAGAGTGTGTTTTATGAAGATGTCAGGCACTTTCCTGTGATCTCCAGTACAAAATGGCAAACTGCCGAAAAGCATGGACTGTTTTTCTACATTTCCCAATATCCCCTATACTGCTTGTGATAAGAGAAGTGGGAAGGAAACACCAGGTAATAGCATATTCCTCCTCTAATATTCTTGAGTGTGGAAACGAAGTCAATACATTTAGACTAGATAGGACTTTCTTGAACACAGTCGGCTCTGGTATGCGCATAAATTAGTCAATGGCTGATGGCCCACCACACATTTTTACAGAGCCCCTGACACGTTCCCCCACCACCTCCCATACTGAAATCTAATTGCCAGCTTCAAGGCAAATGCTCCCATTGTTAATAAATGGTAACAGCAAGGAGTGGTGACAAGAACACTGAGCTGAGAAACAGCAGATTTACCTTAGAGTTGCAGTTGTCACATTGACCAGCCGGGTGGTGCTTGTGGTAAGCCACTGAGCCTGGGTTTCCTCATCTGTATAATGGTGGTGGTGAAGCAGAGTGATTAATACCTGCTGTTTTGAAAATCCAGATATAGGATATCATTTTCTCTCTATTCCAATTCAACAGTCACTGATCTAATTTGTGTTGTCACTAAGAGATTCTGGTTAGAAAAACTATCATTTCTACCATCCAGCTGTGCCTCCTACCCAAATAGCATTCATAGACCCTCAACAGCAGCTAATTAGCTTCTATAGGTTAGGGTTTTCAAATTAGACCCAATTATCATGACAGCATTACCAACATTGATTGTCTACTTTGAGTAGACTACAAAGAAGTGTACAATTTCTGTCTATAACACACCTACCTTTCACTACAGAATGCTTACTTATTCAACACTTATTTACTGACCACATATTATGTTGTAGCCCCTGTACTACACTGGTGAATATAATGGTCAAGAGGACTGGCACAGACCTGCCCTGCTGTCCTCCTGAAGTCAGAGTCTAGAGGCAGAAAAGCAGATTCTCAGCCTCTCAGTCGGCCTTATGGATGAAACATACCACTTGGTTCACTCCCAATCTGAATTAACAATAAAAAGCAAATCTACATATGAAAATGAGGGCAGCTCATAGCCTGAACCACTCAAGAAGGTGGCCTTAACAGGGGTCACTCCCATCGTTGTCACCTCAGTTCCCCAGCCGGTAGGTGTGAAATGTAAAATATGACTTCCAATCATCCTGAATAAAGGATCAAGGTCTTAACACCCACATTTAATGGGATAATGAGCTTTCAAAATTGTAATGAATTCTGACTGGGAGAAATAATATGAGCCTGGTTTAGTGACAGTTACTTTATGGTCTTGCTTCTCTTGAGTATTTATTAGAGCAAATTCGCCTCACTGATGGATGGAAAACAATTTAAAAGGTTCTGATACTTTAACAAAGTCTCTTAAAATTTTTATTTTCTCTCTGCAAGCATTTAGAGGTATCCTCTAAAAAGATTAAAACAAAATGAAGATTAAGCAAGCTGATCACCAGGGCCATGCCCCCAGACCACCAATTTTAATCTAATAACTCCAGAGCTCTTATCCTCCACAGCTATCAGCCACTCTTTTGTTTTCACTGCTGTATTTCCCTTCAGCCCAGCCCCATGGTCCACTGTCTATATATCTTTGACCTGTATCTCCATTATGCCACTAAAAATGCCCATGTAAGTGCTCTGAAAGCTATAAAACACTCTAACCACGTTAGCAGTGTGTTCCTTTCTGCAACGAAAATGTGCTTAGTGCCTACTCTATGCGGGCGACCCTGGGAATCAGATCCTCACATCACCTTTTACAAATGGCTGCCTTTCCCTCCTAGGTACCCAGCTGCTCCTCTGTACCCCTTGTGTCCTGTTGTCATTTTCTATAAGGCCAAGGAGGAGGAAGGATAATACATGTGGCCCTCAATTTCCTCTGTGAAGAAGCCTAAGACTTCTTCTTACTCCACTGTCCAAAGACTCTGAATATATTATACATACCACTGAATTAGGAGCCTGGGTTTCTAAGTTCCAGCTGCCACACAGCTGGAGCCAGAGACTCTCCCTTCCTGGTCCCAGACTCTTCCTCTGCCAAGTGAGCTGATCTCAAATGCCTATTCCCAGTCTGCTATTCAAGAGCTCTATGATACGGGGGGTGGGAAGGGACAGACTGGGATTTCAAAATGTAGAAGAGATAAACAAGATTATACTGTATAGCACAGGGAAATATATACAAGATCTTGTGGTAGCTCACAGAGAAAAAAATGTGAAAGTGAATATATATATGTTCATGTATAACTGAAACAGTGCTCTATACTGGAATTTGACACAACATTGTGAAATGATTATAACTCAATAAAAAATGTTTAAAAAAAAAAAAAAAGCTCCATGATAGTCTACCTAACATCATTTTACCGTACCTAATGGAAATAATTCTCCAGCAGTATTTCCTAACACATGTTGCTATGGCCTGAATGTTTGTATCCCTCCAAAATTCTTATATTGAAATCCTAATGCCCAGTGTGATGGTATTAGAAGCTGGGGCCTTTGGAGGGGGAGGATATAGCTCAGTGGTAGAGCGCATGCTTAGCATGCAAGAGGTCCTGGGTTCAATCCACAGTATCTTCATTTAAAACAAAAAGAAGGTGGAGCCTTTGGGAGGGGCTCATGAATGGGATTAGTACCTTTTTAAAAAAGAGGCTTCAGAAAGATTCCTGGCCCTTTCTACTGGGCGTGAGGACACGGCAAGAAGGCCCCAGCTATGAACCAGAAGAGAGCCCTCACCAAAATGCTACCATGCTGTTACCTCGATCTTGGAATTCCAGATACCAAAACTGTATAGCGAACAGACTTCTTCCTGAACGGACTAAGGCATATGCTCTTAGAGAACACTGGTTCCACAAGATGTTAATAGGGCATTGCAAGCAAAAATGTTTCTGTGGTAAGTTGAGCATAACAATTTAATAGCCTAGGCTCTGGAACCAACCTGCTTCAGTTGAAATCCTAGCTCTGTTCCACGCTAGCGTGTGACCTTGAGCAAATCACTTTATCTTTCAGTGCCTTGGTTTTCCCCTCCAAAAAAAAAAAAAAAAAAAAAAAAAGGAGATGATGAAAACTCTCATAGGATTTTCATGAATATTAAGCATGTCATTATATGTGAGGACTTAGAACAGTACCTGGCACACACAAGGAAGATTCAATAAATGAAAATTACTAATTATTGGTCTCACCTCATCACTGTTATTCAGGTATCTGAGCAACTCAGAAAAACAAAGCTTATAAGGATTCTATGCTGCAGGACTTCTCAGAGTCTTCAGTGTGCATATGACTTCCCTAGACAGGGTTACATTTCCCAAACTTATTTGAACTCAAAATCCTCTTTCCCATGTTTCCACCCCTACCCAAACTCCATCTAGAGACTTGTGTCAAGTGGAATAGGCTTTGGGAAACCCTATTTAGGCAAACGGTTAAGAGATCTGGCTTCTATCCTGTCCCTGCTGCTAATTAGGTATGTGAATGCCCACACCCCCACACCAAAATCACTTAATATCTCTGTGCCCCAATCACACTTGTAAAAAATGAGAAACTTGAGCAATCTCACTGAAGGTCCTTCGTGATGCTAAAAATGCAAAAAGACTATGATAAGCTCTCTTCCAGGATCATAGAGCCTAATGGTTCCCATTTGATAGACTACAAAGTGACTCAACCTTTTTTTTTATCATCCAAAGTCTTCTACAGAACAATTTCTGGCAATGCTAGACAAGGTTAGGCAGTCTTGAGTAGTCATGAAAAATTAAAAATAAGAGGAGTCCACGAGAAAAACCCAACATCAGACTAGTTAGGAAGTGCTTAAAAGTAGAAATGCAGGCTCTTAGAGCTCAAAAAACCTCAGATTTAATGTAGTCTCATAGCTCTTTTAGAGAGAAAGGAACTAAGGTCCAGAAAGGGAAAGTGACAAGCATAAGGTCACACGGAAAGTTTTACATATGCTCTGCTATTTCGTAAAAAGTGCTGGCAGAATATAATGAGACCTTCAGTTCTCTATCCAGCGCTGTGTTCAGGAACATTTACACACCCACTCCAGTTTAATGCTCGAACACTGTGGGAGTGCCTCACGTGATAAAGATTGATATTCCTCCTGGTGTTTTGCCCCAAGGAAGAATAAAATGTGAGATTCAGAGCCATAAGGGGGTTACTCGTTTCCAGGTGTGTGTGTGTGCGCGCGCAGACATGCAGAAACGTATCTATAACTGCCTCTAATTTTCTCCTTCTCATTGGTTCAATTTCAGCTCATGAAGCCCAGCACTGGAGAGGAAGTTCTGTTCTGTCTATTTAGTAACGAAAAAATGCAAAGACATCTTTCCCTAGAACTCCTAAATTTGAAGATTCACAGCTGTTTGGGATTCCCCTGGCTCTTTGCTTACCCACTAGGCTCCTTAATTCTTCCTTCATTGGTTGTTCCTTTCTGGGTCCTGCTAGACAACACACACACACACACGCACACACACGCACGCACGCACGCATGCACGCAAAATAGAGATGTAAAACTTGAAACAGCGATGCTAATAACAGCCATCTAGTAGGGTTATTGTGAGCACTCCATGAGTTAATGCATACAAAAGGCTTTGAGCAGTGCCTGGTACATGGTCATCATTCAATAAATGGAGACCAGTGGCTTCCTTCTGCACTTTCACACACTGGTGTTACAGTGTCAATTAGCTCTGTCTCGTGAAGGGCCATTTTTCTAGCAGAATCTCAAGTTCTTCAAATGTGAATTACATTTCTAGAAATTTATCTTGATGAACATCAACAAACCACTTTTTCAAGATTACAGAGAGAGGCAGAGGAGATATATCAAAATGTTAACAGATGTTAACGCTAATGTGTGGAGGAAAGGATTATAATATGTGATTTTTACAGTTTTACAGTCTTCTCTGTACCTTTCTGTACTGTTTGAAGTTTTTAGAATGAGCACATGTTACTTTTATAACAGAAACAATAAAGCCATTTCCCTTGTGGAAAATTGTTCAAAGAATCCTTCCATTCCCCAACTGATCTCTGTCCCAGTGATTTCCTTTTAACCATTCACCATTCTGGGGGCAAGTGGTAGAACCCATTCCATAAGGCTGGCTCCTGTTTATTGCAACAAATTTCATGCAATGATTCTGGTCACCCTTTATTCATTTCGATCTCTCTTTTAAAGGGGAGTTGAAAGCATGGAGAATAAAAAGACATCAAGGTTAAAAAAAAAAACAAAACTACATTGAGCCATATGGCACAAACCAAAGCATTCCAAACAAACAGCTACACAAATGAACACTCCATCATGAATAAAGACCCTCTCTCAGCATCCATCCTTTTTTGCCCCTCACCGACATGCTCCTTGGGTAAGTTAATACCCCTGTGTCAGCATTAACTCTCCTAGCTATGGTCAGGTTGTGTCACAACCCTAGAATTATTTAAACAAAGGGTTTTTGTATTTATTATTGAATTACCTTCTGATAAGGGAGAACGCTGCATGCATGCAGTACCATAAAAATTTTGCAGAATGCCAGCTTTCCCAGCCCGCGTGTCCTTCAGACAGCAGTGACAAATGGAGCAGTCTGTAGAGAGCTTCTCCTGGTGACATGAGTTACCTCGCCAACTAGGGCTCATTACAAAACACAGACCATTGCATTGGGCTGGAACAGAAGGCAATTTTCAATTCATTTATAACTCATGCCACTCACTTGTTTAACCTCAGCTCTTAAGGGGACAGCTTTGCAAACGTAAGCCCCCTTGCCCATATAAATTAGTGACTAGAAAAGATAAGCTTACAGCCAAAGCATTGTAGATATGTTAGTTCTGTTTATTTGTTTGTTCTTAATTGCATTAGAAATGGTACCTTTCTGACTTTAAATCTACATGGAGGCCTTGAAAATTCAATTACCAGAATATGCCAAAATCACATTGCAAATCACAAGGCATATTTCTCCTTTCCATTCACCATTTAGATACTGAGCAAACAACAGAAAAAGGCAGCTTGAGTGACTATTTTTTCTCACATTTTACTCCAGAAATCAACAGTCTAGTTATCCATCCATTGGTGTTCCTCCTTTCAAATACTTTTTACTATAGGTAAGTAACAAATGCATATATAAGCTAGAGACTAAAATTATCCCATTGACAGAGGGTAATAACTAGTAAACTTTATTTAGAATCAGACTCAATTAAAAAATAATTTCACTTTCAACAGTGGGATTGGGAAGGGCATCTAAAGAAGAGCTGGGGAAAAAAGTCTTTATTGAGCCACCTACTATGTGCCACGTGAATTTATATACATCTCACTTAATCCCCACAATGGAGTAAAGAAACTATTATTATCCTCATTTTATAGAGGAGGGGATTGAAACCCAGATCAGTCACTTACCTTGACAATACTAAGTATCCAGGACCAGAAATCAAATGCAATTTCTCCAACACATTAAAAGTCCAGACTCTTTCCAAGATTGTAAATGATGATGATGATGATGATAGTAATAAAAATCAGCAACCTAGAATTTAATAGGGCCTGTAAATTTGAGGTGGTCTCACCTGCCTAGCGAAAAATCCCAGGCTGAGTGAGCACTGCTGGTAATCTTTATCTCAAAGCCACCGTGAGTCAATATACCACAAAACCTCAAATATTCAGAAAGAACTGTCAAATAACTGCTATTTCCCCTACTATCTATTTTCAGAAGACAGTAACTTTCCTTTCTCGGTAGGTAAAATGAGAAAACTTTGCAAATAACTAATGCTGAATCAATTGTTCTTTTCTGTTGCTTTGTACACTACTAGGTCTAAAAACTCTCAGAGAAATTCTCTAGGCTTTATCTGCATCTTTTTCCTGAAAGTCAGGCCCACGTTATAGGAGTTTGCCCAAGTTACTTAACACAAGGTCTCTCTGAAAATCAGAAATGAAACTAGGGTCTTTGTCTCCTAAGCACAAGGCTGGCCATACATCTAGGTGGAAAATATATATATCTAACTTTGCCTAATTTTCATGATTTCTATCCACCAAACAGGCTGTGATGTCCAGGCTTTCCTTCTGTGTAAATCACTCCAGACTGCATGTTGCTGTCTACAATTCTACATAGACCCTAACTGGTAGAAGACTTTGATCATTCTTTCATCTTTGTATAAAACCTCTCCATTCCCCACCTGATACTGTACTCTATAACCATTTATGTATTAGTTTCTTGTCTGTCTACATATTACAAGGTAAAATCCAAGGGGGAATGACTGTGTTTTGTTCACTGCTCTGATCCCAGTGCCCAAAACAGTGCCTGGTACTCAATAAACTGCTGTTAAGTGAATGGATACAATGAAAAAAGCGCTATGACAGAGACATGTGAAGGAATTATAAAGGGATAAAGAAGACCTATCTAATCTAGGGACATAGGGGGTGTGTCTGTGTGTGTGTGTGTGAGAGAGAGAGAGAGAGAGAATATGAATCAATATTCTTATTCACTCTGTAAGACAACTTAAACTAGGCTGGGTTAAGTACCCCACCTCTGGGTTTCTGTAGCGCCATCTATATGCCTCTACTCTTACACTTACTTGTATGACATTTCATTTATCTGTCTCTCTCCCCCACAGCATATTTGATATTTACAAAAGGTACTATGTTTTTATCTATAGCCTAAATGCTTAGCATAATAGTCACAAAATAAAGCTCAATAAATGTTTGTTGCCTGAAAATAACAAACAGATGACTGGTTATAAAAACAGTGGTAGCCTAGGAAGGATAACAACTTTAAGCTACTATCAGCCATAGACTCTACATTGCCTAGCCATGTGACCTTGGGCCAGCCACGTAATCTCTCAGAACTTCAGTTTTTATTTTCCCCATAGTGGTTCTACTGAGATTAAGTGAGATAATACAATATATGCACAATAGTTAACTTAGCATCTGGCATATGACAGGTTTTAACTATACCACACCATCTACATTAGGAGCCATTATCATGAGTGGGACTGAAGCACTTTGGAATAGACTGGTAAGAGAAGGAACGGAGGACATGAGATCACTGGGGAGCTTAGTGAAGCACCTCTGAGAGTGGACAAAATCCTGGGAGACCAACAGGGTTGGTCTCACCTCAGTCTCTGCATTACAGTTACTGGTACCTGAGGAGAGAGACTCTGTGGCTTAGAAACAGGCAAGGGCATATCGTGACTGTCAAAGGGGAAAAGAAAAACAGCTTAGGACTGGCACTGATCTTGAACTAGGACACCTCACTGTAGATAAAAGAACTAAGAGAAAAGTTTTTCATTAAGACCCTGACATGTCAAGTGCAATATTAATGGGCTGCTTCCAAAGAGCAGATGTCAAAGCAAATGCCCTCTGCTCCTGGTGGCTTTGAAGTGGACAAATTGTAGTGCATTCTGATGAGGAGTTAAGCCAGTCAAGGCCTCATATAAAATGCTTGAGAATCCCAAGTGACAAATCATACTAAGCAACATAGAGGCACACATGACATTTGCTTCTGCAAACTAAGCAAAGCTCTCTCAGAGATAACATCAAGCCAGTTTCTGAGCAGTTTGCTTTGCCGGAGTTGCTGCTTAGGTTCATCTTTCCTTTTGAAAAAGATAAGAGGTAAGTGCTACAGTAGCTGCAACAAGGTGGAAGTGCTGAGCTATAGGAATGGATATCTTGTAAAGTCAATGGCATTCAAAACACTAACAGTGGACATTTGCCGGAGGAAGGAAAAAGGAATAAGGACTGTGAAACTAAAGGCAGATGCAAGGTCAGACAAGGAGGGCAGAAGGAAGAGGAATCTGAATAAGGAGGAAGAAAGACATGGCTCAGAGCTCAACATTCAAAGTCGAACTATTTTACAGTAATTGAAATAATCCAGCCATCTTCCAACCCAAGAGAAAACACCAACATAGGCTAAATTAGCACAGGAATATCATAGCTGGCAATTGTAATTATAATGGAATTCATCTGTCTTAGGATTCGTTTTCTATTACCTAGTAGCTATGATTTAATTTTTTCAAGTCTAAAATTCTACTTCACGAAAAAGAGATAACCCTTGAAGTTCAGAGCACTTCTCCACTTATAGCATAGTGCTAGACATAAAAGAGATTTTTAATAAATAGGTTGTCTTGTTAACATATGTTGATTTCCTATTTTTGGTCTTTTTCCTCTTTCTCACCGCAATTTCTCCTTCTGCCTCTGCTCTGGTTCCTGCTTGGCCCTCCTGGGAGACTTCAGGGATAAGAGATTTCTGAGCACAATTCAAAATTTTTAGAGATGCCCAGTAGAGATAGATGTTAAAGAAGACGTAAAAAGATGTACTTGAAAATGAAATAAATTACATCCAATACCACAGAAATACACACAAACACACAAAAGAATACTATAAACAATTACATGCCAACAAATTGAACAACCTAGAAGAAATGGACAAGTTTCTAGAAACATACAGTCCACCAAATCAAGAAGGAATGGATAATCTGAACAGACTGATCACTAGAAGTGAAATAGAATCTGTAATTTAAAAAAAATAAATAAACCTCCCTGCAAACAAAAGTCCAGGACCAGATGGCTTCACTGGGGAATTCTACCAAACATACAAAGAGCTCATACTGATCCTTCTCAAACTCTTCCAAAAGATTGAAGAGAATACTCCCAAACTCATTCTATGAAGCCACTATCACCTTGATACCAAACCAAAGACACAACCAAAAAAAAGGAAAATTACAGGCCAATATCTTTGATGAAAATAGATGCAAAAATTCTCGACGAAATATTAGCAAACTGAATCCAACAACACATAAAGATCATACACTATGATCAAATCAGATTCATCCCAGGGTCACAAGGATGGTTCAACATATACAAATCAATCAATGTGATACACCACATCAACAGAAGAAAGGACAAAAACCACATGATCTTCTCAATAGATGCAGAAGCACTCAATAACTCCAGAATAAGATGAGAAGAGTTAATGCCCCAGCACATGTACTAGGAGGGAAAAGACAATATCCAGAGAGCAGAGGACAGAGAGAAGGAGGGGGAGAGAGAAGGGGGGGAGGGGGAGGAGAAAGTAGGGAAGGGGAGGAAAGGGGAAAGGAGGAGAGAAGAGAGAAGGAAAAATTAGAAAATACAGGAAGGGTGATATGTGGATAATCCACAGTTAGCTAGAGTCTTCTTTCTCCTCAGAGGCTCCCCCTATCATTAACCATTTATTAAACCTGTTTTACAAGCTTTATAGTCATTTCATCATCACCATAACTCTACAAAGCAGGTTTTATCATTATCCCCTTTGGACAAAGGAGGAGCCTAGCAACAGTCTCTGTCCCCATACCTTGTTACTTCATATTCATATTGCCTTAGAAGAGAAGCAGCAAGGAGGATAATGAACTGGCCTTAATATCAGACATTATCTACCTCAGAATGCAAGCTACAGGAGAAAACACTGCTCTCTCCCCTCTTAATTTCAAATATGTCTCTCTAGAGATTAACTCAGTCAATAAGTTCTGAACGGCCCCAGGGTAATACAGTCCATACTGGATGAATCCAAGAGTACAACTGAAAACACATCCTTAGAAACATAATCAATATAAGATTATGCAGTAAAGTTATCCTAGGAAATACATTTCTGTCTTGTCATCCAATTTCAGCATGAATTCCATCGTAAATAAAATCCACCTTCCAGTAACTAAAACATAGATTATACTAGGTAACATTCCTAGGAATTACTGTCAGTTAGGGGAAGGGGCAAATCAGTAAATAGAATAGTGTTAGAACTTGGGTATTATGGTCATATTACAGTATCAACCAGAGTTTGGCTTTCACAGGGTTAACTAGTCAAAACCTTTTCAAAATTGGCCAGATCTATTTGGAATGTTTCCCACTACAATTTTCCACCCTTGCCAAGAAAGGTCCCATTAAATGCGAGGGGATAAAATTTGCTGGTTATAGCATGTTTTCCTCTGAGCAGATTAAGAGCTGTTCAATAGAAGTATAATAGAATGTGTAAATCTAGTATGACTTGGGAGCAGTGTATCTGACATTGAAGATACAGAGCTGTCATACTGCAGATAACCTGTACGTTGAGCAGTAGAAATTCCAGTAGAGATAATGCATCTTCTGACGATAAAAACAGATTTAAGCCAAAATAAAACACCAAACCCCTCATAAAAACAGCCACCAGCAGCCACCTTTTCAGCATAAGTTAAAAATTCAGTAGGGATCATTGCCAATTAAACAGGCAGCCTTGATACTTAAGCTATAATGTGATAAATAAAAATTAATCCTGATATGAGTCTTGTGATAGGGAAGTATGTAAGCAGAATATCTTCTGTTCCCTTTGGGCAAAGAAAAAAGTCAGTTGACTTTGGTTTGTAAATATAAACCTGGACAACTGAATTGGCTTCTCCATCTAATGATTGGTCACTTACAGCAATCTGTTTCCAGAGAAAACACTTCTCACTGACTTTGAAGGTATAGAAAGTTCTGGAAAACAAGGATACCTGCCAAAATTATCAATTCTATATTTCTCCTCGTGTCAGATTATATAACTCATTTACCTACCCTCCCATTCACATTAACACTTAAATGAGAATTCACGTGGAGAAACATTTTCTACTACTTTTGTGCTAATTTTCTGTTTTCCTACACAATCCATGCTTCTTGAATGGTTTCTAAAAATTCTCTTGAAGTGTTTGCTTTTGCACCAAGCAGTAGAAGAAATTTTCATTCCCAGACTCCAGAATGAAATTTTCCTAAGGAAGCCCAGAAGAGCTACTACTGCTCCTAGCAACCTCTTCATCACCTAGTCTTCTATGAGATGAATAATCATCTGTGAATCCATAGCCTCAGTGGCTACTATGGGAGGACATCTATGTGCCATTTACATGCAGGACACAAACAAGGCTGCTGTAAATCATGGAACCCATTTCTGATCCTTTACCTTAGCAACTGCCAGACTGTACACTTACACACACTGAGATACAGAAATGTGTAAATCTGAGAATGACCATATCAAAAGCATTACCAATATTCCAGGGGCCAAAATTCTCCTTTCCAACTGAGTAAGATACTCAGCATTAAAAAAAAAAAAAAAAAAAAAGTAGCGTTAAAACATGTTTACAAGAATAGCAGTCTAAAGAAAGAGATTAAATTGATGGTTCAGACTGTCAATATTATAATAGAGAAACAACAAAAAAAATTACTAAAGGAAGAGCAAACCTTGGCTACTACATGAATACTAAAATAATCAATGTCCCCTAAAGTGAACTTCTCAAGAAGAGCTATAAAAACCAGTGAATATTAGCATGAATATGCATGTCAACACAGTTGCTATACAAAGCCCTCCATCCTTGAAGCTTTTATCTACAATATCCAAGATACCGGACTTCAGGCTCCTCTACAGAAGATAATCTTCTACTGGCATCATCTACCCGAGTCAGTATATACTAGACGGGGACAATAATGAATTATATCAGGTATTATACTGGTGTGGCAGACGACTGGTTGTCCCTTCAATTTTTTTCTTTCCTTCTTTATTTTAGTAATATAACCCCTTCCCCAGTTCTGCCCAGACATATGCCTACCCAGTTGGAGACTACATTTCCCAGCATCCCTTATAACTAGGTGTTGCTATGGGAGTAGCTAAAAGCATATAAGCAAAAGTCATTTGTATACCTCCTGCTTCACAGCCTTAGAGATGAAAATGCCTGAGCTATACACCCTCTCTTGCCTCCTTCCCGTGGGCTGGAATATAGAGGCAACAGTGATCCACGTGTGACTACGCAGATGACGGGCATTCCTAGGTCATGATGGAGTCATAAGATGGAAGGAATCAAGGTCCCTGAGGTAGTCCATGAAGCAGAACTGCCTTATCCAGAGAAATCAAAGAGGAAGAAATTTCTGTACCATGTAAACCACGGTATTTTGGAGTCTCTTTGCTATAGTACTATAGCCCATATCCTAAGTGATATCATTAAATTGTTTAAAACTAACTTCTCTGGAATCAGACAGACTGATTTTGAACCTCAGCTTCCATGTTACTAGCTGCAGACCTTTAGGAGAGTCTCTTAAACACTCTGAGCCTCAATGCCTTCATCTGTAAAATGGTGCTAATGATGTATTGAGGGCACTGTAAAGATTAAGAATGCAAAGCACTTAACAAAATGTCTCTCTCAATTTAATTGCTTAATAAATATTACCTATAGCTATATAAACAGTGGTTCAATAAGATGGAAAAATGAAAGAAATTCTGTCAATTAAATTAATAAATGGGAGTCTATCTGGCTACCAAGAAACTCAAAGGAGAGAAAGCTTTAAGATTTCCATTCACTTTTGTGCTTTTACTGGGAAACTTCTTGAAGGACCACATTTCATTGCAACATGTTGCAAATAACATGGAAGTCCTGTTCTGTAGAAATATGTTAGAAAAAGAATCTCCAAATGCATAGGTGATTCTGTTCAAATTAAATAGGATTCCATAGAATATGCAGATGAGAATAAGTCAGTGAAGAACTGACCTGCTTAGATGGCAAATTATTAGCACAGGTAAACGGCTTCCAGACACCTGAAAGATAAAAATTTACCACAGGAGCAACCTAAGAAGAGTCTGCTTTTCCAAAGGTCAAGCCCTTGTCAGAATGCAAAATTCACGGCAGATAGAAAAAACAGGAACGTGTTGTTCAACTAGGACTGGGATGGCTGCATTATTTTTTTTTTTCTTTTTGCCAATCTCCAATGCCAGAAGGTGCTCCCCAGAAGCAGAGAGGGGGAAAGAATACCAAGACTTAGGGGTCCCTTTTCTCCACATCCTTGCTAACTTTGGTTTTTTGTTGGCTTTTTGAAAATAACCATTCTGACTGGTGTGAGGTGATATCTCATTGCGATTTTGATTTGCATTTCTCTGTGATTAGTGATCTTGAGTATTTTTCATGCATCTATCGCCATCTGTATGTCTTTCTTGGAAAAATGTAGTCAGGCCCTCTGCGCATTTTTAATCAGGTTGTTTTTTTCTTGATACAAAGTTCTGTGAGTTCCTTATATATTTTGGATATTAACCTCTTATCAAATGTATCATTTGCAAATATCTTCTCTCATTCAGTAGGTTGCCTTTTTATTTTGTTGAGGGTTTCCCTTCACTGTGCAAAAGCTTTTTAGTTTGATATAGTCCCATTTGTTTATTTTTGCTTTTGTTGCCCTTTCCTGAGGAGACAGATCCAAAATTATTGCTAAGACCAATGTCAGTAAGTATTTGGCACATGTTTTCGTGTAGGAATTTTACGATTTCAGGTCTTATCGTCGTCATACATTGTTGGTGGGAATGTAAAGTGGTGCAACCACTACAGAAAACAATACGGAGATTCCTCAAAACATAAAAATAGAACTACCATACACTCCAACAAATCCCCTTCTGAATAGTTATCTGAAGAAAATGAAAATGCTAATTTGAAAAGATATATGCATCCCTGTGTTTATTGCAGCATTACTTACAATAGCCAAGATACAGAAGCAACCGAAGTGGTCATTAACAGATGAATGGATAAAGAATATGTGATTGGTATTTTTATATCACAGATGACATATATATGTCATACAACTCAATTTGACAGAAAAATTAAATAAAATGGAATTTTTAATTTAAATATATATACACACACATATATATAATAGAATATCACTCAGACATAAAGAATCAAATCTTGCCATTTGTGAAAACATGGGCAGATCTAGAAGGCATTATGCTATGTGAAATAAGTCACACAAAGACAGATACCATATGACTTCACTTATACTTGGAATCTAAAAAACAAAACAAAACATAACAGAAACAGAATCACAGATACAAACAACAAACTGGTGGTCACTGCCGGGGGTAGAGTTGTATGAAATAAGTGAAGGGGATTAAGAGGTACAAACTTCTAGTTATAACATGAATAAGTCAGGGGATGTATTGTACAGCATAGGGAACCCGGTCAATAATATTGCACTAACTGTACGGTGACAGATGGTTACTAGACTTACCATGCTGATCAATTCCTGATGTTAATAAATGTCAAATCACTATCTTGGATACCTGAAACTAATACATTCTTGTATGTCAACTATACTCCCAATAAAAAGTAAAAAATTTTAAAAAGAATTTCAAGTCTTAGAAATGAAATGATACTGAGAAACACTGCAATAAAGATACGAAAACATTACCCAGTGAGAGTTGCCGGACCACAGCAGCTCACAAAGTCTAAACAGTATTATAACACCACCAATCCTGAAACAGCCCTCCTCTTCCTAGTCATTGTAGCAAGTGGCTTACTAAGTCTCTGTCTATGGGGCCTTGTTTCTGTCAGAGAGAGGCATCTAGGTGACAAACTCTAGCTTGAGCTGTGTCCTGTGGTTACATAGGCAGCAGCATTACCCCTGGATTTCTAACTGGCAGTGACTTGTCAGAATTACACAAGCTGCCGTTGGCAATTGTCCAGTTAACTAAGCATAAAATGGTTTAGGTATCCCCAGAAATAACATAAGGTAAAGCAGTTCTGGGATGTGCTAGGAAACCATGAGTAAATACTGTTTTTCATGAGATTTGTTTGATGGTCCCATTTTTTGATACCCACCTATAAGCTCCTACCTGACTTAGCTTCCTGCCAGTGGACTACTCTTGACGTCTAGCTTATCCTATGTCCATTAAAGGAAGGAGAACACTTTTACTCTTATTTTGAATTGAAAAATCACTTTTATCATTTTCATTTAGTCTCTGTTCATACTGAAGAAGATATAGGAGCCACCAAGACATCAGATACCAAATAATTTCTGTCAAGTGTCCCTTTAACTGCCGTCTAACAATTCTACTTTTCTTTCTGGAATGATATGCCCCCACATTCACCTTGTCTCTCCTGTGTCAATTTTTTTTTCTTTTTTTTTTGCCTTCACATTAACACATATAATTTTTGCCCTCCACCTACTATTAAGCAAAATGAAACCAAAAACCCTGTTGGGTTAGTAGTAGTGAGAGTTATGCGGTCAGAAAATTTGGCCTGATCCCCAAATTTTCCTGTATAATCTTGAGCAACTCATGCAACCTCTGTATGTCTAGTTCCTTCCTTTTTAAAATGAGAGTGATAGTAATAGTACCTACACCACATTGGGTTGTTGAGAAGATTAAGTGAGATATTACATGCACAGCACCAGGCAATGTGTTTGGCTACATTATTCTAAACATTCTGCTTTACCTAAACATTCTGAGCAAGCAGGGTGCTCTGAAAACTCTGAGAACCACCAAGCTCATCAGTGGTGAGCTCTACCATTTTCCATTTCATGCATCTCTTTCCTACTGACTCCTTCCTTTCTTTCTTATGCCTTAGTCCTGTTGGCCTCAATTAGATCTGATTGTGACCCTCAGTGGTGAAGAGGCCGACCGTGTCCTGAAGATGATGTAAACATCAGCCTGCTCAGTGCAGCAATGTTGCTCTCACTGTGTCCAAGAACGTGCACTCAGACAAAAAAAAGAAAAAAGGTTCCCAGGAGGGAAGCTGAAAGCTGCTTGATAATCCTCTTCCTGATCATCAAATTCTGTCAAAAACCACTTTCTGTCCTTTGGAAGGAGGCCTAATGGCAAGTTGGAATTACCAGCTATAGGTCCAAGCCCAGTTTTGCCAACTAGTACTTTAATATGTCAGTTGGGTGGTTTTGTCCTTTAAAAAGGGAGAAGAAATCAATGGAAACTACACGAGCCAACAGTTTGAGAAAAGGTATAGAGAAGAATGGAGGTAGCGTGTGTTGGAATGGTGAACTGTTATAATGATCACCTCTAGGGACACTCACTGACATCCATCTGTTCCCTGGGCTGCCTGCTCCTGCTTCACAGGGACAAATTCCTCTTTCCTGAGAAGACATTTGAGTGATTTGAAACTTGGTATAAAGGCATCCCGTCCCTTCTGTTTACAGAGAGGGAAATAACTTTTAGGAAAGGTAACAGGCTACTTGTTCAATTTTAAATGGCTAGTAAAAGTGTTATATTTTACAAAGGAAAAAATTTAAAAATCCAAGAAACATCTTAGGGATCATTTGTATGGATCAGAGGTCTGTTGGATGAAAGCCGCTGTGATTTCATTCATTCACTTAGTCTTCACTTTTGTCTCTTTTCATTGCATAGACATTCTTTTCTGAATCACAGATCTCCAAGTCATTCTAAGTTGCGTGTGGCGGTAAACAAGTAGGAGGCACTAACAGTAAAGTGATAGGCTTGAAAATCTGGTTAAGAAATTAAACTGTCTGCTTAGTCAGGTACGTATGTCAAAATACTGTAAAGCATAGGGAACTATATTCAGTATTTTGCAATAACCTATTTAAAAAAAGAATATGAAAAAGAATATATGTATGTATATGTATAACTGAATCACCATGCTGTATACCAGAAACTAACACAACATTGTAAATCAACCATAGTTTAAACACAGCATTTTCAACAACCCACAGAATGAGAGAAACTATTTACAAATATCTGATAAGGGGATAATACTTGGATTAAATTTTAAAAACTTCTACAAGTCAACAACAACAAACAACCTGATTATAAAATGGGCAAAAAACTTGAATAGATGTTTCTTCAATGATGTAAAAATGGCCAAGAAGCACAGGAAAAGACATTTAACATGACTAATGAGGGAAATACAAATCAAATATTACCTCACACTCATTAGGGTGGCTACTACCAAAAAAAAAGTAACAATTGTTGGCAAGGATGTGGAGAAAAGGGAACCCTTGTGCACTGCTGGTGGGAATGTAAAATAGTGCAGCTGCTGTGGAAAACAGTACGGAGGTTCCTCAAAAAATTAAAAATAGAATTACCACATGATCCAGCAATTTCACTTCTTGATATACACTCAAAAGAACGGAAATCAGGGACTCAAAGAACTATTTGTATACCTATGTCCATAGAAACATTATTCACAATAACCAAGGAGTAGAAGCAGCTCAAGTGTCCATTGATGGAAGAACGGATAAGTAAAACGTGGTATATACACACAGTGGGATATTATTCCACTACAGAAAGGAAGGAAATTATGACACATTCTACAACATGGAAGAACCTTGAAGACATGAGGTTAAGTAAAATAAGCCAGTCACAAAAGGATAAATACTGTATGATTCTAAAACTTATATGAGGTACCTAGAGTAGTCAAATTCGAAGAGATAGGAAGTAGAATGGTGGGTACCAGGCACTGGAGGAGGGAGGATGGGGTGTTAAGTGTTCAATGAGTATGAAGCTTCAGTTTTACATGATGAAAAGAGCTGTAGTGACGGATGGTAGTGACAGTTGCACAACAATGAGAATGTAATTAATTACTGAATTATACTCTTAAAAATGGCTAAGATGTTTTTTTGTTATGTATATTTTATCATGATTTTTTAAATAGCAAGGTTATCAAAAATAAGGAAAGTTTCAGAAGCCAGTACAGCAAGAGGATCTTAAGTAGACACCGCAACTGTCATATGATGTCCTGGATGTGTTACTTTGGAACAGAAAGGGGGCATTAGGTAAAAACTAAGGAAATCTGAATAACATATAGAATTTATTTAATGTTAATACATACCTAAATACTAACTCATCAACATACCCTACAAATATACCATACTAATATAAGATGTTAACAATAATGGAAATTGTATGTGAGATATATGTGATATCTCTGTGCTATCTTAATTCTGAAAACCTAAAACTATCGTAAAATATAGTTTTAAAAAATACCATTTTCCCTGGTTTTCACAAAGTGACCCATTTAAAACGAGCCCCGATTACAGCTCTATAGCTGACATTTGAATTGTTATCCATCCTGCTCGCTTAGTACCCGCCTCTGAGGAGCTTTAATGTGCTTCACTGATCATGTCTTTAATCTAATTAATCCCGAGTTCATCCACGTGCAGCTAGGGCAAGCAGCATTACAGAATCATCCTCCTTTTTAGACTAGGAGACTGAGGCACAGAAAGCTTATGGGTTGGCCCAAGGTCAGGCAACTAACTTGATGTCAAAGCCAAGAGAGTAACCCTATTGTCCCCATTTCCCAATTTAGCATCCAAAAACACTGTTCCCACAGAGTTTCAGAATGTACAAATGCAACTGGAAGACTTCAAGAATGTGACCAAAGCTTAGCTCTCTCTCTAAATAGCACAGATGCACTCGCTCCAGATTCACTACTGAAAGGAGGCCTCCAACTTTGTGCCCTGAAGATTCCCCCCAAGAACTATTCTCCTCTCTGTCCCAAGTATTGCTTGCCTCTGCATCGTAACTGCTCAACAAACGGACATCCGCTGAGTGAATTAAGGAATACATGTAAGAATGAATGAAATGAATGAGTTCTCAAAATCAAGGGACATCAGTGGATTCTGCTGAGAATAATTCCTGCTCCAAGTTTACCTGGTAGACTGTCTCGCAGCACCCCAATCCTCGCCTACATACCCTTTATTGTAATCAACCAAATTATTTCCTAAGACCTGTGTCTCTCTCTACATCTCCCTCCCCTTCTCCCTCTCCCTCCCTCTCTCTCTGTATCCATAAATTCTTTCACTTATGCCATGTTTTTGAACTAATTACATGCGGTGATTACACCAGCAGGTTATGCTTTTGTTATTACATATGAAGATTCCCTTCTATGGCTTTCAAAGCACTAGTGCTTCCTCATATGTAGATACTTTTCTCATGGTAAACTGAGTTACTGTCCTCATTCATACATTACAATTGTACGGATGGTCCCTCTTCATTTTTCATTTGACATTAGTGTTAAATACTTGACCTTTGTTTCCTTGCTATCCAACTAGCCAGAGAGTTCAAAAGCTATTAAAGCCAATGCTTAAAAGCAGGAGATGCATTACATATTTAAACAACTATTCCTTAAATAAATCCTTCAGTGATGCAACTTATCACCCCATTGTTTAAATTTAATTTGGATTTTTGAATGAGACATTTTCCAAAATGTAGGCGTACCTATAGTCTGTGAGCCATAACAAGCTGCATTTCCCTACTACTATTTTTATGTTCCCTTTGATTTAAACATTTTAAAATTCCCAAGCACAGCGCTCCTGTGTGTTTTAACTGCCACATATCATTTGATTATCTACAGCTATAAGCTGTGTTTCTATTCTAAAGCACGATCGACCCTGATTGTAGGTAGTTCGTACCAAAGTACATGAGGATCTGGGTAGCATGAATAGTCAACTTTTGGAAAGTAGCTTTAAGATGGTAAGGTATCTCAAAAATGTAATTTGAATGTCTTCACGATTGAGCACTAACCTTTATGCTTAATTTAGAATGAATGCCGGGGCAGAGCTCTTCTTCCTCCAGGGCACCTAGAAGACTGCTGACACTCAGTGTACATTAAAAGCCCTTTAACTATCAGTGCAGTGATGGAGTAGGAAGACTGACAGTCAGGGTTAGGACGGGTGTGAGATTTCTAGCACGGCTGGCATAAAAAAACAAAACAAAACAAAACTGATACTCAACTCCCTCATGAGGAGGAAACAAGGCATTCTTTAGTTCCTTAAAAATATAATAGAGCATGATAAGGGAGAGAGATGAGGCATCTTATTTTACTAGAAGAGGAAGCTAGCTGACTACTATCTTCCACACCTGAAAACTTAAGATACTTGCCCACCCATCCCCTATTCAAACTACATACTTGTATTTGCTTTCCATTCTGCACAACACATTTACCTATGACTTGCAAATTAGGTAACTACCCAGTCATACATCAATGAAATAAGTGCATTCTTTTCAATGAAATTTGTAAAGTTTGCTCCGCAATCCCACTCCTCTGCCTCCTATCAAAGTGGCCAAGTCAGATTTCATCCTTCTTTAGGGCAGAGATCACATCTATGGTATGATCCCTGTGCAGCGATGGCACCCACTGAGGGCACAAATACACATTCACATAATGTGGTTTGAATTCTAAGGAGAAGCTAAATTCCACTTCATCATTCCGACCCAGATCTGGGTGCTGACATTTCTAAATAGTAGGAGTATGAGCCTTTTACTTACTGTCTCAGGAACCAAGAACCACAAGTTAGTCATGCACAAAACCTTCTTCCAGTATAAATCTCTATCACCATTGCCAGTAGTTCCATAAAGAACTCAAAGCTCAGGAATTCCTCAAAAAATATGCTTTGTATTATTTCCTTCCTTTATCTACAACAGCCTTCTCCATTTGGCTCCTCAGTATTCACACTACAGAACAGAGTTCAGGTTTCTTATCTTAGTTAGATGTCTCTTGAACATTCTTCTATTACCCCGGCAAGTATTCCTTGTGTTGGAATCACTGGCTTATGTACCAATCTCCCCACTACTTTGTAAACTCCAGATATGAATTATCTTTCAACTCTGAATGTCCAGTGCATAGCACAGTGCCTTGAATAGTGCATCACTAAACAAATGTGAAATAAATTACCATGCAAAGAGAGGGGGAACATGCTTCATTGTAACCTATTCTCCTAATCCAGGCCAGAATGGTTAAACATGTTTCTCTTTCTCTCCCCTCCTCCATCTCCCCTTCCCCTTTCTTTCTCTCTCAATTCATGTTGAAAGATTTGGCACCATTAGTGACTATATAAAGTCAAGCCTGGGACTTGGATTGGACGCAAATGGTCAACTAGGTGCTTTTAGTTGCAAGTGACAGAAAACAGAACTTTTAAGTGGCTTACAAAAGAATTTCTTGGATCATATAATTAAAAATTCCAAGTAAATAGGTCTGCATTGATGACTCAAGCAAGTATCCAAGATCCTCATTCCTTTTGACTTCACCCTCTGCTTCTCCTCCATTTCAGATTTGTCTGTCACGATCATAAGATAGATGGCTATAGCAACTCCAGAACTTACATTCACATAACTCTAAGCCCACTGACAAGAGCACACATTTTGTCCCAGAGGTACCCATGAAAGCCTCATTGAATCTCTTTTACACTAGTTGGGTCATATGCCCATCCTTGAACTAATAATTGATGCTTAGGAGAATACAAGACTCTAACTGGCTTTGGCCTAGATCATGTGCCTACTATAAGCACATGGCTGAGAGTGGGAAGAGGTGATCTACAAAGAGTAAATAAAGATATGGTTTCAAAATGAAAGGTGAATGAATTCCAGATGGCAAAATAATCAATGCCCAATTAATATACACAAATAAAAAATACCTAAAAATTCAATCAAGGAAATACACGGTTGCAAATTAAAATAGCTGAATGGAATTACATTATATCAACATTATTATATGCATATGAGAAGGGGGAAGCACACACATTAAGGCACTTTCTTGATTCCATAAACTCATATCTTATATGCCTCAAAGACTGGAAAAATTTTACCTCCCATGGTACACTGAAGTGTTTTTACAATGCCTTCAAAATGCACATGTGAAAGGCGGGGACTTGCCTTACAAACTTAAAAGACTACTAGAAAATAACCTAGCAATTTACTCAATAACATAAATGGAATTACCTTGGTTGTAATATTGAAACACACACAAGATTGCTTATTTGTAAACAGCCCAGAGGGTATGGTTTTCATATGACCTTAGAAAAGGAAAGATAATATTTATACAGGACTTTCTATTTTATAGACAAAGTAAGAATTATATTGCTCTGTGCTTTAAATATGTGGAAATTTTAACAAAGGATCTTACAAATAAGTATGCTAAAGCTCAGATTATCTTTAACAAGACAGTATCTATCTTTATTCAATAACCACTGAACTAAATAACTGAGAGCTTTATTTTTTGAATTTTTGGTGATTCAAAATCTCTTTCATATAAGAGCTTTAGGTCTGAACAAAATAAACTTCCGTTGTTACAAACCACTGCATCAGTGAGCATCTCTAAAGTGGTTTACCAAAGAACAGAGGGAAGAGATTGAGTGGAAATGAAGAAAACATACAGGGCAAACAAATGGTGATACTGCCTTAACTTAGTAAATTGTATTTTGGCCATAATAAAATAATCAGGCATACAAATATGAAGGTGAAAATGTTATTTGAGGATTTACAATTGGAACAAACAATATGGTGTCATTCTTCAATAATAATCTGGCTCAAAATATAACCAAAGCAGCAGCTTAAACTTCATCCTGAAAAAATGACTAAAGTCCATGGGAATACCCTACAGAAAAGATACTCAAATGATAAGCATAATATGAAACTTGAAATTGCACTTTAGTTAGTATATCTCTCTCATATGGAAAACTGAGGTCCAGATCATCTAAGAGACTTGCCTAGAGTCACACAAAGTATAACTCCTAAATCACTGGTTTCCAAAGTGGAGCATGTTTACTCTGTGGTAATAAAAGAGTTCCACAAGGGAAAGGAAAAAATATTAAATGCCCATAATATTTTTTGTGTTTTATCATGTATGAAATGTGTTTGCAGAGCTATGTGCACTCAAAAATTTTTTCTGATTTTTATGCCCAGTCAAAATCATTTGTAGACCACTATCTTAAAATTATAACCCAGACACGGACCAGTCTTTCCCTCATCACCCCTCTAAGCCCTCCTCCAATCCAGCCATATCTGCTCCTGAACACATGCAACTCTGTCAATCAACTGAACACACACCCTTTCTCAGCTGGGGATCAGGAATCACAATTATCTCAGCCAGGATTTTTAAATTCTTATTTCTTTATCTGCATGCTTCAAAATGTCTTCATTCTTCCTTGAAATACACAGATTAAAAAGAAGAAAGAAACCCAACTATTAAGGTAACACTGCTTCCTCTGCTGTGAATAGTCAAAGGAAATAAGAACTTTTAATAAAATATAAACAATAACCTAAAACACCTCTTTCACCTTACCGAATACACAATACAAAACCACCTTTGAGGATTCTTTGAAAGAGATATATAGTCAGTATCTGACATGCTAATTGAGTTATCAGTCCTCAAAGGCTGATGAAGAGTGAATCAATTATCACATATACTTTTTATTCTGCAGCCTATACGCTGATAAACAACACTCAGGCCACCCTCTACTGGGCCTCTGCCCCAACATCCCTGAGACTGACACTCTACTGGAAGGGAGTTAATTTTGGTAAAATAAAAGTGTGTGGGAGTAGATCTACACTGATTACAACTTGAGTTTAAAAGTTAAATTTGGGAGATTCTGCAGCTTAGAGTTCCTTAAGGATGCAACATTTTCAACAAGGAAAAACCTCAAGACGTGGTAGAAAGAAGCAGTGACGATGGGGATATTGTACCCTCACTAAGTTTTAAAAGAGAAGCTCAAAACATACATGAGTCTCTGTTGAACAATTTCCTTAAAATTTATAAGGCAGGACAATCTTCAGATGAGTTATTTGGGCATTTCAGAAGTCTGCATTCCCTTGGATGATGATCAGAATACGCGGGTGTCCTCAATGCACTCCTCCTTATAACACAACAATTTAAGGCACAGGTTCTGGAGTCAGACTTTCTGGCTTTGAATCGTGGCTCTGACACTTACTAGCTGTATGACCACTGGCAAGTTATTTAATTACTCTAAACCTCAGTTTCCCTATCCACAAAACAGAGATCAAAAGAGAGTCTAACTAAGAGGTCTGCTGTGGTAATTAAATGATTTGATAAACGGTACCTGACATAAAGTACCTGATAAATTGTGGTTGCTGTGGTGGTGGTGGTTGGAGATGAGTGTCACATTAAACTTCCTGAGGATTGGAGTTGCCATCTAAAACACAGGATGACCAAGGTCTATCATTCTTTTACGCTATTCTTATTTAGCATTTGCTTGTCACTAAGTATGACACGTAGGGACTTGCATAGGAGAATTACATCAAACCAGACTACTGCCTTCAAAGAAAAGACTCTCATTTGGCTTCCTTATTACACTTAGGATTGGGAAAGGCAGCACTCACCTTAACTTCCACAGAACTGACTTAATTTCAACTTCCCATACAAACAAAAGTACGACAATGTTTTCCAATGCCCTATTTACCATTAACATGTATTCAACTGCTAAGGAGGACTGTGTTCTAATGGATGAAATATGGTATTTCCATTGAGTCCAAGGACCAGGAATATAATGACAACTCCTCTAGTTAGAACAGAGTTCCAGCTGCAGTGGGGCCTCTGAGGATTGTTGGCTCTACCAAAAGCCTCTCTGCTTCTTGGCCTTGACACTGGAGTCGCATTTCAAATTTCGAGTATCTTCTCATCACACAGTGTCTCAACTTTGGCACCTCTTATCTTGAAATGGGATGGTAACAGGGTTAACAGAAAGATGCCCCATACAAATAGGGAAGGGATATGAGTTCCAGTAATGTAGGTAACAAACACAACTTATTACACAGATGGCAGGTATACAGAGCAAGAGACTCAGCCCTCCTCCTGGTTGGAGCGGTAAGCTTCCTTGATCTTCAGGTCCTCTGAAAATACACTAATGTCCATGATACCAACTGATTGGGATTAGGAACCCATTTAGTCCTTTATGTAAGGCATCCTTTGCCCTTTTCAATACTATCTTGGCCATTCCTAATTATTCTAGAGACTCTGCTTACTTATCTGCTTGCCTACCTAGCCATAAGGTTGCAAATAAGAAAACAACTCAGTACATAGCTGCATGCTTCCTGCAAGGATGAGTAAAGAATAGCACTATTTCCAAGATTCAGTTTTTCACAGACACTCCCCTCACAGCAGGCCTAGGTTTAAGACCTCTCTAAAGTCTACACTTGTTAATAGTTTTTTGTTTATATATTTTTAGCAAACGAATTCTTTCTTCAACTAACAACTCATACTAAAATTGAATATAAAAAGAGATTAAAGTGGAGGTGCAGTGGTTGAAACAGACTGAGAGGCCCAAGGCCTTGCCTTTGGGGCTGTTTTGCACCCCCTATCTGCCAATCTCAGTTACCCCAGTGTATGGTGATGATTGAGAGTATATATTTGGAAGACAGAATGGCTAGATTGAACCCTGACTCTAGCATTTCCTTTCTAAAACATAGATTACAATGTGGGGAGATGGCTACGAATATCCTGGGAATAGGTAGAAAAAGAGAAAATGGGAGCCCCATGAATTCAAAAGGTCATTAATTAAACCTGGGACAGGCACTTAAAGTCTAACTCACCTTTTTGCCACAGGGTAGATAATTGGCCTTGGGCAAAAAATAATACTGGATGTCATGACAATTAGATAATACATTTATATGACTTATTTAAAGAAAAGAAAAAGAAAAAGTAAAACGTTGGACAGCAATTAGTCAGCAAGTGTCGGAATCTTTCAATGACAGTGGCAACAGGAGAGAAATACCAGCTGATAACATGATTGGCTTCACCAAGTTAAGGGCTGAGGCAGTGCTGAGATTCGAACAGAACGCAAGCCATGATGCTCAGGTTTAGTGACAAACCTTTAGAAAGGCTTAAGAAACACCCTGCATCTGGGAAAGATTATGCTAACGAGGTACTTTGAATTATGTCCATACATCATAATGCAGGCTGCCAGCTGTGAGAGCACATCTGGACAGCATGGATGTGATTCCAGTCAATCTCTAAGGGAACTATTATATCAAGGCAAGTGCCAGCTGAACACGTTTGAAGTCTATAACAGTCTTTGAATTTTAAGACGAACAGCCTGTTTCAGACAATAGGATTATCAACATACATGATAGATCTTTTCTAATTATTGCTACTTTGTCAGAGAAGATTTTTCTATGTATTGCACAAAAACAAAATCTACCACATTCTTTAGCATTCATTAAATCTGTGTGACCTTTTCTACATAGGCTTATGAATGGTAATAATTACCCAACAAAATAATTACCCAACGTGGCTCTTCCCTATCTTATGACATGACCTCAGAAAACGGGCCCTCGTCCTTTTCTCAACCAACACATACATATTTCCTAGATTGAGTACCACAAAGTTATACAGTCAATGCCCAGGGCTATCTTTAACACAATGCAAGGAGTATTAAGTCCTCTGGACTGGTATGGTCAACAACTATTTGAGGCACATGATGTGCAAGGTGGTATGTTGAGGAATCTAAAGATACCCTAGTTTGTAATGAAAATAAAATGAGCTACATAATGAGGGGCTCATAGAAAGCAGTGAAAGGAACCTTGGGGAATCTGTAGCTCAATTCCCTCATTTTTTTAACTTCCTCATTTTACAGATGAATAAACTAAAGCTCCTTGTTATACACTTGCTTAATGGCAGTACCAGGGCAAAGTCTGGGGTCTCTTGATTCTCATATTGATACTTTTTCTAGTACATCACAGTATGCTCAGCAACTTTGGGAAAGAGGAGGTAGAATTTACTTCTCAGTGGAGATCTGGAAAAGCTGCAGTGGAAAAGCTACCCTCTGAAGATTGTTCAGAATACGACAGGTAAAGGTGAACAAAGAGGCAAACACAGTAAGGAAAAGGAAGAGCAGAAGCGTTTGTGCATTCCTGGGAAAGCATGAGTCATTTCTGGAGACCCCAAAACAGTCTAGTTTAGCTAGAAACTTGCAGTTTCTTGACAAGGGTGCTGTTGGCATTTTCAGTGGGACAGTTCTGAAATGGTGTCTATTTCACTTAATACAAGATGCTTGGCATCCCTTGCTCCAGATCACTAGACACCCATACCATCCTCACTCATTGTGACAACCCAAAATACCCCCAACAGATTTCCAAACGCCAGCAGTCCCAGTTTAGAACCACTGAGCAAAAATATGGGTTGTCTAGAAACAGGAAGAGTATTTGAGAAGGCTGAAAGTAGGTTGGATTCAGATAATGAAAAACCTTAAAGAAGCTCATACCTTTTTCAATAGACTACAGGGAAACACTGAATGTAGGGGGGACAAGGCCTGTGTTATCTAAAGTTTCACGTGTTTCCAGGTGCATTCAGCATAGCTGAAAAGAAAACCAAAAGGTGTTAAATATATTCATCGCAAGCAGATGTTTGGTATTTTACAGGACACAAAAATACCTCTTTACTGAATGGCAGACTGTTCAAAACCTTAGCGTTATGAGATTATGTCAGCATTTTCATGAGAAACCCCTATTTTTCTAAGCATATGTATTTTCAGTTTTGGAGATAAGTTGGAAAACATCAGATTGGTTGTTTCTAAATTAAAGCAGAGACATTAGAAAAATATCCCCTTTAGTCAGAGACATTATGCCAAGATGCCATGTAAAGAATCAAAACAAGAACGTGAATCAACTTCTAGGGACATTCCAACCCCCAAAATTTTATGGAGTTCTCTCATATTTTGAAATGGCAAAGCAAAGCACCAGCCACTTGGTGACAAATCAGCACCTGATGTTGTACCTGATGGATGGCCCCCAGAAATTCCCTGGTTCTAATTTTCTGAAATGTACTAGTTTTCAAAAAAAAAATTGAAAATGTATCTTACTACAGAAACGTCCAGATGAATCCTGGGGAGGAAAATAAAACACACCAGAGTACATCTAGCAAGCTAATATTCTCCACCCAATGATCACCCGCCAAGGCCACTCATTTGACACCCAGCCACATCAGTTTCAGGACAATAGGATACACCCCAAGCACTATCCAGTCACCTTGTAAATGTATAATCTGAGTCAACTAAATACCACCTGAGGGACTGTTGTTCAGGGCAAAATCAACCCCAATACAAATAAATAAGTAAATACCTTGTCCTGAAGATCCTGAAAATAATGGTTAATTCGTTTCTTCTCATACCTATCTCTTGAGGTTGATATCATAGGGGTTAACATAATGGACTCTGGAGCCAGATCCCCTAGGTTTGAGCTGTGGCTACACCATTTACTAGCCGAGAGGCCTGAAGCATGTTCTGTCTCTGTTCCTCAATGACAAAAACAGAAATATCTACCTCATAGGGTTGTGAAAATTAGCCAATACATGCAAAACACATACATACTTACAGTACCTAGTACATAGTAAGTGTCAATGTTAATCATGATGATGATGATGATGATGATGTCATATGATGGGGAAGGTATCTAAAAATCAATGAAAATAGAATCTGGAAGGGACACTTCTCTATCTGATGTGAATCAAAAGGAAGGAGGGAAGGAAGGAAAGGCAGACCACAAATTATTCCAAGGGGACATCATAGGATTTCTACATTTTCCTTTAATTCCTTTACGCTTTGAAATGGGGCTTAGAATTCTTGATATCTAGAAAAGGGTCCTCTAATGGAGGCTTTCCCCATCTCAGTAGGGTAAATTGAGCCAACTGCTTTCCCTAACCTCTTTCCTCTCAAGAAAATGTTGATTTATTTGCAGGAGCTACTACGAATACTTTATAAAATGCTGTATTGGTTTGATTTTCAGTTAACTGACCAGTAAGTGCTGGGTCAAGATCCCTCTGACCATGCCAATGCACAGGGTCAGTTTTCACTGTGTACACTCCCCAACAAACATCAAGAAAACAAGGCCTGGCTGAAAATCAGGACCTGAATGGCCTCAGTAGATCACTAGATATTTGGAAAGAGTTTGATAGAGCTTTGAAATAATTCATCAAGATGATTTGCCATGAATGAGTGGCATTTTTCAGGAAGTATCCCTGCCTGTCATTCAGAAACAGAGGATAAGTGTTTTTAGGGAAGCATGGAGGAATGGAGGTCTCTAAGATCAATACCAGTGATACAAGTACTTTTCATTTTCAGTTCTGCTCAAGACCTTACAGACACTTTATTTGACTGCAGCTGCAACAATACACAAAGTACAGTGCCCTGTTCTCACTATTGCAAGTAAGCGGTCATTCCCTTAATAGTTTTTATGAGAGGGTCATGTGGTTATCCCACATAGACCAGAGAAATATCTAAAATACAAGTCATAAAAATATATTCAGGGTCAGTGTGTGTGTTTCGTATGTGTTTACAGTGGCCCTAACAAGGGGAGTAGGAGGCAGTGGCCTTTACTTACATGTGATTTCCACTATGACAGTGAATTTGTACCAAGAAAAGCACAAAGCAGAACATTTTACAAATATTACTGTATTAACAGTTCCTGAAGCAAAAGTTCAAATTGATTTTTCTTTTAAAATCCAGGGCAATTTAAAAGACTCAAAGGTCTTTTTTTTTCTTTTTTAATTGAGGTATAGTTGATTTACAATATTACATAAGTTACAGGTGTACAATGTAGTGGTTCACAATTTTTAAAGGTTATGCTTCATTTATAGTTATTATAAAATATTAGCTATATTCCCTGTGCTGTATTTATTTTAAACATAGTTGTTTGTACTTCTTAATTCCCTACCCCACCTTGCCCGTCCCTTAGTTATTTTAAAGTCTGTGCCTAATAACATTATATCTGGATAGCCTATGCATTTGTTTCTATTTTACATTATTTCTCTCAGTTTTTGATTACATTGTGTCATCTGGTCTTCTGAATATTTCTTTATTGAGTGGTTGATATCATAAGACTTCGGATTGTGAAGGAAAAGCTGGGCTGGTCTAACAAGATAACTCACAAGTCTAGGAATGTGGAGAGGCTGGGCTGGGCTAACAAGATAACACACAAATCTAAGTATTGGAATACTGATCTGAATTCTGCTAGACTAATTTGTAAATCTAGGTTAATTAGTGTTGGTTTGCTGTTTATGTGTTTTTGCTAGCCAGCTGGATTTTCAAAGATACATATCTGGCTTTGGAATGTTGGTTTGCTGCCTCCCAGCCTCCACTTTTGTGATGATAATGCTGCTAAAGCTGTTCCATGCCTATTGGCCGAATACCCCAAGCTTGTACTTTACCCTATAAAACCTCATGTGCACATCTTGGAGGTGCTCAGAGCTTCGGAGCAGAAGCCCCTCTGAGCCCGCCGGCGTAACACATCTGAGTACTCCAACCCTCCGAGTGGTGCTTGTTTCTTGACTGGCCTGTCGTTTCCATAACAGGATGGTGTTTCTTTTTCCCAGTGTGCTCAAAGATCTTACCTATTCTTCTACGGATATTTCTAATGAGAAAAGGGAAGGGAATCCAATTTCACCCACACAGGCACATACACACAGATGGCAGTACACTAAATATATAAGCTCTCTACAAATTGGTAATTGACCAAAACATAAGGTATTTGTTAAGCTGCTTGGGGGGCATGACAAACAGAATTCTATCTGCTTTGACATTAAGTGGAGCCTCAAATCACGTCTTTTCAAAATATACTTCACTAATTTTATTTAACAAATGTTGCCATAGAATATACTGTGTGATAGACACTGTTTGAAGCATTTTACCATAGTTAACTCACTTACTCATCACAACTCTATGTGGCAGACAGTATTACTATCATTTCCATTTTACAAATGAAGAAGAGAGAATGGCTTTCCTAAGGTCAGGTAGCTAGTAGGTCGCAAAGTTAGACTTTGAATCCAGGCAATCTGGCTCTAAAATCCAGGCTATTAACCATTATGCTATCCAACCTGGTCATAGTACAAGAACTGAAGACAAAATGAGGCTATAAATGTGGGACATTCAGGCTCCTTGCAGAAACGGAGCCAGGTTTCCATTATTTTTGTGATGTACAATGTCTTGTCTTTTGCCCCAAGACAAATTTTAGCTGTAGCTTCACTCCCATTCTCTCAGTGGCAAAATATAACCTTTCATTCTCTTACTCCTCACACAAAGGTTTTTTTTAATTGCTCTGCAAGTGACAGTCTTCTATCTCCCTCTCAAATTTTTCTTCCAGTTCTTTCATTTAAGTAACAACGGTGTTTAACCAATAGCCTGACTTATAAATCCAATCTTTTTTCCCCTGATACAGGTTTGGCTTGACTTTGTGAAAGCCCACTGGTTATCACAAGTGAGAGAATACCTGGACTACAAAGCAGCAGAACAACAACAACAGCAGTAATAGTACTACCAGATAAAAGTTTTAATGTACCATATTTCCCCAACACTGGCCCTGGACATGTTGCCAATATTTCCTTATTTAATCCTCACAAAATCCCTGAGAAAGCAAGGTATTATTCGAATACCACAGGCAAGGAAACACAGTTTAAAACAGTAAGCAACTTAACTCAAGTTGTCCAAGTAGTAGATTTGAACCAAGGTCTATCTGACTTATTGCCCATCATACTGGTTACCATCAGAACAAGTATTACACTGATTTTATATTAAACAAATGCTCAAGTGGTTTGCCACTTGTTGCTCAACCAGTACATGGCAGATGCAGGATTTACACTTTGGTCTTAAAACCCAAAGACCTGTGCTCATTCTATAAGATCTTAAGTCTGGTTTTAGGTAAATGGTTCATAACTTGATGTCTTTGATTACAGTGTTGATCTAAATTCAAGAATGTGGATCCTCTTGGGACTCAATTAATTAACTCAGCTAATTAATAATAGAGGGTAGAAGTGTCTGTGTGGTATGTATGCCAGAGCAAGAAGTGAGGGGGGAGTAAATGTAAATCACATTCTCTGTTATTCTAACCTGCCTATGGTGATGAAAATCACCAAAATGAATAGAACACTGAAGGGAGCCTGGTCTGACTTTTAGAATTTAGAAGAGGGAGTAACATTTCGCTTTTGTTCTGTGGACGAAAAATACTGCAAGCCATATTAGTAAACAAAGGATGCTGAAGCCATCAAGTCATCAGTGGCTGCCGCCACCCCCCAGTGAAGACAAGCCTGCAGCCTGGCCTCTGCAGCCACTCACAGTGGTGCACCCTGAGGGGACTCAGAATAAGAAAGGACAGGATACTGGCCCTAGATAGCTGGGTACTTGTCAAAGGAATGAATTCAGTGAGCCCAAATGTTTGCTTCCTCTCATACAGAGAAAAGTACTAAATTCTTTAACTTGAGACACCTGGTTTTCTTCAGTTTAACAAGTAATCTTTTAATGTTCCGACTACCTGGTCTTTGTTGTAAAACTCCTATAGATCCTGGCTCCTCCCCTACCTCTTCAGAGCAGTCCCTCAGAGAGTTCTGGGAGACTGTCCTCCTGGGATCAAAGGGGTTTGAGTCCTCAGAAATGTCCACCAAATAAAACGTAACTCTCAGCTTTTAGGCTGTGTGTTTATTTCAGTCGACAGTTTCATGAACCTTTTGGAGTTGTTCAGGGCATGTGTAGGAAGAAGAAGTAAAGTAGATCATGAGATCATCAGGGAGAGGATTACACTACTACTTAATGGAAAGACAGGCATATGCAAAAATAAATTTCTCTAACAATTTTCCAACTTTCTGCTTAAAAATCTTACCACGCACGCACACACTTTCAACAAAGTGCTAACACTCACAGGAGCAAATGCTACAGCTCAAAATGCAAATGTCTTTTCCATTACAATTCCTTTTTCAGTCACTCATAACTGCATCAACTATCCTGCATCTCAGCTAAAATAGTCTCTGTTTCACCTCAGGGCAAACACTGACTTTTTTTCCCTTTTCTGAAAGAAGTGTGAAAAAGCCCCCTTTAGCTATCTCTCAGTCACCGCCGGGAAAGGTGGGGAGGGAGATTTTTTATTATAATCAAATGGGGGAGAGGAAGAGAATGCAAAAAGAACTGTTACAGTTTCTGTGTCCAAAAGAGAGAGAGAAAAAAAAAAAAGAAGTATCTGAACTTTGAAACTCAAGATGACATACTTTGCCATGTTTGAAAAATTGGCCAAGAATAAGTTATTACCATTTTAGAGTGGCTTGCTGAACTAGCAGATCCCCTGTTCCCTGAATGGGAACTCCTAGAGGAAGAAAAAGCGAAAGGCCTTCAGGGAAGAGAATGTCACAAGAGAATGGAACAAGGGTTCAATTAATTCTCTTTTCCCAAAGGATGTGATTTTGACTCAGCCCCAAGGGTCCCAATCTATGCTGGCTGGCTGGATGTAGTACTGTTCATTTGAGCTGTCCCCAGGTCTTCACATTCTTTACTGTCCAGGCACATTTTTGTCGAGTTGGATTAATTGAACTCTGTATAAAGACAGAAGCATCTGATGGCAAGCCCCCATCATGTCATATACACTTTGATTCAAAATAACCTCTTTTTCAGTATGTTTTCTCTGTGGGTGTCTGTGTCTGTGAATGTTTGTGGGCTTTTACACAAATGTCTCACTTTAGACCTTGGAGAACAATTCGAGATAAAAGTCATCTTAATAGTATTTATTTTTCTATTATGCATTCTAGTTATAAAAGCAATCGATTTTCATCACAGCAAATGTGGGAAATATGGAAAAACATAAAAGAATAAAATGAGAATCACCAATATTCTGAGTACCCAAAGATGACTTTGGTATACACCCTTCCAGTCTTCTTTCTATACACATTCTCTTTCCCAAGAAGAGACTACTCTCTGCATACTATTTTGTAAACTGTTTTCTTATGTCGCCAAATGTGTTCCTTTCTTCTGTGTATAATTCCTTAGGTAAACTCACCCAATCTCATAGTTCTAAATACAATCTATTTGTTGATGACTTCCAACTTTCTATATCCAGCATAATGTCTCCCTCAAATCCTGGCTCATACATCAACAGCCTATACAACATTCCCCTTAGCTGTTTCATTGGCATCTTAAGCCACACATGCTCAAAACGGAGCTGTGATGTTTGCCACCCTCCGCACCAGCCCCCTTCAGTTTTCCCAATCTCACTAACACTAACCACCATCCTTCTAGTTATTCAACACCCCTCCCCCAAATTTTGATTCCTTTCATCCTCTCATATTCCGCATTAGATCCATCAGAAAACCTTGAGAAACCTACCCTGACACCCTGACTATTAGCCACCTGGAATCACCATCGTCTCTCACCAGGATTATCACAAAGCCTCCTAACTGATCTGTTTCTGCCCTTGCCCTCTTTGGTCTGCTGCCATCCTTGCAATCAGAATGTTACCACTGAAGCATAAGTTAGATCTTCACACTCTGGGTTCCATTTTCTCTCTTGGATAGAAGCCTTGACCAGGACCTACAAGGCCCTCTCCAATCTGGACCTCTGTACTTCCCCCAGGACCTCTGTTACCTCTCTTAATCTGTTCTTCTCTTCCACTTGTCTATATGTATTCCTCCTGGAACACACTGGCCTCATTACTATTCCTCAAATGCCCCAGGCACGCTCCCACCTCAGGGCTTTTGCACTTGAGGTTCCCCCTGCTTAGAATACTCTTCCCCCAGGTATCCTCACGTCTTGCTCCCTCACATCCTTTAGAGGAGGCATTCTCAGTGAGGTGTTCCCTGGACTTTTTATCTAAAATTTCATGCATACACTTCATATCCCACTTGCTTGAATTTTTTTCCTTTAGCTTTAACATTGTGTATCACATATTTTACTCATTTACCTTGATAGTGGTCTGTTGGCCCCACAGAAATGTAAGCTCTTTGAAGGCAGAGGTTTTTTTCATTTTTTAAAACAAATATATACCCAGCAACTAGAACAGTACCAGGCAGATGGTGTGTGCTCAGTAAGTATTTGGAGAATAAATTAAGGCTTACTCCATCTTCCCAAAAATGTTTATCTGGGCATTTTCTTGGACTAGGCCCAACTACCTCTGACTATTAAAGTGACTCTATGTCCTTCAAGATCATTCTAAAAGCCAACCAGTTCACATGAGGGTCTTTCCATTGTGTCACACAATATTTAGGGATTTATTTGGAGACAGCTTAAATACAGGTTATCCTGAACAAGAAGTAAGTTGGATGAAAAGCACTAGAAGGCAGCTCTTTGTTACCTGGTGCCTCGCATCACACTCCTTCCAAGTGATACATTTTCTGGTACACTCCAACACAAAGATACACAGGTCAATCTGTTTGATGCTATTTTGCTATAAAAATCCACAATCATTTGTCACCATGTAGACGTCAAATGTGGGTGAATACTGGGGAAGAACTACAGATATGCAGAAAATCACATAAGTGGGGGTTAAGATTTAGTTTGAACAACAATCTCCTTTGTCACTTTTGCATGACTGTTGGGTAGTAGAGGTGAACTTTGTCTTACAAAACAGGTGTGTTTCCCTCAAACCCTCTAGAGACGGACAACTAGATGTAAAATATACAAGTGGGATTTCCTATTTAGAGCAACTCTTTGGTACATTATCTAGGTTGTAAGTTTGGGTTCAGTTGTATTTCATTTGCTTAAATCAAGGTCGATCTGCTCTGGGTTTAATGCAAAGTAACCCCAGTAAAATCTAACCTAGTGGTTTGTCCTTGTAAAATTCCTACTACCTAGGGGCACTAAGGCGTGACAGATATGATTTTTCAAACTACATTTTTCACATATTTGAAAACAGAAACCTAAAAAGACTCTAAACTGAGGTAATAACATAACTTTGACTTGAGAATTTTAGCTACAATTCTGTGATCCATGTATTCATGTACCATAGAAAGAAAACTGAATTTGGCGCCAGAACATCTAGGTTCACATTTTGACTCTGTCATTTACTAACAACCTAATGGCACCTCAGTATTGTAACCTACAAACTGGGGATACTAGTCCTTGCCTTCATCCCAGGCCTGCCCTAAGATCAATGAAAAAAACAACCTCTGAGAAAGTTGTCTGTCACATCCCCTTGCTATTCCAGGTAGAAAAGCTTGTTGTGATACTCCCTATCCAGACTGTGGCATCTGTTACAAGATAACCATGTGTGACACTGTTGATCATTTCAGAGATCTGGTTAGGTTTGAAATAAAGACGTAAATCATGGGCAGGAAGAATGAAATATTAGGTGAGCTTTTAGCAACGATACTTTAAATGATTTGTGGCAGGCTCTAGATTGTGTCCTGGTTTCCTAACCCTTATGATCATTCAAGCTCTCCAATGGAATATGCTCAATGCTAGTTTAACCCCAAGCATTTCCATATCCCAGTCTGGCATACATGTGCTCACAGGAAACAAGCGGGTTATACTACCAATTAGCTAATGGAACTCATGTTTGACACTCTACAAGTTTTGGTGTGAAAGTAACCCTTTGCATTACTTACCCAACCTAGTCTACTGTTCAACATTTACAATTCATATAAAATGTTACTGCACATGGGCATCTTATTCAAAGAGCACATTCTAAGTGCTAAACTATTTCCACAGTAAAAAGATCTCACTTCCACAATAGTATACTCAGATCCAATCATAAATACCGTAATATCCAATGACCTACCAATTTCATTATAATGGGAGAAATCATCTGTGATCCTGGCCTTCATGAATTCTCCAGCCCTCTGGTTTCATTAAAGAGCTTTCCTAGGCGGGAAGAGAAATTGCCTCAACTGGTCCCACTCTCCATCCCCAGTTTCATAAGTGGCTCTCTTCAATCAGTTCATCAGTTAATTGATGTTAATTTTAAAGTGCTATGAACTTCTTAGGAAATAGGCACAAATACTAACAAGCTTTTCCATTTCCAATTGAAAAATTTATATTGAAAAAAATTATATTTCAATACCCAGTAGCCACATTTTCAGTAAACATCAGTGGTGCCAATCAGATTTAAATTGTATAAACCATTTCCTTGATCTACACACTCAAAATACGTTTTGGAGGAAAATGTGAAAGAGATGGACATTTATTTTAAATTGCCTTGATCATTCCCTTTATTTGATTAATTACCTGACTACCTTTAATCATTGGGAGACTGCGCTATTGCAGACTCATTAGTGGAGTAAATCTGAGAAACAACTGGCAAAAAGGACAGAAGTCTCGTCTCAGTCCCACTGCTGACTTTCTTCTGGGCCCTGTGCCAGTTATTGAACTTTCCATTTATCCACTGCTACCCAAGTCATCCACAAAGGCTTAAGTTACTCAATGTTTTTATTCCTTAAGCTAAAATACAAGTTAGGGAAATAAATGCTCTTAACATCTAAACAGAACAACAAGAAGAAAAGGTAAAGCTACATCTTAGAAATTGAAAAGCAATTGTCTAGATTTGCTAACGGGTAAAATTCTCCAGAAAAATATGCTGCAAATATATGCATATGAAATATTTCAGTATCCCACAGCTGCATGTGTTTTGTTTTCCAGTGCCTCTAATCTAGCAGAAGGAATTTAAACTAGATCCTATATTGACACATTAGAGTCATTCCTAGCAGTTTCAAAACAAACACAATTTATACAGTTATGTTTTTGCTCCTAACAAAGACTTTAGGTCCTGAAATGCAGAGTCTGTAGGAAAACTTATCCTCCAAACCAGTGCTCTTACATTTACAAAAAATAAGTTCACAGGATAACAATGTCAAATCAATTCTTCTGGCCTTCTGATTCATCAGTGTACAAACTAGGGTGAAATCATGAGGTGTGGTGAGCAAAGGAAAAGACTCAGATGTTCTAAATACTGTTTGTACCAACCCCATATTCTTAGAGTCTCTCAAATCCAGCTGTTTAAGGGCCCACCCTTGCCTTTGACCAGAAGAAAGTGACAGCTCTCTCTTTATAGGACAAGTAAGGATTTGAAATGTGTGCCTCCTTTCCCTGAGTAGACATAATTCCGAAGAGATTACGATACAAATGCTCTGTGTATATCGTTTCCCCTTATCTCCCCCATTGAGTCTTCTTATATCGCACTGCTTCAGAGGACAGGATTCAACTCATTATGTATCTGTTGAGCATCTCTCTAGGGAGCAGTTATGTGCTAGGTCTGGAGGGTGAGGGGCTGTCCAACAAAAGTAGATGTTATAGAGCCTTATATTCTACTAGCATTTTACATTATAGCAGAAAAGCCCAATGTGCCTAGGAATAGTCGATAAGGACTTTGTGCAGGAGAGTTAATTAATTGATGGGATAGAATTATTTAGGCCAAGAGGGTTTGGGAAATCATTCCATGCATGTAAGGCACATGAACAAAGATATGGATGACAATGAGAATGACCAAGATCCGTGTGGAAAGGCCATGACTTTAGCAAAGGGTATGTGTTGGCAAAGGAGAGACATAAACCTGAAGGACCGGAGTGCTAGTACAGAAAGAAAGATCTCTCTGAGTTTCAGAGTGGAACGCAGAACCGCATTCAATCAGCACTGAAGAGAAGCATTTTGGTAACGCAAGCCAAAGATATAGGGATGATTATGAGCCGACAAATTGTGCAAGAGAACACATCTATACTTGCTTTGAGGGAAAAAAAAAAAATACAATTAAGTTGTGCCTTTTTACTCCTAACAGAGACCCATAGCATACATAGCAAGAACAATACCAAGACAAATGCTAACTCTTTTTTGGATAGTAACAATGACCATTAAGCCATATAACGGGACTCAAATAGATCATTATTCTCTTCATAAGTAATTATATACCAAGAATGTGATATGTGCAATGCTTGTACTAGGACAGTTAAATTATAGCCATAATTTCAAGGAAGGATGTTAGAGTCCTTGTCATTATAAGTAAACCCTACTTTAAGCAACTCTAATAAATGATAATCCAAAAATTTTCAGGAGGCTCAATTAGAGACTGCCTTTGTCTCTGTCTCACATGGATCTGTGCACGCAAACACACACACACACATTACTACCTCCACCAAAACAACATTATTTTAAATAGTAAGCAACCTCAGTGCCTTTAATGTTAGATTATAGTAACAGTTAAGTCACAACTTCACTCTGAATTGTCTACAGCCTCTTTCCATACAAAACTACAGCAGGACTTGTCCTATACCACTGACATTTTCCTAAAAGCCCCAGAAACTCCTGTTCCTTTTTTTTCTTCTTGGTCAAATTGACATCCATTATTCAGAGTATAGAGGGGATAGTTATTTGGTAAATTTATTATGTATTGCTTCCAGAAAGATAAAGAAGGATATAGTTGTTGTTTTTGTTAAGTACAAACAGCAATAATAGTTAACATTTATTGACTTTCACTCAGAGCCAGGCACTGTCCTAAACCCTTCCCATGGATTAACTTAAATCCCACATTTTTCAGAAAGGTTAAATAACTCACCCAATTTTACATAGCTAGGAAGTTTGAGGACTCAAGATTTGAATCCAGATAATCTCATTCAATACTTTAAATAACTACACAACATGGACTCCTGGGCTCAGTCCGCATACATCTACAAAATTTTAATGTACCTTACAAATCCTCCTTGTGGAAAATGAAAATTAACTATGCAGTCACATTAACCCTTGCATGTAGACTGTCCCTTCGATGCTGTTATAATGCGGTCCTTGTGAATTTTGTTTCTAATTACAGATATGTTTTTCTCTGAGCTATTTATTTGTTCTATCCCAAACTCATCTGGACCTACAGTGAAGATTTGGAATTTGTTGCCTCTAGTTAGAGTCATGCAGCAGAGCAAAATCCACCTGTTCGATATTCAAGCCTACAGTGTGGACTTCTTCTTTCATATTGAGTCCTATAATGCTTGGGACTGTATCTTCTTCAGGGAAGATTTCCATAACCTCACTCTATCCACCCATTCCCCAGTAGGCTATGTTCACCCTCCTTAATTCTCCTTCTTAGCAATGAATCTCAGGTTGTAATTGTATAATTACAGTATTTATTATTTTTGGTGTTTCAGCTAGTCTTCAAACTCCCTGAGGGCAAGGACCTATGATTTGCTTACTGGTATTTTTCAGCACCTAGCATAGTGCCGGGTATATAGTTTATAATTAGACTGTTCACCAAGAAAATATGACTCCAAGCAGTGACATACTTGAAAATTAGGCTCTCAGAGCGCTGGTTTATTGTTATAGTGATTATTCTGCAGTTATGTGAGGAGTTCCACATTCCTCCCGTTTTCATCAGAGATGGAGAGAGAATTTATAAATACTGTTCTCTCTGGCTCAAGATGTTATAGCTTGGTTCCAAATAAACCATTGACTCTAGGATTGGAATACAGCTAACATACCATCTAGTTTATTTTCGTTCTCTCATATATCAGAAAAGTGAGGCTACAGAGATGAAGGACTTACCAAAGGTCATGCAACCAATCTCTGATGAAAGCAGCTATGAATTTCTAACTATTCGGGTTTTCAAAAAATGTGATAAGTAGAGAGAGAAGTATGTTTAAAAAATAGAAGAAAACCAAACCAAAACATTACCTCGATAACAGCAAGTTGTCACAAGATTAGTTCCAATGTCAGACAGTTTTCATACAAAGTTCAAGAGCTTAATTAATGACTATATCTGTCTGAAGTTACTTTAGGGGCTGGGAACTCTAAAATTTCTAAGTCTATTTTTAGGCAGGTGTACGCCTAAGTCAGGCTCTGTCATCTTTGTTCTGAACTAGCTTCCTTCCCAGTCTCTCTCACTGAATGCCCAGGAATAGTTTCCCAGACTGGGCTCCTCTCAGCTAAAACATCTGCTTGTTGTTTCTCCTCCTGCCAGCAACACTGCACAATTTTTGGCAATCTTCTGAAAACTCCTCTGAATCTGACTTGTGGGAGTTTTCTGGAGCTCCTCAAATGGAAATACATCCAAAATGCGGTAGTGTTCAGATTGGCTTGTTTTTTTTGCAATATCCCAAAATGGGAACATGCAGATGACTTCAAGGAATCTGTTATTCAAGCTGACCTCATGCCCCTCCAATTGCCCTTTAGCTTTGTTGCAAATAAAAGACTGAATAGCGACCATTAATACCATCTAGCCCAATAAGTGTCATCTCCATGACATCACAGCTATTAAAAGAACTGCAGTCACAAATAGTACAAAGCCTGGACTATCAATAAGTCATTCATCATCTGGGGAAAATGAATGTGGCATATGTCTGGAATCTGTAAAGCACTCCATTTAGAATAGCACCCGCACTGGTGAGGGAGCCTCAGAAAAGCATAAATATCATTTACTTCTCAGAAGCATCAGTTGTTCCAAAATACTCTCAAAATTTGTATCTTCTATTGCCTTTTCCTAGCCTGACAGCCATTTCACCTACCAAGCTAACACTAAGCTTTCCTGAACTAATGACAAATGAAGTGATTGCATTCTGCAAGGCCTAACTTAATCAAACACGAAACCTCAGCCATCAAACATGAAACCATTTTTGTTCATAGTTATGCATTTATACACTGTTCATTTTTCAACTGTCTTAATGTATTCTATATATTCATCTGTTAAAATGAATAGGCACATCAAAGGCAGGGACTACCTCGTACCACACATGGTATCAATTATTATTTACTCCATGGCTTTAGACATGACAATTTGACCCAAAAGCCCTTAAAGGAATAATATTCCACCTTTTCTGAACTAAGAATGATTATTTTCTGGACTTGGCTTACCCTCAACTCTGACTAAATGACATCAACTCAGCCTCATTCCACTAATAGTTCATGGCAAACTGACACTGCATGTAAATGAAAAAGAATTTTATGCACATATGAGTAAATTCTACTTTCCAACTTCCAGTCCTATATTTGACAGGTAACCATGAAATATATCAAATCTATTCTTCCACTTGTTAATTTTCAAGCTCAGATACATGGACCATGGACTGAAAGGGATCTCAACCAGTTTGTGCAAACCAAACCCCTCAGTGCCCCTAGAGTGCTTGGAATAGGATGTGTCAAGACCCTGTAGGAAAGCAGATGGGCTAGGCATGCAGGGGCTAACTGTGAGCCAGAGTCAGGTTGAGGAAGAGACACTACCAAGGTGCAGCCAGATACTCAAGGTCCTCAGACAGTCACATCTCTGCCAGTGACTTAGTCTTCAGTCCTATCTTATTTTACCTACGCACTAGAACAGGTAATTTGCCTTCTCACACAGTTCTAATTTTGCTCTCATGGAATCTTAAAAATGCTCCTGAGTTGTTTTGTACCTTCCATCTACTCACTCAAAATCCATTTCTTACTGCTACATTTCCAGGGGACCCCATAATTGCTCCCTCTGACTGATGAATAGGTTTTGGTGTTCTTTCAATTTACCAGGTTGTTCTTAGCTTCCCCAATTTGTCTTCCACTTCTAAAACTGAAGGGCCTTTCATGAGAGCTGAGATCTTTCTAACTTGTCCAGTGCTCAGCCGGTCTGAAAGCTTTCTTGCATTTGTTATCTAACAAACTAATGATTATCTAACAAACTACTCTGCAACATAGTTGCTTTAAACAACAATAATCATTTACTTTGCTCATAAATCTGCAAATTTGGGCAGATCTTGGCAGGAACAACTTTGCTCTATGAAGTGTCAGCTGTGGTGGCTCAACTGGGGGGACTATAGGATCTACTTTGAAGCTGGTTCATTCACATGGCTAGTAAGTAGGTGCTGGAAGCTCATCCAGGGCTATGAGCCAGAAGCCCTGGTTATTTTCCATGCAGGCCTTTATATGAGCTACTTGGCTTCCTCACATCATGATGGCCAGGTTTTAAGAATAAGCTTCCTAAAATTAAGAAGTAAAAGCTGTCAGTTTCTTAAGGCCTATGCCTAGAAACTGGCATAGTGTCATTTTCACTGTATGCTATTGGTTAAATCCATTAGAGAGTCCAGATTCAAGGGGGAAGGACATAAATGCACACCTGTCAATGGTTAGAATATCAAAGAATTTTAGGACCATGTTTTAAAATCATTAGACCAATGTAGCCCAAACCAAATTATTGCTTATTTTTTTATCTTTCAGTCTCAAGATGTTTATTTGGAACAGGATTAAATCCAAGACTTTCTGAATTCTCATCATTAAAATAGCCTTCATCTCTTATTTCGCACAGATTTTCTTCAAAGACTGAATCTTATCCTATGCACTCCAAAACTTAGTTTGCATGATCCTTTACATAGACTTCCTCCCTAATACATGCTTCTTTGCCCTGTGCATGGATTATACCCTTTTCCTATAAAACCCTTCCATGTAATGAAACATGGGTTTGATTTTACCTGTTCTTCCCTCTTCTACAGATAACATAGTCACCAACCATCAATGAAAGCATTTCTCAACCATTTCCCACATGCAGAAGCTTATTCCAGAGCTGCACTGACTATTTACAAAGTTACAAAGAATCATTTCAATGAAAGAACACTGGACATAGGAAGGGGATGTACAGGAAATTCATGGCTCTATGTGTATGACCTTCAGCAAATCACTAAGTCTTTTAGGGCATATTAAGGTTTGAACTCAATGATCATTAAAGTCATTTCAAATGAATTAATTAAGAATAAATATAAATCATCCATGTCTAAAAGTATCATAAGGTATGTTTGAGGAGACAGGGTGAATAAAAAAAATGACTCAGATAAGTACATTCCAGCCATAGTGGCCTTCTTTTATTACCTTGAACTTGGCCTACTCCTTCTCTCACCACAGGACCTTTTCATATGCAATTTCCATGCCTACCATGTTCTTCCCAGGATTTACTCCCACAACCTGGTTAATGAATACTCAAGTTTCGGAGTTCAGTTTAGAAATCACTTCCTCAGGAGGCATTCCCTATGCCTCCTCTAGTCGGTTTTCTTAATCTATGTCTTCCCTTTGTCATCTGTTGTCTTACAGGCATGTTCTTTTACTTCTGAGCAGCTATAAGTCGTTTCTTTATCAGTGGTTGTCTGCTCCATTTAAGTGAGGCCTCCAAAAAAGCAAGATCTGTGTCTGTTTGAGATAAAAATTGTGTTCCCAGAAGCAAATATGTAGTAATTTGTAGACATTCAACAAGTAATAGTTGAAAGAAGGAAGGAAGGAAGTTAGGGAGGGAGGGAAAAGGTAATTAAACAGATATTACAAGAATATAAAGGACGGACGATTGCTATGAGCTGAAGCTTCAAGCAAGTCTCTGTGGAGATGAGATTTGAGTTGGACCTTGAAAGAAAAGATTTATCTATATGTGGGGTGTGGAATGAAAGACGAATAGAGGGAGAACATTCCAGAAAAGGGGGGTGGGGGAAAGGTGTGAGCAAAGAAGGAAAGTTTTAGGAGAGGGTAAGTACACCAGTTGGCTCAGAGAGAGTTCGTTTGTTATGAAGACTAACCAAACTCTGAATTTACCTTGAAGCAGTAAATTGAAGTCAGACCATTTGAGATTTACACACCTGGGTAAGGAGTTAGGACTAAAAGCCTGTATTTCTGAGATAAAGAATGACACTGGTGTAGAAGAGGAAAATTTTTGTCTTCCAAATTACCTGAAACACAATGGTTTACAGGATAACTTAATCCTGGGTCGCTCACTTTCTTTCCACTTCGATGGATTGTTTCTATCAAAGTATGAAAGGCACATCAGACCTGAGCCTTGAAATTACTCCCTTCATCACTCTGTTCTTCCTCTGAAAACGGACAGGATTGGGCTGGGGGTCCTTGCTCTCTACCTTTCACCAGCATAGAAGACTTGTAGTATTAAATTATACCTTTTAATTTTCAGGCCTGCCATGAATGAAGGTGGTATCATGTTCAATTTTAAAGAACAAGACTCAAAAATAAGCTTCTGACTCATTCCACACACCGCAAATTGTAAGCGACAGAGACTTTTAAAATCAGTTTTTAGCCTTTCTTTCTAACCCAGTGGTTTTCGGATCACTAGCCTGAAGACCAGAAAAAAATTTTAAATATATAATAATAAAAGAAATGCATTGGCAAAGGTTAATCCTTCACTACAGTGTCTTCTCTACATTTGGAAGTTCATTCTTCATTTCCAAAGATTTGTGGGGTTCTGATTTAGAACCTTAGGTTCTCAGATAAACTTGATACTGGTTGCCAAAAGTAACACAGTTGGCCTCCTGGAAGGACCCACACATTCTCTGAGGTACTGAACAGAATAATATGGATACTGTGATACAGAAGAGAAAAGACCAGGACACTGCAGTCAAACTAGCTATACAAATTGTGGTCATGTATTCAACTTATTTTAGGCTCAGTTTTCTGTCTCTAAAACTGGGCTATTATTTCATGAGTTGTTAGGATAATCAATAAAATTTCCTAGCATTAGTAAATATTATTTTTCTTCTCCTTACCATTGTAAAGTATAATGCAGTTTTCATTTACTTGGAAGTTGACAAACTATGCCTTTCTTAATATTTTAAATGATTTATGCAATTAATCAACATGAATTAAGAATAATTTTAACAAACATTTATTAAACATCTATCATATGCTAGGCACCAGTCTAGGTGTTAAATATCTACTCCATGCCTCGAACTATTCTAATTGTCCTTGAGAATGCAATAAAATTCTTAATAAAGACCCCCTTCCTAGTTGATACATTTCAAACAATTCAGTCACACCTTGATTATTAAATTAGCCAAGTCATTTAGCCCAATCTTTGTATTTCCCTAGTGCCACTAAAGAATTGTTTTGTTTGGGATTTCCTTAAAAAAAAAAAAAGATTTTGTTTAGTCTGAAAACATCAAAATTATCATTAATACACTAAAGCTTTCTTTGCAGTATTTCACAAACATCAAACAGCTGTGACTTTTGTTAAAAGCTTTATTCTTTCCATTAATATTTGTACCTGATTAACCTTCAATACAGGTGCACATGGCGTGGAATCACACTTTTATATTTTGCATGCAGATTAATGGCATGGGAATTTGCATAAATTTGTTATGCACTACTGCAAAAGTGAATGCTCAAGCAACTTTTATTTTTATCTAATCAAATCACTGCTTAATGAAAAATGACTGACTGCTTTCAGAGGCACACTGAGCTACACTCTGGGGATTGGGGTATTTACAATTCAGTGGGGGTTCCCTGCAAGCATTTGACTCCAGTACTGCTCAAGTACTAGTGAAAATTCAGTCCAGCAACACTGATCTGATCTACCCTATTCATGGGGAGAGAGCTAGAGATGGACCTTTTTAGAAAAATCCCTTTACAGAAGAAAACATGTAAAAAGAAAATCAGAGGGGGTCTGTAGCAGCAGCATCAATAGTCACAGTTGAAAGCATACTTGTAACCCACTGGGAGGCTTAACAATCACTCTCTGTCCCAAAGCAGATCAGCTTTGGTAAAATGGAATGAGAAACTAGAGGGAAGGAAAACCTTTTTTTTTTTTTAATTTCCATTTTTCACATTCTTTCTGATCCATCCAACTGTTGCCACAGCACTTTCTGGTATGTGGGGAGAGAGGATCCAGTCACTCTTTGCTTCTATGTGAGCTGTTCATCAACGTCCCATCAACAATGAGAAGTGACCACAAATAAGAGCAACACCACTCTACCTGTATGCACTGCTTTATACTTTTTAAAGTGATTTCACGTATATTGTCTCATTGATTTATGTACAATTGATAGCTCACCTACATCCAAGGAGATTTTGAAATTAATTATAATGGCTAAATATTGATAAAGAAGTACAAAGTAAAGTTTTAAAAAGCAGAAAAAGACCAAGAGATTTGAAAAAGAATGAGAAATCTTTATACTGTCTACTGGTTTTAACAGTACAGAATAGGGCTCAATAAATGTACTGAATGAATAAACTACCATAAAGTACATGGCACACATATGAGCTTCTCAATTAATATTTGTTGAATGAATAATAAACAAGTGGATAAACAAAGAACATAAACTGTTTAGTTTCACAGTCTCAGACGAAACAATCTGCTGTCAAAAACACACAAAAAGGTAAGTTACTTGATGAAGGTCACACAGGAGAATTAACCTACTATGCTCTGAGAAGCCTGTCAGTGTTCTCTGCATGGCCAAATCCTTCCAAGAGAAATTTGCATTAATAAATAACAAGCCATTAAGATTAACATACAAATAAAGTTGGAGACCACCACTCTTTTGATTTCCTGAATGATACTAAAAAACAAACTTAAATAAAAATGTTATAATTAAATGCATTCAAAACCAGTAGTTCATAACATTTTCCCTCCCAAAGTACATTCTTTGCTATTTTTTCTCCCAATCAAAACTGCTTAAAATGTATTCAGCCCACACTTCTGCCTTCCACATTTTCAAGTCTCACCCACTCTCATCTCCTGATCCCATCTCCATCCCAGCCACCGATCCTTTTGTGTACACAAAATACATTCACTTATTCAGTATCCTTCATTCTGGTTCTCAACCCAACCCAAGAACCATGCACTTGTCCTATGGCTTTTTTTTTTTTTTTGAAATATAGTCAGTTTACAATGTTGTGTTAATTTCTGGTGTACAGAAGAGTGATTCAGTTATACATGTATTTGCCTTATGGTAAATTTAGTTTGTTATCTGTCTGCAAGTAGGTGTTAATGAGGCCAAAGCTGCCTGTTTGCTTCTCTGCTCTGCTCTCCAGTTTGGATCTGAATCTCTGAAATTCCACTGTCAGTCATTTTAAAAATATGTACCCTAGGTTTAAAGAGGCAGTAGATAAGAGGTTGCCATCGGGTCAGCACCGTGTATCCATCCGCTGGAAAATAAGCACATGTTCTACAAAAAGGAAGTCTGTAAAGTTCGCGGTATAGAAAATACTTTGCATACTGTGTTTGCACAAGATTTTCTTTTGCCCACTATTTTCAAGCCCAATGAAGCAAACAGCAGGATCCTTTTGCGCCTCAGGCTAAAGGAAAGCTCAGAGGCTATTAAGTTTCCAGAAGGCACAGAGAAGTACCAAATGACCATAGGAACTCTCCTGCAGTCCTGAAATTTTATGCTGTATAACCAGAGAGCATTTGGAGTTTCTTTGAACTAATGATAATTTTAAAGATTTTAAAGTGGTAATTATTACTATATAAACCAAAGTGTTTACTTTCTCTCCATTGCTTGACTGTGGCTTTCAATCAGAGGGAGGTAAACTCTGAGCTCAAAAAGTGTTCCTTAAAAGGCTCTCTAAACCAATTTCAATTACCTTTGTATGAGAATAATAGAAAGGTAAAAAAAATTGAAACCAAAATCAGAAGAGGTAGAAAAAAAGTCTGAAGCAAACAAGTGGCCTCAGAGAGGGAACAAAAGAGCAATAATAACTTTGAAAAATGTTATTACTGTATATTTAAGAACATGGAAAAGAGGCACCCAAAGTAAACACAACTCCTCAAACTGAGAATACACACACACAACTCTTTGCATTTCAAGGTCAATTAAATCCTTTAATGAACCATGCCAGCTACTACTCAACCTTTTAAGCTGTTCTCAAGCAGATTCAAAGCAGAAAGTAATTTGTCTATATTTCTACAAAGCTTATGAGTAACAGGCCTCATTTAAACCAGTATATTTCAAGCAGGTCAGCTAGATTCAGAACAGACACTTAGAATTGGCATTGAAATTTGTTTAACTGAAGTCACTTTTTTTTTTTTTAATTCCACTGTTACTTCCACATCTCCCACTTGCCTTTGAAATCTAAAAGTGAATCCTCCTGCCAGATCCTGTCACCATATCAAAAGAAGTTTTCCCTTGCTTCATGGCTGCTCCATCACCATTGGTCAAAGGTCTTTCTTTGGGGGTTAGAAACAGTTAAGCATCAACAGTTTGGGGTTAAAATGTCAGATGCACTTTCTGAAGTGGTGAGCAGTTAACCTGAACACATGCCTTTGGAATGTCAACCAAAGTCTCAAAGCAATGAATGACTTGGTTTACTATAAAAAATCAAGTCTGAGTGCATTCTGACTATGAACTTGGCACTGTCCTAGACACATTGAGGCTCATTTTCTCAGTATTATTAAGTAGATGCTTCCCAAATGCCCACTGAGCTAACCTAGTATTATTTATTTGTGAAATTCCAAATAAATCTAAAACTGAGACACTTGTCCTTGAGGCACTTACAATTGGCCAAAGAAACATAATTAAGTTGCATGTATACAAACACACTCAACCTTTAGTGAAGTGAAAAGATTGTCTAAGCTTCCTACTTTCTTTCCCTTAGGCTACTAAACCTCATGGTTATTTACTTCAAAATATATCCCAAATGTAAGGTCGATGCAAGCCTGGAGAAAATAGCAGCAAGTACTTCCAAATGCTTATAAAGCAAGAAAAATGTTTTTTAAAAAATAGTTGACCCTTCTTTCGTCTCATCCAGTAATATGAACGTAACTCATCACTGCCAAGATTATGCTGGCAATAAACAGATTTTGCGGTTATCAGGCTCAGGAGCGTTGCTTCAGTTTTTAATCACACAAACTGTCATTAAATTGCTTGGTCTCCTCGTCCACCTAGAATGTTACCCTGCACCCATAATTTATTTCAGTGATCTGTATTTCAAGATAGGCGGGAATGGAAAATCTCTGGACATAATGAGAAAATTACCTCTTACTGTTTCTTACCAATCGACTCAGATCAAAATAGCTGTGCAGTGTCATGAATTACAGGTTTACAGGAAACTCACTATTTATCTGCCGTAATATTTCATTACATAAAAGTGATTTTTTCCTGTACTGAATTTTACAATTGATACTCTGAACTACAGTACTTGAAGGTTACTCTCATAACTGAATAATTTAATCTATCAGTCCGTGGATGTTAAGTCATTTTGCTGATCCTCAGTGCAGAAACAACAACAAAAAAAATAAACTCCCCTTGATTTCCTTTCTTTGCCCCCTTGGCTGGCATCTCATTTACGTTGACTGCCGTCAAAATATGAAATGTTTATGAATATTACAGATAAAAATGTATAGGTATTATTGCAAATGAATATTGTAGCTAGAGACAGTAGGTCCACTTCCTAGACTGCTACACATTTTCCTTCAAATAAAATAGTTAAATTATTAGATAGCCAAAGGAGGTAGTCTTTCATTTTAAAATGAAGAGACCATTAATCCAAATAGAAATATTCATCACCCTGTGCAATAAATATACTCCAGAAAATTTAAGTGTAAACTGAATTTTTGTAAATTGAATCATTTCCCCATTGGTTTCTATTACAGTATTAGAGATTATTTGTTTCCATTTCTGGACTTTGGCAGTAGTTTACAGCACCTTAGCCTGCTTTTCTTTCCTCCTCCATTTTCTGTCAATTGCAGATCTAGAAACAAATATTTAAACGCACGAGGGGAACTCCAATTTAAAGAAATTTCATAGAAAATGATTTCCAACAAAGTGAAGAAGACTTTAGTAATGTGATCATTTGCATCACAACTAATCTATTTAGTAAGTTTAGGTCCCACTGTAATGACTTCCTTAAAGGGAGCTCCTCTACTTGAAGGGATAGCTGCATGTAAGATACATATAAGCACCCTTCCCATGCTGTGAAATCCACCTCGTGACACATTAGGATCAAAGCAGGAGAAGTGATTTTTTTTCATGCAGGCCTGCTTTCTAAAGAGTTATGCACAAGGGCACTCAACTGGACACTGCAGTTTAATAACCCTAGAGTCACCACTGCAGTTGTCTACATTAAAACAAGGTTTGAAAGAGAAGCAGATGGCCAGAAAACCCTTACTGAGATCCTCTAACAATTTCCAAAGGTAGAACAGCAAGTAGCTTTTATGTATAAATGATGTTCACCATATGGTAAAGCATGATTGACCCTTTTATATAAAAATCAAATTATTATAGTTAGATTGAATAAAGTCAAGGCCAATTAAAAGTAGAGCTGAGTTTCTCTGATAAATATTCAACTAGGCTTGGAGCAGTAACTCTAAACCAAGCTGCAAAAAGAAAAAAAGGCGGGGGAAGTATATAGAATAAACGGGTTTTCATAATATCAAAGGCCTAATTTCTCAAATATGAATCCTAATTCCCTTAAAGATCAGGTTATTCCTTTGAAAATATACTTAGAGGAGATAAATCTGACACATTTCTAGGCAGATTAAAGATAATATGAAATGGGCACTAATATAATAGCAATTTTCTGGTGTAATGTTTCAGGTCCCATAAAAGTAGAAAAATCATCGTAATACAACTTCAGTGGATATTTCACATGAAGTAAGTAATGACTTTTGAAATCAGAGAGCCCACATCCTGGCCAGCAAATCAAATACATTGTCTACCCAAAGACATCTCTACCTGACAAGTGACCAAACCACTCAAGTCACAGGTGGCTGATAACCTGCAGCCATATACCAGGATTCTGCAAAGAGGATGTTTATGTCACTGTTGCAGGCAATCACAGATAACCAATAGATAACAGAAGTAGTGCTGGTCTTACTGATCAAGAGAGGAGAAAAATACAGGTGCCCAAAACAGACAATTTACAATCTGCTTCCTGCTGTTAGTTTCTAGTAAAATACTGCTTTTATCTACTTCCTAAGACTCTTCTATCAAATTGGTGAAACAGTAAAGTACAATGTTCCTCACCATCCCATTTAGCCACACTTCACTATTAGCCATGACAGAATAAAAGTGTATTGCATTACTTGACCTAATCAGATTTATGATGCTCTAAAACAAGTGGGATTCAACCTAAAACAGACAAACAAACAAACAAACAAACCCAATAAATACCCAAATATACAGGATGGAAAAAAAATAGGTGTGTATTAGCATGACAAAATGATTATACATTATTCCCAGTTTTTGATTATTTATGGGTTGTAGGGAGTAGAACATAAGAAATCTAAATTGTTAGAAGCAGTTCTATAGTTTAAATTCTGGTCCATGGAGCAAAACTTCACACAATTCTTTCTCCCCTCGTCTTTCTTTCCCAGAGACAGGAAAACCCTCTCTATGCATCCAACACTCTCCTCCACATATAAGTTCCAGCCTCATTGGGAGCTTTCCATATGGTCAAGAGCTCCATTGAATTGAAGATCTATCAGAATCTCTAAGACTAAGATCAGTGGTTTTCAAACTTTAGAATCATACAAGGAAATTTTTAAAATCGTGATGCTCAGGCCACACTGCATATTCAATTAAATCAGAATCCCTGGCGGGATAGATCCCAGGCACTAGTATTTTTTTTCTTTAAACTATCCAGATGATTATAGTGTGAAGCCAAGTTTGAGAAGCACTGGGATAGATCTAAGGAAAATAGAGCCTGGTTGAAAAAAATATTTAAAATCCACATTTTCTTTTCAAGAAACACATCTTCACGTAAAGAAACAAAAAAGTGAGCCAGGATTTCCTGGGGATTTTCAATGAGATGTTTCTACCTTTACCACCTGATATGTCAACTGCTGCTACTGAAATCAACAAACCAAAAGGTCGGCTTCCTGATGATATGCACCTCACAGAGGCCTGGCCTCTGTGTAGCCTGGCTTGGTGCTACATAAATACTGCCAGATTGGAGGCTAACGTAACATCCCCTCCTACCTGGTCCTCTTCCCTAGTCATATCGTTGCTCCTTCCTATGAGCCATTTTAAAATGTAATGGCCAAAAGTTTCTACATCACTGTCAGTTTCAGAAGAATGGAATGTTACTCTTGGTGTTAAACCCAGGTTTCTAATTCTAGGTCTTAAATTCATCTTAGTTTATACCATGGCCACCCACCTACAGTGCTTCCCATTCCCTCCTTTTCATCTCTCTACGTAGTCATGCTTTTCTTTTTGAGATCAGTTCTGCAACAACTCCAAGCTAGCATGGCCATACATCTTGGTTGACCCAGCATAATCACGTTTTTTCAGTATTTTCTTATGAAATATTTTGAACACACAGAAATGCTGAAGTGATTTCATAGTGATCACCATCTAAAACCTGCCATTAATATTTAACTGCACTTGCTTTATCATATACCTACTCATTTATCCTCCTTTCTCAGTTCACCCTATTTTTGGATGCAATTCAAAAGAAATCCACAATAATTATTAATGGTACCCTCTTACACTCAAAAGTGTCCTAGTTTGGACAATAAATGTGCTATGTGTGTATCATGTAGCTGTATACCTAGAGTAATGCTAGCCACTGTGGAAGCCTCAAGACAAATATATGAGTGAGTTTCAATATTCAACTTGAAGTCTATTTGAATATGGTAAGTCAAGAGAGATGACTACAATGACTGAATGCTGATGGTCATTTTACTGCCAAAAGCAACTACAGGATTAGGGAAAACAGAACTCAGTGTATACAGGAATAACCATGTGGCGCTTTATGGGAAGGTCAGATTTGTGCTGAGCCTTGAGGGATGGGTAGAACTTGGACAACTGGAAAGCAAGAGAGCATTTGGAGTAGGGGAGTGAGAACAACATAGGTAATGATAGTAGTAGGAGAACAAAAAGGCTACCAAGACCAAGCCAAAGGATTCATGAACTCACTAACTTTGCCTGATGTCCAGGAATAGTAAGAAACTTCTCATCCTTACTTGTGAGAATCAATAGTCATCTCATGGGCTGAAAGGCCAAGTCACTGACAGGTCTAGAGCAACCACCCTGCTGGACACTAAAGAAAAACATCATGTGCAGCGACTGTCATCTAGTCACCCCCTCTCACGTGACTATAGCATTCCGATGGCCCACTTTTCTATGCTGAAATAAGACAGATTCAGTCCTCATGCCAGAATAATATCTCAATCAGGTATAAAGATTCTTGGTTACTTAAAGCAGAGTTTGCCTTCCTCCTTTTATTTTCTGATTTACTGGAAGCTAATCAATTGCACTGTGAATCGTACCAGACAGAACCTATATGCATGAATAACTTCTTATTTCAGCAGTATCAAAATCAATAGTCATTGGATTTGCTACAAAGCAGAAGTTCTGCGTTCCAATTTACAATATATTTTGCCACACCTCAAATAAATCCTATATATACATATTGCTTGTTTCAGTTTCTTCATACTCTGTTCTTAGAATGCTCTTTTGCTATACTTTAAGGATCATCTTTATTCTGTGACTCAGCACTCCTCACTTAAAGCAGATTAAGACATTTAATCCTGGCTTTACATGGTTTTGAGCTGGTTAGAATTATAATTGGCTTTTGCCCAAATGAGAGAGAAATGAAATGGTTCTGAATGAAGTAAATGTTGATTTAACTTAAAGGTCTCCTTGTTGCTGTTTTCAGTACTTCTATGATTTCTGCTATGCCTGAACCACCGCACCTTGTGCACTGTCTGGATCTTGAATGCATAGTTACATTGACTCAAATCGACTCAAACCTTTGCATGGATCTCTGGGTTCAGCCAAAGCCTTAATTCTCCTGGTTCTGACCTCTTGTTCTGCCTCCATCACTAATCACCATCCACAGTTTCTGCATGCCACAAAGTTCATGTTCTATGTGTATAGTGACATCTTATTCAGGCTAAGATTGCTAATATCACAATCACTACCCACAATAGCATAATTATTATGCTATTCCCCAAGAAGCTTTAGGCTCTTGGCAAAATTGAGTCAGATTCTGAACTTACTAGCTTGTGCTTGAATGAGGCTAAATGGTCTTTGAGAGCAAAAGGCTATTTTTTATTGCCTTAGAAAGTCACCTTTGCATCATAGTGTTCTTGTAAGATAAAGCACCAGAAAACTCAGATAAAGGCCTGGAACTGTGTAATAGCTTCATGGTACATACATTGTTTTGGTCTCATATAGCTAAAATATACTTGATGATTGACTGAAGACTCAAAGGCAGAGGAGAAAATAAGTTCTGGGAATATCTGATGATAAGGGCGATCAACTTCTTGCTGCTTAAGAGAGAGAAATAAAATTTGGAATGGGTATTCCAGTCAATCAGAAACATTTACTAAGCACCTATCTATCATGTTCTACAAGAAAGAGAAAAGAGTTATGAGACAGGATTCACTGCCCTGCCAAGCGTATATAATCTATTGAGAAAGAGAATACTAACACATATGAATTAACAGCTAACAATTGAAACTGTCATTACTATAAATCTGTAATCACAATTTTAAGTGCTACAGTTCAGAGGAGATTAGTGAGGGCTGATCTAGTCAAGAATGACTTCATAGGCCAGCAAAGTTTGGATTGGGTCTTGCAGGGTTTAGATTGATGTGGAAGAGACGGTATCATTCCACCCAAGGAAAACAAGAGAATTGAGTGTGCTTCTAGGACAACGGGGAAGTTAGCCCAACTACAGCAAATGGTACATGATGGGAAACCAGAATGAGCGGGCTTGCATAGATAGGGTGGACCACAAAATGGACGGTCTTAATCAAGCTAAATAAGTTCGACTTACTGAAAAGGGAATAAATCACTGAAGATATTGAAGATAAGAATTTGATACAATTAAAGCACTGTTTGAGAAAGAGGCCACAGTTACCACTTATGAAAGTTCTACCCTTAACAACAGAATCACAACCACTGACTCCAATTTTATCAAGTTTAAAGTCAGAGATATATAAATGTGGCGGTCCTTGCACTTTTGGGAAAATTGTCATTTTAGGCATGAGAGGTCAGTATATGCAAAGAGTTACTATAGACCATGCAAGCTGCAAGATGTGTACTGCACATTTACCCAGAAGACAGAGAGGAAAGACTGAATCAGTCAAGGGTAATGACATACAATATGCCTGGCATTAAATGGAAAAGAGAAGCAGTGTTAAGAGGTGGGGAGTGAACCATTTAAATCTGAGCAGACAGAAGAAGTAGGTTATAGACTTGCATTCTCATCTTAACTCCTTATACTTGAACAGAGGGCCATGTTATTACAATTGTTACTAAATAATTCAGTTTCAGCCACAAAGAATGAACTATCTATCAAAGAAGAATAAATAATAAAAGTTAATTTGGGTGTGGGGAGAAGCAATAGCTGTAATTCAACTCACAAATAGAACAAACTTTGGAGAAGAAATTAAAACTTTAGAATAGATTAAAAACAAACCAAATTCATAAATACAGAGAGCACATTGGTGGTTGCCAGAGGTAGGGAGGGGGCAACTGGGTGAAAAGGATCAAAAGATACAAACTTCCAGTTATAAGTCCTGGGGATGAAATGTACAACATGGTGAATATAGTTAATAAGACTGTGTTAACTGTATTATATATTTGAAATTTGCTAAGAGAGTAGATCTTAAAAGTTCTCATCACACACATACAAATAATTTGTAACTACGTCTGGTATTGGTTGTTAACTAGACTTATTGTGGTAATTATTTCACAATATAAACAAGTATTTAATCACTATGTTGTACACCTGAAACTAATTTAATGTTATATGTGAGTTAGTATTAATAAAAATAAGTAAAATAGACTTTCCAATCATTTATTTTAAAAGTAGCTTTGCATGTTGATAACAAATGGAATACAACAATGAAACAGAGGTTATTAGCATGGACTATTTTATTAATCTAGTAGGTTGTGAATTAAGCATTCCATCCCATTAAGCCAATATTATAAGGAGAGAAATAATGAAATGCTATACTATGGTAACCATGTTTCATTAGAGTATAAAAGAGTAGAACTGATACAGAGTACCAAATAATTTCAACTAAAATGCTAGCAAACTGAATATAGCAATATATAAAAATAATTCTATACCATGACCCCGTGGGAATTATCCCAGGAATGCAAGGTTGATTTAACATCTGAAAATCCAGTATTTTAGTACGTATCAATTGACTAAAAAAAACACATGATCATCTCAATAGACTTAGAAAAAGTATCTGACAAAATTTAACACTCTTTCATGATTTAAAAAAAAAAAAACAAAACACTCAACAAACAAGGTATAGAAGAAAAGTTCCTCAATCTGCTAAAGGGCATCTATGAAAAAAACCCACAGCTAACATCATACTTAATGGTGAAAGACTGGATGCTTTCCCAGAAAGATCATGAATAAGACAAGTATTTCTTCTCTTACCACTCCAATACTGCTACCGGAGGCTCTAGCAAGGGCAATTTGACAAGAAAAAAAAAATAAAAGTTTTACTTCTTCCTTTCCAACCTGGATACTTATCTCTAGTCATAGATGACATTATATACAGAAAATACTAAGGAATCTGCTAAAAAACTATTAGTATTAATACATTAGTTCAGCAAGAGTACAGGACATAAGAATAATATACAAAAACTATTTCTATATACTATCAATGAAGAATCTGAAAATGAAATTGAGAACAATTCTATTCACAAAAGCATCAAAAAGAATAAAATACTTTAGAATAAATTTAACAAAAGATGTGCAAGACTTATACACCCCAAACTACAAAATATTATCAAAAGAAACTATAGAAGATCTAAATAAATGGGAAAACACCCCATATTCATAGATTGGAAGATAATAGTTAAAATGGCAATATTCCCCAAATCGATCTACAAGTTAAGTGCAATCCCTATCAAAATCCCTGATGGCTTCTTTGTAGAAATTGACAAAATTATTCTAAAATTCATATGAAATTATGAGAAATGGAACAGCCAAAACCATCTTGGGAAAAAAAAAGAATAAAGTAGGAGGATTTACACTTTCCAACCACAAAACTTACTACAAAAAAGATAATCAAGCTAGTGTTGTACTGGCACAAGGATAGACATATGTATCAATGGAACAGAACACAGAATCCAGAAATTAACCCGTAGGTATAACATAATTAACTGGTTTTTTTTTTTCCTACAAGTGTGCCAAGACCATTCAACAGGTAAAGAAGAATCTTTTTGACAAATGGTATTGGGATAACTGGATATCCACATGCAAAAGAATGAAGTTGGATCCTTACTTCACATCATATAAAAAATTAACTCAAAATGGATCAAAGACCTAAATATAAGTGCAAAAACTATAAAACTTTTGAAAGATAACATGGGGAAATCTTCATGATCTTATATTCAGCAAAGATTCTTAGCTATGACACCAGAAACATGAACAAAAGAAAAAAATAAGTAAATTGGACTTCAAAATTTAAAACTTTTATAATTCAAAGGCCAGCATCAAAAAAAGTGAAAACACAAGCCCATAGAATGAGAAGACATTTGTGCAAATTATGTATCTGATAAGGGACTTGCCCCTATAATATATAAACACTTACATGTCAAAAATAGAAAGACAAATAATCCAATTTAAAAATATGCTGAGAACATGAATAAACATTTCTCCAAAGAAGATACACAAATGAACAATAAGCCCATGCAAAGATGCTCAACATCATTAGCCATCAGGGGGAAAAAAAAAAAGACAGTAAGATACCATTTTGAACCCATTAGGATGATTAGAGTCAAAATATCAGATAAACAACAAATGTTGGTGAGGATGTGGAAAAATTGGAACACTCATGCACTGCTGATGGGAATGTAAAATGGTGTAGCAGCTTTGGAAAATAGTCTGGCAATTCCTCAAGTGATTAAACAGAAAGTTATCATATGACCCAGTAATTGCATTCCTTGGTGTACACACAGGTAAGTTGAAAACATGTCTGCACAGAAATTTGTACACAAATGTATATAGTAGGATTATTCACAATTGCCAAAGGATAGAAACAACCAAAATGTTCATCAAGAGACAAATGGATAAACAAAATGTGTAATTTTGTTTATTATTATTATAATAATTATTATTGTTTATAATTATTATAATTATTATTATTATTATTCTGTAATATACAACAGAATATTACTCAGCCAGAGAAATGAAGTATTGATATATGGATGAATGTTAAAAACATTATGCTAAGTGAAAGAAGCCATTCACACAGGCCCCCATTTGATCTCATTCATGTGAAAGTATAGGGTATGGAAATCTATAGAAACAGAAACTAGATTAATGGTTGCTGATGGCCAGGGGTGGGGTATGAGGAGATGGCAGATGATAGTTAAAGGATGTAGGGTTTCTTTGTAAGATGATGAAAATATTCTAATACTGAGTGTGGTGATAGTTGCTCATATGTGTGACTGTACTAAAACCCCACTGAATTGTAGACTTCAAATGGGTGAATGGCTTGGTATATAAATTATATCTCAATAAAGGAGTTTTTTGGGTTTTATTTTTTTAGGAAAAGAGGACAAAATAAAAGAAAGTAACAAGTGAGAGATCATTTTAATACCTAAATGAGAGCAGCGTGTCTTTTTTAAGATGGAGTGGGTAGTGTTGGAGGATGCTGATGGTCTATGATGGCATTTTTACATAAGGGGAAAGCCTCCCTTGCATTGCCCTGACTGAAGTGGGAATTTCAAAACAATTATTAGTTATGTGCAAAATCTGTCTTTAAAGGGGTTCTGCAAATGGACTGTAGACCAGAATGTTTACCTAAAGTTATCATATAAGAATTGCATTAAATCAAATCCTCTGTCTTCTTCCAAAGGCAAACAGCAAGTCACATTATTGAATTGAGTAATTCTTCAAAAGAGAACCCACTCTAGGATGCACTATGCTAATAACATGCTCTTTTTACCCAATAAAATAGTGGGTGACGGTAATATATTCTACCCTTTGAGTAGCTCCTGTGTCTGTAATTTCTCTCTCTGCACTGGGGTAATAGTGGTTCCCTTCCTCAAGATGGCTATTGTTCATAAAATTGCCAAACACAAACCTTTTAAAGGAACACCATTCATGGGTATCAGAGAATGGGATAGTTTCAGTCAGACAATAGGTGACATTGCACTTTCCAACAACCTGAGAGGTCCACCAACATTTCCAATCATCCACTTGCCCTAAGAACTGATAAAGTTCTAACACAAATGTGAATAAGAAAAAAAAATACCTTTTTCTCTTTTCATTGAGAGCCAACTTTCATTTTATTTTTTGTTAAATTTCAACTAAAGACTCCACTCTTCTTCTCTCTCCCCCTAGAGGCAAGTGTATATGCCATGCAAATTCTCTGCTTCTTTACATGAATGGTAAACAAAAGCAATATATTCTTTACTATTGCTTTGCATACCTTAAAATGAAAACAAATGTTTCATAATTAGGGTGACTGTATAATGTCCTAGTCCAGCCAGACATTTTGAGAGTGATACTATTAATAAGCATACCAGGGTAAAGGCATGAACTGGAGTTGTTCCAGAGCAAATGGGATGTATGATCATCCTCTGTCACAGCACATATCCATTTTTTATAAAGTAACTTTTAAATTTCTAAATTTATTTTCTAAAGTTACTTACAGTAAAACTTGAGGGTTTCTTTGCTGTATAGTTCTACGAATTTTAATACATGTATAAACATAATCAACACCACAATTAGGATGCAAAACAGTTCCATTATGCCAAGACACTACTTCATGCTACCACTTTGTAGTCACACTCTCCCTCCACTCCTAAACCGTGGCAACCACTCTGTCACTGTAATTTTGTCTTTTTGAGACTGTCATATAAATGAAATTTTAAAATATATAACCTTGAGACTGGCTCCTTTCATTCAGCATGCTGCCTTTGTGATTTATCCAAGTCGAGGCATGTATCAAAAGTTCATTTTTTTTTCTTATTGCTGAGTAGTATTCCATTACGTGAGTATACCACAATACGTTTCACCCATTCGTCTGTTGTTGATGGACATTGGCATTGCTTCCAATTTTGGATTTTCATTAATAAAGTTCTCTATACATTCATGTACAGGTTTGTGTTTAAATACAAGTTTCCATTTCTCTGGGATAAACGCCCAGAAGTGCAGTTGCTGGGTGGTACTGAATTTGCATAAAAGAACATAAGAAACCACCGAATTGTTTTCCATTTTACATTCTTACTGGCAACATGTGAAAGTTTCAGTTGCTCTGCATTCTCACTGTCACTGGCATTATATTTTTAAAAATTATTATTTTAGCCATTCTGATAGGTTTGTAGTGGCATCTTATTGGGGCTTTAATTTGCATTTACCTAATGGCTAATGACATTAAGCATGTTTCCATGTATTTATTTTCCACCTGTTAATCTTCTTTGTAAAGTATCTATTTAAATCTTTTGCCCCATTTTTATTTGGGTTGTTGGTTCTCTTATCATTGTGTTTTTAGAGTTTTTAATATATTCTGGATACAAGTTCTTTATCAGACATGTGATTTGCAAATATATCTCCCAGTCTGTGGCTTGTCTCTTCATTCTCTTCAGTGTCTTTCCCGGAGCAGAATTGAATATAATAATATTGAAGAATATTATAATATCGAAGAATTCTTTGCCTAAGAACTCCAGGTCATGACGATAAACTCCTATGTGCTATTCTAGAAGTTTTATGGTAATATGTTTTGCATTTTATATCCAGAAACTTCGCTGAATTATTTTTAGTTCTAAAAGTTTACCTGAAGATCATTTAAAATTTTCTATGAAGCCAATTTGATTATAAAGACAATCAGTTTTGGTTTCTTTTTATTTTCCACCACTTGTAACTTTTATTTTTTTTACTTATTGCCTGTTGCATAGAGGTAATAGTAGTTGACAAAATTATTTTGTTCCAAATATTCCTTGGTCGATAATATGTACCCAATTTTAAAAGTCCTATTGTATTCCTAACTTGCTAGGAGTTTTTAAATCATAAAATAATACTGAATTACACTAATTTTTTTAATCCATTGAAATGGCTATATTACTTTTCTTCTTTAAGGTGATCAAAGACATTAATACTTTTTTTGAAGTTAAAATCTTCTTTAATAATTCTTGTATAAATCCAAATTGGCATGAGTTCGTATTTCATTAATCAAATCCATTAATGGATTTAATTTGCTGATAAGATATTTATGAGTTTTTTGCTTCCATGTACTTAAGTGAGGTAATCCTTTAATTTATCTTTCTCAAAGTATATCTATCTAATTTAGGTGACAAGGTTATATTATTCTCTAAAAGTTGGCTGAGGAGAGGTTTCTTTTTCTATTTTCTAAGAATTTGTATATAATAGGGATTATCTATTCCTCGAAAATATGGTAAAGTGACATGAAATCATCTAGACCTGGGGATAATTTTTGTACCAGATTTTCTGACTATTGATGGAATTTCTTTAACGGTTAGATTTATTCAAGTCATTTAATCCTCCTGAGATAGTTTTCGTAAGTTTTATTTTTTCATGAAGTATCCATTTGTGTAATTCTCAGATTTATTTACAAAGTTATTCAAGGTATTGTTAGTGTGCTTTTAAACTCAACTGTATCTATGATAATGTCTCCTTTTTTTTATTACTATTATCAATCATTTATCAACTTTCTTTGTAAAATCAGTATTACAGTGTTTCCCTATTTTGTTAGTCTTGCCTATTAATCTTTTTTAAAGACCAGATTTTTACTTTGTTGATCCTATTGGGTTTTTTTGTTTTCTATTGTATTAATTTGTAATTTTATTTTCCTCCTTTTTGCAGGGAGGGGTCAACTCTATTGTTTGTTTTGTAACTTCTTAAAGCAGACACAGTTCATTAATGTTAGTATCTCCTCTCTTCTTACACATTCATCTGAAGCTGAAAGTTCCTAAATGTGGCTTGAGGAGCATCTCATAAGTTTTGGTATGTAGTGTCATCACTGTTCAACTCTCAATAATTTATAATTTACCATATGATTTTTTCTTAAGCAATGGATTATATTAAAGAGTTTTTTTTATTTCAAAATATACAAGTTTTTTTTGCCATTTAAAACTGATGTGTATCTTTATTATAGTATGGTCAGAGAAAGTGATTTTTATATAGAGTTTTGGGTATTTTTTGAGGTTTCATTGTTATCTTATATACAGTCAGTTTTTAGAAATATTTTATGTGTAATTGAAAAAACATTATATCTATTATTGTACCTAGAGTTCTAGTTATGTTCATTAGATCAAGTTTTTCTATAATTTTACTAATCTTTTTCTTTCTTGTTCTAGTAATCACTAAGCAAGGTATGTTAAACTCTTCAAAATAAGAATGTGTCAATGTTTCATTGTATTTCTGCCAAATCTTGCTATATATATTTAAGGTTAGGTTGTTTAAAAAATATATCTTCCTAGTGAGTTTTGCTCTTTATCATTAAAAGATGAACTTCCTCATCACTAAAAATGCCTTTGCCTTAATTGTTTTTTCTTGTATCTCCATCACAGTGCCAGCATTCTTTAGTTACTCTGTGCCTCACACCTTTCATTCCTATCCATTTGTTTTCAGCTCTTCTGTGTTATGCTCCATATTTAATCCCTTGTTTTTAGAATATAGCTAATTAAAAATTTTCATTATGAGCTTCTATGCCCTTAACAGGTGAGTTTGGGTCCTTTACATTAGTTGTGTTTAATTATATACTTCACTTTATTTCTACCATTTTATTTTATTTACCATGCTTTTTCTGTTTCTCCCCCTACTTTCCTTCTTTATATTGAATTTATTAAGTATTTACAATTCCCTTTTGTCAACCTGTACTGGTTTGGCTATAAACATTCTATTTAAATTATTTTGTTGATTACCTTCAAATATTTAACATGCATACTGACTTAAAGTCTAAATTTGATCTATATTTCCATTCGTCCTCCCAGATTATCATACAAGGTACTTAGAAAAACGCAACTCTAATACATTTACCTGTTACTATGACATACTTATCTATTATTGTTATCAAGTGTTTAAATCATTCTATAATTTATATTAGATTTCTAGGGCTGCCATAACAAAGTACCATAAACTGAGTGGCTTAAACAACAGAAATTTGCCTCACAATTCTGGCTGGGGAATGGTGGCTCAGAAGACACCAGGGAAGGATTTGTGTCCAGGCCTTGCTCCTAACTTCTGGTATTTTCTTGGCTGTGGCAGCATAACTCCATTTTTCACATGGTGAAGTATGTGTGTGCGTGTCTGCATCCAAATTCCCCCTTTATATAAGGATGCCACTCATATTGTATTAGGGACTCATCCTACTCCAGTATGACCTCATCTTAACTAGTCATCTGCAACAAACCTATTTCCAAATATAAGGTCAAACTGCGAGGTATTGGGGCTTAGGACTTCAACGTATGAATTTGGAAGGAGGATATAATTCAACCCATATCATGCTTACAATCTGTCATTTAATCATTAATGTTATTGTTGTTTTATATAATCAGTACTTGTTTGGATTTAACCTCTATTTACCAATTCCACTGTTCACTATTGCTCCATGTATCTCATTCTTTCTGGATTCTATTTTCTTTTGCCTGGCATACATTTCTTTAGTTCTTTCACTAAGTATCTAAGAGTAGTAAAGTCTTCAGCTAAATTTGCATTTATTTTGCCCATACTCTCTGAATATTTACAAGGTATAGAAATTCTAGACAAATAGTTATTTTCCTTAGCACTGTGAAGATATTCCACTTTTGGCCTCATTTATTTTTGTCGTGAAGCCTGTAGTTGGTGTGTTTACTGCTTCTTTATAGATAATTTGTCTTTTGGTGGATTTTTAACATTTTAAAATTTTTCTATGGGGTTCTCCAATTTCATTATGAGATTACTATATGTAGATTTCATTTTTACTTACACTGCTTGATGCTTCCTGAGTTTCTTAAATCTGTATCATATCTTTCATCAGTCTTGAAAAATTATCAGCCATTATCTCTTTAAATATAGCTTCTCCTCCACATTCTCTAATTATTCTCTTTAGAATCCCTTTTAGATATATGTTGAATCTTCTCATTTTCATATCTCTTAGCTTCTTACATTTTATCATCCTTGCATTATGGATGATTGCCTTAATCCATTTAACAGTTTACTAATTTGGCTACCCCTGCAGGAATCACACAGAAATAGCCAATGATCTTTGTGATCACCATCCCCTCCAGCAAGAAACCTGATCTTCCCTGAAGCAACTTGGGGACATCTTCCTGTGGCTAAATGGCTTTCAGTAAAAGTTGCAACATGATACCCACATTGAAAGACCTCTGGGTTGAGGTTCTTGCTAACAGTAAAAATTCTTTCATGGCACCCCAACTTTCTCAACACATATGCTACAATAAGTTGCATCAGGATAAAGTGGTGAGTAAAAACGGTTCAATGTGGAAGGTAATGGAGTTGCTTCTTCACCATTCACTCAGTCTTTCAGTTGGGTGGGCTTGATCCTACCCCTAGGCTCCAGCAATGCACCCTGATTAGTCAGTCAGAGTAATTCTATTCTTTTGCCACATTAATTGGTTTAAGAATGGGTAGAAGAAGTCCACTGTTTTTGTCCAATGACTAAAGGAGAGATACCTATTCTCTCTTTGAAGTGTGAATATGAAAGTAGGTAGCCCCAATTAATGCTGGCAACCATAATGTGACCATGAGAGTACCCAGCCAGGGGATAAAGAACAAAGCTGATACTAGCAAAAAGGGAGAGTCAAGAGAACAAAAGAAAAATAGGACTGGGGGTCTGATGAAACTGCACATCAACACTGTTTCTGAATTTTTGAATCAGATGAGCCAATACATTTTTTGTTATCCACAAGCTAGTTTGAGTTTTTTCTATTCCTTTAACCAAAAGCATCCTAACTAACAGGTTCAGGTATAATCTGATACAAAATGTCAATCATTTTTGGGAAAATGATAAATTAATCTAATCCTATTTTCTCATGGACTTAACTTACTGTTTCAGGGCAGTTGTGTCTTTGTTTCTGATGGACCATTACTGACAGTTTTCAAATTCTTTTGCCTTTGCTCAACTCCCGGTACAAAGATGTCTTTGAATTTTTTTTTTAACATTTTTTATTGATTTATAATCATTTTACAATGTTGTGTCAAATTCCAGTGTTCAGCACAATTTTTCAGTTATTCATGGACATATACACACTCATTGTTACATTTTTTTCTCTGTGAGTTATCATAACATTTTGTGTTTATTCACTAGGGATTATTGCTATTTAAAGCAGGAGTTGGAAATTACAGCTCGCTATTTTTGTAAATAAAGTTTTATTGTAACATAGCCGTACCCATTCATTTATTTACTGTCAATGGCTGTTTTCACACTGCAATGGTACAGTTAAGTAGTTGTGACAGAGTCTATATGGCCCACAAAGCTAAAATATGCACTATCTGACCCTTTCCAAAGTTTGCTGCCCCTTGACTTATAATACTGCAGCAGATCATTTTTCCAAAACTAAGACTGCATATACCATGGCACTCAGTATGTGTCTCTTGATCACCTGAACAAATATTACCCCTATCCCTGATTTATTTATTTTTAAATTTGGACTTTGTATATTCATTTTGTTTAACATACAGTAATCTCCTTTTACTAAATTAAGCATATTTCTCAGCGACTTCTCTCTAGGACTCTCAGTAACTAGGCTCAATTTATTTAAAAAAAAAAATCACAAATAAAAAAGTCTGCCTTCCCCTTTTGTACAAATCCTTTGAACAACACCATAAAGGAAGGAGTCCAATTTTTTCAGGCAGACCCATTTAATATAACTTGTTATATACATTTTTGGTATTCACTTACATCCAATTTTCCTCCCCTTCTGGAAACATGGAATAATGCATTTCTTAGGTCCTCGCTGTCCTCCTTAAAGTTGGACAGGGCCAGGTAATTAGTTCTGTCCAATGGCCTGTGGAGGGAAGTGCTTTTATGTCACCTTGAGGATGAGGCTGAAACTACCGTATCAAAGAAATCTGGATCACTGAGTCACCACATGAAAGCCAAATACCCTGAAAAATCACCTCAACTCACAGAGGAAATTTGCAGGAAAAGAGAAATAAACTTCTATTGGGTTAAAACACTGCAATTAGGGGTTGTTTGTTATTGCAGCATAGCCTAGCCTAGCTTCACTAAAACACAACTCAACTGAAATAACTCAGTACGCATCTACTTCTGAATATCTACATGTACAAAAAGATACACAATAAGTTTTTTAAAACTTGAATTCAACCAAATTCCATCTTGCCTGTAGTTGCATGCCTTGCAGTACAGAAGTAAAAGACTTCCTGAATTTCAAAAACAAATGATCTATCCCCACTACTGATGGTTAACTGACAATCAAGAGTAAGATGGGAGGGGTTACACTTTAAAACTTTTCAAGTAGCGTACTTTGAGCTCATATTTAGTGTGTGGAGGTGGGCTGTTAGGAAAACTGATCACAGATTTCTTAAACTGATTTGTGTTTCATTTCCACTGGGGAGGAAGAAGCAGAGAAATATCAGGAGACCTAGATTATGAAATCACTAAAATGGAAGTGACCTTGGAGGGTCACTCAGTCCATTCTTCTTTACCCAAGCCAGGTTTGAGTCTTCCTCAACAGAACAGTAAAAGAATATTGTTAAAAGACTCCTCAGCATTTTCGCTGACTAATCATGATACTAAAAATGTCTCAGGGCCCATAATTTGTTTTCCAATAATGACAAGCAATTCCATAGGAAAGTTAGACATTGTGTTCTGTAACACTAGTGTTGAAAGCTTAGGGAACTGACCCCCAATTTTGTCATTAACCAACTGTTAGGAAGCTTTTGCCCAAGAAACTGTTTTCATCACTGATCTGGAAAAAATCAAAAGTTCCTCCCAATAAAATTCCTTGAAATAACTATTATCTTACCAAAGTCCTCCTGCTTCAGCCAATGTCAACATCTCCTTGTTTATTCTCAGTAGAAGATGAAAATAGTTGCCCAGAAAAAAAGAAAAAAGAATGAAAAGAAATGAGGATAATTTAAGTGAACTCTGGGACAACATGAAATGCACTAATATTCGCATTATAGGGATCCCAGAAAGCAAAGAAAGAAAGAAAGGACCTGAGAAAATTTTTGAAGAGATACTAACCAAAAACGTCCCTAACTTAGGAAAGGAAACAGTCACCCAAGTCAAGGAAGTTCAGAGAGTCCCACACAGGATCAACCCAAAGAGGAATACACCAAGGCACATAGTCATCAAATTGACAAAAATTAAGAATCAGGAGAGAATATTAAAATCAGCACGACAAAAGCAACAAATAACATACAAGGGAACTCCCATAAGGTTATCAGCTGATTTTTCAGCAGAAACCCTTCAGGCCAGAAGGAAGTGGCACAATATATTTAAAGTGATGAAAGGGAAAAACTTACAGCCAAGAACACTCTATCCAGCGAGGCTCTCATTCTGATTTGATGGAGAAATCAGAAGCTTCATAGATAAACAGAAGCTAAAAGAATTCAGCGTCTCCAAACCAGCTTTACAACAAATGTTAAAGGAACTTCTCTAGTCCTCAAATTGAGCACAAGAACAAAAAGAAAGAGGGGGGAAAAAAGGACCTACAAAAACAAACTCAAAACAATAAACAAGATGGCAGTAAGAACATACCTATCAATAATTACCTTAAATGTAAGTGGATTAAACACTCCAATCAAAAGACATAGACTGGCTTAATGGATACAAAAACAAGACCCATATATATATATGTATACTGTCTACAAAAGACCCACTTCAGAGCTAGAGACACATGCAGGTTGAAAGTAAGGGGATGGAAAAAGATATTCCATACAAACGGAAACCAAAAGAAAGCTGGAATAGTAATACTTATATCAGACAAAATAGATTTTAAAATAAAGACTGTTACAAGAGACAAAGAAGCGCACTACATAATGCTTAAGGGATCAATCCAAGAAGAGGATACAACAGTTGTAAATATACATGCACCCAACATAGGAGCACCTCAATATAGAAGGCATTTTTAACAGACATAAAAGGAGAAATTGACAATAACACAATAATAGTGGAGGCACTTACATCAATGGACAGATCATCCAGACAGAAAACCAATAATGAAATACAGGCCCTAAACAACACATTAGACCAGATGGACTCAATTGATATCTATAGAGCATTCCATTCGAAAACAACAAAATACACATTCTTCTCAAGTGCACATAGAACATTCTCCAGAATCGACCACATGCTGGCCCACAAAGCTAGTCTCAGTAAATTTAAGAAAATTGAAATTATACCAAGCATCTTTTCCAACCACAGTGCTATAAGGTTAGAAATCAACTATAAGAAAAAAACTGCAAAAACTGCAAACATGTGGAGGCTAAACAATATGCTACTAAACAACCAATGGATCAAAGAGGAAATTAAAAAAAAAAATACTTTGAGACAGATGAAAACGAAAACACAATGATCCAAAACCTCTGGGATGCCGCAAAAGCAGTTCTCAGAGGGAAGTTTATAGCAACACAAGCCTATCTCAGAAAACAAGAAAAATCTCAAGTGAACAAACTAACCTTACATCTAAAGCAGCTAGAGAAAGAAGAACAAACAAACCCTAAGGGTAGTAGAAGAAAAGAAATCATAAAGATTAGAGCAGAAATAAATAAAATAGACAGTTAAAAAAAAAAAAAACAGAAAAGATCAATGAAACTAAAAGCTGGTTCTTTGAAAAGATTTGCCAAGAGTAAACCAGGAAGAAATAGACAATATGAATAGACCAATTACCAGTACTGAAATTGAATCAGAAATTAAAAACTTCCCAACAAACAGAAGTCCAGGACCAGATGACTTCACAGGTGAATTTCACCAAAAATTTAGAGAAGAGTTAACACCTTTCCTTCTGAAACTGTTCCAAAAAACTGCAGACGAAGAAACACTTCCAAACTCATTCTATGAGGCCATCATCACCCTGATACCAAAATCAGACAAGAATATCACAAAAAAAAATTACAGGCCAATATCACTTATGACTATAGATTCAAAAATCCTCAAGAAAATATTAGCAAATTCACTCCAAAAATGCATTAAAAGGATTATACACCATGATCAAGTGGGATTTATCCCAGGGATGCAGGAATTTTTCAATATATGCAAATTAATCGTGATACACCACATTAACAAATTGAAGAATAAAAACCATATGATAATCTCAACAGATACAGAAAAATCTTTTGATAAAATTCAACATCCATTTATGATCAAAACTCTCCAGAAAGTGGGCATAGACAGAACATACCTCAACATAATAAAGGCCATATAAGACAAACCCATAGCTAAAATCATACTTAACAGGGAAAATCTGAAAGCATTTCCTCTAAGATCAGGAACAACACAAGGATGCCCACTCTCACAACTTTTATTCAACATAGTTTTGGAAATCTTAGCCACAGCAATCAGAGAAGAAAAAGAAATAAAAGGAATCCAAATTGGAAACAAAGAAGTAAAACTGTCATGTTTGCAGATGACATACTATACATAGAAAACCCTAAAGAAGTGACCAGAAAGATACTAGAACTCATCAATGAATTTGGTAAAGTTGTAGGATACAAAATTAATATATAGAAATTAGTTGCATTTCTATACGCTAACAATGAAATAGCAGAAAGGGAAATTAAGGAAATTATACCATTTACCATCACACCAAAAAGAATAAAACACCTAGGAATAAACCTATACAAGGACACAAAATACCTGTATGCCAAAAATTGTAAGATACTGATGAAGGAAATTGAAGATGACATAAAGAAATGGAAAGATACACTGTGTTCTTGGATTGGAAGAATCAGTATTGTCAAAATGGCCATACTGCCCAAGGCAATTTACAAATTCAATGCAGTCCCTAACAAATTACCAATGATATTTTTCACAGAGCTGGAACAAAAAATGTTAAAATTTGTATGGAACAGCCAAAATAATCTTAAAAAAAGAAGAACAGAGCTGGGGGAATCATGCTTTCTGACTTCAGACTATACTACAAAACTACAGTAATCAAAACAGCATGGTACTGGCACAAAAAAAGACACATAGGTCAATGGAACAGGATAGAAAGCCCAGAAATAAACCCATGCACTTATGGTCAATTAATCTATGACAAAGGAGGCAAGAATATACAATGGAGAAAAGACAGTCTCTTCAATAAGTGGTGCTGGGAATACTAGACAGCTACCTGTAAAAGACTGAAATTGGAACATTTTCTAACACCATATACAAGAATAAACTCAAAATGGATTAAAGACCTAAATTAAGACGAGATACCGTAAAAGTCCTAGAGAAAACATAGGCAGAACACTTGCAGACATACATCACAGCAATATATTTTTTGAACCAGCTCCTGGAGTAATGGAAATAATAGCAAAAATAAACAAATGGGATCTAATTAAACTTAAAAGCTTTTGCACAGTTAAGGATACCATCAACAAAATGAAAAGACAATCTACAGAATGGGTGAAAATATTTGCAAGCGATGCTACTGACAAGGGACTAATTTCCTAAATACACAAACAGCTCATATACCTTAATATCCAAAAAAAAGCAACCCAATCCAAAAATGGGCAGAAGACTTAAACAAGCAATTCTCCAATGAAGACATACAAATGGCCAATAGGCACATGAAAAAATGCTTAGCATCGCTAATTATCAGAGAAATGCAGATCAAAACTACAATGAGATATCACCTCACACCAGCCAGAATGGCCATCATTGAAAAGTCTACAAATGATAAATGCTGGAGAGGGTGTGGAGAAAAGGGAACCCTCCTACACTATTGATGGGAGTATAGATTGGTGCAGACACTATGGAGGACAGTCTGGAGGCTCCTTAAAAAACTAAAAATAGACTTAACATGTGATCCAGCAATCCCACTCCTCGGCATATATCCAGAGAAAAATAAAATTCAAAAAGACAATGCACCCCAATGCTCATAGCAGCAATATTTACAATAGCCAAGACATGGAAACAACCCAAATGTCCATCAACAGATGATTGGATAAAGAAGAGGTGGTACATATATACAATGGAACGCTCCTCAGCCATAAAAAAAGAATAAAATAATGCCATTTGCAGCAACATGGACAGACCTGAAGATCGTCATTCTAAGTGAACTAGGCCAGAAAGAGAAGGAAAAATGCCATATAATATCATTTACATGTGGAATCTAAAAAAATAAGGACACAAATGAACTACTTACTATTTATAACTCAGATGACTGATTTCTTGAATATGTGTAAGCACATTTGACTGTCCTTTATGATTGGATTAAAGCATTCTGTTGATTCTTATTTTTGGTTGGCTTTATTCCTTTGGTAACTATGTAAGTTTAAAAAGCTAAAGCTCTAATCTGTTCTTAGAAACAATGATCAGTACACACATGTAAACTAAAAAAATGTGCAATATATTGTGTATATGTATTTACATGCAATATAATGTATATGTGCAGTCAAACTGTAATAATTCTACCTAATAAAACTGAGAAAGGAAAAAAAAAAAAAAGAAAACAGTTGTCAAAAGGAATTCATAGAAAGGCCCATGAATCAGGTGCTGCTACAAAGGCTAGTAGACTAAAGTCTTACCAACAAAATTTACACAATGTGTTATGGGTAGTACAGACCCAGGTTTGGTGGGGTCTTATTGCTGTCAGTGATGCAACAAAATACTGGTAATTTCAATGTTTATTCAGCGAGAATTAAAAAAAAAATCACTAGTCTACTCCCAACCCCTTATTATGTTGACTCTATATTTTGATATTTTGTCTCCTATTTGATTGCATATTTATTTAAGGGCTAGGGATCTGCAAAGACCGTGGGAGGGAAATATATATCTCAGAGAGGCAGGGAGTAGTTTTCCCATTTTTGCTCCCATAGACATATAGGTCTAAAGGACATGACAGCCAGCAGAAATGAATCATTTGCAGGGGCCAGCAAGCTTTCATTTAAACACTAGTCTCAACTCTTCGCTTCACTCTTTCTCTCCATTATCTCTCTTTTCCAGCCTTGGAGGCAAAAATACATTAGTCATCAGTTTATTCCCTGTGGCAAACTTTAGCCCCTCAAACCCTATCAGTCTATTAAGTAAACCCCAATTAAATCGGTCCTCACTTCACAAAAATGGCAGCCTGCCCCAGGGAAAAGTTAGACTAAAAAAAAAAACTGCCAGGGACAATCAAACAGTAATGACAACTGAGGGAGAAGGGAGGAACTTTCAGGGTTATTCTCCCCTTCACTCGTGAGCACATGATCACAGGTGAGCCCGGCCTACAGCAGTTGATCACTTACAACTTTAAAAACAATCTTTCTTGAAAGTCAAGCCCTTTTTATGGTAAGACTACACACAGCTCATGGCCCAAATAGGCGCAGCCTGTAAATAAACCTACTTAGACATTCAAAGCTGGCAGGGTGTCCCTCCCTCATCTGCCAGTCCCATAGGTCTGTCTAATAGTCAGAACTGGCATGTTTCCTCTGCTCCTCAGAAAATATTTTTCATAGTGAAGTACTGAAGTGGAAATTTGAATTTCAGAGATTTTATGACTATGTTTACCCTGGAGATTAATTTGAATACAAACACATCCACATTTACTTTTTCTCCCTCTCCCAGCATTATCTCCCTCCACCTCGGAAATCCCTATTAGACACAGTTGGAATGCAGAATGTTCACCAAAAACCATTTTGTTTTCTTTTGTTTTTCCACAGGCCAGGTCAGTGCCCTCAGTCTTGTTTATCCACTGTCCTGCCATCCCCATTTTTGCTTTTCTGAAGACAGAAGTTATCTCAGGCCACTAGGCTCTATCTCATCTCTCAGCACACAGATAAATCCTTCAAACTGATCTTATTTTACCAAATTCATCTTTTATTTTTTATACATATCTGCATTAATCACATTAGCTTTACTTTTATCAGTGAAAGGAGTAGGTAGATGTTAGTTTGACTGTATTCCTTAGATTTCATAACATATTTTGGGAATGTGTTTTTCCTCCTATTTATTAGATGCTACTGAACGGCTCCTTCTCAACCCCCCTATACATATACACACAAAGAGAACTCCAGTGAGGGTCACATGAAGGCAAAATGTAATTACTATCAGCAGCTTTAAGGGGTATGTGTATATGTGTGCAGGAGTGTTTGAGAAATATTATGAGTTTAGATATCTGATTTCTAACTTAAGCATATGAAACAAAGTTAAAAAGCATAATATATACATTTATATGCATATATGTGTGTGTATATATATAAAAATATATTGAAGTAAAGTTCACTTTACATTCACAATGTTATACAGCCACCACTCTACTTAGTTCCAAAATATTTCCATCACTTCCCAAACACAAGCCCTTAGACATTAAGCACTTTATCTCTCATTTCCTCTTTATCTCAGCCCCTGGCAACCACTGATATAATTTCTGTCTCTATGGCTTTTTTTGAGCTGGATTTTTCATATAAAAGAATCATACAATATGTGGCCTTCTATGCCTGGTTTCTTTCACTTAGCATAATGTTTTCAGGATTCATCTACATTAAATGGATCAGTACTTCAATCCTTTTTAATGACTAAACAATATTTCATTGTATGGATATACCTCCACTTGTTTTTCCATTCATCCATCTATGGACTTGGGCTTTTTCCTCTTTTTGGTTATTGTGAGTAATGTTGCTATGAACATGCATGTACATATATTTGTTGAAATGTCTCTCTTTTATTCTTCTGGATGTATATTGAGCCATATGGTAATTCCATGTTTAATTTTTTTAGGTACTGCTTGAATGTTTTCCACAGTGACTGAACAAATTTACTTTCCTACCAACCATGAATAAGGATTCCAATTTCCCCACATCTTTGCCAATACTTATTATTTTCCTTTTTTTAATATTATAGCCAGCCTAGTGGGTGTGAAATAGCACCTCACTGTGGTTTTGATTTGCATTTCTATGATGACTAATGATGTTGAGCATCTTTTCATGTGCTTGTCGGTGAGTTGTGTTATCTTCTTTGGAGAAATGACTAAGTCCTTGGTCCATTTTTGGATTGTTTATCTTTTTGTTGCTGAGTTGTAAGATTTCCTTATATATTCTGGATACTAAACTGTTATCATGTATATCTTTCGTGACTATTCTTTCCCATTCTGTACGTTGTCTTTTCTCTTTCTTGATCATGTCCTTTGATGTACAAACTGGTTTAATTTTGATGAAATTAACAAACATTTTAAGAATATCATAGTAAAATATTACATGTGCCAAAAAGAGAAGGGTGAGGAGGAATAAAAGAGATACAAATGGAACAGGAGGGTGGGGAGAAAGGAAAAGGCAATACACACAAAAGAAGGATGGTTAGGGGGCAAATAGGAGGGAAGACACAACAAAGTACAACTGACAGCAGAAGGGAGAGTAGGGAGCGTAAGATATAGGAAGTGAACAAGAGTTTGACCACTGAAGCAAGTTTTGAGGAAGAGAAAGAGGAGTTTATCTTGTTCTAAGGTATTAGATAAACTGCCTTTTCTCCATGCTCTGCTTTTTACTTGCTAATCAGCTTTGAAGCCTCAGCAACTTCTGAGCATTGTTAACTAAAACACCAGTTAGTGAACTTGCCACTATTCAAAACTGCTTCTTTTTAAAACTTCAGAGTGCCTTCTCTGAATGGTAGCATCCCAGTAGTTCACCAAGGAAAGGGGAAAAAAAAAAAAAAACAAAAAAAAAACACACTTTCTGAGCTACCACAGGAGTGTTGAAGGTGACAAGTAAATTGCCCAATGTCACATGGCCAGATGGTAGCTGGAGTTTAAATTTTTTTCTAAATTTTCTGTGCTCCCCTAGAACATGTATATCCATTGCATACATTTAATCTGAAAGAGCAGAGAATCCAAAACTTATCAAATGCTTTATGACTTGTAAAAATTTTCTGTAGCAGATATTCCTCCTCAATTAAAGTTGGCAGGCTAGTATTAAAATTCATTTGTATTCCCCAAGCACACACCAATCTGGAAAGCAGCCCAAAGTGCTGGAAACCAAAGAGGAAGTAACTTGGGTTTGAAAATCTGCTGTAGATAATCTATGGAGTGGATAATTGAGGTTGATTGTAACTTTAAGGTCAGTGCTCCCCAATTCCCTGCTCAGATGGTAACAGTCCCTAATCTCTGTGTTTTACAGCATTTCTTGTGCTTCCTACATCACTCCACCTCTGAGTCACTCCACAATTCAATAGAATGTGCTGTGTAGAGAGCAAACTGATGCAGTTACTAGTAAATAAATGTTTTGCCATCCATGGATCAAACTTTGATGTTCCTGTTCTAATTTAAAAATTAAGTAAATACGAATTAGGTTAATTTCTATTTCTATATTGCCCTCAATTCATTTTCTACTCTGTGGGTCAGTGACCCTTGGCAGAGAAAAAGGTCTTTCCATTACAGTGATAGAGGCTGGAAAGCAGTGCCATCAAACACAGGGCCCTAGTGCAAAGACTCTAAGAGGGCAAGTGGCTCAGGTGTCCTGTATAAACAAACAAAAGGCAGAGAGACAAATATGGTGAGTTAAGTTCAAAGAGTAAAAGGACTATAAGACCAAGGTTAACCAAAGACAGCCAATTAGAAAGAAAAAGACCAAAGAAAGGCATAAGCAACTGTGTGGTGACATGAATGCCAACAGATGAAAAGGAATAGAAATGTTAAAGTGAATGAGATAAGGGAGTTTATGGATGAAGAAGTCAAAATTAAAAGAAGCTTTAACTTTGCCAAGATCATCAAGGATATTTGCAGAGCTGAGAGTGGAGAAAAACACTAATCCAGACCGTTCTTCATCAGTCATTTTTTTTAAGGGGGGGGGGAGGTAATTAGGTTTCTTTCTTTCTATTTTTCTATTTCTACTTTAATGGAGGTACTGGGGATTGAACCCAGAACCTTGTGTACGCTAGGCCCATACTCTATCACTGAGCTATATTCTCCCTGCCTCCAGCCATTTATTCTTCACTGCTGTCTTACAATGAGGAGCTCTGTCATACTCCTTTCCTTTCAGGGATAAAGGAATATAGCTTCCTAGTAAACATTTGCCCAATAGTGGGAAGCACGGCAAGTGATTATAAAGAAGCAAAACCACATTGTTAATGTCTTAACTACTGTGAGATGAAATCCAGTGAAAACGAAATAAAACTTCAAAACATTTCAACAATAGCAAGTCTATGACAAATCTAGTTAAAGTCTGAGTCAAAGAAAAAACATATTTACTTTGAAACAACATCCCGATGAAATGTTTACATTCCCTAGTTTAGTCATTCTACGTTATAATAACTCCTCTCAGCATCATTCAAATTTAAGAAATGTCATTAGCACATTAGAAATTCATTTTTTGGAATGAGCAGTATTGTAACCAGTTAATACCTTATAGGTATTCTTCATTCATGATAAATAAGATTAATAACAATACAGTATTTAGTGTACAGTAATATTATCCAATCAGCAATACCTACATTGGTCGTTAAAAAGAACCAAAAATTTAGAGTAAGGATCTTTTAATCGATTTAAAAAAGGGAGCAATCAAACACCTTCTGCCTATACCCAAATCAGTCATTTTGTATGCTTATTTATATAATGCCTACCACCGGAACTCTTTCATACCAGGTTTTCTGGCCAAATAGACTTGAAAATGTGATGAATATTAAAAGCCACCCTGTCAGGACCTAACACATTTAATTAGTTGATCACAGGTGTCAAGTACCCTTCCCCTTTTGATAGATTAACCCAAAAGAGTGGACTAACAACCACAATTTGCTGACTAATTGAATTTTGATATATTCTCCAAAGCTGTTTCCCCACCCCTAGACTAACTGAATTTACAAGCAGTTAAATCTGACAGATTCAGTATATCTGCCAAAGTCCCTTCATACTTCGTAAAATTATGAAAACTTAGCCAATGTGTCATGTCCTGGGGAAATACAGTACATCTAAAGAGTCATTCCCAATGGGAGCAGGGTGGTAAGGGAACATGATTTATTGATTTATCATAATACATGTTAAAGTGTCCAGAAGATTTAATATTTGATACATCCAATGACAAAATAATTTTCAAAATATTCTTAATGGGTATATATACATGTTTCTTTGTTCATAATTTTATACCTGCACAAATATGTATGAATCTACATTCAAGCAAAGGCAGATGCACTTTCTTTTGTTATCTGTAATAGAGATAACTCAATTAGCACATGGTTTCCAATTCTAACTAAGCTAAAAAGTATAACCCCTCATCGTCTGCAGAAGCTTCCAGCAGGGCAAATGCATTTTCCTCACCAGAAAGCAAGACTTACTGCAGAAGAATAAAGGAAAAGCCTCATTAATTAAGATCTCAAGAATGCAAAATTCCTAATAAGTGAACTTCGGCCGGCTTGAGATTTGGAAACGAGTTTGCTGAGTAAATTAACAATCAAATACAATTGGAGGAGAGATGCTTGAGGACTTAAGGGAACAAACGATTTTTCAAGCGCTTTGGAAGTATTATTTACATACAGGTAATTACTGTGTGGAAAGAACTGTGGTACCTGGAAAGAGGATTGGATTTGAGTCAAGAGATGTACTTAGCACAAATTCCTTAATCTGAGCCTTGGATTCGTCACCTGTAAAACTGAGATAATATCATTATTTCACAACACTGTGGGAGGTCTAAATGAGATAATATACGAGTCCTTGCAAATTTTCAGGAGCTAAATAAATATTGGATATTTTTATCATGTGCATAAAAAATATACTCACATGAATACAACAATTGTGGAAACATTCTACCCTCTATTTTTACAGATGAGGCAAGTGGAGCACAAAATATTCAAGTGAGTCATCCAGGAGCACATAGCTAGTTAATGAAAGAGCTGGACCTATTACCGATATCCCTACACTTAAATGTTTAATAAACAATGATTGAGCACCTGCTATATTCAAGTCACTGTGTTAGGTGATGGAAACAAAAAACAAGATATGATCTCTGCCTTTGAAGAATTCTTATTCTTAGTGGAATTCCCTCTGCCTGCTGCCAAGCACTCATTGCCTTTATTCTGGCCTTTGGCTGCCAAAGATAGCCTTCACTTTTGCACTCCAAGCCGACTTGAACTGCCCCTAAGCGTCTGTATCCAAAAACTTTCCCTCTCCCCTGCAACCTACCTCGGGCTCTTGGGGACCAAGAAAACTGATAAAAGCAGCACTTCATTTTTTTTTTTTAAGTATATAATATTTGGGGGGGGGTGATTAGGTTTATTCATTTTTAACGGAGGTACTGGAGATTGAATCGAGGACCTCATGCCTGCTAAGCATGTGCTCTAACACTGAGCTATGTCTTCCCTCAAGCGCTTCATTTTTGGTTTGCGGTACACAATTAATTCTGAGCTCAGCCCCAGAAATTATTTCTGGGGGTCAATTTCCTGCAGCTGAAGAGGACTGAAGGGGGAGGTTATTAAATGACGTCAGACAGCAAGCAGGGGAGGTGGGAGGGGTGAAGGGAGTATGCAGAAATAACCTTAAGTCCATTCAACTGGTGAGATGTCCATATTCTAGAACTAGAAAAGCTAGCTGGTCACCAAATCAGATGTATCAAGGTCTTCCTCCCTATTAGACTCTGAGTGCCAAGTTGAGGAGTCATTTTCTAGGGAAAATCGGAGAGGCAAGGACAAGCTAGCTGTTAGGAAAAGTGGTCATCAGGCAAAGGGGATTCAGGACGGGGACAACGTTACAGGCAGGCAGAACTGCACAGTACTCAATTCCCTGTTTCATAACTTAGCTCGCTGTATGATCTTGGACAAGTCATTTAACCGGAATCTTTCTCACCTCTAAAGTGGTAAGTTAAGAGCACCTACCTCAGACATTTGCACCGATTAAATGAGATCATAAGGGCAAGGTGCCTGGCTTGTGGCAGGCATTCAGTAAATGCCAGTTCCCCTCCCAGCACACCTTCTCCTCCAATCTCCCTGCTTCTGTGGAGAAAACTACAACACCTGGAGGCCTTCCCAGCACCCCGCCAGAAAAGTAAGGAGTCCCAGCTGTTTGGGGCCCCCTGGGCTTCCTATATCCTGGAGTATTTTAAGAATCATTTTCTTCAACCCTCAGGCTATCTCATCAGAGTGTAACAGGGGAGTCAGATGATTAACTGTTAGATGAATAATTTGTTATGTAAATTGTAGAGCTGAAAGGAATGGGGTAGGTATGGGAATTAAGTTGTTATTTCATTAAGTTGTAATTAGTGACTAAAGGTTTCAACATACCTACTAATTTTATTAGAGTAGGAATTTAAATCATCTCTTTCATTAAATTATCTGTATTTATATCTACATCTATAGCTATCTATATATCTAGCTATATCATCTTGGCCCAAAGTCCCTACTTCTGAATTTTTCACAGCTGCTGTGTTCTTTGGGAACATATTCCAAGTGTAATTGAGGGCCTGAATTCACCCTGGAATTTCCATAGAACATAATCCATTAGAGCAGGGAATTCAACAAAGGAGCCATCTTCAATATAGTTAAGGGGTTTACTTCACTGAAAGTAGGAGAGAATTTCTACCTATTATCAATTCTTCTTTATAATGCTCTCTGTCCCACCACACTCACCCCAAGTTCTGTGGAGGTTCTGAGTTAGTTAACCTCCCTCTCTAGGCTCATCTAATGTCTCTACCACTCAGTCCCTGTGCTCCAGCCACACTGGTCACCTTTGCACTCCTTGAAAATGAAACCTCCTTCCCATGTTGAGACCTTCACAAATGATACACCCTCTGCCAGGAACACGTGTGAGCCATTCTCAGTGATCTGGATCCTCGACATGAGAAAAACAGACCAGAGGAGAGACACACAGAGTTCAGTGAGGGAGAATTATAATAGAATTGTTTGAACTGAACACCTCAATGCGACAGAAGTCTCTTCAGCGCTAGCATTCTCATCTCCAAATTAGCAATAGTCTTTGCCCCTTCTGGAAGAAAGTTTGATGTCACTATTAAGTCTCCAGATTTCTGGGATAATTTGGATTAAGCTCTGTTCTAATATGAAGCTAGCTTGGGCCCAGAAATGACTCTGAGCTCCCCACCAGGCAGGCCAAGCTTACTTGGTTCTCATTAAGTTGACACTATAGCAGGCAATGTAGTGGTGGAGATTTAGAGACTGACATCCTTTGGTTTGAATCCTCACTGCAACACTTACTAGCTGTGTGACTTTGGGCAAATAATTAAACCTCTCTTGACCTCAGTGTTCTCATTTATAAACATGGATAACTCCCCATAGGTAGTTGTGGAAGTTAAATGATTTAATTCATTTAAGGGCTCCCAACAATGCCTGGTACATGGAAAGTGCTCAATTCAAAAATCAGTGCAACTATCTTCACCTTGGTCCTCGGACACAACTCAGGTTCATTCACTCACAGAACATTTATAGATCACTTATTTTTGCCAGGTGCTGGTGACACAAAGAAGGGTAATATATGATCCTAATAGTTCACAGTCTGGTGAGGGAAATAGCCATATAAACAGCTAACTTTATTAACACAATTTGCATAGAACACTATTTCACCAAGTAAAATGGAACACATTCTATGGTAGACGGAACAGACAGAGAGCTGTGAGTACAGAACCAGGCATAGACTTGACCTGGTCATAAAGGAGACCAGGTAAGAAAGAGCAGAAGGTCAGAAAAGCCCAGCTGTTCATACAGATAAACTATACAAACCCCTGTTCTACTGATAGTGGATTGACTGGTGCAGCTATTGCTTGAAGGATGGCATTGGATGCCCTTATTTAAAATAGTCTTAGGAGACCTAGAATGAGCCATAGTAGAGATGACTCCTTAGGACACCCCTAGGTTAGGCCATCTTTCTCAGAGCTGAAAAATAGTTGGGTCAACTCTTCAGATGCATCTGGGACCAGGAGGGGCATACAACTATGGTCACCAGGACATTCTCCCCAAAGCTTCCAGATTTACATAATGCTTGCCCACATGTTTTCTATTAAATACTTTGAAATTCTACTGATCTCTTATAAAATACTTCTCCATCATACCAAACCCAGATCTGCCAACATTCCTAACTTACGAGTTTAAGCCAACACCGAGCTCATAATTCCTTTGCTTCACTTCCAAGGCTTTGCTTTTTCTTTTATACAGATGAACTCTTGTGATGGGTTTTTGCTGATAAATCGGGGTCACACAAATCTCAGTAGAAAGGGGTCAGTGTTACAAGAGAACACACACACACACACACACAGGTACAAACACAAACCATTTCCTTGGCCACTCCTTCACCTGGCCACAGAAGTAAATGCTTTGTAGGTGTTATTGCACTATGCACTATGACAACTTCAAGTAGGAATCAAACACATCAAAATCTCCATATATTCTTTTCAAGAAATGAATGTAGGATGATTTTAAGGCTGTCCAAGAGTATTTTATAAATACAGGATAATCAGTCGAGTCTGAATCACAGTAGGCCTGAAGAAAATCAAATAGTGAAGGTTTTTTTTTTTTTTTGCTCTTGTTTTATTCTTGTTTGCTTTTAAGCTTTTTTATTGTCAAAGCTATAATTGCTTTATTTTCCTTTTTCTCGGCTTTTCTTTGTGATTAAGGGCACCTGTATTCATTGGGAATTCTAAAGAGCCTTGACCCGCAGCAAGCAGATGTTTGTGTTCTTTAAAGGTAGTCAGTCAACATCATTTACTGCTCACCTTCTGTTTGCAAAGGCCCTTCCTGACATCATGAAGACAATTCAGTCTATATAATGTGACAAAACAAACATGCATTAGGTGACTTAATACCAGTTACAGAAAACAAGTCAGCAAAAGCAAATGCCTGAATGAACTGTCTAGAAGTCCTGAGAGCACATAGAGAGAGAGTGATGGGTTAGATGTAGCTAATTGGGGCTTGATTCCTAGAGGTGGATTTTGAACCAGGTGTTGAAGAAGGGTTGAGCATAATTTAATATAGAGAAGTAGAATAAAGGGAGGGCAAAGAGGAAGGAGGAGTCTAGGCAAATTTTGCAGACCAACTGTTACATTCATAGCTTAAATAGTTTTGAAAACTTTTTGTTAGCATTCCTATCCCAGGAAAGGCCATTCTGACAGTAGTCCTATATTAATGTAACCATTGCATTCTCTTCCTCGGTGTCTGTGGGGAGTTGGGTCCAGGTTCCCCCCACGGCCCCCAACAGATACCAAAATTCATGGACGTTTAAGTCCCTTATATAGAATGACATAGTAGTCGGCCCTTCATATCCACAGAATCCGGAGGGCTGACTGTATTTTTAAAAGATGTAAAATTCATATTACTCACACAGAAGACATTACCACCTGGGACTGTTTGTGGCTGTATGATTAACCCATACTAAGAAAAATCAACTCTCTGCATTTACCAGTAAAATGTGGACTGTTTATGATAGAGAGTAAACACTTACTTAGACAACTCTAGAAGCACATTCATTTCTCCAATGGACCTTTGTGGCACCACAGGAAAATTTTTAATGTATCACTAAACATTTTTAACATGAATAGTTTATTTGATGGACTCTGACAGTTTCCCCAGAGACATCGGTAGCTGGTAAATACAGAGCTCTTAAAGCATTCTTGAAAGTAGTTGATTAGGAGAAAAGGCAAAGAAAACAGAGTTACAACCTCTGTTGCCGGGGAACTTTGGGTATGGAGTATTCGAGTGCTTTATCAACTGTGGGGACAAAAGTACCTCATTCTGAAATCAAATCAGCCGAGCTGGAATCCTGGATTTGCATACACACCAAGCTATGTAACTTGGGGGGAGTCACTTGACTTTCACGCGTCAGTTTCCTTAACTGAAAAATGGAGCTAATACTGGTACCTACACTGAGGCACTGATGTGAGAATTAAATATATATACAGAGCATTCAGCACAATGCCGGCCACACAGCAAGCACTCATCCCTACAATGGAGAAGAGCTCCGAGACGAAAACTGGAGCTATGGGAAAAGATAAGATGAACACGGTGAAATGAAGAGTTATAAACCCAACTTTCTTGAAGTTCTAAGAAAAGCATAGTATTTATGCTCAATCCCACTATTATAGTTAAACACAACTGGTTCATGTCCATCAACAAAAGCTGAACTGCCAGCTGCTATTGACACTAGAAGAATCTTCATACTTCAAAGGATTGTTTTTGAAAAAATAAGTAATGCCAAACATTGATGATAGTTGGCTCATTCACAGAGAAGAGCAGACTGACAAGCTTTGGTTATGACAGATAAAAAGATGCACATAAAAGCCTGGGGCAGTATTAGGTGTCAAAGAGGGACTGTGGCTTTTATGAGGACAGTGTTATGGTAAACCTGTCAGCTATCCTATCCCTACTCCTTTGTTCAAGGGAAAGCCTTCAAAAGCCCTATTTTATAACAAGTGACCCAATCCTCCATATGGCTGATACCCCAAGTCAGCCATTTCAAGAATGGCCAGAAAGTCTAATAACAATCGGGATTGGTTTAATCCTCCCTTTTGGAAACGTGAACATGGTAATACTATGAGAACACAGCAGTGAACAAAGAGAACCTTGAGAGGTGAGACTGAAAAGATAATCAAGAAATGCCATGAGGCAAAACTAGAGTCATGAGGAAATCATGGTCAAGAGAAAATTGTGCCGAAGTAAAAACATGAGTAAGCAGAAAATGGGAGAGAGAGAACAGGTACCCCAAGTAGAAGATGAGAAAACCAGTCTGCATGAGGGAACAAAGAAGGTAGATCCTTTGAAAATCACCTACTCTGATGTTAAAATCTCTGAACTTGACTTGGATGCTGAATTCTGTTCTAGTTCTAATCTCTATGTGGCTCAATGTTATTATTGCTTTTGTTCTAGCCGCACAGCTCCACTGCTGATGTCAGAAAATAGTTTTCACTAACTTGGTGGCCTTGAAGATGTAAATTCACCTCTCTGTGTCTTAGGTTCTTTAATTGAAAAATGAGGGTAACACTGGTTTCCCATACTCATTATCCTCTTGCCATGAGCACTGTCTGAGCACAAAGCCACCCAGTTAGAGACTACATTTCCCAGCTACCCTTGCTGCCAGGTATGGCCATGTGACTAACTTCACACCGTAGTTGGTGAGTGAAAGTGATGTGCACAAATTCCTCATCACCTTCTTGAAATAAAATTCTTTACTGTGAATTCTTGCTCCTTTCTCTTCACCCAATCTCCCACAATCTGGAATGAAAAAAGCAGAAATCAAGCAAAAGGACAATGTTCTAGAGTAGAGGCTGGTAAACTTTGTGCAAAGGGTCAGATGATAAATAGTGTAGACTTTATGGTTCACAAAGTCTCTGGCAAAACTCCTCAGTTCTGCTGTTGTAGTGCTACAGCACCATAGATAACTTATAAACAAATGGTGGTGTTTGTGTTCAAATAAACCTATTTATAAAAGCAGACAGCAGGCTAGATTTGATCTGCCAGCCATGATTTATCAATCTGTGCTCTAGAGGATGCAGGAAGAACAATGGAAGGTACCTGGATCCTTGAACTACCTCATGGAACACAAATGCTCTACCAGCCTAAACCACCTCTATTATTACAAGGCTGGGTGGGGAGGAAGAAGAAGGAGAAAGAAATCAAGAGATAAATTTCCATCTTTCTTAAGCCATTCTATATTGGAGTCTCTTAATAGTGGTATATCCCTTACCTTAACTAATATGTCTCTCTTCCTGAGACCTGGTGTCCAACTTTTTCTTGATCCCCATGGACAAATATACGTGTTATAAATTATCCATTACTTAAGGTATCTTGAAGGAGCCATTTGCAACCAAAAGGACCTAATTAGAATAGGTGTCTAAGAGAAAAGGCCAACAAGAAATCTTGGACAGATACCATGAAAGCTGGCAATAAATTTACACTTTTTCAAATATTCTTTCTGAAAACATCTTCCAGACCCACCCAACCATTGTGATTGCGATGATAGAAGGGAGAGGGGAATTAAAAACTAGAGTCATTTTCTTGTCTACCCGGATAATCCTAATGCAATATACCATGGACTGGAGGCACGGGAACCTGTGACAAATTTTGAGTCTGTGTAAGAATAAGACCAAGAATAGTGTAACAGAGCCATTAAGCAGCTGCAACTCACATCTCTGTGCAGAAGAACATTTCTGCGATAGGCAGCTTTTAAAATGGCTCCCAATGATCCCTGCACCCTGATAGTCACATCCTGATATAATGTTCTCCTCTTCCTTTGGGTATAGGCTGCTCCCTTTGAGTGCAGCCAGACCTAGTGACTTGTGTCAGTAAGTGGCAAAAGTAATGAGTTGTCATTTCTGAGATTAGTTTACAAAAGACTATGATTCCGTCTTCCTGTCACTCTCTTTCTCCCTTGCTTACTCACTTTGATGAAGCCAGTGGCCATGTTGTATGCTGCTCTATGAAAAAGCCCATGTGGCAAGTAACTGAGGGAGATCTGCAGCCAACAGCCAGCAAGGAACTGATGCCCACAATCCAACAACCCATAAGGAACTGAATTCTTCCAACAATCATGTGAGTGAGCTGAGAAGTAGATCATTTCCCTGTTAAGCCTTGAGATGACTACAGCCCTGGCCAGCATCAGGATTGCAGCCAATGAGAAGCACTGAAGTAGAGTACCCCGCTAAACCCAGTGCCTGGCGCACAAAAACTATGGAATAATAAATGTGTATTATTTAAAACACCATTTTTAGAGTCATTTCTTCTATAGAAATAGATAGCTTATATATTTTCTGTCTATGAATTATAGCTGATTCAGGTTATAAGCACTTTTTCCATGCACCCATGAATTCCTAGAGTCCAATCGTCCTAACTGATAATCACACTCTACTAGGAACTGCCTGGTTAACTTGGCTGCAACTCACGCTAGACTATGAGCTCCAAAAGGGCAGAAACTTATCTGTCTCATCCACTGTTGCACCTCCAATCCTAACAAAGTGACTACTGACAATATTGGCTAAAGGAATGAACGAGTGGGTAGGTAGTTGAATGGATGGATAAACAAATGAAGCCACAGAGGTAACTGACACCATGGGTTTTTTTGTTGTTGTAAAATGTTGCTTAGGACACCCTATACAAAAATAGCAAAACTGTCTTTTTATTTCAATGTTTCCTTCCTCAAATTCCAATAAATCTCAGACCAGTGAACCACCTGAAGTCACAAGTTCAGTTCAATGGACCATGAAGAATAAAAACTGTGAAACATGAAATTGAAGGAAGTCTAAAGTCAAAAGTAGTGTGTTCTCCAGAAAGCACTTCACTTGTCTTTTAAAGGGTAGCATACACCAAAACCTTTTTTATCCCTAACTCAGTAAACATTCAGATCACTTTATATAGTTGTTTAGGCAAATGATCCTGGCTCATGCAGGGACATCTCACTTATATTGTGTATCTTCCTACCAGGTTGCATTATTAACAGTGCTGAAAATTGAATTCTGTCTTAAATGTGTTAGGGGAGCTCATTATTGAAAGGAAACACACAATATATCCTCTAACACAACAAATAATTTAGTTACATGATCCATAAATCTAGATTTCCACACCTATAACTTTTGCTGTTTTACAAATCCAGATATTCATATATCAGGTTTACTTAGAGCAGTGAAATCTGTGGTCTCTCAGGACAGAGAAGTTAAAAGGTCAACTAGAGGGTATGCCAAATCCATCCTTTTACCCTCCCTGCTGGAATCACTGCCAAGTCAGACCCACTTCAGAACAGCTCTGCCCCTGGCAAATAAAACGTATGCTAAGAGGTCTAGCTGCTGGTCCCGTCCTGCCTACACACCTCAGTTCCTCTTCTGTGAAGTTACTGCAGAGAACTTCAGTTCCCATACAATCCCATTTCCTTACTTCTGAACAACGTCTCCACTGCTGATCATCTATTCAAACCCCCTGTGTTTCCTGCTGTTTGAAACCCCCAAATTTCCAACCCCGCCCTTTCTTAGATGGGTTACTGGGATACAGTGTACGCCTTTGGTTAACAGTACTAGCACCTCTCTGTCCCGTGAACTGGTGGCAGTGAAGTGAGTATAGGCCATTTTTCTCAAATTTTAATGTTTGTACAAATACAGACTCAGATTCAGCAAGTCTAGGAACGGTCCTGAAAATCTGCATTTCTAATAAGCTCCCAAGCAATGCCAGTGTCGCTGATATTTTGAGTAACAAGGATGTAGTAACAAAACAATACCTTACAGACAGAGCATCTGGGCTCTTGAGCACGTTAGTTCCACTAGCTGTTTAACCTTAGGCACCTTACTAAATCTCCCTCTGTTTTAAAAACAGAGACGATAATTCCCTTGCTGTCTTTACAATTAACTGCTTGAATTTGAAATCTAGCTCTCCCATTAACTAACTCTAACCCTGAGCAGGTTATTTAAACTCCCCACTCAGTAGGTAAAAGCAGTACCTACTTCATAGGGCTATTGGGAGGATTAAATGAGTTAATACAGATAAAGTACCGAGAGCAGCGCCTGAAACACAGCAACTGTTAATTATTATCCTTGCAGGCCTGTCCTTCAGATACCTCAGCTCAATATGACTCCCTTATTCTAAAAGGGGTTTTCATCTCACCCGGCCCACCTGGCTGCTACTCACACCATGGTTCTGATGCTGGGCCACACGTTAGATCCATCACCAATCCCCTGGTCTCTGAGTCCACCACTTTTTCATCTCCAAGGCTTCCCTTAGCCTTACATACATTCATTTCCTATATATTATTAGTCATGCATGAGTACATCCTGTTATGATAGAAGATTTTAGTTCCTCAGCTGACAGTATTCGTAGGAATACCACAGAAACACACCCCCCCCAACACACACACAAGCACCCGCACACATGGGACAAGGAAATCTAGACTAGGGAAATTTTCTTCACATGGGGATCAAAACTATATTCCCTCAGATTATATTCCAGAAAGTCCAGAGAGATTCATGCCTTCTTGTCAATAAGCATTAAGAATAGCTAATGGTCACATAAGCTAGGTCCCTGCCATGCCTTCCAAGAAAAGAATCATCTCATCCAAGACCTTCAAGCCTAAATATCACAACCTAACATATTTCTTGGGGGCAGAAGCACCATGTAATGGTAGAAGCAACAGATCAAGAGCCAAACAATGGATTTCTGGGTGACACTGAGAGCTCAGCTGAGGCTGGGCACTATCGGTGTGTAATGGCACCAACTCATATTGTTACAGGATAAAGGATGCAGAGAGCTGCTCATGAAAGCAGTCTACAGATGAAGTTTTTAAGATTTTCAATCTAGTCACTGTGTGGTGGAACGATGTGAGTGTAGCTGGTTTAGCCCCTGTTGATAGAGACAGCTAGTTTGGGGAAAGAGACTGTGTGAGCAGGGTCTATTCCAAATTTTAGCTACTTTCTCAAGCTCTAGTCTTCTTTTCCCCTTCTCCCTCAGCTGACTGTCCTTACCTCCACTTTAACTTATGAAACGGAAGCCACCTTGACTTCCAGTCATCAAAACGAGCTTAACCTATAACCATTCTCAAATTTTTCTCCTTCCCTACTGTCATAATGAAAGCAATGTCTCTACTCTTTTTAGTCCTTCCTCTTGGTCTCTAGATCCCTTTCTCCATCTGCCTTCTCAGGGTCCTTACTGCATTCATTATCCTTCTCATTCCTGAATATTCAAAAATCTCCCTCTCATCCTTAAAAAATTCTCCAGGGTATGAACAGAATTGAAATATGGCTGGCTAGAAAGAACTTAGACTATGTCCAGCAGGCCAGGAAAGATGTAGAAGGTACCTTTGGTCTAGAAAGGTAAGCAGAGACATCAATTAGAATAGATGGTACAGAACAGTCCTTAATGGCAAAATACTTTAGTTCCAAGTCAGAGCATTTAATCAGTCTTAGCAGCACTAGCAAACAGCACTAATGAATGGTCGGCAGTATTGGCCCCATGCCCTTTTTAATACTACCTGCTGGGGGCTAGTGTCTCTAAACCCACATATGTTAATCAGAGTCTGAAGAGATCAAAGAATTGTGCTTCCAAATAAGGGGGAAGGGGCAGAAGTTTTCACCAATTTCTTATTGACAAATTCTGAGAATCAAAGGGAAGCCTTGCAAGAATTACACGTCCTGGAAAGTGTGCATGCATATAAGCCCTTGATAAGCATTTTTTGCTACAAAGGGTTTATACGATCATAAGGAATAGTGTTTTCCACAGAGCTGCATATGAGATTCCTCTCAATTGCAAATATATTTAATATCCCCAATAGGGCAAGAACAGTTGGGGATATAAAAAATGAAAGACAATTTTAGTTTTGGCAAGACTGGCTAGAGAGTTCTTTCCGAGTCATTATGAGCCATTACTGCCTGGATTACAGCAACAATCCACAAAAGCCAATCTTTGGCCACTTAATTAGGACATATGGAGGCTGTTCTAACATTAAGGGAGCTGCTCTATCAAGGCAGAGCTAAATCAGAAGAAAAAAAAAAGTCCAAATTTCAACCCTAAAAACTAAATGGATGAATGTTCTATGGCTTAGTTAACATTTTCCCAAAAAAATGAAATTTTCCACAGTAAAAGGACAACCTGGATTCACTTCTGCCACAAGGTTCTTCTCATAACCAAAGTGAATTCTCTGAATATAGGGAATTTAAATATATGATTGAAGAACAGCTCACACATCTGTGTGTTTTATCCCAGCCAAGTTATCACCATGTGTCAGTCCCTTTCTGCAAATGCTCTTCAGTAAAGGTGACTCATTTTGCAGCAAACCCCTAAGTAATGGCCAGTCCTTGACAAGTAGTTTGAGAAGGAGGATGCTACTTAGGCATCTAACATCCTGTATGCATTTAAGATACAGATAGCCTAAATGCAAACCCACTGGCCCCTCAAATGGGACCTTGAAAAATAAACCTGATGTGTACAGAAAAAGAGAGAAGGTTCCAAGAGAGACAGGAAGAGGAAAGGCACAGAGTAATGAGATATTAAAAACCATCTAGACAACCTTGCCAATTTTTCAAATGGTTCAGTTGTTTAGTTGTTTTCTACCAAATATACAGTGGCAGAGACACACTCATGCTAGGTGTTGGATGATGATAAAATAGAAGTGGAAAAATTATGTTTATATGCAATTTTTGAAAATGTTTAGGGTATATATACAGATATGTATGCTCCCTACATATTTCTTCATAGGACTCAAAAGAGTCTGGAAAACTCTGCCTCTACTTTAACAACACAATCCTCCCACAGCATTTTTTTCTAAACTCTATTTTATCTCTAACTGAATTGTATTGTAATTTGTGTGTATCTTTCCTATAGCAAAAGACAGCACATATCTCCAGATATGGACTACATTTTATTTGTCTTTTTAGTGCCTAGACTATTATTGGGGGTTTTTCTTAACTTTTTTTTATTGAGTTATAGTCATTTTACAATGTTGTATCAAATTCTAGACTATTATTGTTAAATGGATTAGTGAATAAATTAATGTTCTCTGTCCCATCTTTATAAAAGGGGAACAGAAGGACCATTCAAGAGACTTCCTCTAAGGCAAGGAATAAGATAATATTAATAGATATTCACGGTAGTATTGTTCTAATCAATAATACATAAGGAAGAGAACAAGATTCCATTACTAACTTGTGGAGTGGCCCCAGCCCACCTGCTTTGCCTAACTAGGCATTGGTTGCCTTTTCTGTAATAGGGCCATCTGGTACTTGGGGAGATCCAGCTGTTTGGTTCCTTGTTCTGTATGGATGAATGCTTCTGGTTCCTCAACGTATTACTACCATTCAGACATAGATGACTCAACACAGACCACCACTAAAAAAGTAAAAAGATAGAGGCCAAGACCCAGTCTTGTCTTATCTATTTTAGAACAGGATTCAGGGTCTCAGAGCACAGCAATGGTGTCCTTGTTTCAATGCTCACTGGCCAAACCTAATTCCTTTCTAGAGACTCAGAAGAGATGTTTATAACTCATCTTTGTTTTGAGAGAAAACACTGTGATATTCCTCTGTCTGTAAAGCTAAAACAAATTGCATGGACTAATTTACTATTTGAAGGTCCCTGTTGTCTTATTAAGGTCAAAACTTAATGGAGAGAAATGTCACTAAAATTTGTAAATTTACCCACAGATTATATTCATTTATCCTGTCTGTCATCTAATAATGAGCTAGCAAAATTCCAACAAATAAACAGATTAAGTCCCTTGGAGTTTAACCAAAATGGCCATGTATCTGAAATATAAATGAGCCTTTTTTTTGGCCATTGAGGTGACACTGAGCATCTAACATGGTAGAGCCTTAAAGAAATTCCAGAGCCTAATCAGTATCATTTTTCCATACTAATTAGGCTCTGAGAGAGGATGATGGAGAATAAAGACTAACAGGGAGAGATTAGGAGAAGAAAGCTTCATGGAGAAGCTAAGGCCCTGAGGTGGCAAAAGGCAGCGTCTGCTTTAAAAAATGTGATACACGTGGAGATCACTTTAGAGCTCTGAACATGATATATATATATATATACACAATAGAATATCACTCATAAAAAGAATGAAATAAGCCATTTGCAACAACATGGACAGACCTAGAGATTATCATATTAAGTGAAGTTAGAGAAAGACAAATATCATATATCACTTACATGTGGAATCTAAAAAAATGATAAATGATACAAATGAATGAATTTACAAAACAGAAATAGACTCACAGACGTAGACTCACAGACATAGAAAACAAATTCATGGTTACCAACTGGGACAGGAGGGGAACAGCGGGAAGGGATAAATTAGGAGTTTGGGATTAACATATACACACTACTATATATAAAATAGATAAACAACAAGGACCTACTATATAGCACAGGGAACTATATTCAGTATCTTATAATAACCTATAATGGAAAAGAATCTGAAAATATATATATATATATATATGTATAACTGAATCACTTGCTATATACAATGTATAACTGAATCACTTGCTATATACCTGAAACTAACACAACATTGTAAATTAACTATACTTCAATTAAAAAATGGTTAAAAGGAAAAAAATAGTTGATCTCATTCTTCAGCCTTATTAATTAAAAGCTCATGAACATCCTGGACCAGTACTGATGGGAGATCTTACAATCTACCAATCCTGGTTGGATATGCAAAAGCACCAACTTCCATTCTTCCACTCTGCTTTCCAGGCTTTTAAATCCCCCTACCTCTGGACTTTCACCAATTACAACTGACCTGGGGCCACTGTCTTGTCACAGCACCACTCTCCTAAGCAAAAGGCTTGGAAAGAAGGCTGTCTGGATGTCTTGTCAGTGTTTGGCTCTACTCCAAGACACATTTCCTAATTCTATTTATTAGGGGCAGAAAGCTGTGAGCAAATGTAGCACTTCACCAAATAAGAGGTAAAGGTCTTCCCCTTAGGGAGCTTCTTTTCTAAATAAAACTAAAGGGAGCCTTAGGAGTTGATAAACACTTTATCTGGCTGTATTCACGGAAGATGCCAGAACCAGGGATTTCTGAGGAGGGAGCTAAATAAGAAAAGGAAATCTTAAAGCACGAGCAAGGTAAAAGAAAAGGCATGAGAGTATGATGTCATTAAAACTCAGTGTAGTCTTCAAGTTGCTTCTTAAGAGAGACAGATTGGCTGAACGAAATAAAGGAAATATAAGATTTAAAAATTAACTATGCATCATCATTTGGGTTTTCTGCAGTAGCTTGGCAAGTACAAGATAAGAATAGAGCTAGTGAATTGGCTGTCATATGCATTGTCCTATTTGAAGTATAGTCATGCCATCTCTGATGTCACAACTGGCCTGCTGTCAGAGAAACTGAAGCATATTTATGGAACATTTCAGTATGAACATCTTCAGGAAGGTCCTCGGAGATACTGGAATAATTTATTAACAGATCACATTTGAGAAAGCATTTGACAAGAATGAAAAAGAAGAAATAGTCAAATACAATTGCAAATAAACATTTATTACATTAGGCTTGGAATCCATTTCTCCCTCAAGGCAATTATCCTTGGATAAATGAGTTACTGAATAAATAAAGCTGCTACTATAAGTCAATTCTTCCTATAGGCTTTTTTCATGAAAGCAAACTATTGTGAATGTTGATCATAATCTGTTGTCTACATGGAAATTTGAAAACGGAGACAAATTCATTCTCCTAAATAAATGCACCAAATTACTTACAGATAGCATAAGGAACAAGAGCCAAGCCATGGACATTTGGGATAGGTTTGTCTTATTAATGTAGTTCTTTTCACATATATTTTAAATACCTTTGAGCACTTTACCATCTGTGTGTATTCTACTAATGAGCTGCAGCCTCCACGAAGGTCAGTCACTTAGCATTGATTAGTTAGATGGAGACTGCTTAATTTCCAAGCCATTAATGAGGCACACTCTCTCATTAGGTTGAATCTTCCTCTTGTTAGTGTGAGTAATCTATTAATGAGCCTTTAGCATATCCTGTTGAAGCTTGCTTGCCAGTGAAACAGACATGGCCCAGAAACTCAACACAAGCTGTTCTGGCAGTGCCATGGCACTCAGATGAACTGGTAATAGGTACCATACACCAATAACTTCCTGAGCAGTTCCCTTTGTCTCATTCTTACACCTATTTTTGGAGGGTCCACCGGAGTGGCCCTTCTCAAAGAACTAACACGGGGAAGACTGCCTTATCCAATTACCAGGAAGTGACCTTAGAGACTGTACAATGTGCTCTGAATTTCTGCTAGCTCTGCCTGTACCAGGCCTCTCAGAGGCTCAGAGGACTCAGAGAACTAGGCAAGCAAGTGCCTCATTTGGCTTAAGAGCCCAGTTAATGCACCCCAAGTCATGATTTCCTTTGTCACGGGGTCCAGTCAACTGTTTTGTTCCACAGATCACAACTGAATTTGTAATCCTGCTTGTGAGCAATGAAAATGTGTTCCACATGTCACAAGGAGGGTCAGATGAAAGAATGTGTGTACCACCACCATCATCTTACATAAAAACCTGCCAACACTTAGTATTTACTGTGTACTCATGCTGTGGTTTTTGGATTTACAGGTTCAGCATTCATAAAGACATTTCCTTCAGGGTCCTCAGACCTACACTGAAGGTCAGATGCCACTAGGCTCATATAGGGTTTGGATTTCACAACCTAAGGAAGGCTTCCCACAGGCTAATTGGGAAACAAATGTAGTGCATTATTTCGCTTTGTTACTTTACTTTGAACTAGAACTTGAAAAATGTTTAAAGCTAAGGATAAGTTTTAAAAATTCTTTTAATTATAAAAAAATTAAATAGGAAAGAATATGACATAAAATGTTAAAACAGTAAATACAACAGTAAATAATTTTAAAGGATTATTCGTTTAAAAGTACAAAAGCCAGGTAGTGCTGTCACTAACCCTCGATGGCTATACACCAGTGCTGAATCTAATTCTAGCTTTTCCTTCAAAAGGCTGAAATAAGGAAAAATCTTTAGGAGAAAGAGATTATATCAAAAATATGAAATAATTCAGGAGGCACCCCACTATAAAATATCAGGCCAGCAGCAAGAAGATTCATTTTCATTTCTTCATTCATTCTGCAAACATTTACTGAACCCCTATGTGTCTCTGCTCTTATAAAATCCATCATCTATTGGGAAGATGGTCATTAGACAAACATTGTGATAAACAATCTGAGGGGAAAGAACAGGGTATTCCATGTCTCTCTTGAAGTTCATAACACACATTAACATAGCAAGGGCTGTGAGAAGTCCCACTGTAAAGAAATCTCTTTATCGAACCTAGAAGAACTGAGTGTCCCTAAATTTTAGAGTGGTTAGTGATCATCTGTCTGAGAAAGCAGAATTTTTATCAAAGAGATGAAGGATGAGTAGAAGTAGTAAGACAGGTGAAGGGACATTCCAGACAGAGGGAAGGGAATATGCCCTGAGGAGAAATTTGCCTGGAACACTAGAGGAACTGACAATGTGGCTAGAGCAGAGAGAACCTGGAGGGAGCATGGTAAGCAGTGAGGCTGCAGAGGTTGGCAGGGTTCAGGCCATGGAGAGTTTTACAGGCCATAGTAAGGTGTTAGAATTTTATCCTGAGTATGATTGGAAGTTTTAAAGTATTTGGGGAAAAACAGTAGTGCATTGCTATTTTGTTTGCTGTTTGAGTGTTGGTTTGTTTAGGATAACTGGTTATATAGCATGGACAGTGATTTCGAGGAAAATAAAAAGGGAACCTGGAAGACCAGTCAGAGACTACAACAAATAGTCTAGGTCAAGGATAATGGCATCTTGGAGTTGGGTAGAATAGGGGCACAGATCTAGTTTGAAGATTTAGGTATTATGAGTTACTTAGGGACAGCACATTGCAAATGGTGTTTCATCTCTCCACATGCCCTTTAGGAAAAAAAAAAAAGTTTTCATATTCCAACACACTTGGGAAAGCAGCATACTCCGAGTCTCTCTTGGAGTTCATAACACAAACTAGCATACTAAAGTCTCTGATAGGTCCTGCTGTAAAGAAGCCCCTTTAACTATTTTTATCTGGTATTTTCAAGCATTTTTGGCCATAGAATCTTTTGCTTTATGTAACACTTACCACACGGCTGTCGTCAGAGTTAAAGGAGATCTTATGTGTGAAGTGCCCAGCACAGGATCTGGCACACAGTAAACACCGAATGAGTGTTTGTTCTGGTAGCTGTCGTGGAAATTGTTATCTTTGCTTCCAGAAACAAGTCATAACACCTAGGACCAGATTTAAGCAGCATCCATTGCTCTAACTCCTTGAGAACTTCGGTTTTTGTGTTGGGAGAGCTCAGGCCCAGCTGTAAACAACTCTGGACATGTGTTTTATGTCATCCAGCGGGGCTCCAACCTCAGTATGAACAGAGAAACCATCAGAGATAAAAGGGTAGGGGGGAGCCTTAAAGACCAGAACACATCTATTCAGTGCTACCTTCTTCAGGGAGCTGACCAGGAACCTCAGCTACCTGGACCCTATCTACTGAGTAATTCTGCCCTCCCCAGGAAACTCCAGGCCTTGAGTGTTTGAAGCTCAGAGCAAGCAAACAAAGGATAAAATATTCCAACTTCCAGTGTGTCTTGTATCAACAGGTTTTTAAATGTGATGCCCTTCAAAGGGAAGCTCTTGATACCAAAACAAAAAGCACCTTATCTTCTCTCTTTCTAAAGTGCTGAAGGGAGTCAAAAAGTACAAACTTTCAGTTATAAAATGAATGTGCTATGGGGATGTAATATACAGCATGGCAACTATAGTTAACAAGACTGTACTGCAATATTTGAAAGTTGCTAAGAGGGTGGATTTTAAAATTTCTCATCAGAAGAAAAAAAAGTACGTAACTGTGCATGGCGATGGATATTAACTGAATTTTTGTGGTGATCATTTCTCAATATATACAAATATTAAACCACTATGTTGTATGTCTGAAACTAATAATGTTGTATGTCAATTATACCTCAATTAAAAAACATATAAAACTAAAGTACCTTTTTAAAAAAAGCATTTCCTAACATCCTACACAAAATTTATTAAGCTTTCAAATTATTCATTAAAGGCCTCTACTTGCCAGTATGTGTATGTCTACTCAGTTACGTCTAATTCCTCCATGTACATAAGCTTTCATGAAATGACATGATTATTTCATGACATCTTATACACTAAAGAAAAGTACAGGTGGCCACTAGTTATGGAAAAAGAAGCGAAATGAGAGAAATAATAAAATCTACTGCCTATCGCTATGCTTTAAATACACAAAATGTTTTCTCTGCCCAGAAGAGCAGACCCAAAGTCCCATCCTTGGGACTGCTACCACTTCCATTTTGTTTATAATAACTAAGAAAAATCTGATAAGGAAAATAACAGCAGGAACAACAACAAAGTAACTGCCATCTATTGAACAGCAAATGTCATACGCCAAGCCCTGTGTAAATGCTCTTCCTACAGAGTTTCTCCAATTCTTACAGTAACTCTTACGCAACCAATTATTTTACAGATAAAGCACTGGTGGTTCAGGAATGTATGCAAGGTTTCACAGATAGTCACCTACTGCGTACATTGGATCTAAACCCGGATGAGTACACCTCCAGACCAAGGCCTCCCTTACCTCTGTTCCCTCTTCCTAAGTAGTCCCCTAACTTAGTTGAGAAGGTGCCTCCATCAGAGAGAAACAATACATGTATATTTTGCAGGTGCAAATGAATGAAAACACATCCTATAGCAAGCAGAGAACAAGTTTTAACGATTAATGTAGAATGGAGCAGGAATAATTTCCTACCGTTCAATTAGTCATGTAAGTCTTCTTGACAGAGGAGGATCGGGGAAAATGTCTGAGTGGACTTTCAAGGTTACTCCCTTTCTGCCAGTTAAAGGAATCAGAAGGGAATATTCTTTTACCTCTTGCATGTGTTTGAAAAAAGTGAGTGTTTAATTTATACTTATTGAAAAAAATTAAGCTGAAAGCTTGAATTCCATATAGCAATTATTAACCCTATATATAATTTCTTCCTTCTACTGTCTCATTCTGCTCACTTTAATTTTTTCATTGAAGTATAGTTGATCTACAATATTGTATTAGTTTCAAGTGTACGGCATAACGATTCAGCTTTTTGTTCTGATCAGTCCACTATAGGTTATTACAAGATATTGAATTCCTTGTGTTATACAGTAAATTCCTGTTGCTATCTGTTTTATACATAGTAGTATGTATCTGTTAATCTCATTCTCCTAATTTGTTCTTTCTTCCCTCCCTCTCCCCTTCAGTAACTGTTAAGTTTCCTATGTCTGTGAGTCTGTTACTATTTTGTATATAGATTCATGTGTATTATTTTTCAGATGCCACATATATGTGACATCATATAGTGTTTGTCTTTCTCTGACTTACTTTACTAAGTATCATATTCTTGTCTATTCATGTTGCCATGTTACAAATGGCAGTATTTTATTTTTTTTATGGCTGAGTAATATTCTATTATGTGTGTGTATGTGTGTCTGTATATATAGAGAGAGCACATCTTCTTAAGCCAATCATCTGTTGATAGGCACTTAGGTTGTTTCCATGTCTTGGCTATTATAAATAGCACTGCTGTGAACTAAGGGTGCATGTATCTTTTCAAATTAGAGTTCCTTCTGGATATATGTCCAGGAGTGGGATTGCTGCATCATACAGTAAGGCTATTTCTAGTTTTTTAAGGAACCTCTACACTGTCCTCCATAGTGGCTGCACCAAAATACATTCCCACCAACAGTGTAGGAGGGTTCCTTTTTCTCCACACCCTATCCAGCATTTATTTAGATTTTTGATGATGGTCATTCTGACAAGTGTGAGGCAATACCTCACTGTGGTTTTGATTTGCATTTCTCTAGTAATTAGTGATGTTGAACATCTTTTCTTCTGCCTGTTGGCCATCTGGATGTCTTCTTTGAACAAATGTCTATTTAGGTCTTCTGATCATTTTTTGATTGGGTAGCTGAGTTCTGTGTGTGTGTGTGTGATAATGAGTTCTGAAAGCTGTCTGTATACTTTGGATATTAACCCTTTGTTGGTTGCATCATTTGCAAATATTTTCTCCCATTCTGTAGGCTGTCTTTCATTTTGTCGCTGGTTCCCTATGCTGTACAAAAAAATTTTAAGTTAGATTAGGTCCCATTTGTTTATTTTTGCTTTTATTTATTTTGCCTTGTACGACTGATCTAAGAAAATATTGCTACAATTCACGCTGGACAATGCTTCACCTATGTTCTCTTCTAGGAGTTTTATGGTGTCACATCTTAAACTTAGGTCTTTAAACCATTTAAAATGGTTTTAAATGTTTTTAAGCCAAAGAATGCTGATCTTTGAGCTGAAGAGAAAAAATGGAAGCTATTTTGACTGCGAAAACTGAGAATACACCCAAACACAGGGCTGCCCCAGCTTTTTGGGCAAATCACAGTGTGGAAGCTGCATTGTCAGGTGAACTAACTCTGAATGCAATCCACCCCTATAGGCAGTCCAAGATGCGTTTCATTAAAGCAAAACAAAAAACAAAAAAGCAATTTTGGGTCAGTCTATCATGGCTTGACACCCAACTTTTGATGCTTTATAAATAAACAATATCACAACAGCTACACTGCCAATCATTGCCTCCTGCAAGTTTTCAACAAGAAGCCTGAAGTATTTGCTGTTTTGTTTCCATAAGGCCAAGCCACAGGGAGCTCTTCAGATGACCCTAAAGATCAAAGTACCAGCCACACTTCGGCATTTTCTAGTAAAAGGTTCCAAGGAGCTCAGCGGAAGGCTTTATTAGCACTGTACAGTGTCCCTGCAGGAGTAGACTGGAACCAATGACAGGATATATGTGAGGGTTTGTGGAAACTTGAAGCTGGTAAACCTCACCTCTGCCATCGATTTATCATGTGATCTTGGGCCAACTCACTAGTTTTTCCCTGAACCTCTAGCTCCTCATCTGTGAAGCTCGAATAAGAGCCACAACCATTCACATCACCCCTAACCACTGGGCAAATAGAAAATGCTACACACAGTCAGTGCTAAATAGTAATAACAAAATCTAAGGAAAAAAACGGATCATTTCCACCAAAAACCCATCACACTTTGAACCACAGATCAGTGAGTACCTGAAAATAAAACACACATTTCAGATTACAATGTATTTTCTTTCTCCTGGTCCATCTCTAGAGAACTGTATGTCTTCCTGCCAGCCTATTAGGAACACTAATCACGCTTCTTATAGTGAAGGATCAAGTGGATTTGAAAGGATGAGCGATAATAAAATGATAAAATGTACACTCTGGGGGTGACTGTTACTTGGATCAGTTTGGCTTTCAGTCTATAGGCGGGGAATCATTTATAGGAAGTCTAGCTCTAGGCTTTAGGAGGGAGGTGTTGAGGGGAGAAGGGTGTGCTAACAGAACATGTTATAGTGCTCTCCAGAACTGTTTCTCCCCTACCACAATCTCAACAAGAAGGAAAGCCAGCCTCTTCTACCACTGGTCTCTTAAATTCCACATCTTTAACCTAACACTACTGCTGAGTTGACCCGCAGCCAGGTGGCCAACAAGATAGGCCCTTACAGCAATTGATCAGATTGTCACATGGTCAATTCAATTCAATCAGCAACTCCAAAAGCCAGTAATATTGGCCCATGAAACAGTAGGCAGAATCATTTCAACCACCTTGACAACTAAATCATCTACTACACACTCTCACAATGGCAGTGAATATACTTTTCAAACAAAATCTTTCAAAGAAGCACAGCATATCAAACAAATAAAAGTGAAGATGCTGTGGTTCAAGTGAGTGAACCCGGAGTCCCTGCTCATTCTGCCTCTCTCTCCAATTCCCGTATTAGCCCCCAGAAGCTACTCCAGTGAGCCCAGAGGGATGCACAAAACACAAGTTGACAACAGCCTGGACCTAACTGAAACTCATTAATTTTTAGATGAGAACACTAAGGTCCAGAGAAGAAAAGTGACTTAATGACAGTCCCAGAAATTGTAACATTTCCAGGACTAGAATCCTGGTGTCAAGATTCCTCGCCTAGCATCTGACTCTATATGAATCCTTCATGCGCGGCCAACGTAGGTCTCTCTCCCATGGGTACAGCTATGCTGGGAAGGGAAGAAGGTAGGGAGGACTATGCACTGGGGCAGCATATGGGAAGTACAGGTTCCAAGGCGTGAAATGCACATCAAGCGAAAGCTGGATATGCAGCAGTCTTTCCTTTCCATGGATCTGATCTCTTCTTACCAGAGTATAGTTAGCTCCTTACAGAAGCAACACTGGGCCAAACAATTCCACATGGTGCTTGGCAATTAGCAGTGACAAGAGCAAGAAGCAGTCGCATGTGAGTTTGGTTCAAACTGCAAAGATAGCCTTAAAAAAAAGAACTCTTTCTAATATCTGAGGAGATAGGGCAATCTTTATATACTTATTTATGGGAAATTCTCCTTAAACTGAAATACCAACAATCAGAATGCTCAAATAACTAGATTTCTTCCCCTCCCCTTCCCCACAGTGGTAAATATTATTAATATTCATGACACTGCTGGTGAGAATGCAGTTTGGTGCAGCCACTATGGAAAACAGTGTGGAGATTCCTCAAAAGACTAGGAATAGACTTACCATATGACCCAGGAATCCCACTCCTGGGCTTGTATCCAGAAGGAACCCTACTTCAGGATGACACCTGCACCCCAATGTTCATAGCAGCACTATTTACAATAGCCAAGACATGGAAACAGCCTACATGTCCATCAACAGGTGACTGGATAAAGAAGATGTGGTATATTTATACAATGGAATACTACTCAGCCATAAAAACCAACAACATAATGCCATTTGCAGCAACATGGGTGCTCCTGGAGAATGTCATTCTAAGTGAAGTAAGCCAGAAAGAGAAAGAAAAATACCATGAGATCGATCATATGTGGAATCTAAAAAGCAAAAACAAACAAACAAACAAACAAACAAAAACAAAGCGTAAATACAGGACAAAAATAGACTCATAGACAGAGAATACAGACTTGTGGTTGCCAGGGGGGCAGAGGACGGGAAGGGATAGACTGGGATTTCAAAATTGTAGAATAGATAAACAAGATTATACTGTATAGCATAGGGAAATATACACAAAATGTTATGGTAGCTCAGAGAAAAAAAATGTGACAATGAGTGTGTATATGTCCATGTATGACTGAAAAATTGTGCTGAACACTGGAATTTGACACAACATTGTAAAATGATTATAAATCAATAAAAAATGTTTAAAAAAAACCAAATATGATTTAACACCTAAAAAGAAAAAATTCATGACAATAACTTTGAGAAACTATAACTTCTGGCAGGGTCTTCCAAACCCCTAAATATATTCATATGCTCATTCATTCAATGAATATTTATTGAGTGCCTACTACTTATTAGGCCCTGACCAGGCACTAGGGAAACCAAGTTATTCTTGGGAGTCCAGTGACAGTCTTCTTGGAATGATATTTCAGCTGAAATATTAATATGAGAATAATAAAGGTGAGGATGAGTGTATTGGACAAAGGGCTCTCCAAGGGATTTTAATAGCTAATATTCCACGATTCTGACTATTTTGTTAATTTGTTATATATACACACATAAAATATTCAAAAGTCTCATCATATCCTATAATAAAGATATAATATGAGAATTTTGAATTTTAAATTTTGAATGAGTATTTTCCTTTAGTCATTAGCCATATATTCTACCCACTAGCACTGTTTTAGGCTCTATTATAATTTTTTAAAATGTCTCCCCTAATTATGACTCCGTATCTAGTTTGGTTGCAAACCAAAGAAACACCCTATTGCTTTATGGTTACAACATGAAAACACATTACTGCACTGCCCTGATTAATTAGTAAGATCAGTTTGTGGCTACAAAGTGTGATGGCGATTTTAAAGAGGCAAATCACTCTCAAAGGTTAGGTCAAAACTGGAGTTATTTCTAACATAACATGAGTTTTGAAGTTAACTCTCAAACAGTAGATACAAAAATGTTTTGAGTAGTGACAACAAAATTGAAATAACTATATAGCCTTGCAGATGATGAAGTTGAAAATGACAGTGCCTGCTTAGATATTTAAGGATGGTCATTCTGGGCACTCAAGAAGGGACTTCTTTCCTTCTGTCCTCATTCTTCCCCAAAAGGGACATGTGCCTAACACATAATTAAATGAAGATGAAAAGTCCAAGATGAAAGGCAAATCAGCAAAAAAGTCCACGCCAATCTTGGTGTACCATGAAAGTAGTATTTTAAGCCCAAGGGTGGAAACTTAGAATTTGAAGGAACCTCAAGATATCATCCGGTCAAGGCCTTGCCTTAGGTAAGTCAGTGTCTAACGGATGGCAAACATGACTCTCTTAATTTAAAAGAAAATGTCTTCAAATGTCAACCTAAATCGTAAATCATCTATCCCTCTTTGAACACAGAAAACAACTCTACTTCATCAAAAAAATCTCATCTGTTTCAACTCATCCTTTAAACCTACTTATTCTAATGCGAAACAATTACAGTTAGTTTAACCTTTCATCCTAGAGCTTATTTTCTTTCCCTTTCACCATCTTTGGAAGACTAGACCAATTTGGATTTACCTCAAATCACACTCACATGTTCCAGGGTGGCTGTGGTGTTTTGTTCTCCAAAGCAGAAGCCAAGGTCACCAAGGAGCAATTGCACATTTGCCGGGTAAACTTGAGGGGAAACTGTACTTGGTGTAATTCTTCAATAAAATTACTAATGTGTTATGAACTTCATTTACTAGTATGAAATCAAATATGCAATTAAATTTTAAATTAACTTTTTCTAAGTTTGATGTTACAAATTAAACATATAATTTGGTATGAGAATGCATAATACAGTACATTAAATGTATTAAGAGTATTATATTTGAAGGGGAAAGACCCTGATCAAAACAGAGAAAGAGATAAATTTAAAAGATTTCTTATAGAGCAAGATAAGATAGAACTTAATAAAATTAAATTGGATACATCTCTACTTTAAGAATACATTTTTGCTCTGACAGAACTTACTGTGTTCAAGTTCCAGATATCCAAGGAGTAATAGATAAGAACTCTCCTAGTATTAATGAAAGCTGTTAATTTTCTCCAGTTAGACTCAATCCACCTTTGTGCTTAAGCTGGTTTCAAAGCCTGAAATGTTATACACAAAAATAGATAAGTTCTAAGATGACAAAGAATTCCAGGTTAGGAATCCTTGGTATAGGGCAGGCAAGAAACTGGACAGAACTTAAAGAGGAAGCAGAAATTGCTCTCATTTCTTTCCAAATTAAGATCAACTGTTTAGAAACACAAGCAGGGTCAGAAGCTAGATAGAAGGATGATATAGACCCCTGAAAGGAGAATAGCCCAAAGTCTCATTTTCCAGGAATTTTAGTGATTCGTGTGAGTTTCATGCCATTGGGTAGCTCCCCCATAATTTGAGGAGCCCAGTATAAAATGAAAATTCAAGGTCACTTGTTAAAAAATTAAGAATTTCAATATGTCAACAGCAAAGCATTAAACCAAGTACAGGTCCTTTCTAAATGTGAGGCCCTGTGCAACTGCACAAGTCATATACCTATGAACCAGCCCTGGTTGTTATGAATATTTTGAGGATAATATGCCCCCTTTGGAAAGTTAATGACAGCTATTGATACACACACACATTCACACACACACACACCCACAACTTTGCATACAGTTTCAGGGGGTTTGTGGGCTCATTTAAGCCCTGTCCATGGACTCTAAATTAAGATCCACTGATGGAAGTTTACAAAAGGGCAGATTTGGGCTTCCTAACAATTAAAGGTTTTCCAAAATTAAAGAGACTGCTTTACTACTAGGCACTTGGTTCTGAAAGTATAACTGTCAACCAGACCATTGTCTGCATGGTGTGCTCTAGGAGGGATTCCTACACTGGTGGGAGATTGGATTAGACTACCTCTCTGGTTCCTTACTATATTAATATTTTGTGAGTATAACTCTAAGAGGTTACTACTGCACAGCTCCTCTTTGCCCAGCCCACTTTCTGACAGCTTGAATACACTTGGTTTCAGCTGTCTTGGTTTATTTCATTTTTCTTGACAAGGTCTTTACCTTCCCAAATGCTAGGTTTATGTAAATTAACCTGTAACCTGTGGGTTTATATAAAATCAACATGTTAATTTTATGCAAAGTGATGCAAAAGAGCCATCCTCCACTTTCTCAGCGGGTGCCGGGGGAATCTGATCTAATTCCCAAATGGACATTCAAAGCAGCATTAAAAAATCAAGAATGTGAGAATGGCATCAAAGCTCTTAATAAAGAGAAACAAAAAGGGCACCAAGTAAGTGGTGGGAATCAACCAAGAAGACTGATGATACAAGTCCCTTCTAATAAAACTCCCAAGAGGTCAGAGTATATGACAAAACGCATCGTAAAATTCGAGGAATAAAAGTGCATTAGTAAAACTTCTAACCATGTTAGAAAAGAGGAAGGTGAGATTACCCAGTACACAGAGGTGCTCATTCTTTTCCTGTTCTTGTACGTGCAAGAGGTAAGCCTAACATCCGGGGCCTCAAAACACGGGTCAAAGCTCAGACTCTCTAAGAGGAAATGGGAAGGCCGTCTTCTGACTGGGGGGAAAAAAAAACTGCAAAAACAAATGTCATTCTGGCAATGAATTGTCAAAGCCTCTAAGGATGTTTTTGCTCTAACTTACTGGTCATGACATTCACCAAAAGTGATGTGTTTCCTGTTCATTTTTCTAATCAGCATGATCAGCATTTTAGTGTCATGTAGGGGCTCTACTCCAGAATTTAAAGGGATAACTAGAAAAGAAAGGGGCAAAGGTACCTGGCTGAGTAGTGGATTTTTTTTTTAAAAATACATCCCAAAGGCCTCTTCACTGTAGTTTTCATTTTTATGACATTCAGGTTCTAATCAGGATCTAAGGTATATTTCTTAAACTCAAAATCAGATTTTAGATACCTGCTCACTAATTGGCCAGCTCTTTAAGAAAATGGAATTAGTGCTAAGTAAAAAGTAAGCTGAAACTAGTAGCAACAGCTTTGGCCAAGCCACAGGTAAAACACAAAGGATTTAAGGATGACACCTAGGGAATGAATAAAATAAAAAGAAGTACAAGAGGTCTGGGGTCTGATATCAAAGGAGAAATTAGAGAGTTACCGGGGAAGAGTGCAAAGAACTGGAAGACTTGACTTTGAAGAAAATAAAAAGGAAAGACGTGATGCAGAGGCCCTATAAAAGGCTAACTGAGACCTGGCTGACACAGCAGCATGCTGATACAATCAGGCCCTCCTACTCCCCTCACATCTAGGGGTCTAGTTCCTTTAGATTGTCATTTCACTGGGTATGCTGGGTAAGGGAACAGTGTAGAAACACTGTAGAAACAGTGTCAGAAATGTTTGCACTACAAGGGTTTAGAACCTGCGCATTGCCAGTTCTCACCATTGCTGTTGTTTTGTCTAATACTTTGCAGTATAGGCCTAAGTTTAAACACGAGATCCCACAGCCCATATTGCAGAGAGTGGCTTTGGCTGTTTATTTACACATCATTTTCTTGAGGGTCTTTGTAATTCCACGCCACATGGATGGTATTTTCTCTTAGGAAAAACAAAAAGGAAGGAATTGGCCTACCTTCCCCTAGCCCACAAGTCTTACTTGCTCTCCCAGGCTCTCTGTCCTTAGCTAGTTCACACCACATGAGTCAGGAATAAGTCAAGCCCCTGAGCACTGAGGAGACCTAGCTGAAGTGGGTGGTGTGTATACACTGAGAGCTCATGATAAAATAAAATCTATGGGAATGTAAATTGGTACAGACACTGTTGTTGCCATTTGCAACAACATGGATGGACCTGGAGGCTATTATGCTAAGTGAAATAAGTTAGATAGAGGAAGACAAACACTGTATGATATCACTTATATGTGGAATCTAAAAAATACAACAAACTAGTGAATAGAACAAAAAAGCAGACTCAGAGTTATAGAGAACAACCTAGTGGTTACCAATGGGGAGATGGAAGGGGGAGCAAGATAAGTGTAGGGGATTAAAAGATATAAACTATTACGTATAAAATAAGCTACAAGGAGATATTGTACAACACAGGGAATACAGCAAAAATAGTAACTAGAAACAGAGTATAACCTTTAAAATTGTAAATCACTATACTGTACACCTGTAAGTTATATAATATTGTACATAAACTACAATAATTTTTTTTAAGTTGCTCAGTTTCTATCTCAATCATTGTACTCAAGTATGCTAGGGTGCCAGCAATTCATAAGCATTTATTCAGTCACATAATAAACATTTGTAGATCAACTATTATATGAAAGGCAGTCTTCAAGGTACAGAGAATTCAAAGAAACGATTCCTGCTTTTGAAAAGTTCACAGGTGTGGTAGAAAAGACAGACATACAAATAACTGAATAACAGTACGACCAGTTCTAGTACAGAGGTTTAAAGAGTGCTATAGAAGAGTAAAAAGGGACAATTAATTCTGCTTGAAAGAAGTGGGTGGGCAGAGGCAATTGAGAGAAAGCTTCACAGAGAGAATGACATTTGGAGTGGGTCTTCAAAAATGAGTAGGATTATCAAAAGGCAGAGAAGGTGGGAAGTGCTTTCTAAGTGAAGCAAAGCCTAAAAGCAAAGCTCAGACAGGGGATGTGACAGGTGTTTTTGGTTTTTTTTTTTTTTTTTTTTTTTTTTTTGTAATGATGAATAACTCAGGATGGCTTGTGCATGGAGGGGCGTGTGACCTATTTAATTTTATTGAATGAATAAATGAGTTAAAGGACAAACTAAGAAGAATCTTGTATATCACAGATTGTATGCCACAAGGCACATAAATTTATCTTGTTTGCAATAGGGAGCCGGAGGAGTTTCCATAGGAGAAAGACATGATCATATCTATAATTAAAAGCAAACAAATTAGTAAAAACACCATCTTCAAACATTATGGAAAATGTGTGAGACTGTAGAAGAGGCTGGAAGGTGAAGGCAGGAAGACCAGGTAGGAGGCCTGCGCAGTCAGTCTTTAGGAGAAAAATGATGAAAGGCTGAACTAGGTCAGCAGCTGGTAGGATGAAGAGGGGTGAGGTGCGTTTGGAAGATATTTTAGAAGTAGAGTTAGAAGAACTTGACAAGTAATGAATGTGGAAATCATGAAAGATCTGGAGAGCAGACCATATATTCCAGCTCAAAAAACGATGATAATGCCATCTTAATCAAGATAGGGTACACAAGTCAAAGGGTGGAATATTAAAATTTCAGTTTTGAACAAATTGAGTTCAGAGGACTCGTAGGACAGCCAGGTGAACACGTCTAGCAGGAAAATAGTGCATGTAACTCTGAAGAGACAGAGACTAGACTGCTAAATCTGGAAGTCCCAAAAGGTCAAGGGTTCTTATCCCTGGCTGCATATTAAAATCACCTCAAACTTAAACAAACAAAAAATACTATTGATGCCGAGATCTCACTCCAGCCTAACTCAATCATTATCTCTGGGGGTGAGACTTGTACAAGAGTATGTTTTAAAAGCTCCCCAGCTGATTCTAATTTGCAACCAACGTTGAGAAGAACTAACAAGGTGTATTGTTGATACAAAGGGAGTAAAAACTCAGGGAAAGTATAAAGTATTTTTTCAAAGGCGTATTAAAATAAAAAACTGCTGGCAAAAAAAGCAACTTTTTAGGCGACAGAGGAAAATGAGATAATGATGGAGGCTGAAAAACTGTGACCAAAAAAAAAAAAATATGGACAGATCCAGGATAAAGTGGTATCACTTGACCAAAAGGAAAAGAAAGTGTCAGAAAGGTATGTCCAATAGCATTAAATGCTTAGTAGTGTCCCAGTGTACCAACCTAGATTAGTTTAAAGATGAAATAGCCATTACCTATTAAAGAACAAGATAGTTCTGATTAAAGAAGAGAGGGAGAGATAGGTCAAGAAAATTTTAAGTCTTGATACTCTTCGGCCTTGATGAGGGCTAGATGCCCAAGAAAGAAGCAAGGATATCAAGACAGAGTGGCTCGGGGCAGTGCCAAAGGTAAGATCTGTCAGCTCCGGAACTCTTCCCTGCCTCCAGTCTATGAACACCTGACTGAAAAGGACTAACTAGAGCTATGCCTCATCATCACCCTCTTTGGGAAAAATGGAAAGATCTATATAGGCAGTTCTGTAATCATCTGAGTAGATCTCACAAACTAGAGAATCGTGGGGGGGAAGCGAAGGGTGGGTGGCAAGTGGAGGGTGCTTAGTGTATGTGTGTAAACATTAGCCTAATCGCAGCACAGTGATTATAAAAGCTGTTGTCCCTTCTCATGTCAGACTCTGAAGACAGTCAGAGGATCTTAAAACGCTCCTTTCCGAGCTATAGAAGGAATGTATTACAGTGCCACCTGCTGGTAATGCTAAGACCAGAAACAAGTTTCTTTGTGTTTGTTTAATAAATCCCTGAGGCTGAAGATTGAAGAATACAGACAAATAAACGTCATTCTGATTTATAATTGGAGGTGATAGCTTACTCAGTAATTTATTTTCCTCAAAAGACATTTTCAGAATAGAAAATAAAGCTGTGATTAAACCCTCCTAAAGGTAAATGGAAAGCATGTGAACAGAAACACTCAAAGTCAAAGAATGTCCAACCAAACTTGCTGCTTGTTTTCCAGTCTTAGGCACTTCAACTCGTATTTCCTTTCTAGACTCTCAGTGTATTTCCTATAAATTTAAAACTGGATGTATAGTCAAGTCACCATCTGTCTACCTACTTGTTTCCATGCAAATGTCTCAACTCCTTGAATTGTATACTAACCTCCAGTCAATCCGGGCTACTTAGTACTCAAAAATAGCATGCCTTTGAGGCATCCGTATATTTGCACCTGCTGTTCCCTCTGCTACAAATTTCACCCCCATCACTTCCTAACCCAGTCTTCATATTCAATGTCAAAAGACACCTCTTTCATGAAGCCTTCTCTAATCACCCTCACCCCGAGCTGGGAATAAATAATAACTCCTTCATCTGAACTGTATCTGTATCTCTTTGTTATACTTATTATTTTTTACCGTTTACAAGAGTTGTAAACAAGACATATTCATGGTGTAGTAAAAAGGACACAAACTTTGCAATCAGTCCATGGTCCATGTGAACGAATAATACTACAAACCTCATCAGTAAACAAAGAATGCTAAAGCCATCAAGTCATCAGCGGCTGCCGCCGCCCACACCCCACCCCACCCCACCCCCAGTGAAGATAAGCCTGCAGCCCAGCCTCTGCAGCCACTCACAGTGGTGCACCCTGAGGGGACTCAGAATAAGAAAGGACAGGATACTGGCCCTAGATAGCTAGGTGCTTGTCATAGGAATGAATTCAATGAACCCAAATGTTTGCTCCCTTCCATACATAGAAAAGCACTAAATTCTTTCACCTGAGGTGTCTGGTTTTCTTTAGTTAACAAGTAATCTTTTAATGTTCCAACTACCTGGGTTTTGTTGTAAAACTCCCATATATCCTGGCTCCTCCCCTAGCTCTTCGGAGCAGTCCCTCAGAGCAATCTGTGAGGCTGTCATCCCGGGCTTGAAGGGGTTCCAGTCCTCAGAAATGTCCACCAAATAAAACATAACTCTCAACTTTTAGACCGTGCATTTATTTCAGTTGACATCCAAAAGCTGGATTTGCCATTTAATAGTGGGGGACCTCATATAAATTTAACCTCCCCGAGCTTCCATTTTCTCATCTGTAAAATGAAGATAATGTTGCCCACAGAAAGGGGGAGCATGGAAGAGAATTTAAGAAAAGGCTCTGGAATCAGATAAACCTGGGTTTAAATCCTAGCTCTGCCTGTTACTAGCTATATAAAAGTGGTCAAATTATTTAGCTGCTCTAAGCTTCAGTTTGCCCATCTGTAAAACAGGAGAAGCGTGGAAACTCCCTGAGTATCTTCACAAGAAGAGACAATGTATATAAAGTGCTTGGCATTGAGTAACACTCACTGCATGTTAGTTTCTCCCTTCCCCTATGTTTTACTGAATTACTTGGGGGCAGAGAGCATGCCCTGTCCATTTCTGATCACCTAAGTGCTGGCACCTGCCCAGCACAGTACTTTTTACCCAGTCTGCTTGTATGTTTGGTGAATTAATAAATGCCATGCTTCTATAACATTTCTTAGCAGAATTTAGTTTCAGGCAACCACTGTCTCATTTCTCCATAAAGCAGTGATGCCAAATCTATGTCACCCATCTCAAGGGTTTAATGGGTGCCTCTTGAAAACATGTGTTTCTTGTCTGTAGCCATTTAGGAAGAGCATACTTAAAATATAGCTCTCCTAAGTTATACCCACAGAAAGAAGTAGGGCCTGACTCTTCTTAGCCAGGGGCAAGGTCATTGAATTTCAAGGCACTTCTTTTAGAGAACAGTTCTGATGTGATGTCACAAAACAATGTGCTTCTCTATAATAGTTTTGGATAAATATATGGAAGCAAAAATAGGGCAAGGATGAGAATATGAATGAAAGTTGAAATGTGCATATTCAGTATTCCTGTAATGGACCAGGGGTGTCATACATATTTTAAGAATTCTCTGGATGCCCACTTTCCCCAAGGACCAAACTACAATAGGCATTAATGGTGCACTTTTGCAGCAGAGTATATACTTCGTTTAGGGCAAATGACACCTGTACAAATCAACAGGATCACAAAGGATGCACTTTAGCTGCCAGGGATGCACCCAAGATATGATTCCATGAGTTGGGTTATGATAGAACCCTAGCAGAAATTACAAGCATTCAAAGCTTCTCTCCACTCTGGAAAATACACTATCCTTTCATTCCAAAACAACAAAATAGAAAGGACCCATTCACTGCAGTTCTTGGCTGTTCTTGTGGATGGGCTAAATCCCAACATCAAAATTAATAGAATGCTCAATTTATTCTTACTTCCCTCTCATTATTCCCCTTTATGGACAGTAATAAATCCAACACGACACCAAGCGTGGCAAACTTCTGTATTTGGATGATGCGACAGAGCTGGACAAGATCCCAACATGGAATTGCTTTCCAGCTTTTAAATTCACTAAATATTTTAATTAGCTTAATTATCAACACATTTTCATTGAAAGAGGACCAGTGTCATAAAGGGCTTCAATATTTCAAATCATATCAGATGTTATTGATGTTGCACAGCAACCAAAATAATGAACTTAGGTCTTAACTCATATTCTCTCCTTTTCCTCTGCCTTCCTTTGTAGCTTAACTTAATGGAATGGCCAGAGATTTTTACATATGAATTGCTTTGCTGCTGATTTTAATCTCTCTCTCTCAATCTCTCTCTCTCTCTCACTCACACACACACACACACACACACACACACACACACACACACACACACACAAGGTTCTCTGAATCCAAGAAACATACTCATCATAGCCAACATGGGGATTTTAGTAAACAATGGAATGTTTTTCAACTGGATTTAGATTAGCAAAAATTCAATTGACAATATACATTTTATAAATGTGTAATAAGAGGAACACTGATGTACTGTTGGTGGAAATATAGGTTTGGTACAGTGACATTGATGGGCAGCTTTCAGTAACTCTCAAATTTTTAAATAAAAAATGTATCCAATATTTCCACTTCTAAAGATCTATCCTACAAAAACATTTTCTCTTCTAGTGCACTAAGATCTTTGTAGTAGGATGATTCCTCCAGCATTGTTTTGGAATAACAAAAACCTAGAGATAAAATCTTAACCTCCACAAATAGAGCACAGGTTTAAATTTATAATAAATCCGCACACTGGAAAACTGCACAGTATTTAAATTTGAGTTAAATATGTATTGCCAAGGATTAGAGGTTATAGCTATAAATATCAAAAATATGTGATAAATCAAGTTGGAGAATAGTATATGCAGTATGAGTCTAAATTTGAAAAATACATGATTTAGACTATATATAATATATCCAAAGAAACTATCTGAAAGGATCTAGATGAAACGTAATGATGAGTATCTCTGGGAATGAAACATTAAGAGAGTTTTCTATTTTGATATTGTTTGAACTTTCAATTAAGTAAAATGCACTATTGTAATAAGAAAAATACTAAAACTATTCCACTATTTGATTTCCAAGATACAGTAAGTAAAAAAACAAGGAGACAAAAGCAAAAAAAAAAAAAAAGCTGTTTTGCTATATTTTAAAGATGAAACAAAGAGAAATAAAATGGATACATTGGTATATGAAAAAAGGAAGGAAATATTAGGAACTAAAGAAATTAATTACAAATAGTATGTGCAACCGAGTAAAATAGATATGGGAATGAGATTTCTTTCATTTATTCCTTTTTCTGTAATTTTGAATTTTCAGTAATATAAATGTATTGGTGTATTCAAAAATAAAATTTAATCAAAAAGGATAAAAAAGTTAATTAAGTATAAACACAAATTAACTTATTTATATACTGAATTAAATAACATAACCACAAAGAAAATTAACTCAAGTAATTTTTTGAATATAACACTGACTATAAAGACTTAGTAGAACAACTTCTAAGGACAAAAATATTTGTGAACTATCTTGTACTTGATTTAGTAGATTTGTCGTTGGTAGTAGTTTTGGTGTAGTAGTCCTGAAATGATTTTTTATGAAGTAAAGATAAAATAAGTAAGTATATCGATATTGATGGGAATGAGGGTTCCCACTGTGGGAAAAGGAGATAAAAATATGGAATGAGTAAAGGTGAGGAAGAACCCCATTGTGCTGGATTTGAACTGGAAGTATTAGAATTAAATCAAAATTTTGAAAAATGGTTTCTAAATATCATTTTGCACTTAAAGGAATCAGAAAAACAGCTAATTACAGAGCTGGAGCAGAGAAAGTATGAAGGCACATCTTTATGACAGAAAGTAAGGAAATGCTATTAAAAAAAAAAAAAGATGGGGTATCAACAGGTAACAGGAAAACTTCCATTTCAGGCTATGATGATGTAAACTGGGACTAGGCTAGCTGTAGCCACAGGAATCAATGATAAAAGTGGACAAAGCAACTGTTTTCAGATCCTGCAAGACTGTGATATCAAAGAAAAACTCATGTGGTAAGTTCCACAATCAAACTTGCTGTCTACCTGGGGACAATTCTGCAATGATGGCACAGTGAATTGAACTCCTAAAAGCTCAACAGTCCTGCTGAAGCTATAGAGATCAGGGCAGCTAAAATGACTGGAACCTTCAGTAAAAGGGGAGAGCTCATTGAGAAGAGCCTATAAAATCTGTCTGGGGGTTCTCTTTGAGAGTCCCTGGCTGAAGATTGGGCTGAAAATGCACAGGGAGTGACTGCCAGAGTCTTTTCATCAGAGTGGGACCACCACAGGGTTTCTAATAGCACAGTGATATTAGAGGATACACAGCACTGGGGAATATCTTGTTAAGAGTTGAGCACTCTGATAAGACTCCAGAAAGGTTCTGCTTTAGAACTATGGCACAGAATGTGAACTACTCTAGACCCTCCCTAACAAAACCTAAAGTCAAGTCTAGATAAGATCCACAGGGGAGAAGAAGATTAGAGATTGAGTCCCACCAAGTTATAGATGATTAAGACATACCTTGGGTTTTCCATAGATCTATTCTAACAAAGCATACAATGAAGCACCAAAAGTTCAAGATTAGTAACTGAACTACTACTAGAATAACACCCTTTAGAGGAACATAACAAAATCCAGTGTCTCTACAGCATATTACCTACAAATTCTAGTACTCAACAAAAAAAAAATTCCTTGACATGGGGGGAAAAAGTAACCAACATCAAGGTAGAAAAGAAGTTTAAAAAAAAAAAACAATCTTGAGATGACCCAAACATTGCATTTAGCATACAAAGACTTTAAGGGAGCTACAATAAATTTGTCCAAAAGACTAAAGAAAATATGCTCAAAGACATAAAGGAACATGGAGCATTAGTAGTTGACCAGATAAGTATCAACAGAGAAACAAAACCTATGAAAAGATGCAAAGGGAAATTCTAAAACTGAGAAGTACAGTAACTGAAATGAAAACTTCATTGGATGGGTTTTAGCAGATGGCAGAATAAACAGTCAGTGATTCTGAAAACAGAACAATAGAAATTTTCTGTTCTGAAAAACATAGACAAAAATAATTGAAGTAAAATAAATAGAATGTCAGAACCTTACAGAACAATTATAAAATGGTCAAACATTCTTATAATAGAAGTTACAGAAGGATAAGAGATTGAGAATGGGACAGTAAAAATATTCTCAACTACATAATAATGGAAAAATAATTGATCAAAATTTCTGGTTCACAACTAAGGCAGTACTTAGAGGATAATATATAGCCTTAAATGCTTTTATTAGAAAAGAAGAAAGGTTTAAGATCTATGATGTAAGTTTCTACCTTAAGAAACTAGAAAAAGCAAATTAAACCAAAAGTAACTAGGAAGAATAAAGATCAGAGAAGGACTAATTAAATAAACAAGCAACAAAGAAAATTAGTAAAGTCAAATGGTTATTCTTTGAAAAGATTGATGAACTTGATAAAACTCTAGCAAGAAAGATTAATCAAGAAAAAATAATCAGTATCAGGAATGAAAGACTGGATACTGTTACAGATCTTACAGACATTTGAAAGATATTAAATGAGTTATTAATGACTCTATGTCAATAAATTTAAAACTTAGATGAAATGGATAAATCCCTTACAAAAACACAAAATTACCAAAGCTGATTTAAGAAGAAAAAAATCTGATTAGCTCTGCACTTATTGAAGAAATCAAAGCATTAACAAAGAAACAAAAACTTTGTCACAAAGAGACTAGAAGTCCAGATATTAGTGGTCAATACTATCAAACTTTTGAAGTGAGAACACTTCCTAAAGTAACTTATGAAGCCAACAAAGCCCTGACATCAAAACTTATTGAAAACATTACCAAAAAACAAACAGCATCACTCATGAATGCAGATGCAAAAATTATCAACCAAAAAATTAAAATAAATCCAGCAATATATAAGATGAATAATACATTGTGACTAAGTAGGGTTTATCTCTTATAGCAGGGATGGCTCACATTTGAAAATCTATATAATCCATCACATTAACACAATAAAGGAGAAAAACCATCTGATCATCTCAATAGATAAAAAACATGCAACAAAATTCAGGACTAATTCATAATAAAAAAATAATCTCAGCAAAATAGGGGTAGAAGGGAAATTCCTCAATCTCTTAAATAATACCTACAAAAACCCATAGCTAACATCATACTTAATGGTGAAAAAGAGCAACTGGGAGAAGGGGCAGGAGAATGCGGGGGCGGGAGAGTGGGGAAGAGGGAGAAGAGAAAACAAATGCAACAAAACATTAACAACTTACGAATACAGGTGAAGAGTATAGAGGTGGCTTAAGTTATTCTTGTAACTTTTCTGTAGGTTTGCAATATTTCAAGATAAAAACTTGAAAAAACATACCAAGAAACTAATTCCTATCTGTCCCCAGTAAAACTCCCAGTCAAGTTCCCATGGGAATCAGCCAATCAAACACTTGGCTACCCTTTGCAGTCAACCCTGTATATTACTGCAAGAGCCATCATCCATTACTATTCTATTGAAAAATAAACTCTGCTACTCATCTGAAGTCCTCTAACCAGGACTCAAGAACCTCTATCTTCTAGCCAGGTTTGGCTTGGTTAGCCAACTTCCGTGACTTCCCACTTGCTGACTTACACATCTCCTTAGGCACATGTACCATAATTGATGCCATCTCCACCCATTAAGTTACACTGTGCTCCTCACCTGGAATATCCTCCTCCTTAATTCCAGCTCAGTCTGGTCCTACCTGCTGTCATGGCTTGCCCCAAGCTCTCAGCTTTTATAGAATGTTGAATATTGATCCTACCCTTCTCTGATTCACTTAACTTTGGAGAGCTTTGCTGTGCAAGTTTCATATTCAATGAAATTCTCTTATGTTATTCTGCAAGAGTTTCACATATGAAGCATCCCCAGTAAGAGTGCTTCCTCCCAGTGAAATGGATCTCACTTTTTTTTAACATCATTCTGTTCTGGGTTTACTTGCTTAATATTATACATGTTCACATTTCTGTGTATGGAAATGGTCCAAATACTGGTCATTTTAAAAGCTATATGTGTTTTCAGGTTAGCATACTTTGCTTAGCCATTCAGTTATCTCAATGAGAGTAAGTATTCTTGAACAAGGGAGTTTTTATTTATTCTTGGCCTACTTCCCCTACCATAGAACTAGCATAATATTGCACATACACCAAGAGTTCAATAAGTAATTTATCACTGTCTATACCTTTGGCCATACAAAATTCAATGACTAAGAATTCTAAAATTATTTGCCTTTCAACTTCTTAAGTGTGAGTTTCATTCAGCACCATTCTAGCCACAAGTTCTTTCTGATTGCTCTCTCTCATCCCTGACTATTCCTGATTTGATATAATCTTTGTGCCATACTATGAAATTTAATACCAGTCCTATACCACTTTCCTTGACTAAGCCAATCTCTCCAGTACCACTCTTCCTTTTTTCTGAGATCCAGTTTCCTCCATGGAAGTCACCTTAATTAAAGGGATGAAAGTATCAAGTCTCAGATTATGTTTTTCAATTAAAGAAGAGATCATGAGGAGGTATTTTTCTTCCTGATCTCAGATCATGAGAATACATCAGGGCAATGAGACTTCAATAGCAGCTTGTTGATATTCTAACTTCTAATCTAGTGCTCTGGCATTCCACAGCTAAACGCATGATGTGAATAACCTCAGAGCAACATTGCTTCTAACCACAATTTAAAAATTAAATCTGTCTCCTTTTTACAAATTCAAATCATGGTATTTTATTTTATTTTAAATTATATAACAATTTCACCAGTAAAGTTATTTTGTTTACACTTGGAAGTTGTTTGAGAGACTCTTTTTAGCTTTTGCCAGAAATGTAGAATTATATACCCTCTATTTCTGCCTTTATAATAGGTACTCCTCAGTCATCTGACTGGAAATTCTAAAATCAAAGAATGTCTAGTGAGAACAAACTGCTACCTTCTTATCAACAATCAGAAAATTCGGTAACTGTATAAACCTATAAACCAAAGCCTCATGTAAAGCCATTCTCTCATTATAAGGAGTTGAATGGTTCTGTTCATGTCAATCCAAAACATATCTAACATTACCCAGTGTGTGCCAGCAGGCCTTCACATCCTCCTTACCACCAGGGACTACACTTTTTCTAGCTGATTAAGATATCTGGGTAGCTCTGCAACTTTCCTTCAAATACTGGATCACTGAAAAGTGCTCTGTTATGGTCATCCTACAGATGTACTGACTGCAAGATGACCAAACTGGGGTTCAAAATTAAACATACCCTCTCATCAAATTGGTCACCCTATACCTTTCCCCTCTTTTATGGAGATCCAGGCTAGGAGAGCTGAATTCGAAAAACTGCCTTAACACAGTTCACATTTTCCTGCAGCAGCAACAGCAAAAATCAAAAAAAGCAAAGTGGACAGGTTAATACTCCTCCCCACAAAAAAATAATATCCATATATACTCTGGGGACATAATTTTTCAGGTTAAACAAAATAGCTAAATACAAGCCCTTGAACAACTTCTTCTTGAGAGTTATTTCTCCACCTATCCTATTAAAGATTAGTGTTAGATACACGAGTCCTCTACTGGGTGTTTCTGCCATCAGCCTTTGTCAAGATACTAGCCAATCCCCTGCAATAAAGAATGACACCTTTAAGTAAACCGATTTTTCATAGAGTAGACTTTCTAAATGACCTTATTATTTAGTCCTAAATTTAGAGAATGCCAGTGCTAAAAGACTTCATGAGTATTCTGTGAAGATGACAAGTTCATACTTGGTCAATCGGCTATAATCCCTACAATTAGATGTTGTGCATTTACGTTCTAACGTAACCAAGTCCTAGATGAAATCTCAGAGCCATCTTTGCTGTTTTCCGAGCCAGGGTTGATGGTTGGGCTTGCCTAGTGTGAATTACACAGAAATATAACCTGTGCTGTGGCTTCTAAAAATGGTATACTACTGAAAACCAAGAGGCTTGTTTGAATATGTGCCCAGAGTAGATTAAAAAAAAAAAATGAGTCTTTTATTATTTTCCTTGATTGACAAGTACAGAATAAGAAACTTCCATCCCTTGGTCCTCTGTCTTGTGCATAAAGAAGCCCTTGGCATAAGTATTTGTAGGGATCTTAGTGAAAGGAATCCCTGTCTATAACGAACTGCACAGAAATTATAACTGGCGTCACATCTGGCACTAAGCAGTTATAAATGTTAATGAGTAAAGGGCATAATCATTCTTCATTTTTTGACTTGAAGGAAGGAAAGGAGGGGAGAAAAGTAAAATTTGAGTTTCATTGCTTATTCCAAGAACAGCAATTATGCAAGCTTAAATCCAGATCGCGTTAATTGGCTAAGACCACAGGACCTCACAACTGTACGAAAGTTTGTACTACAGATCTGCCCACACAACTTTCAGTGTTTTTCAAAAGATAAGGCCAACTCAAAGAGGAATATCATAATAAGAATGCAAATAATTCTATTTTTTACATAAAATATTAACAGGAGTGTAAGGGTTGGGATGGGGATTCTGATGAAAGTGGCTAAATAGAAGGGAAGAGTGAAAAGAATTGCTTCAAAGTGCCCCCATTTTCATCAGCTATGGGCAACTTAGGATGTCTTTTATCCAGCCCGTGTTTGGTTTTTGTTTCTGTATTTTGAAATAGAATCAAACGCCACACACACAGATGTGCACAAACCAACATCAACCTATTAGACTTCCCTGTCTACTCCATATACACTGTAAATAGAAGCAACAAAGCCAAAGAAAAAAAGACCAACTGCATTCAAACCATATCCCCTGCCCAGACTTGTAGGAAAAGTTCTGTTCCAATATCGCAGTTGCTGTCTGTCCTAGGAGGTAGCTGAGGGTAAAGAGATGGGGGAGGGGAGACTGAAAGCATTCAAACACTTTACCTCTAAGGGGAGTATCTTTTTGGGTAATGTTTCTTCAATAAAGCTCACTGCAGATTTGACACCACTTGGCCAAACTAAGACCAAGCTAAGAACCCACAGTAAGCCACAAACAGCCTCATAGTTGATAAGTAAAAAAATAAAGGGGCAAAAGCATTAAAAAGTTGATCTTTAAAAGGCATCTGCACATCAATGATAAAAAAAAATGTAAATACACAGATGTAGTTAACAGCATCCCTCCTCATAAATAACAAGCAAACCGAGAAAACAAGACAGCATACACGGGGAGCAACTTGTTTTCATTTTTCAGTTTGGATTTTACTTGAAATAAGCTATCATAATATAGATGGCTTTTTAAACTCTCGATTTTTTTTTCCTTTCAGACTCTGCCACAGACATTATGACATAACTAAGTGAGGAAAATGGGATCCGGTCCAACAGGTACATTGCTAGTAAGTCATATCTCCAAGTATTTTATTTCAGTAATAATCAACCTGAGCCAAGATTGAAAGTGAAAATGTGACTTCAAAAGTAAAGCAAGTAAAGGGAGCCATGTAAAATATGCCAAGTTGGAGATATTATAGGTAAAATCTTACACACAAATACAGCTCAACGGGAGTCATAATATATACAAATGTGTTAAATAAACACACAAGTATTTAACAGGGGAGAAAAAGCCAATATGTTGCCCACCTTTACCATTCCAGAATCCTTTGGACTTCAGCAGTGTCGCTCTATTTTATAACCCGTGACCCACTTCTGTGAAAGACTTATCAATGTGCTAGCAAATTGAAGAACAATACTATTCTTTAGCAATTTCAATTACCAAGTATTCTCATCTTAGAAAACAAGTATTAACCAAACTCCAAGCTCCAGCCAGCATTTACCACTTTGAAAAATAGACATATACTTTATTGCCTGGGTTTCATACTTAATGAGAAAGTAAAGAGCATACATTTAATGCTAGGAAATAACTGAATTAGAAGCCAGCAGAAAGCCCCATCATAGTCTTGTTTCCACATAATAGTACATTCCTCAATGTCTTACTGGAATGATTACAGACAGAAAATCAATTCTTAAAATCTTATGCATGGTTTGTAATTATAGCTAAAATGTATAATCAAAACTGAAAGACATATATATCCAAGTGTTATTAAACAATGATTAAGCTTTGATTGGGAGATCTACTGGCACAGTCATGGCTGCCTGCCAGACCACCATGTTCTAGGAATAGATATTTCTTCTCAAGAAATTCCTTTTCAGGCAATTAGCTAATATTTCCAAACTTGGAGTCTTTAAACCCCTGCGAGTTAGGGATTCAGTACAAATATGAAGATATGAGGAACAAGAGCTCACTGATATTGGTCAAAAACTTGCATTGAAACTGTAATGCTGCACCCTCAATTAGGAGGCAAAGAATCGATATTTGTAAAGGTTTCCTGTTTTCTCATTTGCACATGTTGGCTCCCAGGTGTATATTCACTAGCAAATGTAACCAACCCTAAGTAGGCCCTTCACATTTTATTGTCCACTGAGTCTACGGCCATTGAAGATGAATAAAATTCCACTGGTTTCCCAACATTTTCTCAGTGGTAGGCTAAAATCTCATTTTTATTTTGGCTACTTTCCAACATAGCTGGATTACAAGCGCTTCTGTCTAAAGATATTCATAGTTAAAGGCGCAAATGCTCTCTAGATGCTCAGGGAAAAAAAAAAAAAAAAAAACGCCAAAAAAATACATTTTTGACCAAATAGTGAAAAGTTGCCAGCAACTTACCAGAATTTCTTTTTGACACCATCTTCACATTTGTGCTGACTACAGAACAGACCACAAGGGCCAAAAGAAATGGCGGCTTCATTGTTCACTTTTCTTGGCAGCTGAAAAAGTCAAAAAATGATACAAAATTAGAATCACAGCTCTTGGCCTCAACAAAGCAGCAGCTCTAATTTCATATATCTCAAAGACACATGCCAGAAACAATGACATTTTGGTGACTTCTGGCTTTATTTTTATGCAAATGGAAGAAAACATGAAAGTTCACAACTGAATCATGTCAGTTTCCTGCTTAAAACTTTTCAATGGCTTCCCACTGGATTTAGAGTAAAACCTGAACTCCTCCCATTAGACTTTCACAGATCTGCAGGTAGGGCCCCTACTGCCTCTCTGATCTTATTTCATGACACTTTCCTCCTCGTTGGCTATGCTCCAAGCCACTATGGACATTCTATTTGTCCCTGGAACATGCCTAAGTTATTTCCTCCTCATGGCCTTTGTATTAGGACTTCTTCCTAGGATATTCGGTCCTCCCCACTCTTCACACATATCCCACAGGTCTCAGTCCCACAAAAAGGCCTTTCCTTACTCCTCAATCTTAAAGTCTCATTCTGTCATTTACTAGCTCACTTCCTCGCTTGTTGTATTCATACGACTGAGCAGCACTTAAAAATCATTGTGTTTATGTGACAGGAAGAGTTTTTAACTCAACTTTGACACTGATGTTCTAAAATCAATAGCACTGAATCTTAAATAATTGGAGAGAAACTGTTCCAAAACCAAAAATAACTGAGAAAAACTACGGAACTGAACTGAGATATTTTTATAGCTCCCCAAAAGAGAATGAGTTTGACTAAAGCACCATCAATAGGCATTTGGGGAAAAAACCAAAACCCTGTTTGTCCCCAGTGAGTTAAGATTTTTCGGTAAATTGGTTACCTACATGAAGACTCATCTAGAATTCTTTAAGAATCAGAATATAAGCACCAAAGAGGTATACTGGGCTCATCATAAACCCAAGATATAAAAATAGCAAAGGGGACCATGAGGTGAAACCACAGCGATCCCTGAAATAATGGATGGAAGAAAACCTGGGTGGAAAGGCAAGAACAGCCTTGGGATAATATTTAAAGATCCAGAATTCCATATAAAGATTTATTTTCTGAATAACTGGTTTGTACCTAAAGATGCAGAACCTTACCCAGAGAGTAAGAGTAACAAGATAATATCAAGTGTTGGGTAGGATCCTCTTTCTCCAGAATTGACTGAAAGATCCACCTGATATCCTAAATTCAGAGAAATTCCACAGTTTGGTGTCCGAGGCCACCAGTTCAGCTATTCAATGCAGCTAGTTCCTTGTCACCCCCATCTCCCACTCCATCAGTAAACAAAGAGGCTGGGAAGGAGGAGGAGGTCACCTTTTAATAATGAAGACAGGCTTTCTTTTCCCAGTTGATATGCTGGACCAGGAAGCAGGAATAAAGAACCCTGGGGAGAGATGGTATGTTGAAGATTTCCAGATGACAAGAGGGCCAGGGCTAATCCTGACCCATCCCCAACACACACCAAATTTCCAGGTCCCAAGAGGCATGGAAGGTAGATTTGGCATATTACCAAAGATTCACATTGGACTGGGTAAATAGATGGTTCCTGTCACAGGCTTTGCAACATGGGACAAAATATGTACACCTGGAAGGAAAGTGGTGTGATGCCACCAGCTGAAGCTCTGAGGAAAGATGGAATCAAATCTTGTGAGGGACTGCTAATGCCCAGAGGAGATGCTTGGAGGAGAATCTCATCAACAGGCCTGTTATAACAACTACCTGTTTATACAGTGCTCATAGACAGCTGGAAGAGTAATTACGACCAACCAAGGAGAAGACACAGGCAGTCACAAGCATGTCTTTTTCCTCCCTCTTCTCCAGTCACTACTCTCCCGATGCAACACCAAAGGAGAAGGCAAGAGGGCAAGAGGCAGAATAGAAAATGTGTGAAAACCTACTACGCACCCTCCAAATTCCTAACCATGAGAGCCATACATCTCACCTGTTTGAAGAAAAAGGAAGACACAATATGTGAATCACATAGGAGTTTGGAATAAGTGAACACAAAGACTTTAAAATCAGAATGAAACTCAAAAAGTAGCTGAAAAAATCATAGAATCAGACTAAAATGGTTATCATTGTCCCTGTCTACCAGGGGGAAAAGGTAAGTATAGCAGAGCACAATAACTAGCAATTCTTAGGAATAATACTACTTTATGTTTTTAACTTCAGTGAGATTAAACTCTTAATAAATCAGTTACATTTATTAGCTTGGTTGTTTTTGCCCATACCTTGACCACTAGAATGTAAGCTTCATGAGGGCAGTCACATAGTCATTAACAGTTCTACTCTCAGTATCTCTCATCAAGCTTGACACATAATAGGTTCTCAATAAATATTTGAATGAATGAAAGGAGAATCCCAATGTAGATAACATCATATCAAGGGTTCAATTAATACAAATAAACCACAGCTTTCAACATCTTTTTTTGAGTTACCCAATTATTTGAAATAGAATCTGTCCTATCTAAAGTATGATTATCCAAATCTGAGATATGCCCTATCTCCTGCTATAGTAGACTCTGTTGGTACCCCACCCATATCCCCTGGGCCTTCCCCTAAGTAATCTGCAGAAGTCTTCCTATGTTTCTTTGCCAAAGGTGCTTCTCTACCTGCAAAAGCAGCTTGAACAGCACAGGAGGCTAACTGGAAGTTCTAAGTTGTGAATGCACCATGAGCAATTCTCACTCAATCATGGGAGCTGATAATAAATAACTCCAGCTCCCTCACCCTTTGGAATGCTCCAGCAGGACTGAGTGGCAAACTGTTCATTAACACACTTTCCTCCCTTCTAGTCTGACTTTGCCATTCCTTTGCAGTACTTTCTGGGATCACCTCCAAAATAAACTACTTACATCCAAATCCTTGTCTTTGGGTCTGCTTTTGGGAGAATACAAACAAAGACTCAGAAAAGATCATTATAAATTCCACAAATTTCTTTGATTTATATAGACTCTATCTGACCAATTTCCAGCTCAGTAGATTACCTAGGCTCTGGACTTTCAAAAGGTGGCTTATTATTCCATTTTTTTTCCTGAATCACAGGCATACTCTAGCTCTCCTGCCTTGTCTCCATTTTCAGAACTTATATCACCCCTAGTGACTTTGATAAGAACATTGGCTCATCTCTGATTCAGCTCTCCCTGCTATATTCACTCAGTTACCAACTCAACCTTCTGGTTAGATATTAGGAGTCTTCCATGCTTCCCTTACCCTCAACCCATCTTATTCATGATTGTACCGTCACTAGTTCTGTCTGAAAGCTGACAGTTTATAAAAACTGTAACTTGCCAAGATAGAGTATCATTTTCAGGATTCTAATATTTTACAAGTGGTGACAAAATTAAAGATTATTTGAGAAAGGCTTTTACAAATGCTGTTTTCCCCAGTAGTTATTATGTGATCTTTTTCACCCAAAACAAGAACTGTATTTTATATCTGCTATTCAAAGATTTTAAGGGGAGAAAACTGACCCCAAAATATTTCCACTTTCCTGTTTAATTGATCCCTTCCTATATTTTATGAAATGAAATGCTTAATGCTTGACTTTGACTAGTGAAATCATCTTTGAAATTGATCTTTGAAAATGAATACATTAACCACAGAATTATTTCATGTATTTCCCTTCTTGCCAATTAAAATCACGGGGGATTAGAAAAGTTGGGTACATCAAGTTTTTTAATTCGTGTATTTACCAACCAGGAGAGTCCATTACTTCAATGGACTTTGATGAATAACTATTATATTTTATGATATTAAAATTTTATAGCATTTTGTGTGTGCCAGACAAATGCCCTCAACTGTTATATCGTATTTTCTCCTATGAATGACCTTCTGTGGTGTTATTATCCTCATTTTACTTTTCAGGAAACTGACACTTGTCACAATAATAAATTAAGGAATAAAGGATTTAAATTTAAGTCTGTGTGACTACAAAGCTCAAGCTCTTAATCACTCCTAAACTGTGTTTGCCCTAGAAGTTAGATGCTATGGGAGTCATAAGCCAAGTCTAAGATTATAAAACATCACTCTTTGCCTTCTAGTGTGCATGCAAGACAGTAAAGAACAGCCTGGATATGTTAAGCGCTAAGGGAATATAGAGTAAGAAAAGTGTTTGGTAGCATGTTCAGTAGGTGATTCAGAATTCCCATCGAAAGGGAGAATCTGCCAAATTGCCAGTTCAAACAGTCAAAAAGAAAGGCCAGTGCAATCAATCTCCTAGCAGTGTTCATCTGCAATTGCAATACCATCACTGAAATACCATCACTGATCAAGGAATGTTTCAAAACTGTGACCACTGGGCTCCCAACATAGGGTTCCACTCATCTGTTTGAATACTAAAAGTGTCAGAAGCAGCTCAGGTTATCCCCTGGAAACCTTACAATGAAATTTAGGTTTATTACATTATAACTTTTTCCTCTTAGTGACTTTACAACCAACTTACTGTTGTATGAAGAAAGTGTACAGAAGCATGTATAATACTCCATGTGATGGCAATTATACTGCTATTCAATTATTTTGAAATTACTTTTTTCCCCAAAAAAATCTTTCCCTACTGTGGCTATAAATATGCAGTGGTTCTTATTCTTGAACTTCATATTTCCCTGAAGGCTTTTTTTTTTCTTTTTTTTACTGATTCCCTAAGGTTAGTATAAAAATCCCAAAAGGCCACAGGAGGAATTCTAAAGACTAAAGACACTGGCATAATGGCTAATGAAGGCATTAGTATTCCTCTCCTCTGAGTACCAAATCTTAATATGAGTAGGGCCATCTTGACAAGCGAGTTTTTAAAAATGTAATTGAACTAAATCTTTTGACAGATAATTGTAATGATAATGTTATGCTTGAATGGCTTTCAAGTATAGTTTGTAAATTACCTTCTCCACTTTCATTTTTTTTCCTCCCTTACAGTACCAGGTATGTCAGGCTCCTAGTTCATGTTAATTTTTTAAAGTATCTGTATGGCATATTCTTGACTTTAGAAACCAAAACAAGTTTAACTTATGACTATTTTGACGCAATTAAAAGACCCGACTAGATATATCAGCTAGGATGCCAAGAAAATGCAATTACATTGTTTCTTAATACATTCTTACCATCGGAGACAATTTTGATATTTATGATGTTTTCCAATCATTTACACCAGCCAGTGATATATATAATCTCCAACAAATTGGAAATTACTAACACAGAGACACACAGCCCACATATATATCACAGATGTATTATAAAGATAATTAACTTTCAAAAGCAGTTTTGTAGTCAACACACATTCATCTCAGTCTCCTACATCTTCTAATTCTATAGTCATCTGCAATGAAGTCTGGCCTTCATATTGAGATGGCCCTGAAGTCCTATGGGGTCTTCAATCAGGAAACAAAAATGCAATGATGCTAATGAGATTTTACTTAATAAGGAGGAAAAGTTGTTTCTCAATTTGACTCAAATTTCGAAAAGACTTCAATAGTTACATAGTCCAACCAATCAAGACATCATTTTTATATTATCCCTATAACTACCCTGCCCTCAAGTACTTCCTATCATATGAAAACAATCGTATGAAGTGGCAGCTCATTCTATTATTAGCTCCAGTCATTATAAATGGAGGTAGAAACAAAAAGATATGGAGACTGAAACCAAGTCGGCCAGAAATACAGAAGCAGGAAAACAGAGACAGCTAAAGATAGAGAGACAGATGGATAGGAAACAGGTGGAAAGAGAAAAAAAATATACATGCAGAGGAGAAATGGACAGATAGAGAAAACATACAGCAAAGCAGAGGTTGAGCAAAAGATAGGAATGGAGAAACAAAAAGCTGACATAGCGAGAAAGGGGAGAGGGGTGGGAAATGAATTAAGAGGAATTATGAGGGAGGAACTTCTGAGAGATACCAGAAGACAAAGAGTAAAACAGAAACAAATATAGAACAAAAATGGTTAAGCAACCATAGAGTTCCAGGGACATGCCAATACCACCTCTCAAAATATCCTTTGTTTTTCCTACAGTGATTACAGAGCCCTTGGGTTTTGGCTCAGCAGGGAGTTCCGCAAAATGGGAGTCATTTCACAGCCTTCCTTGCAACTGGATATGAACAGGTAATTGAGTTCTGACCATTAAGATATAACCAGAAGCGTCATGTGTCAGAGGGGTACGTCTTTTCCAGGGTTGGTTCAGTCATCAAACCTAAAAAACTATTTTTAGGCATAAGATCTTATAAGCTGTTTAGAGAAAGTCTTCAATCATCACTCACTGTTATGTGGTTTCTATATCCATCATCCAACCCCTTCTTCCTTCAATAAAAATGTATTAGCCAAAATTCTTCTCAAAAATGTAATGTAACTTTCATACACTGTTTATGAGATTATAAATTGGTATAGCGTTTTGGAAGGTAAATTGGCAGTACTTGGCAAAATTCAGTGCTCGAGAATGCCTTTTCTAAGATACCATAAACAGAAATCCAAATACATATGCACAGAAATATATGCATGTACAAAGATGATTGATGTAGCACATATTGTAGTGCTCAAAATCTGGGAATAAACACCTTTCCCTAGAGGAGTGGTTGGAAAAAATATGGTATATCCATACTGTTGAATACTATGCAGCTATTACAGAGAGTGAAGTAGACAGCAATGCACAGATACGTGTAGATCTATAAGACATACGAAAAACAAATGTAATCCCATATGTAATGGAAAAATATATACATGTGTGCAAATATTGGAATTTATTTTAAAAAAAAGTTTGGAATTTTTAACACTGTAACCCTTAGGAGGGGAGTGGGATAAAGTCCAATGTTGAAGGGTAAATTTCACTTTTTCACACCATATAGTCATGGGTCATTAATTCTGTTCTTTCAAATAATTTATATCTTTGTGATTCCTGGCCCCATCATGACTGGTGGGGGCATGTGTCTACTTCTGGCCAATTACTTGTGAGCAAAAGTCATTGCCCACACTTGTGCTTCACTTTCAGGCCACAGCATTTATTTGTCAATGTAATACCTTATACAACTATCTTTCCCTCTGCCACAGTGAATGGTAGTGTTTAAGATAGTGGCTGCTCAATCACTCTGGGTCCCAGAATAAAAAGTTGTAAAGCAGAGCTCCCAGCCAAGCTGTTATAAACCACCACAGTCCAGGGACTGTTATAACAGTATGATCTAAATTATCTTAATACAATTGATACATTTAAACTTTACATTGAGATAAATATGCTTTATGGGTATGATATTACAATAAAAATTAATGATACCCAGAACAGCACACAATATTCTCTACATAGAGCATTCAGAATGTAATGAGACTATTACATGCCATGATCTAGATTCAATACACTCATGAGAATGTAACCATTGCAAGGGCAGTAACTGTGGTTTATTTTTCCATCCCCAGCACCAGTGACTAGAACACAGTAGATATACAACAAATTTTTCTTGAATGTGGAATGAATTAAATGATTTTTAAACCTAAACTCCGGTTTTGTATTAATTCCTCTGAAATGTCTGTATGTTACTCTTAGTCTATTATTCCAAATCATCAAGACCACTTCTAATTATAAAGATATTCATTTTTAATAACTCTCCCACCAAGCTTTGTGTCACCTGAACATTTCAGAAGGTGGCTTTCTTTGCCTTCAATCAAGTCAACAGAAAATTCTCAATAACGTAGAACATGGAACAGATCTATAGACTACCACTACAGAACTCTCTACATGTTTACATTGGTCACTAATCTTATTGATCAACCAGGTATGAATCCATTTAACTGTACTAGAATGCACTTAATTAGCCTGTATTGGCATATCTTATCATGAGAGATTACTCATTTGATAGGCCAGGCTTTTATGACATATCAGTGTAATAACTCTACCAAAAGCAATCAACAGGTTTATTTAGCCTGACTTGATCCTAAGAGCCATTAATTTATGCACTTGACGAATTTATTGTGTGCCTACAGCAGGGATACAAATGGGAACATGATAGGTATGGTAGCCACTTTCTATGTGATCACAGTCTAATAGAAGAGAAAGACAAGCAGGTAATAACAATGAACTGTTTAAAATATAATGAGAGGAGAAAGAATGTTTTGAGAGCAGTGAGGAGAGAAATCCACATTTAGGAGAAAGAGAAGGTTTTCTGGAGAAAGTCACTTCTAAGCCAAAGCCTAGAACATGATAGGGAGATTGTTCTGAAAGAGGATGGTAAATCCATTGAACTAAAATGAGTTCAATATGGCAGAACCATAGAGTGTTGGATAGGAGGAAAAGAGAATTGACACTGGAGAGGTGAGCAAGGGTCAGATCATGTAGAGGTTGAGTTGTGTATAGTATATCTAAGCATGGATATTCAATGGGAAATTGGAGATACTGAGAGGAGTTAAGGAAAGAGACTTGGGGATATATATATTGGGTAGTCTTAAGCATAGAGATGGTATTTAGTATCACAGGAGTACCTGAATTACCAAAGAATAGAGGCAAAATTAAAAGACGGTCAAGGATAGAGCCCCGAGAAACACCAACATTTAAGAGATGGGCAGGTTCAGAAGTCTACAGAAGTGACTGAGGGAAAAAAGTAACAAGAGAGGTACAAGGAAAACCAGGAGGGAAGCCAAGAGAAAAGCATATTTCAAGAACGACAACTATGTTAAATGCTACTGGGTAATCAAGTAAGTCAAAAACTAAAAAGTGCCCTTTATACATAGCCAAGAAAAGGCTGTCAGCCAAGAAAAGACTGTCAAAGACACATCAGCGGAGTAGCATGGTAAGAACCAGACCATATATGTAAACTGAAGAGTAAATTGAAAGTAAAGAAGTAGAACAGTGAGTGAGTGGAGACAACTTTCACAAAGATTAGCTGTGAGAGGAAAGGGAGAATAGGGTAAGTTTACACCATGGATCAAGAGAACAAATTTTTAAAATAAACTGATATTTTTTCTTATGATTAGACTGAACTTACAGGTTTTGAGGGATAGTACCAGAAAATATTTTTCTTTAGTGAGTAAGAGAGACCTGAAGAAGCTTTAAGGAAAGGAGGGAAAGGAGCCGGAATAAAAGGCATTACTTGAAGAAAAAGACAACACTGAGTTAATCTACAGCGCAAGAACCCTAAAGAAATCCATGGATAAGGAAAAGTTTCTGAAGCTCAAGTGGAAGGATTTTCCATATACAGCAGGATTTTTTTTTTTTTATCTTCAATTACAAATAGAAGAAAGGCAGAAATGATAGGTGAAGGTATAGGTAAGTTTGGAGATCTTGTGGTGGGAAGTTGCCATCTTGTGGCTTCTATGTTCTCTGTGAAACTGCTGGCAAGTTTATCTGAAGAGAGGGTAGGGTAGGAGGTTTAGGAAAGCACATACCTTTTCAAAAGTTAAATCGTTCATTCTAGGATTTTTCTAGCATTGGATATTAAGTTCACCAATTTAAGTTTCTAGAGCCCAAGATTTTGTTTCTGTTTTATTTTTAATTAACACATTTGGTTAATATTCTTGTACTTCCATTGTTTCTATGACTTACTGTAAAAAGATTTTCAAAAAGAACTGAGTGACAGTAGCTAAAAGAGCAACTTCTCAGTTCATTGCCACACCAACTAGCTTTTCTAATCCCATTAATCCTTACACCTTCCTTTTTCCACAGCGAGTTGAGGTTTTATGGTATCTGAAGACATAATTTAACATTACTTTGGTGTAAAATATGGGAAAAGAGAAGTTCAGTGAGATAAGGAACTTTCCCTATAGCAAGCAACCAATGGAAGGCAAAATAAAACAATCAATACTTTATAACATTTTTTTCCTATCAGGAACACCAGTGATAGTGGACTATTGATTGATTGATAGATAGACATATCAACATAGGAAATGGGGTTAAACTCCTTGAAACATTCAGTATCAAGGACACTGTACATAATTTAAATTGCCAAGTAATAAAAACAACATGGAGAATGAATGTTCTCCTAGGGCAGTCTACCCAGGCAATAGAAATAAAAGCAAAAACAAACAAATGGAACCTAATTAAACTTATAAGCTTCTGCACAGCAAAGGAAGCCACAAGCAAAACAAAATGACAACCTATGGAATGGGAGAAAAATATTTGCAAATGATGCGACTAACAAAGGTTTAATTTCCAGGATATATAAACAGCTCATACAACTTAATAACAAAAAACAAACAACCCAATCCAAAAATGGGCAGAAGACCTAAACAAGCAGTTCTCCAATGAAGACATACAAATGGCCAATGGGCACATGAAAAAATGTTCAATAACACTAGTTATCAGAGAAATGCAAATCAAAACTACAATGAGGTATCACCTCACACCAGTCAGAATGTCATCATTAAAAAGTCCACAAACAATAAATGCTGGAGAGGGTGTGAAGAAAAGGGAACCCTCATACAATGCTGGTGGGAATGTTGGAAGACATTATGGAAAACAGTGTGGAGATTCCTTAAAAGACTAAAAATAGACTTATGATATGATCCAGTAATCCCACTCCTGGGCATATATCCAGAGGGAACTCTAAGTCAAAAAGATACATGCACCCCAATGTTCATAGCAGCACTATATACAATAGCCAAGACATGGAAGCAACCTAAATGTCCATCAACACATGACTGGATAAAGAATTTGTGGTATATTTATACAATGGAATACTACTCTGCCATAAAAAAGAATAAAACAATGCCATTTGCAGCAACATGGATGGACCTAGAGATTATCATTCTAAGCGAAGTAAGCCATAAAGAGAAAAATACCATATGATATCACTCATATGTGGAATCTAAAATAAAAGGACACTAATGAACTCATCTACAAAACAGACACAGACTTGTAGACATAGCAAATAATCTTATGGTTGCCAGGGAAAAGGGGGTTGGAAGGGATAAATTTAGGAGTTTGAGATTTACAAACGTTAGCCACTACATATAAAAATAGATTAAAAAAACAAATTTCTTCCTTATAGCACAGGGACCTCTACTCAGTATCTTGTAATAACCCTTAATGAAAAAGAATATGAAATAAAAAAAAACCCAACGTGGAGCTGTCAGGAAGACTGTATCAATGAACTTTCTTCTAATAGTGTAATACATGTAATTTGTGTTTCTAGGTTTAGATAAATGACATGTAGTTCTATATATTGTTTCCTATATTTTTAATTATAAAAGGATGATAACATTTGCTTCATGAATAATTATAAAATAATGAATTTTTTTGTTATATTAAGTGAGGTACAAGTATTATTTACTGCAACGTACTATATGAGTTCTTTTTAAATGACACAAGAGTGCATGTCGTACTTTATCTGGGTTACTGACCACTGTAAAGTAGGGCAATGTAGCCTTGTGAGCCCCAGCTTCACATCTTACTAGCTCTATGACCTTGGCTAAGTTACCTATACACTGTGACCTTTCATTTTTACTTATCTGAAAATGGTGGTAATAGTAATATCTACTTCATAAGGTTGTTGTTTGTATGACATATAATATCTATATAATGCCTCACCTATTATCAGATGCATAATCAGGCATCAGTACATGTTAGTGATTGTTATTGGTGCCGTTGTTGTTACTAATTCTGCTTGGGGAAGTAAGAGAAGGCTTTGCAGGGAAAGTGACACTTGGAGAAGGAACATAAGTTTTCCAGGTGAACAAGGTCATAGGGGAGAACGATACAGACAGACTAATTCTCTGTATGTGCATGTGTGCGTGCGCACATGAACACATCTTGGGCAGAAAAGGGATCACATTTTATATGGAGATAATGTGTTAATGATTTAATAATTTCTCTTCACTGGCCAATAGCTGCAAGACATTGAAGCTACACTTAGGCAAAATAAAAGTATAAGTATCCCCTTTCTTGCCTCCTAGTTTTCAGAACTGAGGAATATTTATCCTGCTGTCCTACAACTCATGCCCACTGCCAACGGAAAGGATGAACCTAGGCATCTTCCTACACCCTCCACTTGTGTAACTGTGCTCTGCTTTTTCTGCAGATACAATTATTGATGTTTTCCCCTTTTAAAACTTCCTTGTTTAAACCTCTTTAGGGTTCTAGGTGTCAACTGGTTCACCAGACATAACTGTTCTTAAAAATGAACCAATGGAGAAAGTTAAAGATGGATCCTTGGTAATATGCATTTTAATTTAGTCTTCTAGAGATTAATTTAATAAACATTACTTCTTTTTATAATAAAATTATGACTATGATTGTGATTATTAACTTGGAAATCTTGTCTCCAGATCCCTGGTGTTCCCAAAACTTTTCAATGTAGTCCATCAATTTCCTATAAATGCCCAACTACAACCTGGAGTCATCGCAATTGTTTCTCAAAGTCTTTCAAAAAAATTAATCCCTTTCTTCCAACTGATGTTCTATTTGTTGATCTCTCTTTTCCTGATAACCCTGGTAGCATCTATCAAATTAACAACAATTTTTAAAATAACAGCATACTCAATGTGAGAACAAATATTCTCATATACTGGCAGTGAGAATATATATATTGTCATTCATTTGCTGGAGAGTAAATTAGCCATTATATTTATAAAATAAACTTTAAAAATTACCTATCTCCAGTAATGCAATCAAAGACACATGTACAATGGTGTTATTCTATGTATAACATACACATATACACAATGGAATGTTATTCAGCCATGAGAAAGAAGGAAATTCTGCCATTTATGATAACTTGGATGAAACATGAGGACATTATGCTAAGTGAAATAAGTCAAAGAAAGACAAATACTGTATGATAATCACTTATATGTAGAATCTTAAATATACAGCAAATAGTAAACATAACAAAAAAGCAGACTCACAGATATAGAAAACAAACTGGAGGTTACCAATGGGAAGAGGGAAGGGTGGAGGGGCAAGATAGGGGTAGAGAATTAAGAGGTACAAACTAATGGCGGTGATGGTTGCACAACAATGTGAATAGAAAAAAAAAAGAGGTACAAACTATCAGGTATAAAATAAGCTACAAGGGTATACTGTACACCACAGGGATTATAGCAAATATTTTTATAATAACTGTAAATGGAGTATAACCTTTAAAAATTGTGAATCACTATATTGTACACCTGTAATTGATATAATATTATACATCAACTATACTTTAATTAAAAATAAAGTTTTGATTTGCATTTCTCTGATAATTAGTGATATTGAGCATTTTTTCATGTGCCTATTGATCATTTGTACTACTTCCTTGGAGAATTACTTGTTTAGGTCTTTTGCCCATTTTTGGATTGGGTTGTTTGGTTGTTTCTTATTAATTCGTATGAGCTGCTTATATATTCTGGAGATCAAGCCTTTGTTGGTTTCATTTGCAAAAATTTTCTCCCATTCCGTAGGTTGTCTTCTTGTTTTACTTCTGGTTTCCTTTGCTGTGCAGAAGCTTGTAAGTTTCATTAGGTCCCATTTGTTTAGTCTTGCTTTTATTTCTATTGCTTGAGTAGACTGTTCTATGAGAACATTTTTAAGATGTATGTGAGATAATGTTTTGCCTATATTTTCTTCTAGGAGGTTTATTCTATCTTGTCTTATGTTTAAGTCTTTGATTCGCTTTGAGTTTATTTTTGTGTATGGTGTAAGGGAGTGTTCTAGCTTCATTGCTTTAGTGCAGCCACTGTGTAAAACAGTATGGAGATTCCTCAGAAGACTAGGAATAAACTTACCATATGACCCAGGAATCCCACTCCTGGGCATATATCCACAAGGAACCCTACTCCAAAATGACACCTGCACCCCAATGTTCATAGCAGCACTATTTACAATAGCCAAGACATGGAAACAGCCTAAATGTCCATCAACAGATGACTGGATAAAGAAGTGGTATATTTATACAATGGAATACTATTCAGCCATAAAAACTGACAACATAACACCATTTGCAGCAACATGGATGCTCTTGGAGAATGTCATTCTAAGTGAAGTAAGCCAGAAAGAGAAAGAAAAATACCATATGAGATTGCTCATATGTGGAATCTAAAAAAAACTAAAACAAACAAAACAAAACATAAATACAAAGCAGAAACAGACTCAGACATAGAATACAAACTTGTGGTTGCCAAGGGGGCAGGGGGTGGGAAGGGATAGACTGGGATTTCAAAATGTAGAATAGATAAACAAGATTATACTGCATAGCACAGGGAAATATATACAAGATCTTATGGTAGCTCACAGAGAAAAAAATGTGACAATGAATATATATATATATGTTCATGTATAATTGAAAAATTGTGCTGTACACTGGAATTTGACACAGCATTGTAAAATGATTATAAATCAATAAAAAATGTTAAAAAATAAACAAAAGTAAATAAAGGACATCAAAAAAAGAAAATGAAAATCACAATGAGACAGCACTTCACACCCACTAGGATGTATATAATTAAGGACGTAAGTTTTGGTAAGAATGTGGAGAAATTGGAATCTTCATACATCACTGGTGGTAATGTAAAATGGCACAGCTGCTTTGGAAAAGAGTCTGGCAGTTCCTTAAAAGGTTAAGTATAGAATCAACAAATGGCCCAGCAATTTCATTTCTAAATATATACTTCAAAAAATTGAAAATGTCTGTCTATACAAACATTTATACAGGAATATTTATAACAGCATTATTTATAATACCCAAAAAGTAGAAACAACTTAAATGTCCATCAATTGATGAATGGATAAATAAAAGGTAATATACAATAGAATCTTATTGGACAGTAAAAAGGAATGACATAATGATACAATGATTCATACAGATTAATGTTGGAAACATTGTTAAGTAAAAGAAACCAGTCACAAGAAACCACATATTGAATGATTCCATTTATATAAAATGTCCAGATTGGCAAATTTATAGAGACAGAAAGCAGATTAGTGGTTGTCAAGGGATTAGATAATGATAATTGTTGCACATCTCTGAATATACCAAAAACTACTGAATTACATACTTTAAATCAATGAACTGTATGATGTATAAATTATAGTCAATAAAACTTTTTAAAAATCAGTCATTTGATATCATAATAGAAATTTATTTGATGGATTTTTTTTTCCCTTTTCAACCATATGTTTACCCATCAAAATCACAGTTCTAGATTATATTCTAAACACATCATTCTTAAAGTTAGTCCTTTTAGACATTTCAGGCAGGCTGGGCAATTGCTAGATTCATTCAACCCAAGGTTCCTAAAATTTAAACCTCCATCACCAGGCTCCCTTTTTTCGACCCTTTGGGTATCAGATGCCATAATATGCCTTGAAATGACACCAGGTCATCATAGTCTTTGCCATATCAGACTTATTATGTTCTCTCATTGACACATGGTGGTACTTGGGGAGTTCTTTTTCCACAATAGGAATGGAGAGTCTTAAAACTGAGTTACCAAAATCTTTATAGTTGGGGAAACAATCAGGGATAAGTAAAAACAAACTCATATTTGTGGTCTTTTTTGACATTCTGGTCATCTGATATTAAAACAGAAACACAGATTCATGTTTTAAAAAAAAACAATTTAAGCCAATACGTCCCTCAATAAAATTAAAATTGGCTCTCCACTGCCCAAGCCAGTTCTATATACAAGGAGTTGTCTCAAGAAGCTAATATCCAGAATATATAAAGAACTAATACAACTCAATAGCAGAAAGAGCAAACAAGCCAATTAAAATGGCAGAAGATCTAAATACACATTTTTCTAAAGAAGACATACAGATGGTGTACATGAAAAGATACTCAGCATTATTAATCATCAGAGAAATGCAAATCAAAACCACCTCACACCTATTAGAATGGCTATCATCAAAGAGAAAATAAAAACAAGTGTTGTTGAGGATGTGGAGAAAAGTGAACTGGTGGTGGGAATGTAAATTGGTGTAGTCACTATGGAAAACCATATGGAGATTCCTCAAAAAATTAAAAGTGGAGCTGCCATATGATCCAGCAATTCTACTTCTGTGGTGTGTATTTATCTAAAGAAAATGAAAACATGAATTTAAAAAGATATATGCCCCCTCATGTTTATTGCAACATTATTTACAATAGTCAAGATATGGAAACAACCTAAGTGTCTATGGATGGATGAATAGATTAAGGAATTGCAGTGTATGTGTATGTATGTATGTGTGTATATATACACACACATATATATGTATGTATGTATGTATAATGGAATACTATTCAGTCATTAAAAGTATGAAATCTTGCCATTTGTGACAATAAAAATGGACCTCAAGGGCATTATGCTAAGTGAAATAAGTCAGAGAAAGACAAAAAAAAAAGTTATCTATAAAACACCACAATTGGAACAATCAAGGATTCAGTAAGAGACAATCTGGTCCAACTGAGCTTAGCAAATCACATTACCTATATAGCAACAAACTGGCAGGAACTGATAATTCATCTGCAATTAAAAGAGCACTTTTTTTTTCAACTGAGTTACAGCCTAAAGACACATTTTACAGATAGAAAAGTTGGCAGGACTTTTACTGAGTACACTGATCTATACTCCCTAACAAATTGTGCTATTCTTTAACTAAACTTCAATAAAAGAGTAAGTATTAAAAAAAAAAAGAGCTAAAGTCTAGACATATATTACTACTTGGTGTCTATCCAAACAGTTATTTTCCATAAGAAATTATTAACCCTCCAAATATTTTCAACTCTATATTTCATATTCCCTTGGAGCTACCAAAGGAGTGTTTGAACATTAGTAAAATGAGAAATAAACAATGTGACCATCTGACTTTGAAGTCAAGTACAGTATTATGCCAAAATGTCATAAAACCCACCCCCCACACACACAGACACAAGAGAAAATCACAATATGAATATCCCTTAATTTAATTAACTCAATAAATACTGAGAATCAACAATATGTACTTAGCAGGAATTAAGGATACAATATTGTGAGGAAAACAGACATAATCTTTGTGCTCGTGAAACTAATATTCTATTGAGAGAAACACACCTTAATTAACTAATTATAATTATAGTAAGCAAGAGGAGATATGCATTGTCCCTAGAGACCCAGTCTAATACGTGGTGGGCAAAGGAGTCTTGCTTGAAGAAGTGACGCTAGATCTGAGCTTTGAAGAATGGGTAGGATTTAAACTAGGCTAAGAGGAAGGAAACTGTTCCAGTTAGAAGGAATAAGATATGCAAGGGCTAAGTTAGGATGGTCTGATTCAGAAACCAAAGATAGATCAATGTAACTGAAGCAGAGAATGTGTATTGAAGAGTGGTAGGAAAGAAAGTTGTAGAAGCAAGCAGGAGCTAGAACCTGCAGGGCATCGTAGGAATTGGTAAGGAATTTGGACCTTCTCAAAGTGCAGGGGGAAGCAAAGGTTTTACGCAAGAAGTGACACAATCTGACTCACTATTTTGGAACAGATCACTCTAGCTGCTGTGCTAAGAATGCATTAAAGCAGCAGCAGAGATAGCAGGGGAGCATTCTCAAATTGGTACTGTTTTTCAAAGGTAATATGTTGACATGATGGCCATTAGGACAATAATAAAAAAATACTGCTGAGGCAGAATGAAAGAAGAGCTTAAACCATACAGAAATGGTAGAAATCTATACTACAGAAAAAGTTGTCCAAAAGCTGTACTTCCGTATTTGCTTGATCTCCCAGAAACTACAGACTCACTTTGCCTAGTTTTTAGATCCTGGCTACTCTTCTGATTAGAGGAGGGAAAAGACTGGGTACAGGGGGGACCAGGTTGCAAGTGTTACAATGGTCCACTTGAGAGATAATAGTGGCCCAGAATAGAGTGAAAATAGTATTTATCAAAAGTATCCCTAAGAGGTAACATATCTCACATAACTGATAATAGCCCTTTGTACAAGTTAACATCTTTTCCCTCAACTGAGTTCTTCCAAATAAATTCTCACTGATACCCACAATAGTTTCCTTGCCTGTTTTTTTTTTTTCTCCTTCTCCAGTAAGCATGATCTTATTGCAAAAATACAGATGTTTTTCTTTTACAAAACAGGGTTGTTACTTGAACTTGACTTGTCTGTTTGGGGGAACTCTGGAATGCACGGATCTATTTTGTGGCTCAATTTGCACATGTTCCTCTAGACACTATGGAGGACATATGCGTTATCTAAGAATGTTGTAAAGTTTCCTACGTACTTGAGTTTGAATGCTTCAAGGAGGAAGTGAAAGGCTATAGTTCACAACTTTAGGAAGTGTAACAGCTCACCCTGAGCCAAGGTATTGTTCATGCCTTAAACAATAATACTAAACATTTTGTATAGCAATTCAGATTTTAAAGCAAATTATTTAACAGCTTGTTTCTCTGAAAAAGTAAAAAGAGGAGTATGATTTTGTAAGTCACACAGGCTCCTCTGGGTTGAAAAAGCAAAATCTATCCGTCAATCTGGTGGGAGAAAGAAAGAAGCAAGAAATATATAATGAGCACTATTGTGTGTCATATTCCATACTAGGTGCTTTATAGTAAAACTGTATTACAGTATAACTGTACAATCTGCAGCCAGATTGCTTCAGAATGAGTCCTGGCTGTGTCATTTGCTAGCTGTAGGCTTCAGGCAAACTTAATCTGTTTGTATCTGGTTTTTTTCCATCTGTGAATGAGGTAACAATAGTATCTTTCTCTTGTAGGCACTATTCCATAAGGGACTTCATAAATAGGATCACACCTGGCATATAATAAGCAACCAATCAGTATTAATTGCTATTACCATCATCATCATCGAATTCTTATAATAAGGGTAGTACTGAGTAAAATATTACTGCCACTTTACAGATAAGGACACTGGGACCCAAAGAGTTTAGTCAAGTTGCCCTAAGATCACATAACTAGGAAGTAGTGGAGCTGATATTCAAAATCAAGTCTTTTGGACTCTAAAACCGTGTTCTTTCCACTTGATCATATCATCAAGAGTCCCGGGAATTCTGGGTGAAAATTTCAGCCACAGTGAAAGCTCCAAACTACAATCTAGCCTTCTCAAGTTCTAGGTAAGGGGCTGGTACAGGGAAGGGTCCACATTCCCTGACTGGTTCTCCCTGCTCTAACTATATTTTTTTCCTCTCTGGTTCTGCCCATTCTTTTCAAGGCTGGGTACATCCTAATAGTGCACTCTACTTAAGCACCTTCCCATTTTGGTCAATTGTTCCAAATCATGAACTAAGCCAGGGTCAGATTTCTTTATATGGATTTCTTCTGAGCCTGGCACAGAAAGACCAAAAAAAATTGGATGACAGGGGAGAGGAGAAGAAAAGAGATAATGAAGGGAAAGCACGTTGTTATTATGTTGTTATTATTATTATTATTATTATTATTATTATTATTATTATATAGTAATATTGCTATCAATATTGTTATAATAATAATGAGCATATTATTTAATGGTACAAAAGTAATCACTAGAACAGAAACTGTTAACAGTAGTTGCCTCTGGAGAATGAGACTAGACCATATTTTTTTTTTCTTTTGTGCCCTTCTCTAACTGTATCCTTTTTAGTTACTTTTACGTTTATTAGTTTGTTGTTTTGGTCAAGGGCAAGCATTGCTTCTGTAATTTGGAAAGAAATGGTTTAAATTAGCAAGCAAAAATAATTTGGTGGCTAGGCAGATGAACAAATGACTATGTAGATGGTTGCATGGTTGATTGGCACGAAGGAAGGGAGAGTGGGAAGGAGGTAGGAAAAAGGATGACTCATCTACAAAGTAGAATGCTGTGTAGCCATTGGGAAGAGTAAGGCAGGGATAAGTTCAAAGTATGTTGTTGGTAAAGGGGCACAAGCTTGTAGAACAGTATAAAAACGAAGCTGTTTTCCAACACAGTTTACATACAAAAGTAATATCCACTTATCAAATAGCTAAATGGTACGGGATACAGTGAAGAGTGCTGTCTCTCTTCTCATACCACATTTCCACAATCAACAGAGGTAAGTAACTACTGTTAGAATCCATACAGACATCATTTTATATATAACATAAGTAAAACAAGTTTATAATGAATATCCTCATGTATATGTGTGTGTATATATGTGGGCACACATCTGTATATGTGTATTATGTTCATATGAAGATATTTTTATGAGATAAATTCTCAGAAGAATGATGGGTCCAAAGCTAAACAGATTTTATATTTTAAAATATATTACCAAATTTTCTCCAATAAACCTAACACCAATTTATACTCCCACCAATAGCATACGAGAGTGGTTATTTACTTCACATTCTCAACCAACATTGACGTATTATTTTAATTTGCATTTACATTTTCAATTACAAGTGTGATAGAGCATCTTTTCACATATTTATGGGCTACTAATATTTCCTTTTTTCAGTAAATCTTTTTTCATATCTTTTGTCTTAATTTCCATTCATGTATTTAATTTTTTTAATGTTTTATAATGAAAATTATCCAAATGTCTATTATACATGTTACAAATATTTTTACCAGTAAAAAGTTTTAAAGTCAAAGACTATTCCAAAAGTGTTCTGAAAGTCAAAAATATTAACTGCCAAGTAGAATGAATGTTCATTCTAAAAAATGAAAGCACTAAAACCCAGGTGTCTGAGGCATTCTTCTTAAAAAAGAAAAAAAGCACAGGAAGTCTTTTTTGTGGAAAAAAGAAAAAATACAGTCTATGGAAATTGCCATCTTCAATATCACCGACTATTTACACAGCATTTTGACAATCATTAAGCCAAGAGAACCTGCAGGGATGGGATGGATACATATGCAATACATCAGCGCCTGCCAGGAAGCTGAACCACTTATAGAGTATACTCAATTTGAGGACTTCTTTTGTTCCCCTCATTCCTTTACCATGAATGGACAGGAAGGTACTTGTTTGGTAAACTGTTCCAGCAACAAAAGATTCCATATTTCTTATTTACAGTAAATGGCTAGCACCTGGAATCAGTCTGTTAGACAACATTGCTGTGAATGTAATAACCTGAATGGTAATTCAGCCACATCCTGGCCCTTCATCCTTCAAATGACTTAGCTGTTCCTCAGTTTCAAAAGTATGAATTTGTATTGGTCAAGATTGCCCCCCAAAAGACCCTGAGAAGTCTGGGTCAGTGCCAATCCCAGGATGAGAGTGTGTCAAGTCTATTCTGGGACAGACCTCAATGGCTGAGATAATGGCCCCCAGCCCATGGTATGCTGGAAATGTTTACCAACCAGCTCTTCAAGGGGAAGGGAAGCTCTGGTTGATCGCCTTTGCCTATTCTTGTGGTGTAAATACTCCCACAATGGTCGATTTCAATCTACCAACCTTACGTCATTCAACACAGCATTAGGAAGAAATATACACAATCAGCTCTTACTAGCCAGACCAAACTGGTTCCGGCACACTACTGTCCTTAACTCTGTTTTAGAAACCTAATGGTACATGTATTCAGCTATTCTAGAAGCAACCTGTCCTTTGGAACTAATGTATATTCAGACTGGGATGACTTCCACTAAGCAGCCTGGGTAAGTGTCCTGGATGACAGGCCATGATGCCAAATGTCTAGCGCTCAAGCTACTGCTCTTCCCTTTAACCTAGAAAAGTTCAAAATATACAGTCTTCCCAACAGATTATTGCATACTTCCCTTACTATGTAAAAGTAAAGCATCATCAATAGATTGTTGTAAGCCATGGTTAAATACAAACAATGTAAAGGTAAGTTTCTAGACATTAAAGACAAAACAAAACAAAAAAAGCTTACAAGTCTCTATCAAATTGAAAGTTTTGACAGTTTGGTGACCAGTATTTGACTTCACAGGCTGCCATTAAAAATTAATGAGACTGTGGATGGAAATAATACAAAATTCCAGGATCTTATTTCCTTAAGAGATGCAAAAAACAAGTCATAAAAATGTATGTTCTCATCTCAATAGGAGACATCTGCACACTATTCAACTATATTTTTGTTCATTGATTAAATAGACAAAGCACATTTTTGTGAATGAGTCTTGCCCTTTAAGATCCACTGGTACCCACCAGCAACCTCACTCAGACAAACTGAGCACAGCACTGATGTCAGAATTGCAGTTGGATCCCATGCAGACCGGTGAGACTTGCTCTGTAGCATAGCCATAGGCCAAAAGCCTCACCTTGACCTTTGTCCCCCAAAGGTATTACACTGGTCCTCAGGGAAGTAAGGTGAGTGAAAAGCTCAAATGCAACCCATTTACTAGTGACAAAAGTCAGTCATCCTAAACTGGTGGGGGTTTAGCATCATCTCTATATATGTTACTGACCCTAAGTAGGCAAACTGGTATTAGTTATTGTAGCTTTGACAGGAGGTTAACAGGGTTTGCTACATGACTGACAATCTCTTACAACCACATCCGGAAACTGCTCTCGAGTATGAGGCAAAGCTGGAGCAAACACCTTTCTTCCTGTTCACATCTTCAATCAGATTTATTCATAGTACCCTCTGCCGTTCTGTAAAAATATTACACCAACACCAGGAGGGAGAAGAAAGTCAATACACCTGCCATAAGAGACCCATCAAAGACATAGATTTACTATCACAATCAGAGAAGTGTGAGTATTCTGAGGCAGCCTGCTAACATTCCCAAGCTCCTGTTAAAGGAATTTATTCCAAATGTGTTTCTTGCTTAAGGAATTGATGTGCAAATAAGCATAAGACAACAATTGTAATCAAGACTTCTTGCATGAGATAACTCTCTCTGGAGCTCTAGATACTCTTAAATGACAGGATTTCATTAGGTGAACTTGCATAATATTTGGTTCTACGCCAGAGCATTTTTACAACAGAAGAACTAAGGTATGACTAATTTAACTGATTCTCCAAGAAAGTTGCAATGGTAAGTCAAATTAAAAATAATGTAACCAAATCCAAATCTCCTGAATCACACTTCACCCGATAACAACGTATGGCAAAGCTACTGAGTACCGCTCATAGCCCATCTTGCTAATGGGCTGTACAGCTCTTCCTTTTCTTTCTGTTCCCTTCCTTCCTGCATTTCTTCCAGTTCTAGAAAGAAAACGAAGTATCAATCTCCCTCTTGACTGGTTAATACCCGCTCTAAGTGAGAACAAACATCTCTCATTAAATATATTTAAAATACATATATTAAAAATATATAAAAAGCAAAATATGTGTGTATATATATATATGTATTTGCTTATTAAAATGGAACCATAAAGTCAACTCAGCCAGAATCTCTTGAGATACTTGTTGTTTGTCAATCATGAGCTGGTTTCAAAAGTTTCATGGAATACAAATGAATTGCTCCATGTCAAGGTCTGGTGAGCACAGTCCAAAAGCCAAGCATGGGCACTAAACTGACTAACAAAAAATAACCAGCTACCCATTACTGTCTTCCAAGTTGACCTCACCATCTCTTTTAATGTCCTATCAGTCATTTTATGCTCTGAAAACCTTTCCTGGATTCCTGTCTTTAGAATAAAGGCTTAAATCCTTCATACGACCTACAAGGCCCCTTACAATATGCCAGCAGCCATACTCTCCAGTCTCACATCCAGCTAAAATTCCCGTTACTGCCTGTGCTTCAGCCACACTGGACTTCACAAAGTCCCTAGAATATGGCATATTGTCTCATTTCCAGGACCCCACACACACTCTCCCTTGTGACTAGAACCATAGTACTTTTTTTACCTGGCTAACTTTTCTCATCTTTCAAGTCTAACTTAAATATACAGCTCCTCCAGAGCGTTTCCTGATTGGCAGGTCTGACAAGACCCCTCCCTTTAACATTTCTATTGCGCCCTGTATCTCTCGATGATAACACTCAGCACACTTGTGACTATTTCTTCAATGTCTGTCTTTATTTTTATATTTTCTTCTCCATAGTATTTAATACAGTATTATGCATACAGCAAGTGCCAATAAATACAGTTATTTAATAAGCTTTAACAATCTTTCTTGGCTAGTAATACAGGTAACCCCTCCTTGGTTTGCACATCCTAAGTTAAAGACAACTCTAATAAAATAGAACTTTACTACTGTTCCTACTTTTGAATAGGTGAACGTGCTTTCATCATTCTATTTTCACAGCATAAAACTTGATTTACTAATACTCTGAAGAGCTTTGTAGCTTCTAATTCTGTACTACTGCTGTCCATACAAGATTCTCATTAAAACGAGGCCCAGACTTGATGGCAGTTTTCCATTGTTAGGTTTCGTGTCAAAAATACCTCTAGGAAACAAATTACTGTTTTCTACATAAAGCATGAACTGGCAACACTAATTCTTTTGTCTTTTTGCTAGCCCTGTAGATAATGATTTATGTTGCACTGCCTTTTATGCTATCCCCCATTTTTCTGTGATGTTTAATTTTAATGAGGATTTCTATCATCTTGTCCCTCCCTGTGCTCCCAACCAGCTTGTGCCGCTTGTCACCAAAAAGGTTTTGTTTGCATTTGCTCTCTCCTACTGCTGATTTCTTAACATTAGTTTTCCTTCCCAGATGCTGTTCTAATGGACTTCTGATCACAGCATTTCTATTAACATACACCTGAGACATGCCAACATTTAAAAAGGCAAACAAAACACACAAAATAACCTCGCAGCCCACACATAAATGAATGGACAACCTAAAGGCTCCCTCATCAGCACTATTCCTTAAGAGTCATAGCCCTTTCCTTCAATCTGGAGTTCACTGAGGAATAAATGGGTTTTCCTTTTTGCGTGATTCACCAAGTAGCTCAACCAACCTCTTTAAATGATTATATATGTACACTAAACCCATGGGGAAAAAATTTTAATTCTATCTGTGTTTGGAGGATTCTTCAAGGTAAAAATAAACATACAGAAGGTTTTCTCCTAAGTCAACAATCGCCCTGCATGGATCTGTTCATTCATTTAAACTAACCATCACTACACACAATGTATAAATAATTCTTCCAGGCCCCTTAAAGGACACAAACTTAGAGATGTGGTCCCTTCCCTCAAAGTCATTTCAACTAAAATGTACATCTCATCACCCTACTCCACTCCACCCCAACTCTATCACCATCTTCAGAAATAACTCCTCTGTTTTCTTCTGTTAAAGCTTCTACAAATGAATTTTCTTTCCATCTAGTTCTACTCTATTCCTTCAGCCTTTATAAATGAATACATTTTCTTCTGTATTAGCTGAGTGTCCTTCACATGTGTATGCTATTAATATTATTTATAAACATTTAAGAAAGACCATGGGGCCCCATCTACCATGATACCTACAATCCCTACCATTTGTGGAACTCCTTTAGGTTAAAGCATTGTCCCAAGGCCCCTCTTAATATGTAATTGTTACTTGGAAGTTACAAGTACATTCTAAACCATAATATGTAATCATAAATATGTTCACTGAATAGTTTATAAAATAAGGAACAAGAAATTTTATCATGGAAGGAAAAAGGTCAAGGGAACAATATCTACCAGAGAGCACAAGTCTAGGCAAGAGCTGAAGGGGTCTGTGACCCAACCAGGACCCAACACAACGGCACCAGGTAAAGGGATTTAGAATAACCAGGCAGAGGAGAAAAGAACACCAAAGGACAGCATCACTTCCCTCACAATTCTGTTAAAAGTCAATCTTGCATTTCAACATCTCACTTTCCTAGACCCCAAAATCTGAAAGGACAATGAGTACGGAGATGGCCGCAACTAACAAGTTCCCTTTGTGTCCGCATCAGTTGCTGAGAATTGTCTGCAAGCCACAGAGCTGTCATGAAAACTGGCTGCAAACCACTTCTGCTGTTTCCTACTCCTATCTTACCTATAGTCCTGTTTCCCTGCAGTCATGGTAGAAAGGCAAGTGGAGAATACAAAAAAAAAGTCTAAGTCACTAGTACAGGAAGACAAACCTACTGATATTCTCCATTGCTAGAATCCATTACCACAATTGTAGAAGGATTTTTTTGTGTGTCCAGAAGAATTAACTATACAATTCTTTGGAGGACAGCCATTGGTTGACGTTTCACTAAAAGTGTACTGAAAACAATATAATGCCTAATTCTATATATTTCTGAAACCTAAGTGTCCCATAATTTCTGTGAAGGCAGTCTTTCAATTTCTAGACAAAAAGAATGTTTCACAAAATTTACCTAAAGTATTACTGTGAATAATGGTGAAAATAAAAACCCCATCTCTTATTTGATGTTCAATAGGCACTTAAAACTCAGGCTATCCAAAACAGAACTAAAAACCTTCCCCCCAAAACCGGCTGTTCCTCTCATGATTGGTATCTCTGTTAATGGTGTTTCCATTCATGTCCACTTTTTTTTTAATAAGTTTATCATAAAATGAAATTTATTGTTGTGCAACTATCGCAATAACTGAGTTTTACAACATTGTCATCACTCCATTTCTTGTGTCCATTTGCAGTTAATACTCATACCCAACCTCCAGCCCCTGACAAGAAACAGTCCACTTTTTGTCTCTATATATTTGTCCTTTCTGAACGTTTATATGGTATATCATTTTAGTTTATTTTTTTGTGTCTAGCTTTTTTCAGTTAGTATTATGATTTAGAGGTTGATTCATGACAGCATGTATCAGTAGTTCATTTCGTTTTATTGCTGAATAGTATTCCATTGTAAGGGTATGCACATCTTGTAATTGATGGAACTTTGGATTATTTCCGATTTTTCACTATTGTGATGTTTTCATGAATGTGTAGTATAAGTCTTTGTGCAGAAATGTTTTCATTTCCCTTGGGGGGTGGGTACCTATGGGTAGAATGCTGAGTCTTACTGTAAAGTTTATGTGTAACAATTTAAGAAATTGCCAAACTGCTTTTCAAAGAGGATGTGCCATTTTACATTCTCACCAGCAATAAATGAGGGTTACAGTTTCCAACACTCTTGTCAATACTTGTATTGTTCATCTTGTTTACTAAACCATTCGAGATGACGTGTAGTGGTATCATTACAGTTTTAATGTACATTTTCCTAATGACTATATAATTTTTTAATTGAAGTATAGTCAATTACAATGTGCCTATCTCTGGTATACAGCACAATATCCCAGTCATGCATATATAGAAATATATTTGTTTTCATATTTCTTCCATTAAAGGTTATTACAAGATATTGAACATAGTTCCCTGTGCTACACAGAAGAAACTTTTTAAAATCTATTTTTATATATAGTGGCTAACATTTGTAAATCTCAAACTCCAAAATTTATCCCTTCCCACCCCTTTTCCCCGCTGGTAACCATAAGTTTGTTTTCTGTGTCTGAGAGTATCTCTGTTCTGTAAATAAGTCCCTTTGTGTCCTACTTTTTTTAGACTCCACATATAAGTGATATCATATGGTATTTTTCTTTCTCTTTCTGCCTTACTTCACTTAGAATGACGATCTCTAGGTCCATCCATGTTGCTGCAAATGACATTATTTTATTCTTTTTATGGCTGAGTAGTATTCCATTGTAGAAATATACCACCTCTTCTTTATCTAGTCATCTGTTGATGGACATTTAGGTTGCTTGTATCTTGGCTATTGTATATAGTGCTGCTATGAACATTGGGGTGCATGTATCTTTTTGACTTAGAGTTCCCTCTGGATATATGCCCAGGAGTGGGATTACTGGATCATATCATAAGTCTATTTTTAGTCTTTTGAGGAATCTCCTACTGGTTTCCATAATGGCTGCACCAAACTACATTCCCAACAGCGGTGTAGGAGGGTTCCCTTTTCTCCACACCCTCTCCAGCATTTATCGTTCATGGACTTTTGGATGATGGCCATTCTGACTGGTGTGAGGCGATACCTCATCGTAGTTTTTATTTGCATTTCTCTGATAATTAGTGATATTGAGCATTTTTTCATGTGCCTATTGGCCATTTGTATGTCTTCATTGGAGAATTGCTTGTTTAGGTCTTCTGCCCATTTTTGGATTGGGTTGTTTGTATTTTGTTATTAAGTTGTATGAGCTGTTTATATATTCTGGAAATTAAGCCTTTGTCAGTCGCATCATTTGCAAATATTTTCTCCCATTCTTTAGGCTGTCATTTTGTTTTGCTTATAGTTACCTTTGCTGTACACGTCCACTCTTAAAGCTAGAACTTTCAAAGTCACCCCAAACTCCTCTTCTTCATGGCACATATCCAAATCAATCATTAACATCTCCTGTATCTGTTCCCTCTTCTCTGTCCCATGACTATCGCCTTACTTCAGAGAATCATGTTTTTCTAAATTGGGCTGTTACCAAAGCCTCAGAAATGGTCTGCCTTCCTCTAAACCATCCTTCATTTTGCCTACCAATTTACAGTTGTCCCTTGGTATCTGCAGGGGATTGGTTCCAGGACCCATCAAGGACACCAAAATCTAAAGACACTCAGTTCCCATAGCCAGACCCCTGTATCCATGGTTCCGCATCTGCAGATTCAACCAACCACGGATCCTGTGATATTGTACTTACTAACGAAAAAAATCCACATACATGTAGACCCAGGCAGTTCAAACCATGCTGTTCAAGGGTCAACTGTATTTTCATAAGAAATACACTTTACCATGTGTCTCTTTATTATTAAATTCTCTCTATCCACCTGCTAACTCCATCATGAAATCCAAGCTCATACAGGCAGTTGGAAGATCCCCTGTGGACTTAGGTCAACCCACCTTTCCAGCTTCATCTTCTGCCTCTCCATTCACCCACTCTCAGCCTCAGCTACTTTGCACTTCTGTTTTTAAATCTCAGCTTGTTTTCTGACTCTGTCATTTCTGCACATGCTAGTCCTGAATCCTACAATGCCTCTCTCCCCTGAAAATGATCTTCCTTCAGAGTCACGAAATAATAACAATCTAAACTCTTCTCCACAGCCACTCTCCGGAAGAGCCAGGGTGCAAGAGGAGGGGCCAATAACAAAGGTGTGCAGACAAGCCTACCCAGGTACACTCAGCAGCATAAGTGTACACTCAGCATAACCAAAACAGTCAATTAAAAGCCAGACAAGGAAGGGATGCTTTGGTCCTTGAATCCTCTTTTAATTATTCACATTGATGATGCAAAATATTGATGCTCCCTGCCTGCATCCCTCAATTTTGCTCCTCTGACTAGTATCTCAAACCCAGCTCCCATCTTCAACACATCCTCACTAGCCTCTGTACTACTTGGTCACAGCCTCCAAGTCAGGTGTCTGGCGTCTGTGAATTTCAATGGAAAAAAAAATTGTACCATTAATTTCACTCATTTCTGATAGAAATTTAGCATTTCCTTCCATTATGAGTCTACGCAACAAACCATAGTAGTATTAGCTGAACCTGTAATGTTGTCACTAATAGAAACCACAGATAATTTTAGATCACATTACAATTGTGGCAGATGTCTCAAAATATTTACATAATTCTACTACTTCAAATTATGGTAATATAATACTGCTAGCTCTCATTAATGTGTTGATTAAAAGCATGTAAATTACTATATAAAATTTGTTTTAAAAATATTTTGATAACTATTTCAATCTAATTGGTTTCCTTTGTGATCCTGTGTATTTTATTTGAAGCATGTATTAATAGTTTCTGAGAAGGGATCTATAGGTTTCACCAGACCACCAAAAGGGACCAAAGCATCAAAAACTTTGAGTACCTCCTCTAGAACAATGCTTTTCATATGTCAGCCTGTAACAGAACTGAAATGCCTGGCCTCTATCCCCAGAGATTCTGGCTAGTTTGCTAGCCAAGGATCTTCATTTTGAACCAACATTCCCAGGTGATTTTTATGTAGCAGATCCTTGGACATTAGTTTGATAGATACTAATCTATTAATATGTTTCCTAGGTCATATTACCTAGTTGGAGGAAGATATAATATTTGCATAATTTGATGACAAATGGAAAGTTGTTAAATTTCAGAATTACTCTCTCTGTTAAGACTTGAATATTCTCAAAGCTTCACAGACTATGAGAGAAATCTTCTAATTCTTAACAGTATATTTAGAAAAAAATGTAATCCTGGTCACTTTAAGGAGGTTCAGGGTACAGGAAAAAGACATAAGAGGTCAAGCGTCAAGATGACTTGCAGAGTTGAAATATATGAACTATGTTGGACTTTCTCCAACAAGCTATAGAAAATCACTGACGGTTGCCAGATTTCCCTTTTATCTTGTCTCCAACTATGGTAAGTCTACCACTACCATGATTATCATTAAAATGCATTTCATGTCCATCTGACTCGTCTCCTGAACCCCACGTTGTCACATGTGCATGTGTCCCTTGCACACGGCATGTCCAGTCAGCCAGCCAGAGCCCAGGCATCACCACTGACGACTCCTTCCCCCTCCCACGCTAAACCCAACTAAGTCTAATTAATGTGATTTCCAAAATATCTCCCAAATCTGACATTTCTCTTCATCTCCACTGGAGTCACACTAGGTGAAGTTCACTACCATCTCCTTCCTGGACCACTGCAGCAGTCCCCTTACTGATGTTTAAAGACAGTAATTCTGCTTTTTAGGGATTTCAACTAGATATTAAGGACAGGTCATGTTTTTGCTCACAGTACTAGAAGATCTTTTCTTCTAGCCAATGTGGTTCAGAGACCCCATGTGAAATGACTGTAATAAGTCTCTGGATCACTTTTAGGTATCATAGAGACATGAGATTTGCTTTATGGCTGCAGTATGTTTTAGTGGCCAAACGACATTAAAATATTATTTTTCTCTCTATGTAATCCTAGAAATGTTCATGAAAGATTAAATGCTATTCTTCCCCAGCAGTCCCACTAGTGAAATATGTAGTCACAATGCTTAAGAAGGACATTTCCAAAATTGGACCTCACAATGTTTCTTACCTCTAGAAGCACATATAGCTTCATAAAGACGTGGAAAAGAATTGGAGGGTTTGGGGAAATACCTATGGTTACAGTGTAAGAATGGAATGGAAAAAAAGCCTCTGGTTAAATTCTTGGAAGTGTTACAATTTCTGTGACATCTTGGGCAACTTTTAAACTCTTTTTGTGCCTTAGAGTGCAGCCCAAATTAGTGGAATATCTTAAAATGTTGGATCAGAAAGGGTACTGGGGAATGTGAAAGTGTGTGGGTAGGTGTGGGCTGTGGGTAAGTGGGCGTGTATACACGTGTGTGTTGAATTATCACTGTACATCACTAGCCTTACACTGTGTTCCTAAAGGTGTTTAATTAGTAGTCTGTATTTGCATCTAACAGTCAATTCTCTATCATCTGGGAGTGGAGAGTCTCAAATTTCTCTTTGTGGGTGCTTAATAAGACCTATTAAGAAGCTGGGGATGTGAAGATGATGTGTGTGGGCAGCAGTCCAGGATGCGTGCTTGTGTGTATCTACTAAATTGGTGTCTTATACTCCAAAACAGGATAAAATAACATTTCTTATTATGAATACCTCTGTCCCACTGCAATAGTCCAAATAATTCTTTCTCTCCCTCTCTCTCACACACAGGGGCATTTTAAAAAAATCATATGACATCTTCTAAGGCACAAAAGATGTCAATACTGCTTCAGTTTAGCAAACAAAACCCCAAAGACCTAAAATAATTGCCATGCCTCCTTTAAAAATAGCTTAATTTATACCCCACAACACAGTATCATCTGGTCTCATTCTTAGCCGATATCAGAACTTCAGGCCTTGAAGAGAAGAGAATTTCTTGAGTTTACCAGTAGCATAAATAAGATAAACTCCCAGATCCTATTAAGTTATATATACAATCGTATTGCAGATAAGGGAAACATGCTTCATAATTTAAGTGCAGCAATGCCTCTATTTTGATATTATCATAAAGAAATTACTTTTGTTCACAGTGTTATCTGACCTTCATGCTGAAACTGATTAAAATGTTTTTCCCCCACAACGACGACAACTGTAAATGAAAGTTGAAATGAAATATATGGCCTAACATCACTGTATAGGAGCTTTCCTGTTTAAAAAACCACCATCATAGAAGAAAGAAACCTAGGAAAGCTCATTTCTTTTTCTACCATCAACACAATTGCCTTTTACACAAAGGATATTTCATCATTCATGACAGCAAGTTGTCACTTCCAGGGACAGCTTCCATGTAACTTGGTGAGTATTTTACACAGCTTATTCACAAGTATTATTTGTATCGAAATGACCTGTGACTTACAGCTAGGACAAATATGGACAGAATCTGATAGGCTACGGTGTATTATGCATGCATGCTGGTGGGGGCACAGCAGTTTACTGTAGCATTGGTCTCTTTTGTGTTTTTCTAGTTTTTTGTTGGTGATGGGGATTGAGGGGGGATGGGAAGATGTAAATGTTCAAGCCTCTCCTTTGCAATTTAATGCTAGCCCAAAATTAATATTATTTCTGTTTTCTGAAAAATTGCAAAGTCAAAGGAGTGGAAGCAGATCAAAGACTGTCCCAATTTACAAAGCAAAGAAGAAAGAAGGTAAGATGGTTTCTAGGTAGGGCAAGACACTAATGAACTTATCTACAAAACAGAAACAGACTCACAGACATAGTAAACAAATATGGTTACGAGGGTAGGGTAGGGGGCTGGGACGGGATAAACTGGAAGTTCAAGAATTTCAAATACTAAGTACTATATATGAAATAGGTAAACAAGTTTATATAGTATAGCACAAGGAACTATATTCAGTATCTTGTAGTAACCTGTAATGGAAAAGTATGAAAACAAATGTATATATGTATATGTAGGACTGAGACATGCTGTACACCAGAAATTGACATGTTGTAACTGACTATACTTCGATTAAAAAAGATGGTTTCTAGGTAGGACAGAAAATTTCAGGTAGTCTGTAGAATACAGTTATTTTCACTTTGTGTATGTGTGTTTCCTGGTAATAGGGTGCAGAAGAGTCCTATATCATTAGCATTACAAAAAATGTCCTGGTGTGGGACTATTTTCCAGAATAAAGGTCAGTGTGTTCCAACACGTGTATGTTAAGGACACTCAGTGAGACTAGAGGAAGGGGCGTGAACAAAGTGAGGGAACAAAATCATCTCATATGTAGCAATTTAAAGCACAAGATCATGGGCTTTTAGAACTGTGAGGGAACTAAGTAGTCATCTAAATCAACCCATCTCTTTGAAAAAAGTCAGAAAACTGAGGCCAAAAAGGATCAGTGTGAGATCACACAGGTAGTCAGTGGCAGAGCCCAGCCTAGAACTCAAGTCTCCTGACCCACAGTCCAGCACTCTGGGCATCCCTTGATCACGCTAGTAAGATTCAGGTTATAGTTTGTCTCTCCTGATACGTGCTGTATTTTTTTAAAGCAAAAACCTCATGTACTGGTTTCCCTTTCCTGATCATTGCTGGTAGAACATTTGATCCTATTTAGATGAGCAAAGAGGGAACATGATTTAGAGCTCCCATCACCTTTTTAAGAATATTCCATCTAGATAAGAACAATGGGTTCATTCATTCAAGAAGTAATGATTTTCAAACAAATATTATCAAAATCCTTGTGGTAAAATATTCAAAACTAGTCTGATAAGTGTGTCAAGGATAAAGACCCAACTCAAGCTAATATGGGTGGTAGAAAGAGTGACTAGTATACTAATTAGACTTTACTTTTCTTTCTATTGTCAATGCTGATAATTTGTGTGAGATAAAGCCTCCTGCCTTCATTATTGTCAGTGAGCAAATGATAACTTTTTAAAATATCCGTGAGTCTTTTATTTCACTCTGGGAATAAAAGCTGAATCTCATAACTGGTCTCAAAGTAGAGGGTCTTACTAAGGCAAACAGGTGGTTCACTTTCACAACACAAAGTGTGTCAGGTTCTTTTTCTTTTTCTTTTTTGCAATCTTTAAATTTTTTAAATCTTTTAAGCTATAGGCTAGATCTTGGTTCATACAACTGCTAACAGTTGGTCTTTGCCGAAGATATTAGCCCTCTTTGAGTCTACACACATAACAAACATTATTTACTAATAATTGCACAAAAAACTCCATGTCACAAAGTAGAAAACTACTCCCTATAATCACCTGTTATTAAGAGATGTGATTATGTCTATAATTAAAAATATAAAACTAACCTTGGAGTGTTTTCTAAATACCTCCAAAAGGCAGACTGTAAACAGCTATATTTCAAGCCAGTACAAAAATGAAAAAAAAAATATTTGCTCTGTAGAAATCATGTCTTAAAAGGGGGAAAAGATTTCTAAGACTCAAACTGCATGCATAGCTCAAGAAATACGGTTACCCCAAAGCAATCATGCAGGCATTGAGACAACAAGGTTCTCTGCTCCATAAAGCCACAAGTGAAGACTATTTAGAAGACTCCACAGACTTAAGAAATGTAGGGACCTGTAAAGACAAATAAGTTATTTGCTTGTCTTCATGAAGCTGCCCATCATTAATCTCACTTAGTTTCATGAACTTTGCTTAGTATACTATTCCAATAGATTATGTTTTAGAAGCAAGAGCTAACTCTCCAAACCTCTACCAATTTTTCTGTAACATTTGAAAAACCTGAGAGCAGGCAAAAGTTATCTGGTGTTAAGATAATTTGGGTTTCTAGGTTCCAGAAGGAAGTTTAAGACTGGAGATTTCTGTTGCATTTCAAAAATAGGGACTTTTAAAAATGCTCTTCCCTTATTTCCAATTCCAAGCACCAACACAAGGGCTGATCCTTTATATGGCCTGGACCACAACTACATGGAGGATAAATAACTCCAGGAACTGCTGCCTTTTACACATCAAAAAGCTCAAGGGCGGTACTATTGAACTGAAAAATGGTAGGGCTCAGAAATGGAGACAGGAAGCCTGAGTGAGTGAGTGAGTGAGTGAGAGTGTGTGTGTGTGTGTGTGTGTGTGTGTGTGTGTGAGTGTGAGAGAGAGAGAGAGACAGAGAGAGAGAGAGAGAGAGAGAGAGAGAGAGAGAGAGAGAGAGAGTGAGTATGTGTGTGTAGGATCCAGGCATTAAGTAATTTAGAACTTAGTGGTTAGCTGGATTCAAAATGCTGTAGAGACCTAGAAAATCATGCTGAATGGAAAGTTCTATTTCTACGATGAATGGAGAGCCAGGTGTTGCTCAGCATGAGCTGAGGACAAATGAGGATTCAAAATTCCTCAAAGCCGTCATTTTTCTCTTTTCAGGTATGACAGAATGGAAATATATTTCAAAGCAATCAAATAAAACACTGTCACTGAAAACAAAACAAAACAAAAAATCACCAGGCTCATTAAGCACCAGTCACATAATGAATGCCTAGTACAAACTCATAGCAATCCTGCTTCCTCCTTCCTACAGTTTTCTCGTGGCCAGTGGCTAGTAAACTTAGTTGATTAGGGCACAGTGCTAATGACCCAAAGGTTGGAAGTATGATTTTTATTATCAAAAGTTCTCTTCTCTCACGTTTAACTGACTTTTCTTTGTCCTATAGCTATAGACTATAACCCCTGCAGCCACCTTACGATTACATGCTCTTGGTCAGGATGCATATTTTTGCTAATTCCTTAATATGACTGAAAACATACTTTGTAATTTGTTTCTTTTGATCTACTGAAAGTGAGTCAGCAGCATTAACTGTGTGGTGTGGGCCATTCCAATAACACCGGGGCAATCTTGAAAGATTACTGCTGCAGACAAACACAGAGAAGGAGACGTGTGTCTTAGTTGGCGTGGGCTGCTGTAACAAAATACCATAGACTGGGGGGCTTAAAAATAGGAATTTATTTCTCACAGAACTGGAGGCTGTGATGTCCAAGATCAAGGTACCAGCAAGGTAGACAGTGGCCTTCACCCAGTGTCCTCACAGGATGGGGAGAGAGAGAGAGCTCTGGTCTCTCTTTCTCTTCTCATAAAGGCACTAATTCCATTGTGGGAGCCCTCCCATCACACCTCATCTAAACCTCATTACCTCCCAAAGGCCCTGCCTCCAAATACCATCACATTTAAGGGTTAGCATTTCAACATATGAATGGGAGAGGGGAACAAACCTACAGTCCACAACAACGTGCTAATGTGATTTCTCTGGAGCTTTGTTTCCCAAAGGGTGATCTGCAGATCGCCTGCATTAAAATCACCTGGCCTTCTAGTTAAACTGCACATTCTTGGGCCCTCATCACCAGATCAAGAGTAGTACCACAATTTCTAGGGATGAGGCTTCAAGTTTCATTTTTAACATGTCCCCTTCTCCCAGGTGACTCTGATCTATGTTAAAGTTTGAGAATCACTGGCTAGAGCAATAGTTCTCAGCTAAGAGGTGGCCATCAGAATCCCCAAAGGGTTTCGTTAGAATGCATGTGCCTGTCTCACAGCCTAACGAGTCAAAAATCCCTTCTGAGGGCAGACCTGAGCATCGATGGTGGAGACACATAATGTGATGCCAACAAACCAGGCACTGCCCTAAACCCTTTAAATGTATTACTTCATTTAATCCCCACAATAACCCTTTGATATAGGTACCATTATTCCTCATTGTGCATGGATAGTAATTGGAACAGGATCACAGAGGTTGTGACTTATCCAGAATCACAGAGCTAGTAAGTGATGATTCTGTGATGGTGTGTTCCCAGTGCAGCACTATAGCTTAGACATTTATTTCCGGTCCTTTCAGGGCCACCACATTTAAAAAGTGCTCTGATCCTCTCACATGGCAAGGCTTAAAGAGCTGGAAGGATGCTGTCCTTCCCTTCACTGTGCTCAGAATTGAAGAGCTGTTTTTCAACAACCTAAGAAGGATTAACCCATAAATGAAAAGAGAAGCCACTAAAAAAAGAAGAGGTGCACAAGGTTCTTAGTCAAATACTTTCAGTCCTACTCGAGAGAAAAAAATAACAGTGAGAAAATGGCTTTTAGAATTAAAGGAAAAAACCTGGACTCAGACTCAAGTTTTTCCCAAGAAAAAGAAATGGGAGGCCCATCACAAACAACAAAATGCTTTGGGTCAAATTAAAGCATTCAAAATGAATGCTTGCATGATAACCAAGATGCTTGACTTTACAGCCCAAAGAAAATTCCTGTGGGTGTTCAAATAAGTTGCTTGTGACCTGACAGCTGGCTACCACGGGAGATGAAATTTCACAGCCCTAACAGCAGTTTAGTTTAGAAACAATAATTTAAGAACTGGGAGGAGCCACATACATGGCAAATTGAAATGAGTTTAAGCAGCAACTCTCAAAATAGTGACCCGAGAAACTTGTTTATTGAAACTTAGGGTTGGGGGTGGAAGAGGAGGATTTTAAAGGCAGAACAATCTACTGGGGAGATTTGGAGGGAGGTGTCAAAAGAGCAAGAGGGAAAAAGTGTGTACTAATATCTCCCTTAGCCACTTTTCTCAAATTAGGGCTTACTCCGTGCTGCTTTCGGCACCATTTACATCAGAATCTTTTTCCCTCGCCCCACTTCCAAACACTGTCTAATGTGCGGCACTTCTAATTAATCTCCCAAATGACTTGGTTCTACTGTTCTGCCACCGTTTCAGGTAGACCCTATGACACAGAGAGCCACAAAACGCCACTAGAAAGACAAAGCCAAACACATTTATATCACCTCTAATCACATTCAGGATTGATGTATGGACTGAACCTCACCGTGATCTCCACAGTGGAAGGTTGCCCTGCCACTGGTTCATTTTATTATTTTCTTCGCCCAGCCCTCCTTGGCCTCTCACCTTACATGTCCTCACTTGTAATCCTGCTTCCACTGTGTCACTTCCTACACCAACATCTGTGGTTTTGTCACAGCATCTACATGTGAACAACCATTTCTTTTACAGACATTACAAGTCAAATACATGGTCCTGCAAGGAGTATTAGTTGTACTTCAGGCCTGCATGCTTTACGATGTCAACAAGAGAGATCCATTAATTTACAGTTTTGTGTTTGGTAGGGGAGCCATATAATATTCTACATATATTTAGTTCTCCTGAATGTAGCTTAATCAATATGGCACCTCAGGCAACCTGAAATACTGAAGGCAACATAAAAGTTGGATTGTCAGCCCAAGAAATTTTATGTCCACTGACGGGAGTTTAACTGCTTTGGAGGCTGCAGAAGGTACATATATTTAGCAGATTATAGTAAAGTCAATGATAGGAAAGCGTCAAAGTGATGTGTATAAAAGGTACTGAGGGAGAGAAAAGTCTGCGCCTTGGACCCCAAGGCAGGGACTTCCAGGTTCAAAGCCTTGCCTGGCAGCCTTGAGCACTATAGTGGTGTCAATGATATTTTCTGCCTCTGAGTGTCATAGACATTTGTAAAGCGAATGCCTCACATAGGATTTTCTGCAGTGACCTTCTGTGTCTCAGTTTTGACACCTGCTAAGTGGGGGGGAACCTAAACTACCTGCCTTTTTAGTATCTTAGTACCATGCTCTGGTTTATCTCAAAGGGCTGTTCTGAGGCTCAAATGAAATGTTTGACATGTAAAGGCTGGAACAGTTTTAAAGCGCTAAACAAATGTAAAAGTGTTTTAAATTATGCATCTCCAGATATAACCAACAACTTGCATATGCTTTCCAAAACAAAGCAAATGGGCTTCTGGGCTTCGATTTCCAATTAGTCCCAAGACATACTATTTTACTTTGTTCTAATTTTCAGAAGTAAAAAGAGCAAAAGTTTCAAATTATGATCTTTATTAAGAAGGTTCTAAGCCATTTAGAAATGCTGGGAACACATGTGACTAGGCCAATTTTTTCACTTATATGTAGGTCCCTTGAATGGCTTTTCCTCTGAAGACTAATAAAAATAAGAGGAGAGTTGAAACTGAACAGAATTGGGTTAAATTTCAATCTGTATTCTGCGATTTTTTTTGTGATGGGGCAGGAATACTTTCCTTTAGGTTTGTAATCTCTTCACATGGTTTATAGACCAGCTATTAGTGAATAGGTTTTGTCATGTGATGAAGAGCTAGGTATTCATAGCTTCGTGTGACGCATGCTCACGCGTCCACAGCAAGGGGCTGAATCAGCAGATTCGCCTCAGGAACACTAGGATCAAAAGGCAAGCCCAGAATCCTATTTGCATGAAGGATACTAGCCAGAGCCTCTCTAGATCCCTAAGAGAAACACTGCAAAAGACATTATTTCATTAAACAAACATCCATTAACAACTCAATAGGTGCCACACTGCACTGAATTGCTGGGAACACAGAGATGAAAAAGAGACGCCCTTAAGAGTTCATGCATTCTAAAATACAGAAACAACAGTCAACTTCCAGGACACTAAAACGTATATCCCAGAATGAAGAATGGAAAGTAAAAACACTCCAATTCTTCCTGGGGCGGTGATGGGGGACTGGGACCCAGGGAAAGGAATTTAAAGGATAAACTTGTAATTTTTTATTCAATCTAAAGTATACCAATTTCTGCCTAAATAATACTACACTGGGGGCACCTTGTTTATTTAAAAATCTCTTTTCAAGGCATGAACACTCTGCCACTATTTACACAACTACAAAAGCGGGCAAGGCCGAGAGCAACCACACCAGCTGCTATGGTTTGTTAATGAACAAAAACACTTGAATTTAATTAAAGCAAACATAAAGGCTTACATACTATTGACCGACAAATTGCTTTAGAGTATCCAAGTAACCCACAGGATGGACCCCTACAACCAGTCTGAAGTGGGAAGCAAACAGGGATTTAAAAATGTGTCTGCCTAAAAAGGAGACCGATAAAACCAGCATGACTCTCCATTTATATTGAGAGTTGGTGTATTTTCTTCCAACTTGGTGAACAGGCAACAAGTAATTTTGTGACTTATTCAAAAACATATCCACAGATACATATGTGAATGTATAGTACATCCAGATTTCTGCAATCATCACTACAATCAATTTCAGACATTTTTATCACTACACAAAGAACCCCAATACCAATTAACAGTTACATGACCCAACTCCCTGCCCTAAGCCCAGTCCTAGGCAAGCACTCATCTACTTATTGCTACTCATTTTTCTATTCCAAGCACTTCATATAAATATAATCATATAATACGTGGCATTCTGTGTATAGTTCCCTTCACCTAACATAATGTTTTCAAAAGTTACCCATTTTGTAGCAGGTATCAGTATTTTATGCCTTTTTATTGATAAATCATATTCAATTATAAATATATGCCAACATTTGTTTAGCCATTCATCAGGTGATGGACATTGGGTTGTTTCCACTTTTTAGCTATTGTGAGTAATCTTGCAGCTTCTTACATTAGTTTCTAATTTAATGGGCAAATTCACAAATCACTGGTCCAGATATTAAAATATACTATTCTTTTAAGCTGACCATTCCCCAATTCCTTCCCATGTCACCAAAAATCAATAAAATGTAAATGGAAAAACAACAGGTCTTCAATAGGCACATTACAGACACTTAAGAAAATTTGCTGACTCCGTGAATTAATGAATGAGAGAAGCCTTTCCCTCAATCACGGCTTCTCCTTTCAGTTAAATCCCTACCAGTGCCATGGTGCTGTGTCACGGAATGTTAGAGCCGGAAGAGACCATGGAGTCCAGGATTCATCCAACTGTGGTTCAAGAACCACATGCATCAGAACCACCAAAGGACCTTGTTAAAATATCTATTTCTGCCCAGCCTCCCCCACGCCCCCCCCCAACAGGGAATCTAATTTACAAACAATATAATTCTCAGGGAATCTAATTCAGTAAATCCTGGGAGTGAGGCCACAGGAAGCTGCCTTTGTAACGAGCACCCCAGGTAATTCCAAGTCACACTAAAGTTTGAGAATTATTGATGTAACTGAACCTTCCCATTCTATAGCAGTAGGAACAAAGGACTAGTGCCGGGAAGAGGCATGCTCAAGGTCACAGGATGGTAGGGGTAGAGTCACAGGGATCCGAGGTTATGAATACCAAGATAGCACTTTCCATTACCTCGGGTACCTATCTTTATCACATCTCCATCTTTTCCCTGTGAACATACACCTCCCTCACAGACTTGTTCGATAATCATCACTGTCTGACACACCTTAAGTGCTCAATAAATAGTAGCTATTATTTTTTCTTAAGTTTGGTCCTACGTGAACTAGATAACAAAAAGGTCTCCTATTTTGGCAGTGTTTTCTAAAAGTATAAAGTAAAAAATATAAGGTCCAAGAAGAGAATAACAGACCCAGGAGGAAGGTCTCTGTGGTTCCTGACCCAAATGCTGAAAAAGAGCCTAACTGGAGAACTGTGTTCAACCATGATCTTTTGGTGGCCAAAGAAGATCTGTAGTGACATTTCCTATCCACAGTTCTGAAACTGTTCTGTACACCCACTGTGATCTATTTAAAGGAGCCAGGTCTTTTTAGAAAACAGCTTCTGCCAAGTTTTCTATCAGAAGGAAATCATAAAGTAGGATACGTTCAGCCATGACTAAAAGGTAGTGGAAATTTTTCTAAATGAAACTTTATATGCCTATCAAAAAGATAGACTCAGTGCAAAACCACTGCCATGACAAAGAGGAAAAAAAACCATAAGGGCATTTAAAATTTTTTTTGACTTCTTAAGTCACAGAAGTAGTGACTTGTTATCATTAAACAAACCAGAGGTGAATAAAGAAAAATTTCATCATCTCTCCTTCCCTTTTCCAAACTGCCCCACTCCCCTGACAAAAATGTATGAATTTGCAATCAGTCCTTCCCCATGTTTTTCTATCCTTGTATAAAACATACATTGTAGAGCAAACACACACACAATATACTTTAATGGAATCATGCCCTACTCATTGCTCTGTACCTTAACTTTTTGAAAATTTTTTTTCAGATTTATACAGTACCATAAGACATTAACATAAAACAGCAGTCCTCTGCTCCTCCCACTCCTGAGTCCTTCCTAAATTTAGATAACTTTCAACTTTTCAAGCTGTTTCTTGTTATTAATCTCCATGTTTACAAATATGCTCATATTTCTATTTAGTAGCTAATTTTATATATTATCTATTAAGTCCTTAATATGGAAAATAATAACCAGCTACCCTGTCAGTCCTTCAAATAGATTTGCCACAATTTTACAGTATTATGTATATTCACTTCTGAGCTTAATGGTATATTATGATATTATAATTTCATTTCCTTTCTTGTACAACCTTTTGTTTTCCTTTAACTTAATAATTATCTCAATTTTACTTGAGAGAGCTTTCATTTGACTTCTATTTTCCAGTGTAAAGTAATAGTGTCATCTGTTGAGAGTGAGTGGGAAGGTAGTTGAAGAAGTGTGAAATAGCCAACTTGGAGTTCAAGGAAAGGGGTCATTAGTAAACGCAGAAGAATATCTAGGTAATATTGAGGGTTCAAATGAGGTTGGAGATCATGAATTTACAAATGATACCAGTCTACATAGCTGTATGATTTCTCCAACTGTGCTCAGTTGTAAGAATGGAGGCAATGGACAGTTGAGTTGATCCAGAGCTGAATTTCAAACCAGAAGGATTCATCAGAACAGAAGGAAGGACAATGGAATAAGAAGTTGAAGATATTAAAAAACAGAAGTCAGAAGAGAGCTCAGCTTCCTTTCACCCAATATATATCCATACTCATCTTTCTCCTTTGTTAGGGAGGAAATCCTTCTTATTGTCTAATGTCAATCTTTCCACCTATGAGGATAAAGGAGGACATGAAATTCCTAAACATGGGATCCAGTAGAATTATTCACTTTGAACAAAACATTAGGAAATTAAATGACTATGAGAAGGAAGAAAGGGAGAGTGAGACACACTCACATGCAAGGACAGAGCCAGAAAGTCAAGTCTGACAGTGAGGTAAAAGACAAGAAAATCTGCCTGAATTGGGGAATGCAGCCTGAGATGAGTGGTGAATATCTGGAATAGCTACTATGGGAAACATTTGTGAGACAAAGCTGAATAGATACATGCAAAAAGATTTCCTACTGGGGGCATTAAGATGACTGAGTAGGTGGACTCTGAGCTCACCTTCCCTCATGAACACATCAAAAGTACAACTACATACAGAACAACTCTCACTGAAATCGACCTGAAGACTAGCAGAATGGCTCTTCTACAACCAAGGCTATAAAAAAAGAAACACAGGGCATCTGGTAGGAAGGGAGGAGAAGTGATTAAGTCAAGCCTAGCACTCCTTGCAGGGGGGCCAGAGAAGAGGGGGACATCACCGGCTCAAGGATCCTCCTTGCGGAGCAAGGGGCTTGAGCCACATATTAGGCACCCCAGACCTGGGGTCTAATACCAAGAAGATGAAAAATGTCATGGGTATTTTGATATGGATCGCATTAAATCTGTAGATTGCTTTGGGTAGTATGGACTTTATAACAGTATCAATTCTTCCAATCCATGAATGTGGGATATCTTTCCATTTATTTGTATTGCCTTCAATTTCCTTTATCAATGCCTTATAGTTTAAGAATATAGATCTTTCACCTTCTTGGTTAAGTTTATTCCTAGATATTTTATTCTTTTTGTTATGATTGTAAATGGAATTGTTTTGTTGCTTTCTCTTTCTGATAGTTCATTAGCGTATAGAAATAATAATATACTGTTTCTTCAGTAAGTGGTGCTAGGCAAACTGGTTAGCTACATGTAAAACAAATGAAATTAGAACATTTTCTTACACCATATACAAAAATGAACCCAAATGGATTAAAGACCTATATATAAGAATGGAAACCATAAAATTCCTAGAAGAAAATAAAGGCAGTATACTCTGCGACATAAGTCTAAGCAATATTTTTTTGGATCTGTCCCCCCAAGTAAGGGAAACAAAAGCAAAAATAAACAAGTGGGACCTAATTAAAATTAAAAGCTTTCGCATAGCAAAGGTAACTGTCAACAAAATGAAAAGACAACCCATTGAATAGGGGAAGGTATCTGTAAATGATATGTCTGATAAGAGGTTAATATCCAAAATATATAGAACATATACAACTCAATATCAGAAAAACAGCTCGAATAAAAGATGGATGTTCATGTATGACTGAAGCATTATGCCGTACACCAGAAACTGACACAGCGTTGTAAATGGACTATACTTCAATAAAAAATATATAGAGAGAAACTAAAAATAAACAAATAAATAAATAAAAAGAAATGGACAAAAAAACCTAAATAGGCATTTTTCCAAAGATGACATACAGATATCCAACAGGCACATGAACAGATACTCAACATCACTAATTATCAAGGAACTACAAGTCAAAACCACAAAGAGAAATCTCACACCTGTCAGAATGGCTGTCATTTAAAAAGACAACAAATAATAAACGTTGGTGAGGTTGTGGAGAAAAGGGAATTCTAGTACACCATCGGTAGGAAAGTAAATTGCTACAGCCACTATGGAAAACAATACAATGGTTCCTCAAAAAATTAAAAATAGAACTACCATATGATCCAACAATTCCACTCTTGGGTATACGTCTGAAGAAAACAAAACCACTAATTTTAAAAGATATATGCACCCCAATGTTCATAACAGCATTATGCACAATAGCCAAGATATGGAAGCAACAAAGTGTCCATCAAGAAAATCAATGGATAAAGAAATGTGGTATATATAGACAGTGGAATATTACTCAGCCATAAAATAGAATAAAATTTTGCGATCTATGACAACATGGATGGACCTGGAAGGTATTATACTTACTGAAATAACATAGAGAAAAACAAATAATGTATGATATCACTTATATGTAGAATCTAAAAAATAAAAGAAATGAATATAACAAAACAGAAACAGACTCACAGATACAGAGAACAAACTATTGGTTACCAGTAGGGAGAACGGTGGTGGGAAGGGAAAGGTAGGAGAAGAAGATTAAGAGATTAAAAACTGTTAGGTATAAAAAAAAAAAAGGTACAAGGAGTAATAGAGAGTACAGGGGATATAGTCAATATTTTATAATAACTTTGAATGGAGTATAATGTATAAAAATATCAAATTACTATGTTGTACACCTGAAAGTAATGTAGTATTGTATACCAGCTACACTTCAACAAAAAATTTTTAAAATCTTCCTAGCAGCTCTGAAGTCCCAGTTTAGGCTGTAGACCATGCACTGGTTGTGGCACTGGTCCTGATGGTGTGATTTTTTTTTTCCTAGAGTTCAGCCATAGATATCAGAGCATCAAAAATGATAGATTGATCCAAGAATGAGGGGTGTTCTGGGAAGGCTTAGTGACAAGATGATTCTAGGGTTAGATAAGGCTAGCAAGAAAAGCATACTACAAGATTTAGGCTGAATAAGAAAAAGTAGTTACACAAGGGGGTTACGAGATTTCTCACTAGGTTCAACTTGGAAATAATTATTCATTTTAGACTTTAAAACAAAAGTCTCTGGGCTGTTCCCATTATGCCTTTCAGCTACAAAATACAATTATCTTTCTATCAATGGACTGCAAGTACAACCTTCAAATAATAAATGGGCTTTTTTTTAAATTAATATGTGCCATGGTACTAATGTCTTAGATTACTTAAAAAAAAAATCAAAGCATTAAGAGGGTTATGTCCACAGCTCAATCTGAAGTTTTAATTCAATTTTTATATCATGTATCTTTGTAATTATAGAAGTAACATATCCTAGTTGTAGAAAATTTGAAAGCTACACAAAAGAACTAAAAATGACCTGTTACAGCAGCATGCAGGAAAAACAAAATAAACTACCTTAGCATATATAGAGAGATATACTTTTGTATCATGTTTAAATTCATGGGTTCTGGAGCTAGACTAGCTAGGTTCTCATGCCATAACAGTCGTTTCAAACACTTTGTGACTTTAGGCAAATTACTGAACTCCTTGATGTCTCAGTTTCCTCTTCTGAAAATAGTAATAAAAATGCTACCTATCTTCCAATGAGATAGGTTATGAGAAAATGAGTTTATATATATACAGCACTTAAAACAGTGCCCAGAATAAGTCCCTCGTAGAGGTTAGCTACCAGTACTGTGTGTATATACAGGAGATTTTTGGTCATAGTCCTTGTTCAAATGCAGTGTCAGAACCACCCATTAAAAAGGATATTAAGAGAGAACTAGAGAGTAGACCTCAGGGAAATGGACTTTTTCATATTCTAAAAAAGCTGAAGGCAAGTATTTTGTCCAGGGACATCTGGGCACCGATCTGGCCGTTTCCCCAGTTGAGGATTTGGCCTTGTTAATGCTGAGTCGGGTTCAAGAACCAGTAGAGCCTGTTAGTTCTAAACATCCCTTAAATGAAGTACAAAGATTGTTAGTACAAGCTTTTTTTTTTTCCAGAATGGTGACAAAAGCTGAGTATAAAAAACTAATGTTGCAGGGGGGGAAAAATCAGCTATATTTTTGAGTCTAGCAGGACTATTCACTGTACAGATAGATGGTAGCACTGGCTGCTATAAATCTACAGGGAACTAGGGACCAGATTAAGTCCATGCTAAGATATGCTGCATCTGCACCCATCTTATGAGGTTTTCTCCTTGTCTAATTAAATCAGGAAATTACAATGTGTGGTCCTTTCCCCACCAATCTATAATTCACCAGAAATAACGCAGGTGTTAGAAATGGGATGTGAAATACTGCAATAACTATGTATTATGCATTTATAATATAGAAAAATAAGAGTACAAATAACACATTATTTTGGTGTAGTTAGTTGATGGAAAATTGTATTTTGGAATAAAAATAGGCCTTTCTCATATATTGCAATCACTTATTCCAATTTATCTGTTATTGTTGTATGTTTTAAACATAAACATTTTCAATGGTAAGTAAAATGAACTTATTTTTCTTGACTTTTTCTTCCTTTATTTTCATTGTTAGGGAGTCTTTCCGAGTTACTATTATTTTATTCAAGTTATTATATACTTTTTTCCCCTCAGTTATCACTTGAATCCTTCTGAAATTTGCATCTAACCTTGACTAGCTTATTCTGTAAATAAGTATAACTACCACCATGCATCAAGCATTTGATTATGTACTGAGTTTAGTATATTACATGCATCATATATACTTTTATCATTCTCACTGTATATACAATTAAAAGCACAAACATTTTAAAAAGAAAATCCAAAATCTACCCACCTGTAATTAACATTTTGGTGAACAATTTTCTAATTTTGTATACATTTTCATATGTTTATCTGCACATGTAGCAGTATACAAATACACACAAGTATATAGAAATTGAATTATGTTGCTTTGTAACCTACCTTTTCCATTAGATTGTATTTATGGATATATTTCCATATCAATAAACATAGGTTTACATTATCTTTAATGTGTACATAGTAATTGGCTAAATGGACACATCCCAATTTACCTAGTCAATCCACCAGTATAGCATTAGGCTGTTTCAGAAACTTTGTTATGTAAAAAAAAAAGTTAATGAACATTCTTGTGTATGCTATCTTTCAGCACTTGCATTTATCTTCTTAGAATGAAGTCTTAGTAAAATCGTTAGCTCACAGAAGGTATGTACATTTTACACTTTTATAGATGGCCAAATAAGCTTTATATTGGAAATGTGCCAATTTAAACAGTGCATTAGATCATCCATACCCCCCACACTGCTGTTTCGTTAATCTCTTAAACCTTCTCTAACCTGTTAGGTGAAATGATTAGTTTTTTTTTTAAGTCAGTTTGTCTGTTGGTATTACTTTTTATGAATATTATGTTCGTAACTTTTCATTTTTGTTAGAACATTTGTTTTGTAATTGACGTGGAGTTCCTTACATATTAAAAATGTGTAACCTTTGTTATGTGTCAGATATTTTTTCCTAGTTTGTCATTTTTTCTATCTTATTTTTGCCAAATAGTATTTTTGGAGGTAAAATTTATTAATCTTTTCCTTTAAGTCATCAGTCTTCATAAAATGATTAGAAAATCTTCCTTAACCTCAAAACTGTAAAAATATGATCAATATAAAATATGTTAAATTATAATTAAATATATAACCCTTAAAACATATTCTCTAGTACCTTTACAGTTTAACTTTTATACATTTAAATGTTTGATCCAGCTGGGACTTTGATTTAAATAGTGAGTATAGATGTAGCTTTATTAAACTTCCCCCTGAATGACTAGCCCTGTTCTCCTAACCATATGTATCAAAAAACCTTTTCCCCCAACCCATGAGTCTGAAATGCCCCTTTACTAGATCTTAAAATCCATAGCATACTTAGAAATAGTTTACTATTTCCAAAGAAATAAACACCGTTCTATTACATTGATCTGTCTGCCCCTACACAAATACCACAGTATTTAATTCTCTCATTTCTAGTACAAGGTATATGTAGAATGGCAAGTTCCTTAAAATTCTTCAGAATTTCATTTGGAATTTTTTTTTTTTTGGTGTTTCATTTGATGTAAATCTCTCATTTTCCCCCTCAAATATAGAGTCAAAGTGACTCCTGTAATGTTACTAGTTTGTGTTCTAAGAGGGAAGGAAAGTCACAGCACTGTGGCACTGGAGACTGAACAAGTCTCCATAAACCCATGAAATCAGTTGCCTTTGTGAACATGTTTCTAGGTAGAAATAAATGTGAAGAACCACTGCTGCAGAACAGCGCTGTCCCATAGAACTGTCTACACTGGTCGGGATGCTCTACAGCTGAACTTTCCAACACAGCAATCACAAGCCACACGTGGCTTTTGAGAACTTGAAGTGTGACTAGTGTGACTGAGGAAAGGAATTTTTAGTTTAATTTAATTGTAATCAATTTAAATTTATACAATCACATGTTTATTTGGCAAAGCATAACTATTAAAAAATCACTGCCCTATTATACTGCTTCATAGCATTATTAGCTAATAGATTGGGCAGTTACCTATTTAACCTGTAACTATCATTTAGATAGTGATTTTCAGTAAAAAGCTAAGGCTAACACTGAGCTCTCAATGGCAACTCAAATATATAAGGGATGCCCCCGTATGCATGGCACTCTGCAGAATAAGAGACAGATTAGATAGCCTTCAAGAAATATAAACTTTAGTAGAGGAGATGAAGTGATAAATACCAACGGCTTTAGAACAAGGCAAGTACCATAGAAGAGGAATCAACAAAGTATCAAGAGAGTTCCAAGAAGGGAGAAATTCTTTTGGCTATGGAACATGAGAGAAATTAGGGAGGGCTGCATGGAAGAGGTGGCATTTACACTGCTTCTTGAATATGTTCATTCTCAACAGGCAGAGAAGTAGAGATGGTGGGGGCAGGAGGAAGACACTCCTAGGTTAAAAGAATGGCATGAGCAAAGGTACAAAGGTTATATTGAATAGTGATCTAGGTGCAGCTAGATCATCATGTGAGAACAAAGGCAGTGAGAAATAAGGTTGACTAGGCAGGCTGAAACTAAATCTCAAAGGGTCTCAGATTTCTGTCCAAAGAATCTGGTAGTGACTTTACAGGTAGTAAAGGGAGAATGAAGTCACTTTAGACTAATGTCATCTCAGCTCTGGATCTCAGAGCAATAATGGATTTGTGGCACTAATAAAATAAAGATTCCCAACTTAATTGCATTACCTTGGGGAAATCACTTAAATATTTGGATCCTTGGTTTCTAGCTTATGTAATATGGAAGGATCACTCACCTCACCTCACAAGATTCTGAACAGTAAGCAAGATAAGGAAAGGGGGAGAGCATTTAACAAAGTTTGAAACAAGCACAATACAAATGTTAAAAATTCATAACAAAATATAGTGATCTAGCTATTTCTCAAAGTGACACACACCAAAGCAGGCCAGGACAAAGCAACCCATCCAGGCATAGTAAGACTATAACAGAGAGGACTCTAAAACAGCCTTAAGAATATTTTTTAAAAGGCAGTTTCAGCAGGCAAATGGATAGGAGACGATCCATTTGAACCCCATGTGGGTCCCTGGATGTTTAAAGAATGACAGAATCTTTGGGTTAGTAGTAACAGGTCACCTAGTTCAATCTCACAAATCTGATGTCTGGAGTCCCATCAAATGATTGGCCATGCTGTGTCCATCCATACCTGCCATGGGGAAGAATTTCTTAGGGTTACAATTCAAGCTATTTAATGTACCAGACAACTCTGTTAGAAATTCTTGCAGATTCAGTAACAATCCACACCACTTAATTCACTCACTAGGTAGCCAACACTTTTAAGTAAAGAACTAATAAGAGCTTCAGGAAGATTAGTTCTAATATGCAGAATATGCTGGAGAGCAGACCAGACAGCAAAGAGAGGTTTTTATAGCAGACCAGGTCAAGAATCTGGAGTGAGGAAAAGAGGGAGGGAGGAAAAAAGGGAGGAAGAGGGAGGGAGGGAGGGAGAATGAGACAGAGAGGAGAGAAGAGGAGAGGGTGGGGAGGAAAGAAGGGGAAAAAAAAACAAAGAATCCAGAGGACTTGACAGGGAGAGGTAGCAATAGGAAAAAGAAAAAGAGAAAACCTATTTCAGAGACAGAACTCAGGCATTTAATAAAGGCAGGATGCATGAGGCAGGAATGGATAATCATGCGGGAGTCACAGATGATTGAGATTGGTGGGGGTGGGGGGGTCCGATTAGTGTTTGAATACATTTTGCGTGCCAATAAAACACCCAGATAAAGGAATAAAGCAAGCCAGTTATAAAGCATTTTGGAACTCAGGAGAAAAACCAAGGAACAGCTACATAAAAGTGGTGAGATTCAAGGAGAAAAATAAAGCAAGAAGGAGGCTAAAGCTGGGCTCCTTGGCACAAAGAATATGTATTTAGGTTAATTGATCAAAGATTTGGAGCAGTATCTGTGGCTGGGGAAGCCCAAGAGAAAGTGGCCCATGATGGACTCCCTCCGGCGCCTCTAATCTCAATGGGAGCCAGCTCAAAGTGAACCACCCCAAAGAGTCTGAATTCATTGGTGGCTTTGGCCAAACGGACCCATGCAGTACATCTTTGCATCAGGCCTTATATTGGCCAGGTATGTTTTACTTTGGTAAATCTCTTGACACTGACAGCTCAGAGTCTAAACTTAGTAAGAGGCTTATTTTCAAGTGCTAGCTCAGAATAAATAAATGTTGAGTGTGCAACGTGTGCTTTAATTATCTTTCTCCACCAAGTTGGCTCTGATCACAGCTGCCCTGTGTAGTCTCAAGAGACAAACCTCAGGGGTTAAGAGTTGTGGGCTGCCGGCTACAGCCAGAAACCAGCCCTGAAAAGCCCTGTTAGCCCAACCTTGAGGTTAGGTGGTGATTTTTCTTACTTTTCTATGTTATTACTTAAGAGCTGAAACTTGGGATTTTTAAAAATTTCTTCCACTTGGTCACAATGCATTTTCACCAAGCTTACAGTACTTTTCAAATGAAGAAGGCAACGTGTACATTCTTCTAACAGTCCTGGCTGCCATCAGTACTGCCACAGTTACAGAAACACCCAAGTACAAGGGAGAAAATATTTTTTTCTCCTTTAAGTTTCCTCATACTACAACAACCTGTCACAGAATCTACTCAGGCCATCCAGCTGCACACAGGGGTGACTTCCTTTAAGGAACAGGTGCAAATACACAATTCTGTTTTACCGAAGTGTATAATCATTTCGACTCTAATTTAACCCGTTTTACTTTTCCAGCCTTTCCTCTTCTCAAATAGAGAATTTTTTACCCTGATCCATTTCAATGAACTATGCAAGCCACCATGATCGATAAAGTGAAGTTTGTTTCAAAAAAAGGACTGGAATAGTCACTTCATAATCCATCTCTCATAAGAGAGGACTCTTTGGGGCAGGTCTTAAAGCTCAATAAAACGTCAATGGCTTTGTACGTGTGGAGACAGCTGTGTGTCAGGTGGGTAATTTGGGATACTCCCCAGGTAGCCACACCATCCATTCACCCTGGCAAGCAGCATATGCTCGCTCGTATGGACTATCACCAATTATGGGTAAACAAGAAAGTTCTACTCAATTAAAGAACCATGTCGCAGGAAATGAATAGATATATCCAAACTCAGATTTTATTTGACCTGTAAACACCACAGTTTACACACAGGCACCCCTACATTCCCCATGCCTGATCAGCACCTTTACCTCTGCATCCAGAGGTTCTAGCCATAGGAGCCTCATAGAAACTGAAAATGGCCCCATTGCTCAACCTGAGTTACGACCACTCAGAACTCACTGAGGGCAGCTGAGGCCAAACCAGAAAGCCCAGCTTAAATCCCCAGCCCTTCAGCTCTGATGGCCCGCCCTTGGTGGCTCACAGTCACCGGGACAGCCTTGGTAGCCGCCTGCCCCTCCTTCCCACCAGCTGGGGCTCCAGAGGGTGAACTAGGATCTTTTGGTGCCACAGCATTTTACCCACATTTAAATGCTTTCTATTTAAATGATCTGCTCCAACTGCAGGCAATTGCAGGCTGTCTAGCCCAAGGCAGCCCCCAAATTGGAGCTCGCACAGTGAGCAGGCAGCTCACAGCCAGAGCCACCGCATCGGGTCCAGCCACAGCGTGGTCCTGTCAGATAGTAGTGGCCCTGTAACAGGGGATGCTGTGCAGAGGAGGAGTACAAAGGATGGAATAGGCACAGGTAGGCACTCCCACTGAAGCCTTGGCCCAGGCACAACTGGGAATTTCACTCACCTGAGGCCCTGGGGTAACTGCCTATTTCCTGTGCGGAGAAGCAAGGAGCGCTGAGAAAAACGCGTTCTGAGCCCCAGGAACCAGCGGAAGCTGAAGTGCCTGTGACCCAGTTGGCAAAGAGCCCAGGAGCACAGTGTGGAATGGATACCACTGTCCCCAACTCCTCAGGGAAAGACCCTATGGGTGTGGGGAGTTGGGGGTGTCAGTGGGGAAATGGCCCCTACTCCTCCACACCTATCCTGGACAGTTAACTCCTTCCCTGCCAGGGGCCCTATAAGTGAAGTAGCCTTCCTGAGCAGTACTTGCTTGCAAGGCTTCAGGGACAGGTCCTTTCCTCCCTCCCTCGGGTCTGACCCCCCCCCAACCCACCCTGCGCTGTGTGATGTGTTTAATAATCTATGATTTGGCTCCAAAGGTGAGGTTGAATGTACTGGTGGGGAGGGATAAATTATCCCTGAGTAGATTCCCCACACACACCAAAAAGACCACACCTGTGGTAGGCTCCAGAGTAGCTTTCATCCAGCATCCCAGCCCCGCCACACCTTTTGTGGGTGGCATGGAGGAAACCTTGAATACTTCTTTCTCCATGTCTCCTGCAAAGTCCCTGGGTCACAGAGATGGAGGGCAGAGTGCAGGAACTAGGAGAAAACCCTGGAACAGAGAATTCTTACAACACACACTTCCTCTGCCAGGTCTCCTTGTCAAAGCATTTTTTCTTAAATGTCTGATAGTGACAAATCAAGCTAGTTGCTCCAAGTGCGGGCCCAGAGTGGCAAGGTGGGTCACACGTGGTGGCTGCCCCTCCTTCCCCTTCCCTGGAGTTCCCTTGCAAGGAGTCTGAAGTGCAGCTTAGGAGCTGGTCAGTACTCTCTCTCAAGCAATGGTTCAAGAGAGGGTCACTCAACTTGAGACACCTGCTCAAGGGGTGAGCAGGGATTTCTGTGGGAAAGTAGCCAGGGCACCCCAGGGTCTCAGGGCAGGCGGGCAGAGATGGCCTCAGAGCGCCAGAGCTCTCCCTTGTCTCGCGTTCGCTGGGAATCCCCAGGAGCGGGAGTGCATTGCCGGGGAACCCCTCACTGCTCCGCCCAAGAGCCACCTTCAGCCCCATCTCCTCGCCAGTTGCTCTCTTGGCTGCGGGCAGAAATGTGGGTAGAGTCAAAAAGAAGCACCCACTAGGAGAGTGCCTTCTAGACTACAAAGCCCGCGAGCCAACCGCAGAGACCACAAAGATCCAGCCGCGGAAATGCAACGCACGGGCTGCCGGCACCGGGCGGGCGGGCAGGCGCGCGCTCCTCTTCCCCGGCGAGAAGCCCCTGGCCGTGGTAGCTCTGGTCCCTAAACTTTCTGGGAGGGCTGAAGGAGTAAAAGGAGACCGGCAAGCGCGTCCTGGCGCGGGGACCAGAGATGCAGGAGAGGCAGAGTCCCTGTTGGCCTCAGCCTGCCTGCTCCCTGCTGTCACCGGAGAGCCCAGCAGGCTAACCCCTGGCCCTCGCCAGCCCACTGTCCGATTCTGAGAATGGGCATTACCTGAGTCTTGCGAAACAGCCGGGGACGTCCAGCAGGGCTCAAGCGTGCAGTTCCATGTCCAGGGCGAGATGGAGAGCTGGGTTCCAGAGAGCGCGGGCTCGAGCTTCCCGGTCGACCAGGGAGGCTGCCCCAAGGCAAGGGGGCTGGAGGAGGCGTGGGGAAGACGCTGTCTTCCAGAGCGGCGGGCAGGGCAGCCCCGCCTGTTTTCTCCACTCCCCCTCCTAGCCCAAGAGGACGCTAGGAAACTTCTCCCGCCCAGGAAAGCTTTCTAGAGTTCAGCAGAGCCTCTGTGGACTTTTCGAGGGAGCCGGACAGGGAGAGGTTAAAGAGGGTTCCTAAATCACTCGGCTCCTACGCTAAAATGGCAGGTTCCGCCTCTTGGCTCCGTGGCCAGACTCTCCTAAGTCGCCTGCCTCTCAGCCTCTTCCTTCTTCGAGACTTTGCTTCGGAGCAGCCTTGCTCCAGCTCCACCTTGTTTTGGCCAAATGGTGCACCGCGGGACGCAGGCGCCTCAGCCCGTGGCCCTCACGCCCCTCACCAGGCACGCACTTCCCAGAGGGCAACAGTCCTATATCCCTGGCGGCAGCGCGGGCGCAGTTGCGAACTCTGCCTGCCCTCTGCTCCAACCTTGCCCGGGAACCTCCAACCAGTGCGCAAAAGCCTATATATTTGCCCTAGCTCCGAAGAAGGAGCGGTACCCGGGAAGTGACCTCCGGGCTCGCCTCACATCCTGCCGCCGCCTCCAAAATACGCCTAGAGTGGGGGTAGGAAGATAGTGGAAATCACTAACATCTCCATCGCTAACAGTTTGGTGCCTCCAGGCTGACTGATTACACCGGGGAGGAGGTGGAGATTAGAGAACTGCTCCGGCGCGTCACGGAAAAGGGTTACTGCTGCTCCTCCTCCTCTTCCACACCCCTCTGGATTTGGGAGCGCGGAGAGGGAGAGTGGGAAAGGCTGCCAACCCTGAACCCCCCCTTCCCCCCCGCCCCATCCCCTGGTTAAAAAAAAAAAAAAAAAAAGCACTTCCCTCTTACCTTTCCTGGGAGAAGGAAAGCGCGTCCCAGCAGCGCCGTCTAGCGTCCGTACCAGAATAGGCCGGCCTACAGGGTTGGAGCGAGCGCTGAACCGAGTGAGCGAAGGCGGGGAAAGTCACTAAGCGAAGTTTTTCAGCTATCCTGGTCCCCAGTTCCACCCACTGAACAGGTTATGTAGTCCAGCCAGGAGTTCACCTGCTTAGTTAACCCTAGGTCAGAACGTAATATTAAAAACAAAGGCCACCTAATTGCATCCATAATATGAGCTTTGTAGTACCAGCGAGAATTCTTTTCCACCCCTCCCACATTAGAGATCCTTAAGTCTCAGGGTCCTTCAGCTCCGCCAGGGAGGGCTGGGACCCTTGGATGGGCTAGGAGACAGAACCCGGGCCGTGATTGTTTATGCTGCGCGTCTGAGGCTCACCGGCGGTACTCCTGACCAACTGAGTCTCCAAGGTCACACAGCCCAGGAGCTCACCTCTTTAAGAGTGATGGGGAGGGAGGGACTACGACTCAGGAACTGATAGGGTTTGAATTGTAGCAGATTAAGAGACCCGTTTCCACGCCAGGTATCTCCCAGAGCGTTCTGCTTGGCTCACGGGCTCCTTGCTGTTAACACACTTAACAGGACTGCTCATTTAATGGGTCAGCTGAGCGCTATGCTTCAGCATTTGCTGCGGCGCTGGGCTCCTATTAATTTGTCTTTCTCTAAGCTTTCTCCAGCTGTTCTTCTGAGGCTGCTCCATCGCTCTGCATTAGCTACAAAGAACGAGCGAGCAAGCCAAAGACGGAGACGGAGACAAGGACCGAAAGAAAACAACTGAGCGCTCCGAGCCTTCCGTTCGCTTCCTTGGCCGCTTGGCCTCGATCCACCATCCCCCGGACTTCTAAGACCAAGCCTGTACAGAATTAAAGTTACTATCCCTCTCTTGCCTCTCATGAAAAGTTTATGTATTTTTCCCCCGTTGACCACCTCTCGCACGTATCAAATCCCATGAAATCCTACCCTGAAAAATTTCTGCAATTGAGGCTAAGTCGGGGAATTGAGAGAGCCCAGGTGTGGAAGGAAAGGTCCTTTGGGCAGGAACCAAGTTCTCCCAGGTTTTTGTTGTTTATATGCACGCGATGGTGAGGGGGGTGCTGTAGTTTTGAAACGGAAAATGTCCTGTAGTTTCTGCTTCTGTTTTCTAACTGCTCCTCTATTCTGATAAAAGCCTATTCTTCCGATGGGAACTAAGCCAGTTCTCCCTTGCTCTTTGCTACAGAGCTCATGTAAGCGTCCCTCTGCCTGCGTGCTTGCCCTGAGCAGTCCTCATCACCACTTCCAGCTGTCCAGCCCCACCGATATTAGTGTTACTCCTGCTCAATACTAAATGCTTCCAACAAGCCAGGAATTGCAACAATACAGGGTGGAAGAGCACCACCCCCTCACATTTCACTTTCCTGGTTGGGAGCCTGGTACCTAGTCTTACCTTGAGCATAGCCACGCCCTCATGCCCCAGACCTGAGCTGAGCAGCTAAGCTGTCAGGTGAAACCATTTGGCCAAAGTGGGAGGCTTCTCACTTACATTACGGTGTTAAAGAGCCAGCATTCAGGAAGAGAGGAGCTCATTGGGAATAGCAGCCAGTAATATCCCTAAGCAATTTGTCAAGTATAAAACACATTTTCAAAAAAATAACAAAACAAAAAACCAAAATACCCTCTTCCTGTCCTGTTGATTCCTTTTATCATCTTTCTATGTCCAGTTCCACCCAATTTCACTCTAACGCCCAGTGCCTTTATGTATCCAAGTTCTGTACTGCCTGCCCCATCTAAACTTACTCTCCTGTGTACCTACCATTCTTTCAGTACTCCTTCTGCTGATGACAACAGTTGGTGTTCCAGTCTGATAAAGGCTTAACTAATCTAGCTAACCTTACTCCCCTGGGTAACATCCACCTGTCACCAGAGGTTTAAGAAGTCTTTCCAGAATTGAGGATGTAAGGCACTATGGCAGATCAGTGGATTTTCTTTGGTAGTCATCAAAGAGGGCTGCTCTTTGACCTATCCTACTGGTCTGGTTTATGGTTAAATGAAGCAATTGCAAAAGAGTTGAGGAATATACGAATAAAGAGACCAAGGAGGAACAAAATGCCAAGAAAATGGGGACAGTACCACTGACCTCTCAAAAACAATTTAGTGAGACTTTATGGTCTAGGGCCTTGCTCCTCAAAGTGTTATCCATGGACCAACAGCATTGGGGCATCACCTGGGAGCTTGTTATAAATGCAGAATCCTGGGCCCCACCCCCAAAATTACAGAATCAGAATCTTTGCTTTAACAAGATCCTCAGGTGATTTCAGACATATTAACAATTGAGAAGCATTTTCAAGAAAATGTTTCAAGTCTGCCTAGCCCAAGAAAGGGCAGTTAGTGTAATGACCCAAGGAGCTAAAAACAGGATCTGGCATCACCATTGTCAGATGATAAATATCTGATAAAGAGCAAGGCCAGAATCATATCTGTTTAGACCAATTAGGCCTAATCTATTTCACGACTAGGGACTATATATCAAGTTATGGTTAGCATCCCTGCCTACACATGGCCTTTTTGCAAAACTGCCCTTAGTTACATGAAGATATAGGTGAGAGTATGGCACAGCTTAATATAATTCAATCACGAATGCTGAATAAAGAAATCAATTCCCATGTTCCACTAGGGTAGAGTCAGTATCATGTTCTTCCTAATAATATTAAGAACAGGACTTTATAAAGTTCAGCAAATTATGGGCACTCGATATATGCTCCCTAATTAATGGTGAGAAGAGGTGATAACCATTTAGTGAACCCAAAGCTCTTTAAGAAATTAACAATTGGGATAAGCATCTTTGCAAAAAAAAAAAAAAACCAAAAAATTTGCTGAACCTTATATCTTCCTAAGGCAAAATTCAAAGTTACTTGTGAGGATACTAAGGTGAGACTAGAGAACAGTTATTGTCGGCTTACTTACCAGGTGCCCCATATACTTGATTTTATTTCATCCATGCTCCTAGACCTGGCTGACGGCCAAAATGATTGGTTTAGCACCTTGTTAAAGATTCCTAGAACCACGCCTCAGATCTATTAAATCTGAAACTCAAGGAGAGAACCTCCTCAGGTGGGAAGCACCTTTCTAAGCAAAACTTAAAACCCACGAAACATAAGAAAAGAGATTGATAAGTTTTACTGCATACTAATTAAATAGTTCTGCAAAGGAAAAAAAAACACCATAAGCAAAGTCAAAAGACAAACCATAAATGGAGAAAAATTGCAACAACTCAAAGAGAGAATTTTATTATATATAAAGGGCTCTGACAAATCAATTAGAAAAATAACACAACAGAAAAATAGGTAAAGGACATGACTAGATATTGCAGAGTTAAAAATGTGAATGGACATGCATACATGGAGAAATAACTGTAAACTAAACCATAGTGACAAAGAAGAAATGTTCCATAGGATGCAGCATTGACAAGCATTGAGGAAACAGACCCTCTTTTTCAGTTAGCTCAAGTGTAAACTAGCGTGACTGCTTTGGAGAATAGCCAATGTCTATTGAAACTACTGATGTGAACCGATTCACCATACACGTACTCAGACATAAGATATTTCTGAGTGACTACTCAAGAAATTGGCAACAGTGGTTGTTTTTTGGAAGAGGGGGTGACTGGCAATGTGAGGTGAGATTACATTTTATAATGTATCATGGAGGGACATTGGAATTTTTCACACCCTCACTGTTAAAGAATTATCCATTTTCACCCTTTACCTTGTGACTTTGAGTGCCTCCCACTAGAGTAAAAGGAGCCTATTTCCCTCACTCCACTGTGATTGGCCACATGACTTGCTTTGACCATAGGAATATTAACAGACTTGATGCTAATGGTTTGGCTCCTCATGCTTCTGCTACCCACCAGTAGTCCTGGTACCTCCTGGTCCAAAGAGAATGATAAGATGCATGGACTAAACCTGAAACCAGCTCAGAGTGTGGGGTCAAACCCAGGGAAGCCCAAATGAGATCAGGTGAACCAAACTGACTTACAAACCAAGCTGACTTACAAACTTGTGAATAGGAAACAAATGTTTATCATTGTATGGCATTGACACATGGGTGTTTTTTAATCATAATATATTATTACAACAGTAACTGACTAATGCAATTCCCTTTTGCTTAGAAATATTTATCATGTATATGTTATTTTCCACCTAACAAGTATTTTTTAAATCACAAAAAAATTAATTACCTATCATTAGGAAATGGATTGAATAAACTACAGAACATATGTATACACTTTCCACTTAGGATTTATATTAACCTTAAATTCAGTGATAAATAGAAATGTTTGCTTTCCTGCATTTTTATACCATTAATGTCACAAACCCAAGAATGCATTGGTATCATTATTACTTTATATGATTTTATGTCTTTTAAAGAAGCAGGAAAGCAAATATATACTTATATTGTTCATACTGTTAGCCTTATTTGCTATTTCTGGTTCTCTTCATTTTTTCCTGTGGATATGAGTTACCATTGGCTGCTGCCATTATTTCCTTATTCTGATATAACATTGCTTCCACCAACCCCATTTGTGCTGTTATTGTCAAATATTACATTTCTATATGTTATAAGCCCAGCACAAACATGCAATTGCTTTTTTTTATTTTCCAACATTGCATTTATTGGATAGTCTCAGCAGCCTTGAGTATGCCATGGGGCCCAGGCCAAAGTTCACAATAGTTTGCACCTGGTAAGAGGTTAATGTACGCATGCGCTAGTAGCATGAGTAAGCATTATGAACACTACGCATGTGCCACTAGCATTATAAAAAGGACAAGTGCGTACACCTGAGCGCGGTGTATGCCACCCACTTGTACTGCAATAAAGTGCTGTTTTGCTCCATGTCGGCTTCTCGTGCCTTCTTCCATTTGGGCAGCTCACCTCCCTCCTCGAATCCCTCTTCATCCTCCCTCAGCTGACGCTTGGCATAGCCGGCAGGATGAGGTGAGTGCTCCTTCTGTTCCCCCTTCCTCTGACGGGGAAGCTCGGATGGAAACAATGTGGCCCCCTACCTCTTAATGGCACCTAGTAGCAGCCTATTTGCTGGTGTGGGCTCCACCTGAGGATTGGGACACAGTGGCGCCCAGGCCAGATGAAATCCTAAAGGCTCTGGAGTTGTTGGAAAACAACGTCCCACTGCCCCACTGAGAGGCAGCTGGGAGGGCAGCCTGGATGTTTTTATCGATTTTATGTCATGCTAGCCAAGACAATAGAGAATTATAGATGCAAGTGGAGCAGTTACAGTGCAAGGAAGAAGAATGTGAGCAGAGACTCGGAAGGCAGAAAGATGCCTGCTTGGCTCCAGTTCCACCGCCTCTTCGCGAGTGGTAAGCCTGGCCCTTCCTGTTCCACTGTGTTTACGACCTGTGGTGCAGCAGCGGTGGAACTGGAGGAATCAGTGGCCCAGAGGGGAGCTTCTGCGGGACCACAGCGAGCGACTCAACAAGCCATCTACATGTCTTATACGTCGATGGAATTGCGGGACTTGGCAAAGCAGTGTAAGCAGCGTATGGGTGAGTCAGTCCCTGCATGGCTATTATGCCTTTGGGATGATGGGGCTGACCAGACTGAGCTATCTCTGAAGGAGATGGGCCAGCTGGCCAGTATAACAACCGTCCCTTTTTTGCGGGAACGGCTGCAAAACATTCCCCAGTCTAATGCTAATGCTGGCAGCCATACATTGATAAACTGGTTAATGGCTGCTGCACGCACTATGTGGGACAGTGCCGGAGATTTCCCCGAACATGTGAGTAAATGGACCACGTATTTGAAATTAGCGCAAGGTGTCTGAGAAATGGGCATGCGCCAAATGATGTTTGCTTTGCAATTCCACAGTTCAGATGATGAACTCCTTACAGCTCAGATGAAGGGTTTGATTTTGGCTAACGGCCCAGCGAGAACGTTTGGGACCATGGTGGCACTACTAGCACTGTATGTAGGCCACCCCATACATGAGGTAACTGAGGCTCTGGCTTGTCTAGGGTATGTAGAGGTGTGCCGAAAGGGAATACGTGCCGCCAAGACTCAAGGTGAGTCCACGACCTCCTCCCGGCAGCGACTCAGAAAGGAAAGCTCACGCAAGGGAGAAGAAAGAGGAATGCCCTGATTTCGGGAGGGCCTCAGAAAGTAAATCGCCGACAGATATGGTGCGACTTACTGGCAGCCGGCTTGGACCATATAAAATTAGACAGCCAACCATTGGAGGTCCTGATGGCTCTATGGAAGAAATTACTGCCTGAGCAACAATATACTCTGTTGCTGACCTCCCAACAGGCCCGAGAAGGTGGCCCTTGCTGATTTCCTCCCGGACTAGGGGGAAGGCCGAGGTGTCCGGGACGTGGGGAACCCAGGTGACCAGAGGCCGCATATTGAACTATCCACTGGACCCCTACAAATAAACAGTGGGTATTGGCATTAGTAGATACAGGAGCCGAAATTACATTATTGTATGGAAATCTGGATTGCTTTTGGGGACCACAGGTTGATATAGAGGGATACGGAAGCAAGCAAATGCACGTTAAATGAGTGACTCTGACTTTGGGTGTTGGCCGCTTGCCCCCTGCTGCATATGAAGTACATATATCCCCAGTAGCTGAGTATATCCTGGGAATAGACATTTTGCAAGGATTGGAAATACAGATGACTCAAGGGGAATTTCGCCTGAGACTTCACATGGTGAAAACAGTTATATGGGGGCACCCCCATCATGCACCTCTTGATTCTGCCACAGGCCACTCAAGTGGTGAACGTCAGGCAATTTCGGTCGCCCAGAGGCCACGATGAGATAGGATGGACTAGTCTGAAACTTGAGGAAGCCAGTATAATTCAGGCAACGCATAGCCCATATAACTCTCTAGTGTGGCCAGTGCGGAAGCCAGACGGCTCCCAGAGGATGACAGTGGACTACTGACAGCTGAACAAAGTCACCCCCCCCATGCACACGGCTGTGCCAAATATAACAGACTTGATGGACCAGTTGTCCCATGAACTGGGTACTTGTCACTATGTGGCCAATGCATTCTTCTCAATAGACAGCCCCTGAGAGCCAGGAACTATTTACATTTACCTGGGAAGGTAGACAATGGAAGTTTGTTGTGTTGCCGCAGAGATATCTGCACAGCCCCACACTGTGCCATGGCCTGGTGGCCCAGGACCTGGCTACATGGAGCAAACCAGATACCGTTCGTTTGTTTCATTATATAGATAACTTAATGCTAACCTCTGATTCTCTTTCAGATTTGGAAACCAGTGCCAGAGCGCTGTGAGAAGCCCTGGAGAGCTGGGGGTGGGCCGTGAACAAGGACAAAGTGCAAGGGCTTGGATATTCTGTCAAATTCTTGGGTGTTGTCTGGTCGGGTAAGACAAAAGTGCTGCCTGAAGTGGTAATAGACAAGATCCAGGCATATTCCCGCCCTGAAACAGTTAAACAGTTACAGACTTACTTAGGTCTTCTGGTGTTTATTCCTCATTTGGCCCAAATAGCTAAACCCCTGTATAAATTGATTAAGAAGGGAGAAGTCTGGGATTGGACAGATGAGGCCAAACGTGCATTTGTAGAAACTAAGAGGGCAGTGGCCCAAGCGCAAGCACTGCGCACTATAGATCCAGACCTCCCTTTCTGGTTAACAGTCCATGTGGATGATGATAGATATTGTTCAGGCTTATGGCAAAAACATGGGCAATGGAAGGTGCCCATAGGGTTCTGGTCTCAGTTGTGGAAAGGAGCTGAATATCGGTAATCTTTAATTGAGAAACAACTATTAGCAACATACGCATCCTTGATAGCTACTGAACCCCTGACGGGGAGGCAAGAGGTCCAGGTACAGACCACATACCCCATTGCAGGGTGGATACATATGTGGGCAAAGCAACCATGATCAGTAACTGCACAGACCCCAACTTTGACTAAATGGGGTGCTTATTTAGAACAGAGGGCCCAATACACCACTAGCCTCTTGGCTGCAGAGTTGCAGCAGGTGTTAGGGCCTGTGAGATTTGTTGCACCTGCCATACAGACGCTCCCACATCAAGGGGTGGACCCCGCACCTAGTCCCTTTCGCAAAGCGAAAGGGCCACCCCTGGGAGCTGCTTGGTATACAGATGGATCTTGTAAGGGCAGTCCGCCCACTTGGGTTGCAGTAGCACTGCACCCTGCCACTGAAGCCTTCTGATATGAGACAGCAGAAGGCCAATCCAACCAATGGGCTGAATTACGGGCAGTATGGCTGGTGTTGATGAATGAACCCAGCCCATTGCAGATTTGCACGGATAGTTGGGCTGTATATCGAGGCCTCACATTGTGGACACCCCAATGGGCCCTGCAAGACTGGACGATTGGGCACCGACCCCTATGGGGACAGTGTATGTGGAAACAGTTGTGGGATAAAGGCCAAGAAGGTCACTATACTATTTACCATGTACCGGGGCACCGCCCAGCCTTGGCACTGGGCAATGATGCTGCTGATGCGCTAGTCCAACTTCGTCCTGCACAGGCCATGTTTCCAGGACCCAATGTAGGCCCCTGGCTCCATAAGAAACTTGGCCATGTAGGCTCGTACACAATGAGGCATGTAGGTGACTGGTGGGGCCTGCACTTGAGTCAAATTGAAGCCAAGAATGCTGTGCGGCAATACCCATAGTGTGCTAAGCACCATCTGCACTGGTGGCGATGGCCCCAACAGACGGGGAAGATTGTACGGGGGATCCAGCCATTGCAGATATGGCAAATAGATTACATAGGCCCATTTGCCCCTAGTACAGGCTTGCGGTACCTGCTAACAGCTGTAGACACCGCTACTGGCCTAGGTTTTGCTTACCATGTGCCCCGAGCTACGCAGGACTCTACTATCACAGCATTGGAATTTTTATGAGCCTTTTACTAGACTCCCTTAGAAATACAAAGTGATAGAGGGACCCCTATTACTGCCCAACAGACCCAGGAATGGGCCAAGGAGAATGATTATTAAATGGACATTGCATGTGCCTTACCGCCTCCAAGCAGCAGGAATGATTGAGTGATACAATGGCCTACTAAAAGATAAATTGAGGGCTCTCAAACCACAGGGATGAGGCTGGAACATTGCTCTGCCACAGGCGGTACGTCTTTTAAATAAGCAACCTTGATGTACAGGTATGAGCCCACTAGAGGAGTTACTGCAAGGGACCATTCAGAGACTCAGAGTTGGGCCCATGAAGGATGCCTCCGATATATCAGTAGTAGGGCATGCGTTAATATTACATGCACCCAGGGTTTTGAACTTGGGACAACACGATATATGGGCATGGAAGGACCAGATCCAAACTGAAGGCCCCTGGCTAGCCCTTTTAGAACCATGGGGTGACGGGCTAAAGAAAGCCCTGCAGGTAACCCCACAAGCAGGGGAATGGCCTTTGGGTGTATGGGTCACCCTAGGAGAAATGCAGGTGTCCCTACTTAAAGGAGCAGAAGCCCTGCGACTCTGTGCAACTCCACTGATAGCCTCTGAAGCACTTCCAGAGTGTAACCAACCAAGTGTGGGCGGATTGGTGTGGTACCACTGCCCAGGGCGAACAGCCCTTCCTGGTGCTGTACTTTTGCAGGACGAAAGAGGCGCCTGCATTCTCCTGGGAGAGACTTGCCAATTATGGTGTCCACCTTTGCTTTATCCTTCTGCCCAGGGTAACGACAAATACCGTATTCTCCTGGGCGCACACATTTGCACGAGTCCACGACATCTCTCATTGTTGGGTCTGTACTGAACTTCCCATAGACACAGGAGATGGACTACCATGGCACCTCCACCCCGCATCCAAAACTAATTGGAGCACATTGACTTTATGGAACGCCAACAGGACAACAGGATCGCCCTGGGACTTGAGGCGGCGGACTATCGAAGATATGCTCCGTTGTGAGCAGGGCAATGCCCCTCCCCTAAGTGGAAGGACAGTATGGAATGGGTGGGGGTGGATGAATAGTGTCTATGTAAAATTAACAAGTCTAAGTCCCTTCTGTATCGAGCAGTGGTTTGAACGCGAGGCCCCAAACCGCACAGTGGGGTGGCTCCCCAAAGGGCTGTGTGCCAACATCACTCACAATGTAAATGCCTCCACTTGGTGGGATGGACGGCGTTTGACTGGCACAAAACCCACTGATTTCCTGCCGCCAGGAAATATCTGTGGGTATGTGGCACCCACGGATGGTCATATCTCCCAGCTAAATGGACAGGGCGCTGTACTTGGGGTAAAGCTTACTTGCCGGGGCACATCCGGCCCACTGTAACAGAGTGCCCCGCTAACTGGGATCTGCTGCACACCCGGTGGCACCATAGAAAACATGCAGCTTGGTGGTTTTATCCCATGGCCCTGTTCCTGCCTGGGGCCGGGACCGTCAGTGTAGAGTTGCAGGTAGAAGCTTTAGCTCAGCACATATCAGCTGCATTGAATGTTACAAGGAAAGCCATACAGGAATTATTAGATGAGACCACCCAAATGCGAAAGGTGGTTTTACAAAACAGGATGGCGTTAGACATTCCCATTACAAGCCCAGACGGCACATGCGCTATGTTACATATTGAATGCTGTATCTATATACCAGATCACCAGAAGGGAGTCGCTGAGGCATTTCAAGAAATAGATCAAGAGCTAAATCACATAGACCATGTAACTCAAGACCCTGTTAAGGAATGGTGGTCATCCTTAAGCTCCTCCTGGAGATGGGGCCTAACTGTCCTGGCCATTGTAGCTGCCTGTTTAGTGTTAGGATGTTGTTCTCTGTATTGTTGTTGTGGTCTTTGGGCACGGTGTTCTGCTTTATGGTCCAGTGTCCCCACGACCTAGGGGGTGGAGTGTCGGCAGCCTTAAGTGAGTAGGCCGTGGGGCCCAGGCCGAAGTTCACAATAGTTTGCACCTGGTAAGAGGTAAATGTACGCATGCGCCAGTAGTGTGAGTTGTCATTATGAACAATACACATGCGCCACTAGCATTATAAAAAGAACAAGTGTGTACACCTGAGTGTGGAACATACCACCCACTTGTACTGCAATAAAGTGCTGTTTTGCTCCATGTCGACTTCTCATGCCTTCTTCCAGTTGGGCAGCTCACCTCCTCGATTTCCTCTTCAGCCTCCCTCAGCTGACAGATTGATAGACATTTTTGGAAAGGGTTAGTTAATTACACTGACCTCCCATTGTCTTTTCCAAAGGGAGTTGAATTTAGTGGCCTAAGCATTTTATCTATCAAATGACTAGCATTTTTTTCAAGTTTTGAATTTTTTTCCCACATCATAGTATTTATTCATTTTTGTATATATATTTTTATTGAAGTGTAGTCAGTTTATAATGTGTCAATTTCTGGTGTACAGCATATATTCATTTTCATATTTTCACCATAAGTTACTACAAGATACTGAATACAGTTCCCTGTTACACGATATGAACTTGTTTATCTATTTTATATATGTTAGTATCTGTGCAATTGCTTTTTCAATCTGAAGAGAATAAAGGAAAAGAAATATTCCCTCATATTGTCTTTTATAATTGTATAATTGCCTTTACTGGTGGTGGGGTTTTTTTTCCATGTGGATTGAAATTACTTTGGGGGGGGGTCACTGGCTTTCATACATAAGAACCTCATTTAGTATTTCTTATAAGATTGGTTTTTTGCAACAAATTCTATCATTTCATCTGAGAATGTTTGTATTTTGCCTTAATTTTTGAAATCTTTTGCTAGATGTGGATTCTTAATTCATAGTGGGTTTTTTGTTTTTTTGGTTTTTTGTTTGCTTTCAGCACTTTGAGTATGTCATTCCACTGCTTTCTGGCCTCCATTGTTTCCAAGAGAAATAATCATTTTCTCTTGTTGGGGTTCCTTTGTATGTGAGGAGTCGCTTTTTTCTTTCTGCTTTTAAGATTTTTCTCTTTGTCTTTGCCTTTCAGCACCTTTACTACGATGTGTCTGCATGTGGATCTCTCGATGTTTATCCTTTTTATAGTTCACTGGCCTTCTTGGTTATGTAGATTCATGTTCATTCAAATGAGGGAGGTTTTCAGCCATTATTTCTGCAAATTTTTTTCCTACTCCTTTCTCTCCTCTCCTTTAGGTACCTCCATTACGTATAATTTAGTGTGTTTTTAATGGCATCCAACATTTCACCAAGGCCCTATTCATTTTTTTCATTATTTTTTCTCTCTTCTTCAGACTACATAATATCTATCGATCTTCAAGTTCATTGATTTTTTTTTTCTTCCGCCAGTTAAAATCTACTACTGGGCTCCTGTAACACATATTCATTTCAACTCCAGAATTTGCATTTGATTGTTTTTAAAAAATAATTTCTATCTCTTGTTATTCTCTATTTTGATTGCATTTTCATCATAAATTATTTTACTTCTTTAAACACAGTTCACTTCAGTTATTTAAACTGAAGTGAAGTCTTTATTTATAGTGAAGTCTTATAGTGAAGTCTTTGTCCATTAAACCTGACATTTTGGCCCCCTTACAGGCAGTTTCTGTTGCCTGGTTGTTTTGTTTTGTTTTTCCTTTTCTTTATTGTAAATGGATCATGCTTTTCTGGTTTGTTTGTTTTTGCATATCTTATAAATTGGGGTTGGAAATTGGAGATTTAAGGTAATATATTGTAGCAGCTCTGTACAGCGATTCCCCTCCCCACTCTTTGGGGCTTGTTTTTGTTTGTGTGTTTATCTGTTTAATAACCTGGCTAGACTATTTTAGTGAAGTCTATTTTTCCCACATGTGAAGCCATTGGTGTCATTCCTCAGAAGACAAAGCTTAAGCCATGCACACAATCATCCCGGATGACTGTACTTTTAGCAGGGCTCTCTTTAGCTGTCTCTTTCCCTGACATCTCTGTTAGGTTGCGTGCCTCTTTTGGCATCACATCCAGCTGTTATGCTCCAGTAATTGGACTGATTTCTCTATTGTTTTCAACAATGCTCTGCGCCTAAGTTGTTCCATGGTCTGAACCAGTTCAATTTGGGCAAGACTAGTTGTAGGGAGCCAGTCTTTGAGGTTTGCTCTGACCCCAGGATAGCTCTTCATTGCTGTCTCTAGTGAACTTGCTATCCCATGGTTTATCTTGTTGTTCTTAATTAAAAAGAGCTACTAGCCTCCTCTTGCTTGGTTACCAGCAAAATCTCTACTGTTTTTAAGAGTTCCCTTAGGCTTGAACTTCCCTCATATTCTGTTTCAAATAAGTCAGCTCATTTCAGGAAAGCTTCAAAACTTTCTGTTCTTATGGAATAAATATTTCTTTATGTGCTCTATGCTCTTTGAATAATTTCCAATTTTTTTTTAAAGGTTTCATCAGTTATGCTTGTTTCAACAGGGAGTGGACCTGTGGGGCTCCTCATGCTGCCATCCAAGAAGTAGAACTCATAAATGAGTTTTTAAAGTTAAAACCTTTGTGAAGTGGGTTTGCATAGCAACACAAACTCTGCCCTCAAGAAGCAAGTATTTATCAGAAGGAAGAGGGAAATTCACAATGACTCAGGAGAGAGTACAGTTTGAAGTTGACTTCAAACAGGAGAAACTACCTAGAGGAGGGAAAATAGTGTTGGGAGGAATCAGGGAAGGCTTCATGAAGGAGGTGGCATCTGAAGGTGGTTTGAAATAGAGGTGGATATGAAGAGGGAAATTTCAGGCAGAAGACATAGCCTCAGTTCATTCATTTGTTCAGTAAATATTTATTGAGAGCCCACTATATGCCAGACACTGTTTCTAGGTGCTGGGTATATAGCAGTGAACACCACAGACTAAAATCTCTGGCTGAATGAAACAAATTCTGATGGTAAGGGGAAGGGGGGTTGAAGAAAAGAAATTTATTATACAAGTAAGTGGTATAATAAAGCAAAGAATGGTACTATGGAAAAAATAAAGCAGGGTAAGTGATATAAAGAGGGCCAGGAAGACTGTAATTTTAAATAAAGTAGTCAAAGACAGCCTCAGAGGAAAATCAAGCTTTGGGGAGTATCTTAAAGGAAATATGGGGACAAGCCCATTCTGTAACTGGGACAGAATGTTCCAGGCAAAAGAAATAGAAAGTACAAAGGCCTTGAGTGCAAAGGAGCATGCTCAGCAAAGGAAAACAGCAAATAGACCGGTGTGGCCAGTACGGAGTAAGGATTCAAAGTGGTAGGATTCAAGTTCAATGAATTAGCAGGGGGACCAGAGAGGCTAGGCATGAGTAAGTATGTATGGCAGAACTTCGTGGTGTATTTGATGAGAGAAGGGAGCCATCCAATGTGGTCTGTGGCCCAGTGTCCCTAGAAAGGACGAGTAAGATAGAGACCTAGAATAATGGATTGGAGCCAATAGGTGGAGGGCCTTAAATGGCAGACTGAGAGGCTTGTATCTAACTTGGTGGAAAAGACAGAGCTTCATAGGTATAACCTTCAAAACCCAGACTTATAAGGAGGTAATATATGTCACCGTCTCCTCTCTCCTCATCCTCCTTGTTTTATTACCATCTCCCTGCTGAGGAGTCCAGAAGTGGACAAGAGGCAAGGTCAAGCATCAGAAGGTGGGCACAGGCCAGGGATAACCACTGCGCTGGCTCTCCCTTCTCACATTGGGGAGGAGGTGGGGAGGAGATCCCTGCCTATTTTACTACATTGTCAGGAAACTTCTTACATCTCACTTAAATCCCTTTACCTTCAATTTATTCCTTAGAGAAGCAAGCAACTCTTTCATCAGCTTGTGCTTCTGAAGAGAACAGGAAGAAAAATAAGACTCTGAAAAACCTGTCACCCCTGAAGAAAGGAAGCCAATATTTATTTATTTTTATAATCACCAAGAAAACTCTTGTCAATGAGAAAGTCAGATATCACTAAGCATCAGCACATTTGCCAGAAAGGGGAAAGCCAGTTATAAACAGCCTTTTCAATAAATTGATCAGAGTCTGGGCTTTTATCACTAAAAGAAAATCCTCTGCATATAATAAAAAAAAATCCCAATCATAGAACAACAACAACAACAAATCAGCAATCCAGAGCTTAAAGAAGCACTTCTGACACTTAGGGAAATGGTTCTATTACATTAGGAGCCAAGACTGTCTCTATGCTGATGGTTTAAATTGGACTTGTAATTCAAATAGCAATGCTATAGGTTAAGGTTTCTAGCTTTGACGTGAGTACTTTTAAAGCACTGAGAAGTTGGGGCCAATCTTCAAGAAAGGGAGCGCCATAAGGTAATTAATCATTGCAGTGTGTTTCTAGATAAACACTCTTATACAGCATTCTAGCAATTGAAACTCTCAGCTGTCATTTCAGTTCATTTATAGCACAAGGAAAACTGCTCCTTTTATTAAGATGCCCTGGCAACATCATGTGATTCTGTAGTGTATACTAGATCATCAGAAAAAATTTTAAGTATCCTCAACATCAATTTACTGTCAAGTGTATGATACTGCTGTTTCAGTATTTGCACACTGGTATATGCATGATAACTTTTTATTAATCAGACTGCTGGATTGACCAGATCATCATTTTCCTTAGCCATTCCCAATAGCTGATATTTTAACACAAGAAAAATCACGTTTTACTAGAAAGTATTGTTACAGAGCAAGAACACACACCAGGAGTAGCTTTATCATTGCATGCCATGGCCTTGGGATCTGCTCAAAACTCAAAGATCTTTTAACAAACTTTCAAAACCCTGTCTTAGACAATTCAGGCTGTTTTAACAAAAATACCATAGGCCTGATTATTTAAACAACAAACACACATATCTCACAATTCTGGAGGTTCTTAGTAATGGCCTTCTTCCTTGTCTCCTTGTATCCTCACACAGTGGAGGGAGGGAGAGAGAGGGAGAGAGAAGGAGGAAGAGGAGGAGGACAGGAGGGAGAGATGGAAAGGGGGAAGGAGAGAGGGAGAGGGGGAGGAAGAGGGGGAGCGAGAGGGAGAGAAAGCTCTCTGGCTCTGGTGTCTCTTTTTATAAAGGCACTAATCCCATTAATAAGGGCTCCAACCTAATTACCCCCAAAAGGTCCTACCTCCTAACCACCACACTGGAGGTTCAGATTTCAACATACAAATTTGGGGGTGACACAGCATCCAGTCCACAACAAACCCCTACTCTATAAAAGAATGCCCACTTTAGGCAGGAAGTTTACCTTAAAAACACCAGGAACCATTGCAAACCTTGAAGAACTGCCCTCAACACCCAGCCCCATACTGCCCCCAGTATAAATATCCACTTCTTAGAACATAAGACACCATCTTAGGGATCTGGGTAGATGTTATTTACTTCCCATGAAGGTACCAAAGAAAACTCACACTTGTCAAAAACATCTCTAACTCTCAAACAGTAAAATTTCACTTTGTTGGACTTTCACTGCATGCTGGTTATTTTAGATCGTACACGTTTAAGCAAAGCAGCAAAGCTCCACACAGAACACACCAGGGTAGGAATCAGAAAATCTGAGAAATTTTTTCTGTTGCTGTTGTTGTTGTTGTTTTTAAAATCATCTGTTCCTCATTTGGTATCTCTGTTTTTCTCTCTCTAAATTGCCTTGGGAGGAGGTGGGGGTGATATTGTCACCTGACGAGGATATGGTACAGAATAATAAAAAAGTGCCTGCAAATCATTTAGAATGCCTTGGAGATAAATACCAACTAGATACTATTATAGTATCATTAATAAGCTAAAAATAATAGGCACATTTAGTGAAAATGCTGTGCTAACATAAAAGACAGTGTTTCATAGAAGAAAGGATAGATTTGGATCTTGGTATTTTTCTTTCTCTTCTTCCTAGGATTGCTACTCCATCATGAATCATACTAGACATCCATTCTCAGGTCCTCTGTGTCAACCTCCTTACATGACGACCAGGACTCAAAAGTTGTTTCTCTTTTCCTTGTCGTGATCACAAGCTTTAGACACAACTGTGATCCTAGCAATTCACTCCAGATTGACAAAACCATTATCAATGTGGAATCTTTCTAAATCTTTCAATTAGAAAATGTCAATAAACAGAACTTTCTCTTTCATATGCCAAAAGTTCATACAAGAATGCTAATACCTTTTCAGCAATTTAAAACCTCTGCCACTTTAGATCATCTTTCACTTCTTTTGTCAGGATTATGGCATGAAAGTGTTATGCTTTAAATTATTTATCATGTCACTTCTTAGAGTCATCTCCTTTTTTAGCTGAATTAAGAGATTAGGCACATTGGAATAAAATAACCCATGGACTTTGAAATATATAGTAAGGTGAAATTATTTTTAATGATACCTTTGATTTATATTTTAATTTAAATGCACAGATAAAGTGGTATCATTAAACATACTTTAACTTTTTATAATAAATCAATGGTACCTTAATTATTATGTTATAAAGTAAGGACACATAAATTATTCATACATATCTACTGCAAATTGAATTTTTAAAACTAGCTTTATTTTCCATATTCTTGTCTCATCTTTTAACCACTAGTGGAAAATAGTCCATTTCACAGCCACTGCTAATATGACACAGTTGGTAGTCTTTACTCAGAATAGGCTTAAAAGTGAATGAAAAGAGAAATATCAATGTTGTAGAATATAGATCAGATGAGAACATACTTCCAGCGAAATTGAGCATTTACTCAATGACAGACAGAATAAGGAATGAGTTCTCAAAAATGTTACTGGTGATTAAAGGAGAATTTAGACATCCAAATATCTTAGATTTTGCTCTTTGGAGGTTATAGATTTTGTGACAATTTCTTGTTTAACTCATTATTTGATAACATTGCACTAAGGGCCTCCCTCTCCTTCCCTGCTTGCTCCAATTCACCTGTGCAATTTGCTCCTATTCCCTAAGGGCCTGGGTAAGCACAGAACTCTCACTTTATGCCTTGTTAGGTGTGAAGAACAGGCAGGGGTGAGGACCAGGAATTAGTGGCATGATGGAAGCTATGGATTCAGAACCTTACAAGGTCACAGTTTTGTCTCCTTGGTGTTCTCCTAGGCTGGCGGAGAAATTGAGATGAGACAAAGGCCCTGTTTAATCCCTCTCTGCAGTTCCAGTTGCCATGCCACACAGGCTCTCCAACTTTCATTACTACCCAGGTGGGGCTTGCTTTAGTAAAAACCAACCATCTGATTCTGCTCCTCCTTCCTTTTGGTACCTTGCTCCCAGGTGCCCAGGCTGGCCCTCTGGCTTCCCAAGGGTTCCCATTTCATCACCTCACCTGAGCCTTCTCTTTCCCAGCAGCACTCTACACTTGAAATCTTTCCCCTTCTCCTCACACCCTTCAAACTTGACCTTCCCTTGGCTCCAGCCCCTTTGAACTTTGCTCTCTATTTGCAAACAGAGAAGGCGATAACGGGCTGTTGTAGTAACATATATAGTATTGAATGCTAACAGAAGCCTTTTCTTTATCCCCAGGAAGAGCTCAGGAATGACCAGCTATGCAACAAGAAGGGAAGTCACTGTGTGGGGAACCAGACCCCTTCAATCTCATCCCCCACAGTACTAGATTATCCAAAGGCACAGAAGACACTACTGAAGGCACAACAGATCAGCTGTCCCCACCCACTTCCTCACCAAGAAGAACAAATTCTGAAAGATGTTGGTATTTGATAAATAAAGGGGAAAAAAAATCAATGATTTAGTCATATGGGAGAAAATTAGAACCTTAAAATTTTTCTTTCAGTTATTTTAACATTTAGAGTCTTTACGGGTGGAGACATAATCTTAGTGCTTAGAACCTCTAAAAGTCGTCCCTGCCCCAAGGCTAGGTGAGGGAAGGTGGACTGTTATTGCCACTGCCACTGCCACTACCCATTCCCCCCTGTAAGGTCAAGCACAGGTAGGATGCAGGGAGGAGGAGAATGCAAGCCATAGCACATGGGGCCAAGGGCAAGTGCAGGAACCATAGCTCTATAGCCTTTTTAATGGTTTCAGGCTCTTTAATGGTTTAGTGGTTAATGGTTTAATGGCTTCAACTCATTAAAGGGCCTGGGATGCCTCTACTTTGCTCCTGGGATATATGTCAACGCAAGCAAAAATGATCAGTACCAATGTGAAGAAGAAGAGTATTTGGTGACCCTCCTAACTCTGGCCCTTCGCCACAAGTGTCTGTCCCCTCCAGAGCTTACTGTCCCTAACTGCTCCACTGAAGCTCAACAGCCAATCAGGTTTGTATTTCTTTCTGTCCTTGCCTCTCCGCCCCCTGCTCCCTGCCCTCCAAACCATTAGAACTAATTTGGTAAACTCATTTCTACTAATGAGTTTGATGGAGCAATCATTTGCAAAAATAACATGAGCCTGGCAATCAGATAAACTTGGATTCAAATTCTAGCCGCACCAATACAATACTTACGAGCTGTATGACCTTGGGCAAAGTAACCAGCCTCACTGAGCCTCAGTTCCTCAGCTGTAAAATGAGTATAATCATCGTATAGACTTTATTAGAGATTGTTTTGAGAATTAAATAATACAGTATATGAAAAGTATTTATATTGGCAGATAGACACTCAGTGTTAATTCCTTTTTCTCCAATGAGAAAAGAAAACACATGTAATATTTGCATAGTGAGGTTACAACCCTATGTCTTTGGTTTTGAATTCAAGCAACAAAATATTTGTGGACCATCTACTATGTGGCAGGCACTTTTCTAGGTTCCGGGGATTAGCACTGAATGAAATAGACAAAATTCTACACCATTATGGTGCTTATATTCTACTGGAGAGAGCTAGATCCTAAAAAAGAAATAGGTATGTATATAACATGCCAGAGGTTGATAGTGTTATGAAGAAAAATAAAGCAGTGACAAGGGAATAGACTGAGGTACGCAGGGAGCATTGCAATTTAAAATAGAGTGCTCATGGTGGAAAGCTCTATATAGATACCTGGGGAAAGTTCATGCCAGGCAAAGAAGACAACAAGTACAAAGGTATCAGGTGGGAGTGTGCCTGGTGTGTTCAGAGAATGGCAAGGAGGCCAGTGTGGCCGGAACAGTGTTAGTGAGGGGAACAGTAACAGAATCTCAGAGAGTTTCGGTGTGGAGTCAGATCATGTAGACCTTGTAGGTCATAGTAATCAATCTGGCTCTTACTTTGTGTGAGATGAAAAGCCACTGGCAGGTTTTTGAGCAGAGCAGTGACATGACCTGACATGCATCTCAGAAGTCACTCAGTGGCTGTGTTGAGAGAAATGGTAAGGGTAGAAAGGGTAGAAGCACAAGTCCAACCAAGAGATGATGGTGGCTTAGACTGGACTGACAGCAGTGGGGATGGAGAGAAGTAGACTGGTTATGATATGTTTACCCATATCAAAGGGGGGGAAATGCTTGGGAGAATACTAAATTAGCAATTAGCATAAGAGGGAAAGATTGTTGGGGTGTAAGGTTTTCAGGAAGTCTGACGCTCATAGAACACATTGCAGGAAAGGAGGACAACATTGTGAAAAATATGTAGAAAATCGATTTGAGGCACACATCCTTATAGGGCTTTGTGATCCATCTAGGTCATAGTTTTCAACCCTCTCTGTGCATTGGACCTCCTGCAGAGATGTTTTAAAATGTAACAAAACAAAAACAGGAAACATCAATTCTCCAGGCCCCATTCCAGACTGATTAAATCTGAATGTGTGAGGGTCAGGGCCTGGGTATCAGTATTTTTCACAGCTCCCCAGGTAATCCTAAAATACATCCAAGGCTGATAACCACTGACCTAGATACAAGTCCGGCTTTGCCACTCAACTTTAGCAAGAAGCTCCAGATGGATTCTGCTTCTGGGAATATCAGTGGGTTACTCGAATCTATTGCCTTGATCATGTGATACAGAATGTTGCCACAAATCAGGAATTTCCAAATCCGTCCAGAATTGCTTACTGCCCACCCCTCTTTCCCAGTGAGTTCCATCCCTTCTAATGAAGTTTGCTTTCTCACAGCCGTCCAATTCCAAACCTAGACTGAAGCGACCATGTTAATCATTTTTCCTGCTGCTCTACCTGGTACCACGTACGAAGGCTGCTTCTTCTAGCAAGCTTTGATCACTTAATACACAGCAGCAGATGGCTCCCCCTACCCCATCTACAAACATCCCCACTTGGAGCTTAAAATACTTCTCTGAAGTGTTTTACTAGTATGAAAGCTGGAGTTCCCCACATTGATTGCACGTTAGAATCACACAGCTTTAAAAAATACCCAGGCTCAGGCCTCATCCCACACCCATTTAATCAGAATAGCTGGTGGTGGGGCCCAGGGATCAGCAATTTTTCAAAAGCTCTCCCGCTTTTTCTAATGTACAGCCACAGTTGAGAATCACTGTTCTACGTCTGTTTTTAATATCAGTCCTCTAACTTTACACCTCACAGTTTTGTTTTAAAATCTGTTTTCTTGAGTGTACCTAGGGAGCAAAATGAAAATCTCGTATTCTAAGAAATAATAACCTTAACAACACTAAGAAGCAGTGCTGTAACAAGGATGGGGTGGTGGAACAACTGCCCTCAGTGCCGACAGTCAGGGGTATATTTTCTGTAGAGAATTTTCAAATAATAAGAAAATTGACTAAAAGTCAATTTGCTTTTTATTATCACCATGTGCCATCATTTCTAAACAATGTTAGTGATAAAATCTTCTCACAAGGCAGATCGCTCCTCCTGCCCTCCCCTCTTCCTATGTCTCTGCTAACAAATCATCACTTTCATAACGAGTTGGGGGGAGGCGAGTGCAATTGCTATAAGTCGGTTTCAGCTGCAATTTCACAATGGCGAGTAAGAGAAAGACATCTTTGCATAAAGAATTTTCTAGAGTTGTTAAAGCAATTTAGGGAGAGAAGGCATTCTTTAACTATAGTAGCTTTGCATAATAAGCTCCCCTCTTTTTCTTGCAAAATAATAGTTATGTTTGAATAAAAGCACATGATAGATGGGTAGATGTAATACCCATACACCCTGCTTTGTACAACTAATGTAGTAGATACAATGAATTGGCACACAGCGTCCTTTCCCACCTCCTTCCAGTGCGCCTGCCTATAATACAGTTACTAGAAAGCTAAACACTCCAGGGTTCTGGATGCAAATTAGGAACATTTAAGTGAGGTAGGGACTTCTTCCTGCTGCTTTAGCCATTGCTAATCACCAAAAGCAAGATCTGGAAGCCTTGGGTCTTGCTGCAGCAACATTCCAGGGTCCAATCACTAGACTTGTGAGTATTGAGAGGTAGTTGTAGTAATGGCAGTGAATTCCTTATTACTGGGTTGCAGATATGGCAATGTTGTCTTAGGGTCCACTTTAACGTTCTAGTCATGATCTCCTCACTGCTGTCATGCCTCACCTTCCTGAATGTAGCAGAGTTAACAGTACCCCTGATGGGCCAGTTAGTCCTTCCTAGAAGCCTAGCGTAGAGTCCACTTCTGTAGCCAAGAATTTTATAAGCACCTGGGTCCCTGTATTAAACCATTATCTACTTAGAATAGCCTGAGTTGTTCTGTTTCATATAAAGGAATGCGAACTGACACAGTATTTGGTACCATTCAACTATTCAGCAAATAGTTATTAAGCAATTATTACAGTGACCATGACTACTAAAAATCCCTGCCCTTATGGATCTTCTATTCCAGTGACAGGATAGAGAAACTAAGAATAAATATATTTTTAAAAATTTTAAATAAATGATATAGTATGCTAAAAAGTGTTAGTGCTACTGAACAAACATAAAAGGGATAGGGAGTGCCAGGGTTTGGAACAGGATGAAATTTTAAATGAAGGGGCCATGTTATTCTTCATGAAGAAGGAAACATTTGATGAAAGACTTGAAAGTGATGACTATTCATATTAATTGATCAGCTGTCCATTCTAATTGGTCAATGCTTCTGACATACCAATTGGAAAAAATGTTGAATATTACACATAGAAACTAGAACAATGTATAACAATATGAATAATCTGAACCTCCAAAGTCCTCTGAATTTCCTTTGTGAGCGCAAGAACCCCCTTCCCATAAGTTAATGAATGTGGTCCCACTTTGTTGAAATACCCCATAGTTTACCATCCCTCAACGTCTGACTGGGGGTGGTAGGGGAAGAAGAATCACATGCAAAAAGTATTCCAAGATTCTGATCATTTTTGTCAGCATAAACATAAGGAATATGTGTAGGAATGGATTTTAAACTGCTAGAAAAAGGAAGAGCACACTTTTTTGATAGGATTTGTAGAAATGGGTACACCTAAAATAATCCCTGATTTCGATGCCCTAGCTCAGACAGCTGTACGTGATTTATCAATAAGGCCAATCAAGAGTAGAGAAACCCTGGTAAAACCCCTGCAGTTTGGTCAGGAATCCTACAGAACTGCACCCTAAGATTCAGGATGAATTAAAAGTAAAACAGTTTTCACAGAGATTGCAGCTCAGCTCTGAGTCCTTTTGATGACCCAGAAAATCTCAATCTTAATATTAGATTAAGATGATCCCAGATTGCTAGTGTTCTCAGGTACCTAGCAGAAGCAACAGAAAACATTCCATTTCTGGAAGATAACATTATCTCAAGCTTCATATTATTTCTAAAAACAAATGTTTTAATACAGTATCTGGCATATATGAAAGATAAACCAAACCAGACAATATGAACAAGAAATAAAAGCAACAACAGGGCATAGAAACAGACCCACAGGACTCCAGGTATTGAAATTTTCAGACATAAATGTTAAAATAACTCTGTTTACTAGTTTCTACAAGATAAGGGCAATGATTGAAGTTTTAAACAGAGAACAGAGGCAGGGAAGCACACAGCAGGTTTTTAAACAGTAGAAATTCTAGGAGTAAAAACTGCAATAATTGAGAATAAGAATTAGTATTTGAGTTAAACAGAGATGGAAGAGAGAACTCATGAACCAAAATATAGCCCTGAAGAAAATATCCAGAAAGATTCATGGAGAGACAAAAGGATGGGTAAATACAAGGGAGGACAACAATTCTGCTTCTGAGTATATACCCAACAGAAAAGCGTGCAAACGTGCATGGAAAGATATATGTAAGAATTTCATTACAACAGTATCACAACAGTGCCAAACTGAAAATAACCCAGACATTTTTCAACAGAATGGATAAACTGGAGTATATTCATAGAATGAATACTATACAACAATACTATACAACAATCAAAATGAACTATAGCTACATGTGACAACTTGGGCAAATCTCACAACTATAATGATGAGCAAAAGAAACCAGAGAAAATTATATATATATATATATATATATATATATATATATATATATATATATATATATATATATATACATACACACACACACACACATACACTCCCATTTAATGTATACTCCCAATACACGCTTCCATTTAAACAAGGTTCAAAGACAGGTCAAATATTATGTGATTAGGGATGCATATTGAGGTGGTGAAAATATAAATAAATGTAATTTAATGCTTACTATAAAAAGTAGGATAATAGTTACACTTTGGCAGGGGGGAGAGTTATTTGACTGGAAGGCGGCATACAGAGGATTTCTAGGGTGCAAGCAATGCTCTACTTTGTCATGTTCATGATTATTGTACACGTGTTCACTTTGTCATAACTCACTACACTGCTAATTTTTGTTTTATGCACTTTTCTGAGTGTGTTATATTTCACTAGAAAGCAGGGAAAGGGTTAACATAACCACTAAAGTGGCTGTCCTCTATAGTTTGGAGATGAAGGTGGGGAGAGCCATCATTGAAATGGTCTTCTTTATTTCGATGGGATTGATGGTATCAAAGATGCCAAGTAGCACCACTTCACCACCAGAGGCAAGGCGAGCATGTTTACCATAATAAGCAGCAGAGCTACAGTGTCATTTAGAATGGCTTGACCTGCATAGGACCTAGGTAGTAGCTAATTATTTATGATGCTGTTGGACTAAAATAGATGAGCAACCTACTAAATTCCTATATATCTATATATATAGGATCTATATAACACGGTCTCTTATCCAATTCCCACACCTGAGACAATTCACAAAACAAAAGCTCCTTTAGGGAGAATCCTGTATTATGACCATGAGTATGTACTATACACCTTTCTTCCTAGATTTGCCAAAAGGAAGCTTCAGTCATTTACCAGGAAAACTGCACACTGGGGAAAGGGAAATACCTAAAACCCTTAGGGATCATCAGACACTAGTTTTGAGCTATGCTAATCCCTCGGGATCCCACACGTCACTGTGGTCTACTGCTAAATGCAGGGAGTAATAGGAATCCATTGACAAAATGGGATTTTGGCCATCTCCCAGTGGGCTCAGTAGGTCTGTGAACCAATCGTGTAGCTATTTCTCCAGGTCCCAAATGCATAAATTGAAATTATTATTTGGCAAATGCTAAACCCCCCACATTGGCTCCCTAACCTGTACCATACCTTCTTTATGGAAAGAAGGGCCAAGTGAAAATCTGTGGAACTTCCCTCTCTACCAAAAGAGCAAACCAAAAATAATACTGTATTACTGGGAGAAACATAAAAAGTAATGACACCATCAAAGATGTGTGCAGGGACTGTGATTCTTATCATTTCTCATTTAAGTGGCCCACTTTGCCTTTGCTCAAGAGTCAGGTCCTAGAGACTGACAGTGAATTATCTCTAGCTTAATCAGTGCACAACTCTAGTGCTCGCTTCAGCAGCACATATACTAAAACTCAGTGCGCAACTCCAATTTGCAGTTGCTGTTCTAGATGTAGTCCCTTAAAGAGACTGAAGCAAATCAACGCAGTCCCCAGCACCTGGTATGCAGTTATCAATCTGGCAAATGCTTTTTTACCCCTGTACCACTCAGTAAGAAAGACCAGAAGCCACTTCCTCTAACCTAACAAGAACAACACTATTTTGTTTCAGAGATACATCAATGTTTTGTCATAATTTAGAATAGTGGAACCCTGATCATCCCACAGGACATCATGCTAGTCTATTACTGATGACATCACGCTGATAGGGACATGGTGAGCAGGAACTCCAAATGCCTTGGTGGTCAGGAGATAAAAATCCATGAAAATCAGGGACCTGCTACCTCAGTGAAGTTTCTAGAGGTTCACTGGCCAGGGATATACTGGGGTATCCTCTCCAATGGGAAAGACAAGTTTCTACATCTCGCAGCTCCTACCACTAAAGAAAGAGGCACAATACTTGGGGGCTTATTGGCAATCTGGTGTCAACCTATAGCACACTTGAATGAGCTGGTCTGACTCATTTACCAAGTAACTCATAATTCTATTAACTATGAGTGAGGCCCAAAACATTAATTGAAGGTTCTCCATTGTGGTCAGGTTACAGAGCAAGCAGCTCAGTCAGTTGGGCCTTGTGGCCAAACGTTCAATGAAAACCCAAAGATACCTAGAACTAAATATAATAAAAACACTATAAAACAAAACTTCCTGGGTATAATAAAAACAGTATTTTGAGGGAAATTTATAGCCTTGAATTCCTATTATAAAGAGGAAATAAGTAAAAAATAATGAGATAACTGTCTATCTTAGGAAATTATAAAAAACCCAAGAGAATAAGCCCAATGAAAGTACTAGGAAATATATAATAAATTTAAGACTGGAAACTAATGAAATGGAAAACAAAGACAAAACGAGTAGATCTTCTCTTTGAAAAAAAAAGTAACAAAATAAATAAGCCTCTGCCAAGACTGATCAGGAGAAAAGAGAGAAGACACAAATAATACATGAATGAAAAGGGAAGCATAACTAGAAATAACATAGCATTGTAAAAGATAATAAAACAATGCAATCAACACTGAAGACTAACACTTTTGAAAACTTTGGAGAAATGGAAAAATTCTTGGAAAAATATAACTTTCCAGAACTTGCTCAAAAAGAAATTAAAAACCCTTTGATCACTTTATAACTATTTTAAAATTTTAAAGCAGTGGTTAAAATCTTCCTGCAAAGGAAACACTAGATCAAGACTGTTTTATAGAAGAGGTATACCAAACTTTCAAGAAATGAATCACTTTGCTGTACACCAGAAACTTAACACAACATTGTAAATCAACTATAATTCAAAAAGAAATAAATTTTTTTTTACATTTTTAAAAAGAAATAGACAATCCCAGTTTTGTACAAATACTTTCAGATAATAGAGAAAGAGGAAATACCACTCAACCTATTCTTCAAGGCAAGTATAATCTGACACAAGAACAAAGAAACTATGAGAAATGAAGATTATGGAGTCTCTTAAATCATGAATACAAATGCAAAACTCCTAACAAAATATTACCAAATCAAACCCAACAGTGTATAGAAAAGACAATATATTGTAACCAAACTGAATTTATCCCAGATGTGCAAAGATGGTTTAATATTAGAAAATCTATAACTTTACCTTACTATATTAATAAATTAATATGAAAAACCACATGATTATTTCAGTAGATATGAATTCTTTCATCAAATTAAAAACCCTTTTATTATAAAAAGAAAATTGATCTTAAATTAGAAATGGAAGAAGAAATTTCTTGATTTTAAAAAAACCTGTAAAATAATCTTACAGTTACCATTACCTAAAATGAGCAAATATTGGAAGCATTTTCTTTAAAATCAGGAACAAGAGAAGGAAACCCATTATTACCACCTATATTCAATATTGTACTTGAGGTCTGATCTAGTATAATTAGACTGTAAGATTGTAATCAGAACTATAAGGATTGGAAATGAAGACACAAAATTGTGATTATTTGAAGATTATTTGTAGATGACACAATGTCTTTAGAAAACCTAAATAATATAACTCACATTTCTAGAAATGACAGAAGAGTTTGGCAAAGTAGCTTCCTATAAGATTAATATACAAGAGTATTTTGCATTTCTGCTCACCAGTAGCAAACCATTAAAATGTACTTAAAGAAAAGACACAATTTAAAATAGTATCAGAAATATCAAGTATCTGGAAATAAATCTAATAAAAGATGTAGAAGACATCTATAGGGAAAAAGTGTTATTAGGATATATTTTTAATGATTTCAATAAAATATGCTTTATTATTGGATAGGAAGATTTAATATCTTTGATGTTGTGTTTCCCAAATTTATCTAGAAATAAATTCAATGGAATTTCAACTTATATTCCAACAGTGTTTTCAAGTGACTTGATATGCTAAAATTAATATTGATGATAAAAGGGTCAGTAGTAGCCAGAACATAACTAAAGATGAATAGCAGGTTTGAAGTGTTTGCCTTACCATATATTAGGAATTATTATAAACCTATAATATTTAAAGCAGCGCAATATTGGAGTAGAGATAGATAAAATGACCAATGGAATAGAAAATAACAGGAATAGACCCACACATGAATGAAACGCTGATATAAGACAGTGATGGGACGTCTTCCCAGTGGAGAAAGTAGGAGCTGTTCAATACATGGCGCTGGTAAAATGGCTACCATATGGAAAAAGATGAAATCAGCCCCCACCTCACACCACATCCAGAAAACAACCTCAGATGGATTAAGAGTTTAAAAGTCAAAATTAAAACTTTAAAACACTTTGTAGAAAATATGCATGAAAATCTTTTAGCCCTTGGAGTAGGGAAATATTTTTTCACAAGACAAGACACTAAAAGATTGATAATTTTGACAATAATAAAACTCATTAAAAGACACCTTAAAGAAAGTGAAACAGACAAGCTACAAACTGGAAAACTGTACTCGCAGAACATACAATCAAGAAAGAATTAGTATCAAAAATATATAAATTCTCTCTAACCATAAGAGAAGAACAAACACCCAGTAGAAAAAAAATGGGTAAGAGATATTTCACAGAAGAGGAGATACGTAAGGCTAAAAATGTATGAAGTGAATTTAACATCATTGGTGACTGAGGAAATTCAAATCAAGACCTCAATGAGATGCTAGTTTATACACATTTTACTAGCAAAAAGTAAAAGTCTAACAATACCTAGTGCTGGATATGATGTGGAGCCACCATATAACTTACACCTTGCCTCTGGGAATGAAAATTTCTGCAACCACTTGGAAAAAGTTTCACATTGCCTCCTGAAGTTGACCATTTATATGGCCAATGGCTTAGCAATTCCACTCCCAGGTACACAAAAAACTTTTACATATATACAACTGGAAATATGTACAAGAATGTTCACATCAGTACTGCTCACAATAGTAAAAGCCTGGATACAACCCTAATGCCCATCAATGAGAGACAGGATGAATAAACTGTGGTATAGACACATAATGGATTAGTGTAAACCAGTCAAAATGAATGAAGTATGGTAACACACAGTAATAGGTATGGTTTTTAGAAAAAATAATGTTAAGTAAAAAAAAAAAGTAAATCCTAAACATTACATGCAGTATGATATCCATTCTACAATGTAAAACACAAATAAATAAAGTACACTCTTTAGGAATATATTTCCATGTAATAAAACTATATAAAAACAGAACAAGGACATCGTGAACTGGAGAAACAGACTGGTGCTACTTCAGATGGAGGGAAATGTGGTGCTGGGAGAGGTTATTGTCAAGGTCTTGGCTTTTGTTTTGAGTGGTTGGGTTGAGAATGCTTATTACATTATTAAAAACAATTACAGTTAATTAAATAACCAAAAAATGAATAAAGACAAGCTATATATAAACCAATGATGACTATGTGTTCCTGAAGTCCAGTAAAAACAACAACAACAACAAAAATGGAATTAATGGAAGACTGCAGCAACCTAAGCCAGCAGAACCACAAAGGACCCATGCCCCTCAGGAACAGTTTTAGGTCACCTCACAAAGTAGAGCCTGACCTGCAGAGGTGCTGGCTGAAGGCAAAAGAACATAGAAAAGATAGAGGAAGAAGTAATTTATAAATACTTAAGAGACCATGTCTTGTAACCAGTTTCAAAATGAGATTGCTATAGTCATCCTATTCTCTTCCTTGCTTATACACATGCACACACACACACACACACACACACACTCACACACACATATTTTTCCATTCCCTTTCTCTTTCCCAAACATTTTATATAAAAATATATTGGTAGTAATTAAGCTTATTATATTCCTTAAGGTATACAACTCCAGGTGGGATTATGACAAAACCATATGATGAATGAACATCATGCAGAGATGGATTCAGTCACTGATGAGACTCCGGATTTCCCCCTTTTTGGAAAACGATGGATGCAGTTTTTTTTTTTTAATAAGAAAAGAGTTACATTATATTAGGCATTTCCATATTGTCACTGTTATTTTCATAAGCATAAGTATGGAAAGACAAATGTGTACCATATTTAGCAGCAGAAGAGGTGTTATATATGGTGAATGCATTCAGCACCCATTCTCACCTCCTTCTAGCATACCTTACTGTACTGCTTAGCCTGGAAAAATAAAATCTACCTTTCTGAGACTCCCCTACAGTTATGTTTCTGGATATAAATTAGGTTCTACCAATTAGATGTACTTTTATGAGATTCAGAAGGAAGTGATTCGAGGATCATTTTCCTGCTGCTTTGATGGTTGTTGCTGGCAAGTGGTCTTGAAGACCTTGGATTTTTTCTGCAGCAGGATTCTAGCTTTCATTAACTTAGCTGGTATTGAGAGATAGTTGAATTGGGATGAAAGGTGGACTCAGCCTTGGATGCCCTGGCATCAGCTTCATGAGGTAAAGAGGTAGCTGCAGTAGTGGTGGCTTCCAGATCCCTAAAGTGCAGTCATGGCTGTGTCCTAGAGCTCAACAGTTTCAATGGGAAGTTCCTGACTCTCTGCCTTCCTGATGTGAGCAGAGGTAGCCTATCTTCAGAAAGACCAGTTCTTCAGCGTTATTCTCAGATTCCCTTCTGGAAGTCCAATTCAGAACGCATTCTTCTTGTCCAGCCACTATTTGGGGAGGTCCCTATTCCATGTATTAAATACTTAGGAAGGGAGAGTGGTTTTGTTTCCTACAACTGAATCCTGACTGATACAGATGCACTCTTGAGAAATGATTTTTACAATGAATCCTTATTTGCTTATTGAAGAGAATGGTAAAAAAAAAAAAGTTTCATTTTGATTGAATTTCAGGGAATGTTTGGCTTATAAAATGTAAAATTTAAATTTCTCTAATGCCCAGCTTATCTATCAAGCTTTTAATTATGTATGCAAACATGTTTTCATAAAATAAATAATTAACCACATAACAAAGAAAAAATCCTGCTCCAAATATTTATGGATTTGTGAATTACTCATGTCATTTAAACTAAGCTTTTAAAATACATGCATTTTCACTAAAATAAATTGAATTAAACTTAGTCTAATATCAGCTCATATTTATTGAGAGCTTATTCTGAGCTAAGCAGTGTTCCATCATCCTGCTTTCTTTTTTTTCCTTTCTTTACCACACAGATCTTTTGATCCCCAGAAAATAGTCTTAATTTTCCAAAGACTAACATGGGATTATTTTAATGGTTAAAGCATACACAAGTGTGTTTGCAGCTTGAAGAGGTGCAGTCTCCTATGGATTTGGGTTCATTTCTACACCTAGCTGTATTACCATTAGAAGTATCACAAACGATACAGAGAAAGTAAATTCAGAAGTCAGTAAACTCTTACTTGCGTGTGGATAGTAGGAAATACAGACCCTCTCCACAGGCACTGTGCTACAGCGAATTCATATAATGCTGATGCAGTTAAATACTCTACTTTCTAGAAATATATTCCCCATTGTCAAATGAGGTACATCTTTTATTCCAAATATTTCCACTTCTCTCCATCTTCACACTACCAGCCAGTTCTAAACTTTTATCATCTCTCATCTTGATTTCTGCCGCAGCCTCCTAATTGGTCTCTCTGTTCTACTCCTCCCTTCCTGTGCACTCTACACAGAAGCCAGGGTGGTCTTTCATTAATGGTTAAATCAAAACATATCCCTACTCTTCTTAAAACTCCTCTTTAATTCCTTCTCTCGGCATAGGACAAAAATCCCCAATCTTTAACACAGTCCTCAGGATCCTTCATGATCAGGCACCTGCTAACTCTCTAGCTGCAGCCTCTCACTCCTTAGCCACCTCAGTTTCTCCATCTTGCATTCACTTTCTTGAAGATCCCTTTTCTTTCCTACCACAGTGCCATCTCATCTGCTCTTTTCTCCCCTTGGGACACTTTCCTCTCTACATTCACATTATTCCTCCATTCTCACCCTTCAAGGCCTTAAATGTCAATTCTTCAAAAAAGCCTCTTCTTTCTCATAAGACTCTATGCTCTTCTTTCATAACCCATATCACAGTTACATTTACATACCTATTTGAACATACTTCTTTATTGTCTGTCTCTCCCACTAGGCTATAAAATTCATGATGGTAAAATGGAGGACTCTGATCCCCTTGGTGGGGACAGATGGTGGAGCTAATCTTCCATCTCTTGCCTGGGCAGGCAGATCTGATTTCCCTCACCTAGTGGTGCTGGCAAGTCAAGCGAGGAACTGTTCCTCCATACCCTGCCCGGGGGAAGCAGATGGTGCTCTGCCAGGGTGGTGTCATCAGGGTCTGGTGGAGAGCTAAACCTTCACCCACACCCAACACCAATGGGACTGAAGGAGGTGCTGTGCTTTGGGACTGGTAAGGACTCTTCTCTACCGTATCCCTTGTGCCAGCAACACCCAGTGGGGATCTGCACCTACACACACACCTGGCAGCATTAACACTAAATGAGGTGATGTGAAGCAGGACTAGTTAGCATTCCATCTTCCACTTACCCTAGTGTCAGCAGAACCAGTGAGGACCTGAGCCTCAACACCTACCTGGCATGAGTGAGGCAGAATGAGGCAGCGGTAGGCAGGATTAGTTGGCCTTCCACTTCCTCTTCTCCCTCCACTGGTGTCAGTGGGGCCCAGTGGGAGCTGATACTCTGCCCCCGACCCTGCAGCAACAAAGCACTATGAGTTAGCCTATTTCCCTCAGTGTTGGGGGGCAATGAGGCCCAGCAGGGAGCTGAGTTTACTACCCCCACCTGGAAGCAATGAGATGGCAAGTCAGTGTCCCACTTTCACCAAAAAAATGTCATCAGGGTCAAGCAGGAAACTGATCTTTCACCCCAGCCATCTGCAGTGAGGCAGTGTGAGTCAGCAATCCACAGCTGCCAAGTGGTATCAGTGGGGCCAAGTGGGAAACTGAACATACACCCCCACACAACTCTCATGCAACACTTCAATAGGGGATGACCTGATTTTAAAAAAAAGAGATTAAATGGGATTGAGTCTTATAGTATCCCAAATTTCCAGGATAGACTAGAAAGTCACTTGTCATACCAAGCACAAGGAAAATCATAACACAAATGAGAAAATACAATCCACAGATGCCAACACTGAGACAAATAATATCTCAGTTGGAAATATCTGAAAATGATTTTAAAGCAATCATAAAAATGATTGAACAAGCAATTAAAAATTTATCTGAAATAAATGAAAACAAAAAATAGAACATTTCAGCAAAGAAATAGACGTCATCAAAAAGAACCAAATGGAAGTCATAGAAGTGAAAAATACAATAACCGAAATTAAAACTCGCTGATGGGCTCAAAAGTAGAGTGGAGATGCCAGAGGACAGAATCAGTGAAAATGGGGACAGACTAATGGAATTTACCAATCTAAGCAACAGAGGGAAAACAGAGTAAAAAGAGTGAACAGTTTTGGGGTCTGTAGAACAACAGAAAAAGAACTAACATCCGTATCATTGTAGTCCTGAGGCAGAGGAGTTAGAGAGTGGAACTGAAAATTGGGGGGGGGGGGTAAATTGAAAACTTTCCCAATTTGGCCAATTAATTAATTAATTAAACCTACAAATTCAAGAAAGTGAGTGAATCCCAAACAAGATTAATCCAAAAAAAAATTCATGCTAAGACATATTATAACTAAACTTTCATAAACAAAACATAGAAACAACCTTGAAACCAGCCAGAAAGAAATGACACATTACCAATAGGGGAAGAGCAATTCAAAGGACAGTAGACTTCTCATCAGAAACCAAGGAGGCCAGAAGGAAATGGTGCAGCATTTTTTAAATACTGAAAGAAAAGAATTCTCAACTTCAAGTTCTAAATGCAACAAAAATATCTTTCAGGAATGAAGGGAAAATACATTCCCAGACAAAGGAAAACTAAAAAAATGTGTCATTAGCGTATATACTCTCAAAGTATGGCTAAATGAAATTCTTTGAGCAGAAAGGAAATGATAACAAATGAATTGGAACTTCAGAAAGAAAAGAGCACTGGAATGAGGAAAAATAAGGATAAATATAATGAATTACCCATCTCTCGTGAATTTATTAAATCACATTTGATAGTTGAAGCAATAATTATAATGCCCTTGATGAGGTGTACAATATATAATTGTGAACAAACGATTATATTTTAAAGAGAGGAAGATAAAACCTAAATAGAACTTGTCTATACTTTACTCAAAGTGGTAATATGTCAATACCAGTAAACTGTGAATATGTATGTATATTGTAATATCTAGAAGCTACCACTAAGAAAATTATAGTAAGCAATGTGCTTAAAAATTATAGATAAGTCAAGATGTGTTCCTCAAAATAATTTTCAAGTAACTCACTGGAAGGTAAGAAAAGATAAACAGAGGAACAAGAAGGAGAAAACAAACAATAAAGTGGTATCATTAAAAGGATAATAAGGGAATTCTATGAACAACTCTATGCCTGAAAATTTGATAGCATCGATGAAACGGACCAATTCCTTGAAAGATACAAACCACCAAAACTTACGCAAAAAGAAATAGACCATCCAATTTCTACTGGACCTACTTTAAAGTAAAAACTTTTGTTCTGCTATGTAAGCTTACATATATATGTGTAACCTACATATACAGCAAATGACTAGTATCTAGAATAAAGAACTCTCAAAAGTCAGCAATAAAAAAACCCATCCATTAAGAAAATGGACAAAAGACATGTGCAGACATTTCACCAAAGAGGATACAGAAATGGCAAATAGGCATATAAAAAATGTACAACAACTTAAGCCATCATGGAAATGCAAATTAAAATGACAATATCATTACACACCTATCAGAAAAGTTTAAAATAGTGATTATATCAAATCCTGATGAGGATACTGAGAAACTGCATCACTTATATCATATATTGTTGGCAGGCATGTAAAATAGTAAACCACTCTAGAAAACAGTTTGGCAGTTTCTTATAAAACTAAATATGTAACTATCATATGACCCAGCAATAGCACTCTTGGGAAATTTATCCCAGAGAATGAAAGCTATGTTCACACAAAATTTGGTACATGAATGTGCATAGCAGCTGTATTAGTTTGCTCAGGCTGCCATAACAAAATACCAGACTAGGTGGCTTAAACAACAGAAATGTCTTTTCTCACGGTACTAGGGGCCGGAAGTCCAAGATGTCAACTGGGTTAGTTTCTCCTTCTGGGTTAGTTTGTTCTGAGGTCTCTCTCCATGGCTTGCTCATAGCTACCCTCTTGCTGCCTCTTCACATGGTTGTCCCTCATCCCTCTATGTACACGTGTTCCTGGTGTCTCTTCCTTTTCTGATATGGACACCAGGCATAGTGGATTCACTGACTCACCTTTATAAAATTACATTAAAGACCTGATCTCCAAATACAGTTACATTCTGAGGTACTGGGGGTTGGGATTTCAACACATAAAGTTTGGAGGAACACAATCCAGCCCATAATAGCAGTTTTATTTATAAGAATCAAAAAGTGGGAACAATCCAAATGTCCTTTAACAGGTGGATGGTTAAGCCAGCTGTGGTACATTCATAGGATGGAATACTACTCAGCAATAAAAAGGAACAAATTACTGATACACACAGCAACCAGGAATAATTTCCAGGGAATTATGCTGAGCAAAAAAGTCAATATGAAAAGGTTACACACTATATGATTCAGTTTATATGATACTCTTAAAATGACAAAATTATAGAAATAGAGAAGAAATTCATGGTCACTGAGGTCAGGGACAGGGAGTAGCTGTGTGTCTATAAAAGGGCCACACATCTCCACAGGGAGATGAGTGTGACTATAAAAGGGCAACACGAGGGGTCCTTGTGGTGATGTTACTGCTCTCTACCTCAATGGCATCAATGTCAATAGCCTGGCTGTGAAATTGTACTACAACTTCTCAGTATATTACCAATGGGGGACAAGGGTAAAGGATACATGGGATCTCTGTGTATTATTTCTTATGTGTACCTGCAACTGCAATTAACTCCAAATAAAACCAATAAAAATTAATTGTTAGATAAACTGTCATAAAAATAAATATAAAAAGGAGTTATAGTTCTCTATAAAAAGTTATTTGTTGAATGAAGAAATGAATGAATGGTTTAACTTTCCAGTTAACCACTCATAACCACTAACCATATTCTCATAACCACTAACCATATTCTTTAACAAGATGCTACCCTCTGCCTAGACATGTGTCACTCTGAAGAGGATATTGATGCTACAAAGCCACATGAAAGCTACAAGACTGTAACAGAGAGAAAGGATAAGAAAATGAGTGAACAGCTATTACAAATGGTTACAGGAAAATACCTTTGGGACTCGTGTGAAAGCCTGAGGGCAGGAATAGAAGAACAGCTAGCTGGGCGATATGTGCACAGGAATAAGGGAATTAGAGAAGGTTCCTGGGAGTAAGGCACTAAGGCAGCTTTACTCAGCAGGAGTTTGTACGGTTGGACAGAGAGGAGGTTTGATCCTGCACTAAGGGGTGAAGCAAAAATGGAGCTTTCTTCATCAGAGTCAACGGCAGCTGAGAGGGAAAGAGCTACAAGCTTGGCTTGGGATAAAAGTAAGGGGGAGTTCCCTTTTCTCCATACCCTCTCCAGCATTTATCATTTGTGGACTTTTTAACGATGGCCATTCTGACTGGTGTGAGATGATATGTCATTGTAGTTTTGATTTGCATTTCTCTGATAATTAGCAATATTGAGCATTTTTTCATGTGCCTATTGGCCATTTGTATGTCTTCATTGGAGAATTGTTTGTTTACATCTTCTGCCCATTTTTTTGACTGGGTTCATTTTTTTGTTATTAAGTTGTATGAGCTGCTTATATATTCTTGAAATTAAGCCTTTGTCAGTTACATCATTTGCAAATATTTTCTCCCATTCTGTAGGTTGGCTTTTTGTTTTGCTTATGGCTTCCTTTGCTGTGCTAAAGCTTATAAGTTTAATTAGGTCCCCTTTGTTTATTTTTGCTTTTATTTCTATTGCCTGGGTAGACTGCCCTAGGAGAACACTGCTAAGGTTTATGTCAGAGAATGTTTTGCCTATGTTTTCTTCTAGGAGAGTTATCGTGTCTTGTCTTATATTTAAGTCTCTAAGCCATTTTGAGTTTATTTTTGTGTATGGTGTGAGGGAGAATTCTAACTTCATTGATTTACATGCAGCTGTCCAGTTTTCCCAACACCATTTGCTGAAGAGACTGTCTCTTCTCCATTGTATATTCTTGCCTCCTCTGTTGAAGCTTAGCTGACCATAAGTTTGTGGGTTTATTTTGGGGCTCTCTATTCTGTTCCATTGAAATCCATTTGGATTTCATTTATTGGCCTCCACTTGCCCCTCAGAAAATAGAACTGTGCTTCCCAAGCTTTGATTTGAGATGTTCATCTCTGGCTGTTCCTACTTCTGACCTCCCTGGGTGTCTCAGTCCGCTTGGGCTGCTATAACAAAACACCACAGATCAGGTGGCCCGTAAACAACGTAAATTTATTACTGACAGTTCTGAAAGTCTGAGATCAGGAGGCCAAGTGTGCTTGAGTGAGAGCCCTCTTTTCAGGTCACAGACTTTTCACTGTATCCTAATGTAGTAGAAGGGATGAGCTAGTTCTCTAGGGCCTCTTTTATAAGGGCACTAACCCCATTTGTGAGGACTTTGCCCTCCTGACCTAATCATCTCGCAAAGGCCCTACCTCTAAATATCATCACATTGGACTTTAAGAGTTCAACATATGAATCTAGGGGGAGGGAACACAAACATTCAGGCCACAGCTCTAGGTAACCCCCCAACCCTCCACACTGAGTCCAATTCCAGAATCTGAAACCCCTTCAAGGCCCTTGTTTACCTGACCAGAACTCTAGCCAGGCGCACACAGGCGCCCCCTGCAGGGGAGATTCCAATCTCGCTGCTCCATGAAGCTTTGGGGAGTGGGAAGAGATGGACAACATCACACTTGTAACCTCTGAGTCAAGAACAGAACCAGAATCAATGTGAAGTTAGAACAGAGACCATACTAACAAGTGCAGTGGTTAAATTACTAACAACAATTATGGAGCAATGACTATGTGCTAGATACTGTTTTAAGAAATTCATATGTTTAACACATTTAATAACCACAACAACCTGAGATAAGTACTATTACTATACTCATTTTACACTTGAAGAAACTGAGGCACAAAATACTGAGTAATTTGTCCAAAGACTCACAGCTAGGAAGTGCTCACTGGGAGACAAAGGCGATTTGGCACCACAGGCTTTATTCTTAACTATACTATGTGAGGAAACAGTGACAATGAGGCCGTCTGCAGGCCAGGAGGAGACCTCTCACCAGAACCTGACCATGCTGGCACCCTAACCTTGGACTTCCAGCCTCCAGAACCATAAGAAAATAAAATTTCTATTGTTTTAGCTACCCAGTCTATGGTATTTCTTATGGCAACCCAAACTGACTAAGACAGGACTAAATAAGCCTGCCTCATTCCTCTGCCCTCCTAAAACACTGGCTGTAGATAAAATGCTCATAAAGAAAACAGAAAGGGTAGTTCCATGTACTAACCTAGATCCTAGGTGGCTATAGGAGAAGTCATTTAGAAATTAGTTTTAATGGGACATAAACGATTCACAACACAGCAAAGTAATTTCATTCTGATACCAAATTTCAGGGCTGTTTTAAATGGTAACCAAATGCCAAGTTGGCTAAAACCCAGAGCAATACAGTGACCTAAAAGGGAAAAAAGAAAGTCACAAAAAGGGGATACCAGCCTAGATCCCTAAGGAGGAGTGAAAATAAATAATATGAGACATAAAAGGTAACAAGAAAACATTCCCAGATCACACAAGGTAAGAAAGAAGGACCACAGAACATGATGTTCCTCAGATAAATGAGGAGAGAAAGTTGAGAACAGGTGACTGAGCAAAGCTATTTTCCTGGTCTTGCTGAAAATGTCCAGGTGTGATCAGTTACCCCAAATAAAAGCCACAGATGAAGGGAGGTTGGTTTGTCAGACCACAGCAAGGAAAAGACCAGCTGAAAAGAGCATCAAAATGCTGAATGGGCCATTTCAGAAAACTGGCAGATGAGAAGCCTTAGAGATTTCCTTTATGTTTTTTATTTATTTTTTCTGGGGAGGTAATTAGGTTTGTTTATTTATTATCTAATGGAGGCACTGGGTATTGAACCCAGGACTTCACGCATGCTAAGCACGCACTCTACCACTGAGCTCTACCCTCCCCGAGATCTCCTTTAGAAGTGTTCAAGCCTAGAATACACAGTGGAGACCAGCAAGTCTACAAAAGGTCAGTTTACTTTACCTGTGTTTCATTTACTCACTACAGTCTGAAAGGTGAACTCTTCTTTCCTTCATGTTCTTTCATGTCCTTCCCCTAGCACCTGGAACAAAGTGGGATACGTGGTAGAAGCTTACTAAATACTTGCTGATGTCAACAGTTAGAAGAGCTTCATATTCTAGGTAGCAACCAACATGCTTCTGTGCAGAGCAACCTACAACAAATTATAACAATCCCACTATGAATTGCCATCTGGAAAAAATATGGGGAAACTGATATTGATATTGACATGAGGTGATACTGGAGGTGGGTTCTGGACGATGAAAAGGAAGCAGCTACGTCTGGTAGAAGAGCATTCCAAGGAGAGAGATGCACAATGAGTTGGAAAAATAGTTCTTATTCTCAGGGAACATGTTGTTGCCAGAGAATAGGTTCTTGTCTCACACAGGAAAGAATTCAAGAGCAAGGCATAATAAAGCAAAAGTAAGTTTATTCAGGGAGATACACACTCCATAGACAGAGTGAGGTCCAACTCAGAAGGCAAGAGAGGCAGCCTAGGAGATACACATTTCATAGACAGAATGAGGTTGTCTCAGAAGGGAGAGTGGCCCGGAGGTGTGGGGGTGTTTAGTTTTTATGGGCTGGGTAATTTCATATGCTAACTAGTGGGAGAATTAGTCCAGATACGTTGGAGAAGGGGCAGGGATTTCTAGGAACTGGGCCCCGCCCAATTTTGAGCCTTTGCTGGTCAGCCTGGGAACTGTCATGGCGCCTGTGGGTGTGTCATTTAGCATGCTAATGTGTTACAATGAGCCTATGATTAGGTTCAAGGTCTATTGGAAGTTGGATTTTCTGCCATCTTGGTTCTAATCAGTTTATGTCTTATCCTCAATTGCTGTGTCATTCTTAACGGTTGTGCCCTGCCTCCTCCCCTCCTGTATCAATATTAGCAGACCTCTATCTACTCTTCACCTTGCTCCACTCTAGCCATACGACACTTTTCACTTTTATTGTATGCCTTCGAAAGTGCCATTTCCCCTGCCTGGAAACACTTCTCCCACTCCCTTTGGTTATCCTCTCCTAGCGTTCAGGATTTAGGGTAAAGATGCCTTCCTGAGGAAAGCCTTCCTCAATATCCCTCGAATGAGATTATGATTCCATGCTAGAATTCCCATAGCACCCTGCACTTTGCTTTTATAACTCTCATCCTACATATGATTCACTTAATGCGTACATTCCTTGCTTTGCTGTAAGTCACATGAGGGTAGAGGCCATGTACTAACTATTGCTGTCATTATCATCATCACCATCATCACATTATCATCTGCCTTTTGAAGACAAACATTCAGCTGCTGGAATCAGGAATCTGAGCTTAATTGTCTTTATGGTCCTGTGATTTAACTTAATACACAGATAGAACATTTTTCACAGCTGCTTTAAAGTTTAAATATGTCTTTTCCATTTAGTAAACTGCATTCATTCCCATCAATGTCTACTCTATTCATCATTCCGCAAATTAAATTCCCTGAAGTGACTTCCTGCCATAATCAAGGCTTTCCAAACTTAGAGTGCACCAGAATTACCTGGATTTTTGGTCGAAAACACATCATACTCCCTTGTCATAGTTTTTGAACATCTTGCACTGCCCATTGCTATCCAATTTTAGAGTAGCAAATGAGTAAAATATAATTGGAGATTCCTAGATTAAAAAGAGGTCATTTTTAAAACAACTTTTAATTGAAGTATAGTTAGTTTACAACGTTGTGTTAATTTCTGGTGTACAGCATAGTGATTCAGTTATACATATACATATATGTATTCTTTTTCATATTCTTTTCCATTATGGTGAATTACAGGATGTCAATATACTTCCCTGTGCTATACACTAAGACCTTGCTGTTTATCTATTTTATATATAGTAGTTAGTAACTGCCAATCTCAAACTCCACCCCCGCTTCCCATCCTGGTAGCCACAAGTTTGTTTTTCATGTCTGTGAGTCTGCTTCTGTTTTGTTAATAAGTTCACTTATGTCTTTATTTTAGATTCCTCGTATAAGTGATATCAAATGGTATTTTTCTTTCTCTTTCTGGCTTACTTCACTTAGAATGATGATCTCCAGGTCCATCCATGTTGCTGGCATTATTTTATTATTTTTTATGGCTGAGTAGTATTCCATTGTATAAATATACCACAGCTTCTTTATCCAGTCCTCTGTCAATGGACATTTAGGTTATTTCCATGTCTTGGCTATTGTAAATAGTGCTGCTGTGAACATTGGGGTGTATGTGACTTTTCAAATTAGAGTTTCCTCTGGATATATGCCCAGGAATGGGATTGCTGGATCATACAGTAAGTCTACTTTTAGTTTTTAAGGAATCTTCATACTGTTTGTCATAAATGGCTGCACCAAACTACATTCACAGCAACAGTCTAGGAGGGCTCCCATTTCTCCACACTCTCAAGGAGAGGCAGTTTTGAGCTCTGATAACTTTTAGCCATCAATACAGAAAGAAAATCTTGTCATGTAGGATGTGAATGTTTCTTACGTAAACCTAGCAAAGAACACAGAGTAGAAGGAATTGAAAATTCTTTCAAAGCCACTTTGGATTTCCCAAGCTTTCTTGTGCAAGATAAAATTTTAATATAGCAAAATTGGCTTGAAGTTCTGCAGAAAGTACTGGGTGCAGTTCAACTTTGAGCATGTTCTCTAATTTAAAAAGTCAATAATTGGAAGATGAAAAATAATGAGCTCTATTACAGTGCTAATAGCTTAATGAGGGATTTGGGGTTTGTTTATGCACTCGTATTGTTTTTCTAGACTGGCCTCCTGTCAGAAATCTTTTTAAAGCAATAGTATAGAGTGGATTGGAAAGTGAGAGGCGATTCAGAACTAGATGAAAATCCTACATTTAGCATGGATTTTTTTCACATTACATTTAGTGTCTGACCCTAGAGCCTAAATGTCCATGGGATTTGCACTTATAGCTGATAGGGCCTGCTTTACTGTGCTGGCACAGAGAGGGGGATTTTCTGAGTACCTGATGGTTCCAATCCTGAAAGCCAAGGTTACACCAAATAGAGTCTAAAGGAAGCCACGCAGATGTGCAAGAATGATATGAAAATGCCTGCTTCTTATTAAGAAGATGAGTAATTTCCATCCCACCATACTCTTTGCTCCTAGTGATGCTTTTTTTTTGGGGGGGGTACATACAACTGCTCTTACTGAAGTTAAGATGGCTAGGCATTTTGAGAAATGTCCATGGTCACTTACCACCAACTAAAGGGAGAAAAAACTTTGAAGAAAACATGCAGGAAGTGCCCAGCATTTAGCTGAAACATCCATGCTTTGAGGTTGAAGGGGAAAAGCTTTTCCAATATTATTGTCTAAATGAGGCACTTTTGCAATGCATTCTGAAGCAAGGAAGACTAAAGGGCTCTCTTTTTCAATAAACTCACACACAAACACACACACACACGTACTTATCAGGTCTTCAGCAAAAGGGTAAAATGGATTAGATTGTCTTTGGCTCTCAGCTAGCCTTTCTGTACTCACAACTCTCTTCCTATTTGGTGCCCTCCAGCACCCACTGTTTGCCTCCCCCATTTCCCTCAGGGGGAAGTGGCGAGTCCTCTCTAGCAAGCACCCTAGGTACTGAACTGTTCCCTCCCTGACTCCCAAACCACATCGCATGTTGCATCCTCCATTCCATCTCCGTTCCACTTTATCAGAACCCTACTCCCTGTTTAAGCTAAGCCGACTCTCTCTCTTCCTCAAACCAGCTGCCGTGTTGTGAGCAGCGCTGTGGAAAGGCCCACTTGGTGGGGAACTGAAGGCTCCTGCTAACAGCCACATTAGTGAGCTTGGAAGTGTGTTCTTCAGCTGCAGTCAGGCTTTCGGATAACTGCGGTCCTGGATGACAGTTTCACTGAAAACTTTTGAGGTCTCCAGAGCCAGAACAACCCAACTAAACCCTTCTTGAACTTGTGACCCTCAGATATTTTCAGAAAATACACATTTGTTGTTCTAAGCTACTAAATTTGGGGTAAAGTTGTTGTACACCTGTAGATAACTAATACAGCGTCCAAAATATCACCTACCTTAGAATGTCTCCTGACAGTGCCTACAATTTTCAAAGTAGGTACTTAAGTCTCAAAGATATTGTCCACTCACCAATTTTTTAGAATGTTTGTTTATCTGGAGGGAGGGTTGAGTGGTTCATTAAGTCATATTGGCCCCTGATACCTCACAGAAAATAAATTATCCAAAATATTTGGCACCTACAAAACCTTACAAATAAGACTTAAGGGAATTCTTTTTGATCTTATTTGTTTTGCCTTACTTCAAGCCTTTCTTTCTTTCTTTCTTTCTTTCTTTCTTTCTTTCTTTCTTTCTTTCTTTCTTTCTTTCTTTCTTTCTTTCTTTCTTTCTTTCTTTCTTTCTTTCTTTCTTTCTTTCTTTCTTTTTTAGTTTCTGATTATAAAAGGTTTGTTTGCTGTAGAAAATTTGGAAAATATACCAATCCAGAAGTGACCACTGTTAATGAGGGTCAGTGGAACCAAACTGCAGATGAGATCAAATGTGAGAATAAGAACTAAAAACCAAATTTCCTGAATTAATAGTTTGGTCGAGGATAGTGCTTTTCAACCTATCAGATTCAGCATCCCTTTTTTCTAGTAAATATTTGTCATACTCACTTTATAGATAATATAACTATGAAATGAAATTCATAGATAATATAACTATGGTATGCACATAATTTGAAAAATAACATGCTGCCCTAACTGTAATATAAAGAAAGAGACAATAATTAATAATAAAATAACATGTATCTTATATGTAAATGCTTTGATATGGCTATACTAGGAAACACAATGAAGGGGTCAGATGTTTACTCTGAATATGACAACTATATATGCAAATTAATTTGGGAGTGTCATATTGGTGTTTCAAACACTACAAGCACTATGCAAACCAGAAGACAATGGAGTGACACCTTTAAAGTAGTGAAAGAAAGAAGATATCAACCAGGAAGTCTATACCCAGCAAAACATCCTTCAAAAATGAAAGAGAAATAAAGACATCTTCAGACAAGAGCTGAGAGACTTCACTGCAAGCAGACTTGCAGTACAATAAATGTTAAAGGGAGCTTTTCAGGCAAAAGGAGTACAATACCAGACAGATTCTTGGATGTGTGGGAAAAAAAGTGATACATACCAGAAATGGTGGGAAAAAAAGGTAAATGCCATGAGAAGCACTGCCATTAGTAACACAATTTTCCAAAATGGTGAATACAACTTGCTAAGGCTGTGTGGCCTTGATCAAGCTATTTAACTTCTCTGTGTCTGTTTCTTCATCCATGAAATGGGAATAACAATAGTATGTACTTTTTAAGATGTTGCGAGGATTAAATAAGTTAAGGTATACATAACATGCTTACAATAGTGCCTGGCACACAGTAAGCTAGATAAATGATAGCTATTATTATTGCTAAAGTTGTAAAAAAAAAAAGTACAATCTTTGTTCAATAAACAATTTCATTCCTAAAAAACTTCGCATATCTTAAAATTGTGCAAAATATACTTTGTGATTATAGGTAAAAGATATTTAGGCTCTAGGTTTGGATAATTTAAAATATATTTCACACCTACCTGAACACTTTGACTGACATTCAGAAGTCTTGTAGGACATGAATAGAACAATTCTTCATTGTGTGAAAAAGTAACACATTCTCACTGCAGATCATCTAATATCCCTAACTCTTCCTCTTACGCAGTAGCACCTTCCAGAATGAGACAACCAAGAACACCCGGAGAAAATTCCAAAACAACCCCTTCTAGCAGTATAATCCTATTGAAGATCCTAATCCAGGAGCTGGTCTAGGTACCATGTCCCATTACCTAAAGGCAATGGGACAGACAGCTGGTTTCCCAGAAGAAGAATTTTCCTACATCCCCAATGTAGTAATATATCAACCTAGGTTCAAACACTGATTAGTTATATGACCTTAGGCTAATCTCTTAATCTCTCTGTACCTCAGTTTCTCATTTGTAAAATGTGATTATAATAGTTCCTACCTTACAGAGTTGTGAGGATTTAATGAAATAATGTATGTACAGCACTTAGCAAAGTATCTGGCTCAAAATAGATAATAGTAGTGGTAGTTGTTGTTGTTAACATCCCTTTATGCTATTAGAGGAAGAATTCAGAAGAATCATTCATTGTGGCAGGACTTTTCGTGTCCACCAACTACTCCATGTACTCCCTTATATTTCCTAGCCCCCTTTGAGTTAGGGTAGGGCCTTGTGACTGGTTCTGGCCAATGAACTATGAGCAGAAGTGACATGTCATTCACTTAGAGGCTGAAGTAGGTAAGAGCTGGTGTGCTGTCTCCTTGTCTTTCTTCTCCACATCAGCCTTGCATAAGAGAGAAATAAGCTTCTGATCAGTGCATCCCTATTTAACAGATAAAGAGGTTGAAGTACAAAGAATGTAAGATCAAACTGGCTTTCATGTGCAGTGATATTCAGTCTCATGTGTACTGTATCAAAGGTCCTTGACATAAACAAGCATTATATACCACTTCACCACTGCATGCAATTTCCCTCATGAAACTGTATCTGATAAGTAGAAAAAAATAGAACCCTGTTGAGGCAAAGGTGCAAGGTGGTGGGCTAGTCACTCACTAGCTAGGTGACTCTCTCCCATACTCTACCCTTGACTAGGAAATTCAGTTTCATGTCTTAGCAAAGGGACAAACTTTTCCATCATGGACCTGAAGTGTTATTCTTAAAGAGTCAAGACAACAAATGATAAAATCACATATGCTAAGGATCGCCTATGTCCAAATCACAGAACGTTAGAGGTGAAAGTGGATATTAGAGGTCATGTCATCTAATGCCTACACTTTACACATGAGGAAACTGAGGCCAAAGAAAGGAAAAAGGATCGCTCCAAGATGATCAAGCTAGATAACGACAGTCCTGGAATAATTAACAAGGCCTCCTACCTCCTGAATCAGTAATCGTTCCACTCATGTCCACTATCTCTGACATATGACAATCTAAATATATGTGGTTTTGTTTCCCCTTTCCATGGCACGTTATATAAGAGCTGAAACAGCATCTAAGGAGCTGAGAAAAAAGGTTTAGATGTCATTGAAATATGAGAAAAGCTAGTTAAGAGTATGTAAATCTATATAGGAAAAGAGCATTAACACACCAAATCCCTATCCAAAACCCCCTAGAATCATTCATCTCCACAAAACATCTGTGCTGTCCATGAGAAATTAAATGCATGTGGAGTCCTTTTTCCCCAGGAAGGTATGGCATAGAAGTGTCTACCCTTGTTCCCCATAACTTCCAAAGTGACTGGCTGGCAATAAAGATATAGCCTAGGGCTAGGGTCAGGAGTACAGCCTGTTAATGTACTGTGGGGACACTGGCTGACTGTAAAAGGAACAGTCTCAACTTATGTCTTGCCTGCCTAAGCCTTAGGTCTGACCAAGTGACTGACCCAGCCTGACCATTTGGTTCTAGAAGCAGCAGGAACCAGAGGCTTTCTTTCACCCTTGAGCAGCTCATACCTCCAGCTAAATATCCGTTCGCCACACCAGCCTCTCCATCTTTAGTCTCAGGACAATGCAAGAGAAGAAACCATTGAAATGGAATTTGCCTTGGTCTCAACCTCCCTTTCTGTGGAAAAGCTCCTCACTTGCTCTCTCCAGTCCTACTGCCAGATTGTAAACTAGTAAATCTCAGCACAAGCCGCTGAAGGCCATGTAGGCCCAGCTGCCCATTGGAGGCCTTGGGAGAAACATCTGTCATGTGTTACACACCAGGGGCTTGAATTACAGCACGCGGTGCTAAGGAGGATCCATTTATTAAAAGGACTTTTTTTCAAAAAGTATCTTCTGTTAACTCTGAGATCATCTACACCTGGAAGTGGAATCTCTTCTTTCCTTGGTGGGAGGTGGGCGGTAGGCAGACAGCGCTTAGTGAACGCATCTGCCAGAATGCCACCATTATACAGAACGCTGACGAGGCAAATCGTGGTGCGTACCCAAGTGGGTTTTGTCAGGTTCTTCCAGTTGTCAGTGGCTTAGTGAAATCACTAGGGAATTCCCTCAAGACCCCAGAACGCGCATCATCTGGGCCTGCTGATCGGTACATATTTCAAGTTTGTTCACTTGCCTGAATTTTTTTTATCAGCTGCTATTGCTCAGATTTTTCTTACTGCCTAAATGTCTCCACTCTTTGTTTCTTTTCCTAAAGAATACATACACAATAGACATATACTATGTATTTATCTACATGTCTGCACACATTTATATATTCATACATATACATATATACATATGTTGTTAAGGGTTGTAGTTGTGTGTGTATATTGGATGCATAGCCACTTGGAGGAGAGTTGCTGTTGAAAGATCTGATCTTCCTCAAGCACAAATACCCTAAACAAGACCTCCATAATTAATTCATTCCACATTGCTATGCCCATATTTTTCTGTCCAAATCAACTCCCTATTTACTGTCCCAGAGGCCTCAAGGTTTAGAGAGAATGCAGTTTGGGGGCAGAAAATGCTTTAGGGCAGTGCTCAAGCTTCTGCATCAAAATCCCCTGGAGGGTTTGTTAAAACAGACCTCTGAGCACACTCCAGTTTGATTCAGTAGGTCTGGTGGGGAGGAGGGTGCTAAGAGTTTGCATTTCTGACAAATTTCCAGGTGACACTGTTGCTGTTGGCCCAGGGAACACACTTTGAAAACCAGTGCTGTTGGAGCTATGGTGAAGAGGCTTGGATGCTTGTGATGCAAGCCTGCCTGACTCTGACTCTGATCCATAGATCAGAGGTCCCCGGGCACAGATCAAGTGAGAAAAATAAGACTTCTGTTTCCATGTGCCAATCTGAGAGAAAGGACTGTACAGTTTTATACCACCTCTCTCCTACAGCTAGGCAAGTTTGCGCAGAATGGGGGTAGCGGGCACTCGTGAGGACATGAAGGGGAGAAATAAGGACTAACATGTAGTGAGCTCATCTGTGTTTGCTGCACACTGATATTTACACTAAGACAGATGAATGAGAAAAATGATGACTTTACCAGTTCACAACTGCCCTAGGCACGCTTAATGCTGTAAGGCTCAAATTTTAGTGTGAAAATTTAGATTACAAGAGTCCTCAAGCGACCTCTTTTTGTTTTTATCAAAGGATAGTTGATTTGCAGTGCTGTGTTAGTTTCTGGTGCACAGCATTGTGATTCAATTATACATATAGATTCTTTTTCATTATAGGTTACTACAAGATACTGAATATAGTTTCCTGTGCTATCCAATAACACCTTGTTGTTTACCTATTTTATATACAGTAGTTAGTATCTGCAAATTTCGAACTCACAGTTTATCCCTCCCAACCCCTTTTCCCCTTTGGTAACCATAAGTTTGTTTTCTACGTCCTCATCAGACTTTCTTGGTGTGAAACTTAGGTCACTGGCCCAGGAACTCACATTTTAACAAGCGATTCTGCTGCAGGTGGCCGAACACATAGGAAAGAGATGAGAATAATGCTTATAAGAAAATCTAGAGGCAAGTGTTGCAGGCAACGTACTCAGGGGTAGCAAACTAATGGAGTGATCAGAGTGAAATTTTTTTCTGCAAATGACACTAAGGATTTTTGGAAATGTAAACAGGGATTTGTTTGGTAAAGAAGCTATCTCCAGCACTGAAGGAGAAACTGAAAAATGAGTGAATTAGGCAATGCTTTTGTAGAAAGATTTATACATTTTCTTCAAAGCCCTGGTCTTAACTAATGATGTCCTCAATAGTGCCTCTATGAACCCACCTTGCCCCTTTAGAAAAATGAATAAATAGAAACTTGGAGCCCACTTTGCCCCTGGTCACACAACAAGATAAGTCACTGGGCTAAGATTAGAACTTGGGCCTCAGGACTGTCCGAGATGCCACAGCTGTGCCAGGCTGGAGTCATAGGAAGAGGTAACTGGAAAACACTTTGTGGTCTACTAGGTTGGTGTCATTTTGGGTGCTACACCATGTTTTTGTGTTGGGAGCTCATAAAACGTGGTGCTAGTTAACAGGAACTAGAATAAACAAGCAGACTTCCTCTTCCACTTAGGTGTGTTTTGCCTTCTGGGCTATTCTCTAAGACTGCAGTCCCAAGAGGGATTTGGGGAGGGAGAAGGGTCGAGACACCACCCGGGCCCATTACTCTCACTACTCTTTGCTTTATCATTATTTTAGGAACACAACAAGACTCTGCTCCACTACAAGCTTTTTTAAAAAAAAGTTATTTGGGGGAAATTAGCATAATCTGGTGTTCTTTTGCCATCTGCAAACTGCATTTACCTGAAGCAGCTTTCCCTAATTATTATATACCTTCATGTATCCACGATGGCTCCATCTGTCTATACAGGGAAGAGTTTTGGCTAAATGAAAAAATCACTGAAGAAAGGCCAATCAGGGCCATATTTAAAGAGCCAGGACACAGTCACTATTCTGTTGGTTGGAACATGTAGCATCCACTAAATGTAAAAACCATGATCCAGAGAGCTGGTCTCAAAGACCAGCCAGCCTCAGGAATTAAAGGACACAAAGGCACTGACCAGAAAAATAGACTTGTATAGGTATCAAATGTTGGCTGGAGCCTCTAAATCTAACTGAATCCTTCCTATCCTACAGATCAGGTCAAAAGGCATATATTTCACCCCAACTTGCCCTCCTGATCCTTAAATCTCATTAGATGTGAAAAAGAACCCCAATTCTTCAATTTCTTACCTAATTATCGGGAGAAGATAGACATCTTGGGATGGGGTTTTGTTGATTGGCTCTTTGAGTCATCTACTAACATTCCAACTTGTCAGAATACTTGTTGTTCTGTAGCATTTGGGAGAGGGGGAAGCTATAAATAAACAGAGCTGTGAGAGCACAGCCCACTGTCAGCATGGCTTGCAAGCCATCCTATTAGAAAAATGCTCTCTGGATTTTGCCTTATTACCTTCCCTGTTCAGTAGCTGGCCTCTGCCCAAGGTTAGGCTGGAATATTTTAGGTACTTGACATTTCACCTTCCATTTCTTCCAGCTCTTATTTTTTTCCCTCTACTGCAGGGAACAGGAGAGATGCGCCTCACTTCCCAGAATACAGAGATAATTTTAACGAAAATAAGGGTGTTAGATACAAGAAAAAAATGCCGACATGATTTTTTGCCTATTGTAAAAGAATGCTCAGTATCAAAGACAGAAGCAAAACAGTACCTAAGTAACAAACTTTCAGCAGAGCCTGATCTCTTAAAGCCAATTATTCCTTCCTTTTCAAGACACACAAGTCATGCAATAGAGCAAGTCAATATGCGTTTCTCCTTTCCTGACATACCGCAAACCTCTCCCTGGGCAAACAGTTCTTTGCAAATCAACATCAAACATTCCCTTCACTTGTGTCCCACCCCCATGCATAGCCATGTGCAACTATCCTCCTTGGCTTTCATGTGGTCTACAGCATCCAGTTTGCTTTGATTTTGAGCAAAAATCACAGTGGTCTTCTCTAAGTGTGGTACCAGGATGCACAGAAGGTGTTCTGGGAGAAGCGTATACTGTGTTCTCAATTGATTTCTCGGGGAAAGCCACTCTGCCTTGCCTCGTCTTCCTTTCTTTTCTGCTCCCAGTTTGCCCTTTCTACCCTCACAGCTGGTGAAGTTAGTTTTTGAAAAGAGGAAAAAAAAAAAAGAAAACCCCTTTTTCTGCTTCAGCGCTACTACCTCAAGTCTTATACGCAAAATAGGACTTGCACAACTCCTCATACACTTATTCTAAAACCAATGAATTTGAGCTGATACATCAATATCAGATCTTGAGATGGCAACCCAGGGGCAGTATCGAGCTCAATTGTGTTCAATGGGTGTACTGTTGCTGAAAATGATACAAATAAATAGTGGCCATGGATCAATCACTTAACTATTGCAAAACACTTTACATGTTCCATGTCATTTCATCTTCATTCATTACTATTATTATCTACATTCTACAGTTTCACAAACTAAGGCACAGAGAAGTTGTTGAATTTATAGTAGTGGAACTGAGACTTAAAACCAGATATGTATGACTCCAAAGCCTGTGCTTTTGATCACTGCATTTTACTGCCACATAGACTCAGATCAACTCTGCCAAGAGGTATTTTCCATTTAAAAGAGGAAACAGTTTGAACATTATTGTTGTGCTTTTCTCTTTTGCCTTTTTGAGTACTTAACTCACACCCTATTCTGCCTGAGGTAATCATTTGAGGAGAGGGTGGGAGTGGGTGGCAGAGACATTAGCATTTACAACAGAAGAAGAAGAAATGAAGAGAAAGACAGGACAGTATTCATCTCTGACATACAAAATAGGATCGTGCAGTAGAGCAATAGCCTTCAAGCCAGGCTTTTGTCTTATGACAATAACAATAGTGTAATTAATAAGATTTTTACTACTGCCTAAATGTCTCTACTCCTTTCCATGTCTTGCTAGGAATTACACACACACATTCTATGTAATTCTATGTAAAAAAAAATACACATGTGTCCAAATTCCTTTATCTCTTCCTTTAGCAAATCAAGGGTTAAGTTTTAAGGATCCAGATCATAGAGTGCCTCAGAAAAATAATCCATTTTCCTGTGACAGCTGGGCCAACTCCATGATAGAAGCTAGGATACAATCTAGTCAGGGGGAAAAAAGCTTCCCAGTCCTGAAAAATTGTGAGAGGAAGAAGGGAGAGAGAAGAGCAGAAGAGACAGATGAGTGTACCAGGAGAGTCACAGTGATGTAAGTGAGAGAACACTGCTCCCCAACGGGAACATGGGAGGAGGTTACCTCATAGACACAACATGAGCTCAGATATACGGATTACATGTCTACCGTGCTTCCCACCCTAATGCAGCCAAATCACTAGGAATGTCAGTTTCAACTCAACCAAAGCAGAATCAATATGGTCCTATAAACTTAGAAACCTGTTCTCCAGCTTTTCCCTAAGTTGTTATAGCAGAGTATTTAAGCCTGAATGTCAAACCAATATCTTCTAAGGAGTATGCTGTATTATTTATTTGCTGTATGATAAATTGAAGAACTTGCCATCTGCTTTACTTGGAGCCCTTTTCCAAAGGAGGAGGTAGGATAGTGTCATTGTTAAGAGTACATACAGGCTCTGGAATCAGATTGGCCTCTGATCAAATCCAGCTCTGCCACTTCCCACCTGTGTGACCTTGAAAATATTACTTAACCTCCCTGGGCCTTAATTTGCTCATATGTTAAAATGGAGGGGTGGTTTTGAGGATTAAATGGGATGCTACCTGTTAAGTACTCAGCACAGGCCCCAGGGTATGGTGTTAAAAAGAAGCAACAGGCCCAAAATAGAGTCACCTGTGCTAAGCCCCCATATCAGCAAAACCGAAACTTAATACCTAATTGTCGTTACAACCTCCGTCAGGAATGCAATCTTTACTGATCAGTGTAGAATTTTCTGGTCAGCACCAATGAGGTAATCTGCCACATAGCCCACTTCCATACCCTATGGGTAGGTTACCTAAGCCTGAAACGATCCACTCTTTCCCCCTTTCTCCCTATAAAAGCCTTCCATTATGTACAGCCCCACCGAGCTCCTTTCTACTTGCTAGATGGGATGCTGTTCAATTCATGAATCATTGAATAAAGCCAATTAAATCTTTAAAATTTACTTGGTTGAATTTTTGTTATTTAACAGATTTGGTGGCAGTGACAGGACCTGAAGTAAACTTCTGATGACATTTGGGGAACAATGAAAAACACAGGTGTGGTGCCCGAGAGAACCCCTTTTTGAATTCACTGTCTTTCTCACCATTTCTGAGAGCCGTAGGTAAGTTCCTCTCAGTTCTGAGCTCCACTGTCTTTGCACTGAGCTCCCGATCTAGCTGGTTTTCCATGACGGGGTGGATCAGCTTGAGCTGGCAGATGGCTTTGTCCAGAGCCCAGTTGAGCTGGCAAATGGTTCTGCCCAGAGCCCAATTGAGCTGGCAGACAGTTCTGCCCAGAGCCAAGTCTCTAGTCTTTCAGACTGCAATTCCCAGGAATATGAGTGGAAACCCCCCAGCTCTTGATTCTGCCTGAAGATCCACATGGGAACTGTTAGTGGCAGTGCACAGTTCCCCATCTATGTGGAGCTCCCAGTCCATAGTTTCCATTTGCTGAGGTCTGCTGTCTCAATCCTTTCTCTAGTCCAACATTCCACAGGAAGTATTGGTGGTGTACACAGGGCCTTATCTTGCCAGGACCCAGTAACATCCCTTGGTTACTGCCAATATATTGAGGGGCACATGTTTGTCTTGTTCTGTGTAGATAAAGGCTAGCCAAAAGAGATGGGATTTTTTATTTCTAAAGAGTCGAGTATGCCATCTTCCGGCACACCTGCTTATTTTACATCTAAGAATTATATTCCCGGAAGCTGTAAATATCTACCCCAAAATGGCAAAGGCTTACTTTAAAAAATCCCTAAAATTACAATAGCCATTATGGGGAATATTCCAATTAGACAAGATCATTCATTTAAGAAGTATACTTGAAAGTAAGGATTCTATATTAAACAGAATGGGACACCTATGCAGAAGCTTCCAAAAGGCTTCAGGATTCTAAAATGGATCCACTGAAAGACTCATTACCAAAGGAGGCTAATGAAAAATTAAAAACACAAGACTTACCTAAAATAAAAGACGATAAGACTGCTATGGCTTCTACCCTCCTTCTACCCTCTAGCTTTCTTTACCTGTGTGCTCCTGTTTCACTAATTTTCTGTCTGAACTACTTTCCTCTCTAAAGAGTCTATTAAAGTTATCTTTTAAAATAAAACCACCTAAGGTTGCAGACAAGCCTCCTCAGGTATCTTTCACTCCTTGGTCAAAGACCGAACTAAGGGCCATAGTTAAAGAATTTCTTAACCTAGTGAGGATCCCCAAAAGGTTTTTTGAAGACGTTAGAGTCATTATCAGGGCCTATAACCTTGAGCTGCCAGACCTTTATCAGCTTGTGCCCATGTTGGTAGAACCTGGTGAAGCCCCAAAATGGATGCAGGAAGCAAAATGTCAAACCCCCAAGGATGATACTTGAGATCTTCAACCAAAGAAAGTGCACAAAATAGCAACTGACCCTTTATAAGCCATCCCTAGAGTCTTCCCTGCTCATACTAATTGAGCTATCATTCAAACATGCAAACAAAAGAAAGATGAATATATGGCAGATGTTAAAACCCATTTGGAAACCCTATTCCTATGACATTCTGGGTCCCACACATTAAACAGGGTCACCCAACCTGCTCTGGCTGCCCTATTTGTAAACAAATTATCTCCCAAGATGAGTGGACTGATAAAAAGTCAGAAAATAGGATGGGAGGTCACTATTCTGACTGAATATGTGACCATAGCTGAGCACTTTGAAAGGACCTTATGAGACAGAGGGTAATTATCAATTAGATCTGTCAAACCTATAACCTGCCTTCACTGATAAAGCTTGCTTTAATTGCTACTACAAAAAAAACTTGCATGTCCTCCAAGCATCACATGGCCTAAAAAGTGAGATGTTTGCCCAAATTGTTTTTTCAGGAACTTAGAGTCAGCTATCAAACCGGTTAAGACTGATTGGGACCACCAACTCTCCAACTGGGCGTGCTTGAATGTCCACTTGGTGACCATTTGACTTCAGAGGGCCAAAAATTTCCATCCTCAAAACATTTTAATGCCACCATTTTCTAAACGTGCATTGCATGAAGAAGCCTGTGGCTTAATTGCTGCTGTGCAGGATGACAATTATCTCACCTTTTTCTTACCTTCAATCAGTCTTCCCCATGCTTTATCTGATAAATATCGCGAGTCCCTCAACTTTGGGGAGGCAGATTTGCGATTCATTCGCCCATCTCCTCACTTGGCTACTTCATGAATAAACCCTTTCTCTACTGCAAACCTGAATGTCTCAGTATTTGGCTTGCTGCACATCAAGCAAATCAACCTGGTTTGGTAATACTTGGAACAAGATGGTAAACAAAAATCTGTCAAGCTATTGGTCTTACAGCCACAACAGATCCTAGGCCAGGAACCTAAAATAACACCTGCCCCCCCCCCCACATTGCACCCTTCTAGGAGTCTGCCATTAAAACAATGGCCCAAAGTTCAATGTTTCATTTGTAATCAACTGGGACACTGGAAAAATATTGTCCTTAAAGATCCTGTGCAAATTCTTCAGCTCAAGTGCCTCCATGCCTACCCCCAAGGGAGGGCCCCGCTATGTAGGCCCTACTCAGAGTTGACTGGACTTGAAAGGATTCTCTGGTAAGCTGATACCAGTAATTTCCTTAAACAGCCAAGGGGGAACTAAAATTAAAATTTATTTTAAAAAATAACCTTACCAAATTCTGACAAATATCAGAGCTACATTCTCCACTTTAAACCTCACTCAGAATATATAAATGGGATCCTGAGAAAGCTGGAAAAAGCCAGCAAAGGGGTAAAAATTCTTACCAGAGTCAGTTCTCCCAGATCTCTGGCTATAGTACTTGGTAGAGACAGGAAAATAAAATATCTTTTGCATCCTCTTTGGGGATGCCACTTGCGTCCAAGGGGCTGCTCAATACTGCCAGAAATATTTATGATTTGTCCTGACTAAAAAATTGGCAAGATATTTTAAATGATTATATTTGGTAGCTCCAAGCCAAAAAAGCATTTGATAAAATTCAACAACCATTCATGATAAAAAACTCTTACCAAAGTGGGTATAGAGGGAACATATCTCAACATAATAAAAGCTATTTATAACAAACTTACAGCCAGCATAGCACTCAATGGTGAAAAACGGAAAGCCTTCCCACTAAAATCTGGAACAAGACAAGGATGCCCACTCTCACCACTTCTATTCAACATAGTATTGGAAGTCCTAGCCACAGCAATCAAAAAAGAAAAAGAAATAAAAGGTACCCAAACTGGAAACAAAGAGGTAAAATTGTCTTTATATGCAGATGACATGATACTATATATAGAAAACCCTAAAGACGCCACACAAAAACTACTAGAACTGATAAACAAATTCAGCAAGGTAACAGGATACAAGATTAACATGCAGAAATCTGTTGCATTTCTTTACACTAACAATGAAATATCTGAAAGGAAAAGTAAAAAAAAAAATCTCTTTTAAAACCACACCAAAAACAAATAAAATACCTAGGAATAAACCTGACCAAGGAGGTGAAAGACTTATATGCTAAGAACTATAAAACACTGATAAAGGAAATTAAAGATAGTTTTAAAAAATGGAAAGATATCCCATGGTCTTGGATTGGAAGAATTAATATTGTTGAAATGACCATACCACCCAAAGCAATCTACAGATTTAATGGGATCCCTATCAAATTACCCAGGACATTTTTCACAGAACTAGAACAAATAATCCTAAAATTTATATGGAATCACAAAAGACCCAGAATTTCCAAAGCAATACTGAAGAAAAAGAACTAAGCTGGAGGCATAACCCTCTCAGACTTCAGAAAATACTACAGAGCTACAGTAATCAAAACAGCATGGTATTCGCATGAAAACGGACATATGGCTCGAGGGAACAGAATAGAGAGCTCAGAAATAAACCCACACACACCTAAAGTCAATCTTTGACAAAGGAGGCAAGAATATACAATGGAGAAAACATAGTCTCTTTGACAAGTGATATTGGGAAAGCTGGACAGCCACATGTAAATCAATGAAGTTAGAACACTCCCTCACACCATATGAAAAAATAAATTCAAAATGGCTTAAAGACTTAAAGACATGACACTATAAAACTCCAAGAAGAGAACATAGGCAAAACATTCTCTGACATAAATCGTATCAATGTTTTCCTAGGTCACTCTCCCTAGGCAAAATAAATAAAACCAAAATTAAACAAATGGGACCTAATTAAACTTACAAACTTTTACAAAGCAAAAGAAACCATAAACAAAATGAAAAGACAACCTACGAATTGGAAGAAAATATTTACAAACAATGCAACTGACAAGGGTTTAACTTTCAGAATATACAAACATCTCATACAACTCAATAACAATAACAACAAAACAATCAAAAAATGGTCAGAAGACCTAAACATACATTTTTCCAATGAAGACATACAGATGGCCAAGAGGCATATGAAAAAAATGCTAATATCACTAATTATCAGAGAAATGCAAATCAAAACTACAATGAGATGTCACCTCACACCAGTCAGAATGACCATCGTTAAAAATTCTACAGATAATAAATGCTGGAGAGGGTGTGGAGAAAAGGGAACCCTCCTACACTGTTGATGGAAATGTAATTTGGTGCAGCCATTATGGAACACAGTATGGAGGTTCCTTAAAAAACTAAAAATAGAGCTACCAGATGATCTAGCAATCTCACTCCTGGGCATGTATCTAGAGAAAACTTTAATCTGAAAAGATACATGCACTCAAGTGTTCATATCAGCACTATTTACAATAGCCAAGACATGGATGCAATCTAAATGTCGATTGACAGATGACTGGATAAGGAAGATGTGAGATATATATAAAATATATATATATGAATACTATTCTGCCATAAAAAATGAAATTTGCAGCAACATCGATGGACCTAGATATTATCATACTAAGTGAAATAAGTAAGACAGAGAAAAACAAATATCATATGATATCACTTATATGTGGAATCTAAAATATGATACAAGTGAACTTATTTACAAAACAGAAAGAGACTTACAGACATAGCAAACAAACTTATGGTTACCAAAGGGGAGGTGAGGGAAGGAATAAATTACGAATTTTGGATTGGCAGATACAAAGTACTATATATAAAGCAGATAAACAACAAGGTCCTACTGTATAGCTCAGAGAACTATATTCAATATTTGTAATAATGTATAATAAAAAAGAATATGAAAAAAATATATATAACTGAATCACTATGCTGTACACCAGAAACTAATACAACATTGTGAATCAACTATACCCTAATAAAAAAATTAAAAATAGGCAAAGTTAAAATGTAAAAGAATCAAAATATTTTGCCTGGTCTCCTCTGGGAATTCTTATCTAGGCCATCCCAAATTCCTAAGACTAAAAGAAAAAATAAAGGAGGAAAGAGGCTTTTAAAAAATACAAACTGCTCCACAGTTTCCATAAGATTATTTGTCAAGAACAAATACAAAATTCAAGTGTATTCTCCACAAATTTTAGTCGAAAAAATCTTCAGCCATCTGATCAGGTAAACTTAAATTATTCCAACTGTTCTTTTATGACTAGTGAGTTTTAATCATACCTGTCTCATGGTTAAACATTTTCCCCTCTGTTTTAATCAGCCTTCATTTTTTTTATTGAAGTATAGTCAGTTTACAATGTTGTGTTAATTTCTGGCATACAGCATAATGTTTCAGTCATACGTATACATACGTATATTCCTTTTCATATTCTTTTTCATTATAGGCCATTACAAGGCATTGAATATAATTCCCCATGTTATACAGTATGAACTTGTTGTTTATCTATTTTATATAAACTAGTTAGCATCTGCAAATCTCAAACTCCCAATTTATCCCTTCCCACCCTCTTCCCCCCCGGTAACCATAAGTTTGTTTGCTATGTCTTTGAGTCTGTTTCTGTTTTGTAAATAAGTTCATCTGTGTCTTTTTTTTAGATTCTACATATAAGTGATATCATATGGGATTTTTCTTTCTCTTTCTGGCTTACTTCACTTAGAATGACAAAGTCCATTCATGTTGCTGTAAATGGCATTATTTTTTATGGCTGAGTAGTATTCCATTGTATAACTCATTGTTTTTTTTATTGAGTTATAGTCAGTTTACAATGCTGTGTCAATTTCTCGTGTACAGCACAGTTTTTCAGTCATACATAAATATACATATATTCATTTTCATATTCTTTTTCACCATGAGCTACTATAAGATCTCAAATATATTTCCCTGTGCTATACAGTATAAACTTGTTTATCTATTCTGTATATACCTCTCAGTATCTATAAATCCTGAACTCCCAGTCTGTCCCTACCTACCCCCTTCCCCACTGGCAACTACAAGTTTGTATTCTGTCTGTGAGTCTGTTTCTATTTTATATTTAAGTTCATTTGTCTTCTTTTTTTTTTTTTAGTCTCCACGTATGAGTGATATCATATGGTATTTTTCTTTCTCTTTCTGGCTAACTTCCCTTAGAATGACATTCTCCAGGGATATCCTTGTTGCTGCAAATGGCATTATGTTGTCATTTTTATGGCTGAATAGTATTCTATTGTATAAATATACCACAGCTTCTTTATCCAGTCATCTGTCAATGGACATTTAGGTTGTTTCCGTGTCTTGGTTATTATAAATAGTGCTGCTATGAACATTGGGGTTCATGTATCTTTTCAAATTAGAGTTTCCTCTGGATATATCACCAGGAATGGGACTACTGGATCATATGGTAAGTCTATTTTTAGTTTTTTTGAGGAATCTCCATACTTTCTGAGGAATTTCCATACTAAAATTTAAAAATGAAACTCATGTCTCTGTTTGCATCTGTCTGTATGTTTATGTGTATGTTGTAGATATGTAGTATTTTCTACCTTTGGACAGTATTACTAAAATTAATTTGTAAAGGAGTTCTGTTTAATTAACTTAAATAAGCACTTATATAAATTTAGTATTCATTAAAATTCTCCAAAATATAGTAGAAACTAACCCAAATGACTCTCAGGTTAATGTGATCTGGGAAAATATTCAGTATTAAATTTAGTTTAAGTTTATTGGTTGATTATAATAGACATGTCTTAAAGTTATCAACATTGAATATAATGAAAACATAAAACTTTTATTCTACCTGGGTTTATTAATCAAGTAAGTTCATATTATAAAATTTGTCAGCAAAAAAGATAACTTGGTATGATGAAATTTTTGTAAGTAATCTAAACCTAATTGTTGAAACCAAGTCAATTAAATAGAGGTAAGTAGAATAAAAAGGTTTTAGGTGAACTTTTTAAATAGTTCTTCAAATCTTTTTGGTAACCTGAAACCATAAAGTTTTGCTAGGTTAAATTAAATGATGAGTCAAATTAAATTCATTGAATATCCAGTTCATTTCCAAATAAGAAAAAATGCTGAAACATTAATTACTGAACACAGGCTTATCCATTTTTTGCTTCCTTTCATAGAGGAATTAAAGATATTTGAAACTATTAATAAACATGTTTTATGCCATGCTGAGAAATTTTCTATGAGAAAGCATGTTTCTAGAAATTACTAAAGCATTTGTATTTGCCAATCCACAGAATGCTAATGTAAAAGAGAATTCATAATTGCTTACTTCTTAATTTTCACTAGAAATTAGAAATTTCTAAGGGTTAAAAATTCTAATATATGTGGTTAAAACTACTGGAAATAATAAGGAAAAGAAATTTTATGTGTGGTCAGGACTGCCTAAGATTAGAATGAATTTAATTCAGTCAATAAGTCTTAATATCAAAAATAAGCTGCTGCAAAATTAGAATTTGGTTTTTCTCTCTGGTAAAGGAACAAAGTTTTCTTGGATTATTGTTTTCTCTGATAAGAGATTATAGAAAGTTTTTCTTTACCTTTTAAGTAATCTGCCTAAAAAAAAACAAAGCTCTTGTCTCTTGTCAAAATAATCACTTATGTTCCATGTTGCCTTTATCAAGTCTTTGATTACTTAAACCTGGTACTCTCAATAGTAAAAGAGCTATGTAACCTTCTATATTTGCCTGTGAAGTATTTAACTGTCGCTTTGGTTAAATAGATAAGTATTTTTTCACAGTGACCAATGTTCCTATTTGACCAAGTGTTTTAAAACCTTTTGATTATTTTTTTTAACAAACTTCCCCAAAATCAAAATCTAAATGAAATCTTTTTGACCTCAAGCTAACTTTGGGATTTTCCACAGGGTCCTTAGAATATCTCAAAGGATTTGTTCTCTCTCCTTAAAAAAGGGAGATGTTAAGCTAATTAGGCTTATTTGATATGTTAAATTAGATGGGAAGCATTGTCAAAAAAGAAATAAGCTTTCTTTATGTTATATCCATTGTAAGTATATGTAAGTATATGTTAAATCTGGTATGTTCTAGGATAATTCAGTTATTATCTTAAAATATTGTCTGTTACAGAAATAACCAAATTTCTTTGTCAATTCCATTATGGTGAATTCTCATCAGATCTTTAATAATGGGCATTTTTAAGTCTTTTGTCACTTACAGAGTTATTGTCTTTATCCTGATGCTTATACAAAAACATTCCTATGAAAGTGCTTCACTCTTCCAGGAGATTCATAGAAAGAACTTTTGACAAATACAGGTCTCTGATAACTTTAAGATCATAAAAGTGAACCGGGTAAGAATTTCCAGAACTAACGGAAAAACTGGATTTAAGCAGAACAAGTATTAGTTACACGGGGCTGAATGAATTGAGCAGGTGAAACATTTACTGGTTTCTTAATGTTTTGTTTGTTCAGATTTAAGGAAATCTTTTTTCTCTTTTCCTCTTAAAGATAACAGCAATTTGGTAAAATACAACTTTGTAAACAAAGATGAGGATTTACTTTTTCTCCCTACCTGATCTCTCCAAAATTTGGAAACCCTTGAGTATTCTTTTCATGGCAATATAGTATGTTATTTATGTAGTTCAACACAAATCTGTTCCCCGTGTAACAAGATACAATTAGAAACACTGGCTATATAACTGAGGCTTTGACTGAAGTATCATAATTGAGAGAGATGTGCATAGACTCAGATATGACCAGACAGCTTTAAGGAACTGTTTGAACTTTGGCTTGAATTCTTGGCCTCTAGAGGTTTTTTAAGAGTTCAATCTGAGATTCCTTATAAACAGTTCCAGAAAAGCAATCTTAGAGTTTATCTGGTTAATCCCTATTTCTTGCTGCACTTATGTAAATAATCAAGCCAAATTTAATGCAAATAAATTAAGTTTTACTGTGATAATCCTTGGGGGAAAATAGAGATAATTATAGAGAGAAAAATTATGCTTGCACCAATGTAGATATTACATTCTCGTTCTGTTAACTGTCTTTGAGGCTGTGTTATATACCTGTAAACTGGACTGGATCCTGAATTTTTCTAGTTTTTTCAAGTGTCTGTTATAACTCTCCAAATTAACATTTTCAATTTTCTCCCACCCTTCTGATTTGGATTCACTAAGAACAAAAACTGCCCTTGAATCTCCTTGGAAGGGACTATACCAGGTCCTTCTCATTACCCAAATGGCAGCCAAACTTCAAGGACTCAAGCCTTGAGTACACATCTCACAGCTAAAGTCTCCACCTGGCCTCTGTTCCAATATAAGTGCTGGAGACCTCCAAATCAATTTGACTAGGAAGAGAAGTAGTTGACATGGAGGTAGACTGTTTCTTCACAAGAGACTGGATCAAAACTTCATACACTAACCGAACATGAAATGCTTTCTTCTTCCCTTTCTTTCTTTTACTCTGGTATTGGCCTGAAAAGATACCATCATCTGTATCTCCAAGGCCATTGCTGAGGAGTGTAACCTTTCAGACTGCTGGATTTGTCATCAAAATCACTGCTCTGTTCATGATGCTCAAGACCTCTCTGGTTGACAACTCCAAACTTGGGGAAATTTGTGTCCAGGATCTATGCAAAGAAAAGGACACAATGCTAGGGTAACCAGAATAAAACTGCCTGTGTGATCTATAGACCCTTAAAATTTTACTGGTCTCCATGGCAGTCACTTTTTCAGTCCTGAGCCACAGATTCAAATAGGAATTACTAGGAGGCATTCATGACTCAACAATAGTTCTCTTTGCCAGATCCATACTTCCCTGGTTAAGAGTAAATTCAACTGAGGCTATGATCAGGAACCTCTCCTTAACTCTTGAAAATATTGCAGAAACCATTGCTAAACAGCAATAGCTGCCCAACAAAAATCCTTAGACTCTGGTCAAAATTGTTCTTGATAATACGATAGGCTTTGATTATCTTTTAGCTGAGCAAGGAGGTATCTGTGCTGTGGCCAACACCACCTCCTACACCTGGATTCATATTTCTGAGGAAGTTGAAACTCAGTCACATAAGATCACTGAGAAAGCCACTTGGTTTAAAAAGGTGACTCCTTCAAGGGGGTCTTTCTTTGACTTATCTGATTTTGATTGGGGGACCATGGTTCTGAAGTTCACTTCAGATATCAGGAATTTATAATAATCATAGTTTATATTAGTCATAGTAATCTCCCTGGTACATTGTAGTCTCTCAAAAGTTTGAAATGCATGTTTGCAGCTGCTAACCACCAAGCAAATTATCTCCCTAAGACTGAAACATCAGAAAAGGAATGAAGAGAATGACTGACTTAAAGATTGTGAACCGGAAGCCATGATCTGTGAATATCAGAGATTAAGCAAAAATGTCATGACCTATGGATACCACATAAAGGCTCAACAAAAACTGCAGGGACTACAGAGTGGTAGCTGAGAGTGCTGCCAATGCCTTCAATTTTGATCATATCTCTCAGTTAAGCTGAGAATCTTATAAAAGAAAAAAAGGAATTGTTAAAAAAAAAAGAAATAACAGGCCCCAAATGAAGTCACTTGTGCTAAGCCCCGCATCAGCAAACCAAGATTTAATACCTAACCGTTCTATCTATAAAAGCCTTCCATTTTGTACGACTCCTTGAAGGCCCTTTCTACTTGCTAGATGGGATGCTGCCTGATTCATGAATCATTCAATAAATCCAATTTGATCTTTAAATCTTACTTAGTTGAATATTTGCTATTTAACAATAGTTAGCATAAAATAAATGACCATTCAATATGAGACTATTAAATGCAAATGGCACAGCTACTCTATAAAAGAGTATGAAAGAATCTGACAAAATTAAACATCCAGCTACCATATGACCAAGAATTTGAATTTCTGGGCATTTATCCTAGAGAAATGAAGACTTATGTTCACATACAAGGCTGTACATGAATGCTAATAGCAGCTTTAATTTTAATAGCCCCAAATCAAAAAAATCCAGATTTCCTTAGCTAGAGGAATGGTTAAACAAACTGTGATAAGCTTACCATGGAATGCTACTCTGAAAAAAAAGGAACAAGCTATTGATACACAAAACAACTTGGATGAATCTCCAGAGAATTGTGCTAGGTGAAAAAGCCAATTTCAAAAGGTTACGTACTATCTGATTCATTCTAGAAATGGCAAAATTATGGAGATGGAGAACAGAGTAGTAGTTGCCAGTAGTCAGGGACGAGGAACAGGAGAGATAGCTGTGACTATTAAAGGGTAGCACAAGGGATGAAACTGTGCTGTAACTTGATTTTGGTGGTGGTCACAAGAACATACATATGTGATAAAACTACATGGAACTAAATATGTGCAAACACATACAAGTAAGTGCATGTAAAACTAATGAAATTTGAATAAGTTGATGGATTGTGTCAGTATCAATTTCCTGGTTGTACTATATAGTGTATTATTATACTATAGTTTTGCAAGATATCTTTGGGGGAAATGGTATAATGGGTGTACTGGGTCTCACTATATTAGTTCTTACAACTGCATATGTCTCTAGTATCTCAAAATAAAAGTTTAAGAGAGACCATTAATGTCTTTCTTCTAAAATAGGCAAAACCCAATATAATCTGCCATTATAGACATAAGGCCCCTTCTACATCTGGGCTACCTTATATCTTACAGTAGACAAAAGGCAATTTTTAAAATGCTTTCTTGGGATCTTGGATTTAAACTTTTACCACTACTTAGAATTAATTTAATGTGTGGGTGGATTTCCACTTCCAATTTAACACCAGAGAACTGTCTAAAGAAACCTGTTAGCCATCACGCCACTCACAAATCAGCAGACACAGAAGTGCCTCCATAAAATCTGGGATTCACAGTCAGCCAGACCTGGGTTTGAACTCTTTCTCTGCAACCTCACTGATTAGCTTTGTGATAATGACCAAGTCACTGAACCTCATTATACCTGGTTTTTTGTGATGCTGAAATTTAAAAATTTGGTAGAACAAGGACCTACTATATAGCACAGGGAACTATATTCAATATCTCATAATAACCTATAATGGAAAAATCTGAAGAATATATATAAAACTGAATCACTGCTGTACACCTGAAACTAGCACAACATTGTAAATCAACTATACTTCAATTTTTTTAAATTAAAAATAAAAGAACCAAGCCAAAAAATTAAATTAACATTTGGCATTAAAGCTAGCTTAAGCTTGCTGGTTTAATCCCCAAAAAAAGACATTGGTGGAAAAAGGTAAAGCATTTTAGGTAGTAAGTATGTTTCTTCTACCATCACTTACACACACACTGTGCCCTAAAACAGTTCCCATTCATGCAAATATGTATATTTTAAAAATGAAGACAATAGTCTCTAGGGAACTCAGACACTTCAGGGGAATTAAATTATTTTAATAAAAGTGACATCAATTTCCTGGTTGTGACATTATACTACAGTTACGGAAGATGAAACCATTAAGGGAAAGTGGGTAGAGGGTACATGGGACTTCTCTGTACTACTTTTGCAATATTATAAGAATCTATAATTATTTCAAAATTTAAAAGGTTTTTTAAAAAGAGAGAAATGCATCGTGATTCTGAAGTTATTGAACATTTCATATTCATCATTTAAAACTTTGTAAAAATTTGATTCCTTCCCTCCAAACAAATACTTTAAAATATTTTTTCTTAAATCTCAGCATTAAGTGAGACCTTGGAAGTTATCCAGATTAGCTGATACAGAAGTCCCTTGCACAATGTCCCTACCATTATTATTCAATTTGACAGGAAACTCACTCCCTACTAAACGAAGCTCATCTATTTAAAAGCAGATCTAATACTTTGAAAACTTTTCTTTACATTAACCTGAAATCTGCCTCCATCTAATTTTCACCTTTGGTTCATATTTTTCCCCAATCCTCATTTCCAAGGAAGTAAGAAAGCATTTTTGGTAGACTTCTAGTATATTAAATAAATCATCCTTTTCCATGTGGACAAGGGAGTAAGACAGGTGTCTGATATCTCTCTCTTTTTCATCCCAAAAGGCAGATAACTGCTATTGTTTCCGGTAGAAACATCGACCAATAATCAGCAGAACTTAACAAATACAACAACATATAGTGATAACAATAGGAAATGACAAGACTGTGCTTTGAATTTACATAACACCTTTTCTCTGAGCGGCACCTAATAACAAGGCTGGTGCCAGTGCCTCTTCTGTCTTAGAAGCAAGGAGCTTCTTGCAAACACCTTGTCATGTGGATAGGAAATTTCCAAATGTGTGCTTTTTATTATCCATTGCATTATGAAAAGTTAAGGGGGAGAAAAGGATTTCTCTGAGCACCATCCAGGTGTAAAGAATTAATACTCCTTTGGATTTGCTGGAAATTTACATGTGAAATCCTCATTAATGCTAATGTGAATTCTGGAACTGTGTAAATCTTCCATATCAAAGAAAAAAAATACTATCTGGAAGACTTCAACTGACATATTCTATTAACTCTCTGAGATTCCTAACTAATTGATTTTCCTTGTAATCACTGCCCCATCCCCACTGCTGCCCCCACAATGGGAAAAAAAATGTATTTTTCATTATGAAAATCAATGCAGCTCTCTTTTTCCTTGACCAAGCTCAGAATTGGAACTATAAGTGTGACATGACCCTTTAAAACCTTCTTTTGCAGCCAAATCCTTTGCACTCGCTGGTTCCCATGTGACAGCAAGGGCTTCTGGCCCCTGGGTCACTGAGCACTCATAAAAAATCCCTTCTTAATAATTATTGTTATTATTTTCCCTTTAGTAAGTGGCAATATTGTCCATCTAGACTAAAAGGCCACATCCTGTGTCCTCCTCCCAAAAGCTCATGAAATGGTTTGATACTGCTTCAAAATATCAAATTCTGTCCTTGGTTGTTTTTGGTGGTAGCTGAGCAGCAGGAGTGAGGAAAGGTCTGCAAGATTGTCAGCTGTGGGGAATATACACAGCAATTGGTCATGGATGCAAATGTGGAAGCCAGGATCAGGAGAGCTGAGCTAAGTCTGAGGACAGAGGAAAGGGAATTAGCACAAGAGTGAGGCAGTTCTGGGAAAATGAAATGAAGCAGAACCCTGAGGGGCCCCTCCCCAAGTACAAAAGACCCTCCGTGTCCCTTGCCTCTTATTTGTAGAAAAGCTGAAGTTTCCCAGGCCTCCCTGAGTCACAAAAGAGCTAGTTCAACCAGTTAATGATAAGGACAATAAAGTCACAGACTCAGTGTCTGGTGTACACTCCTGAGTCATTTTACAGATACTGTAACTGCCACCAGAGGGAAAAAGCTAACTGCCTGATGACCAGACTGCAGCCATGACATAAGCTGCTCCATCTAGAGCAGTGATGGATCTATGGCTAGCACCATTCCAAGAACTGGCCTCAAGAGAACGGGATTAACACTATTGCTCATCATAATCTATATCTTTGTGGATATCAAAATAATTGTAGCTTGTTCTGCCTGTATATGTAAGCAGGCAACTAAAATTGTCAGCAAAGAGATGCTACCGACCCATGTCAACATCTTCCACTCGAAGATTTTGACACCCTCCCAGTATGATGCAGTTACAGAAGACGGACCTACACCACTAACCCCATAGAAATGGAATGATATCTGACAAGTGGGGATTTGTAAGTAGCTCTTTTGCCCCTTTTCCTTTTTCTGTTTCTGCTCCCCTTAAACCTTAATTATAGAAATGAGATTACCAGGTAACATTTAACCTAACTCCTGACTTCTGCTCTAATGAATGTACACAATGCCTTGCCTAACATGTTGATTCCTTTGCTGGATTAAAAGGAATAATAATGAAGACTTAAGTAGTTAAAGAATGACTTACTCTCTTCTCCCAGCTTCCCCCCTTAGCAAATTTGCAGGTGGATCACATGGGTAAGATAGCACCCAAAGGAAGATCAGGAGAAGTCAGCAGGTCTGCACGCAATGGAAAAGTGATGAAGAATCTGACCTCCTACCTTAATGATTAACTGAAATTGTTTCCACTTTTTCTGTTTAAAATTTGTCATGGCCGAGCAGAATCCTTGGAATTGGTCTCCAGACATGAATCCACCTTCTCCCCAGATTGCTGGCTTCTCTGAATAAAGCAACTTTCCTTTCTACTGACACTTGCCCCTCAATTATTGGCTTTTGAGCCATGAGCAGCCAAGCCTGAGCTCAGTAACAGAAAGACTTGAGACTCAGTGCCCAAGGCAGAGGCTGGTATGAGCATTCCAGAATTGGAGTGAGGGTAAGGAGCCAGAAACAAAAGGTCAAAGCAAAACAGCAAGATGGAGTCAGGGCTCAAAGGCAACATAAGGCATAGGAAGTTAGGAAGTATTCAGGAAGTTAGAAGTCCAGTAGGTAGATTAGCATCACAAAGTCATAAACATCAGGGGCAGAGCAGGTGGAAAAATAGAAATTCAAGCAAGTAGGTAGACCTCAGGAGGACTACAGGAAGAGGATAAAGGTGGGGGTAAGGCAACAGCAATGAAAAGTACCTGGACAACTGAGACATTTTACTTTACCCTACTGTCCTGTTGCATACATACATTGTCCCTCACTTTTACTGATGTCTTCCCTGACCACCCTATTTAAAATTGCAGCTTTATACTGAATATGTCCTACTTGCCCTTCAGGCTTTCCATCCTTCTTCATCCTATTCTCTGTTCCTCCCTCCAGGACTGACGGGGTAGACTATATCAGTGGGCTTCCTCACTCTCCTGGCTTCCTATTATGTTTGGCCAGTGGGAAGACCAGGAGGCGATCTGAGGGAGGAAGGAGAGTTGGGGTATAAGTTCACCCAATTCTCTCACTGCAAGATCGTCTAGGGCTGGCTGAGTCCCTTGGCCTAAGGTTACAGTGTTTGTCAGAAGGCTTTTCCATACAATCCTCAGTCTCCTGTCCTTCTGGTGACTTCTCTCTCCTTTTGACCCTTCAAGTCCTAGGGGTGGTAACTGAGTCCTGCTGTACACTATCCTTTGTGGGTTACCTATATCCTGCCTACACCTTTGTAAATAGTTCCTTTAGGAAATATTCCTCAAAGTATCCCATCTGAGGGCCCCCTTTTCCCTGCCTTATTTTTCTCTACTCTGTCTACTTATTCTATCTAAACTATCTGTTTTATTTCTTTGTCTTGCCTATTGTCTGCCTCTCTCAATCAAAATGTCAGGGCAGGGATTTTGATTTGTTTTAGTCAATTTGAACATGGTAAGCACTTATAAATATTTGTTAAATGATTAAATAAATGCATGAATATAGAGGTAGACAGAGGCCAGATCATGCAAGGCTTTGCAGACAATAGTGAGAAGTTTGCATATTATTCTGTGTACAATAGGAAGCCATTTAAGAAGAATAGCATGCAAGAGTGGGATTAGATCTGATTTAAGTTTAAAGATCAATCTCAGTGCTGTGGAGAATGGAACTTGAGTGATCAGCTAAATGCCCCTTGCCACAGTTCAAGAGAAAGCCTAGAATAGGTGGTGGTGGTGGCAGAGGGAGAGAAAGACAAAAGTGATCATATGGGTGAGACTCCTCCCGGAGCCTCCTCAAGCCAGAGGCCATAAGTGGTGCTTGTTCATTAATCAGAGCTGGTTTGGCTTGGTTGAGGTTGTTCTCAGCACCCCCACACAATGATCTCAGCAGGAGTTATCCAGCTCTGTAATGTTCTGGACATATTTGCTGGATCTTAGCAATTCAGAACATGTAGGTTAAGTCTGAGGAAAAACCTATTGGGAAACTACTTGACATGGGATTTTCACAAGGGTGTAAAAATATTCCTCACACTCAAAACTGAGATGTAAAAGTGTCAAAGCATCATAAGAGCTTCTGAATAATAGGATTTTTAAATAAGAACCTGAGTACTTAAAAAGAAAACAATACAATGTAGAAACCATTAATCCAAACAATAATCTGCCTATGCTGTGCAGCCAAAAGAAGAGTCTTTTTTTTTCCTCTCTAGAAAAATGTTCTATGATTCCATTAGCAGATAATATGCTTCAGAAAAGTGATTTCACATGTAGACAAATTCCAACTCGGTAGCCAGCAATTATATATCAATGTTTCTGAAATGGCATTAAAGGTTAAAAAATGATAGGAGTCCTCTTGTCAGAGCAGATATTTAGAATACTTTTCCCCAGGAGCTTCCTCAATACGTTATCCATCACAGAAAAATGGAATTTTACCTCATCTATTATGCTAGGCAGGTTCAAAGGGCTTTTAGAAGACATCAAAGACCTAAAGTCCCTATTCCTGGTGGATTAAATTGTTTTCCTAATAGCATCTATAATTCCTAGTCTTTTAGCATTTGAAACAGGGCGATGACACCATATTATTCTCTGGGTCTTTAGAGTAAGTGAAAGACACGCCACCATAGACTTACCGACTAAATGGTAAGTGTTCTGGGGTCCCTACAATGATGTCAAATCCCAGCAAAGACTAAATTGGGATGAAACCTATCTACCCATGGACATATTTCTTACACTTTGAGTTCTGTGGGATCTATAGGATAAGATGTTACTCTTAGAAATTAGTGCTTAAAATAGCAATCCCATAAGAGGGTTAGAAAGTCTGGAAGAGAGGGGTGTGGGACTCTCTCTTGGATCAGAGAATACCATTGAAGCCAAAAGTGTGGTTCCCAAGTGCTCATTTGTAAACTCATGCCGGCCCACGATGATTTTACTTGACCATGGTGAAATGAAGAAAACATGGACAGTATGTGTTTTCAAAAGCTAAAATCATACAATATTTTTATTATAAAATTATATTCCATTTCCTTCTCTTAAAATGTTTCTTCTTTCATAAAATAATAATGTAAAGTTGGTAGATGAGTTTTGTTTTTATAACATCCTTACTTGGTAAGATAAAATGCTAGTGATTCTATATAAGTCCATCCATTTGGTGGAGTAGAGGGGGGAATTTCATTAATTTATGAAATCTAAATGTGGTGATCATTGGCCTAGATGATTTTCCATATTCACAAAATATTGAAAGATCCAGGCCCAGGACATAAATCACACTCTCCTTCCTTTGCGATTTCACAGCACATTACCTAGACAAGTATTACGGCACTGACAATTTTTGTCCTCCCTCAATCTCTGTGAATGTGAAGTTAAAGGAGGAATGAGCACTCCTCTTATAGCTTTTCCAACGTGGCTCTGCAGCTTATCTTGCCTGTGCACTGGCCATGAATGCAACCCACTACAGAAGGGACATCTTTAGAGTAAGGCTAATCGTTCCCTTGTATGAGAGGAAAACTAGCATTTTTCAAAGTATTTTTTTCCTCCAGCTGCTTCTCAGGACACAATTTTTAGGCCTCTCTGAATTCTGAAATTAGCCTTCTTCAAGGAAGACTTTGCAACAACCTCTTCATGACCAGATATGAACCCAGATGGGGTCTGGCCAATTCCTCCTTTAGGAAAAACACTTGCCTGAATTTTTTTTTTATTGTAAATGCTTTTCTGAACACATCAGCTGTACTGAGGTCACAATATACATACATCTGGAATCACTACAATGATCTATTCATTTGTTCATTATTTCAGGAAACACTACAGATCTCCTGTATGCATGGCACTATGGGCACAAAGGGAGTGTATTAGAGTTCAGAGATACAGAACTAATGGGGTATAGAAGGAGTTTTATTATTAAGAATTGACTCATGCAATTATAGAGGCTGGGAAATCTCACAATCTGCCACATGCAACCTGGAGACTTAGGAAAGCTAGTGGTTTAATTTAGTCTAAGTCTGAAGGTCTGAGAACCAGGGGAGCCAAAGATTTAAGTCCTAGTTCATGGGCAGGAGAAGAGGGGATGAGATGTCCCAGCTCAAGTAACAAGGCAGAAAAAAAAGAGGTGAACTTTTTCTTCTACCTTTTTGTTCTATTCAGGTCCTCAATGGATTGGATGGATGGTCACCCACATTGGGGAGGGGAATCTATTTTAATGAATCCACTAATTCAAATAATAATCTCATCCAGAAACACTCTCACAGATATAGGCAGAAATAACATTTAACTAGATAACTGGATATCCCCTGATCCAGTCAAGTTGACATTTAAAATTAACTACCACGGAGGGTATATGAATACTGAAAACATACTTCTTGCCCTCAAACAGCCTCAAAAGATAATTCAGAAATGAGAAACATCCAAAACATAGTAACAAAAGAGCTAACATTTATAAAACACTATTGGCCAAGTGCATGCTAAATGCTGTACACATTTAAAATGTTTTAATCCTCACAGTCCTATGAGGGAGGTGCTATTATTATCATCTCCATTTTGGAGATAAGGAAGCTGAGACATGAATAGGTTAAGTAAATTACTCTAAATCACATTCCTATTACATGCTAGAGCTAGTACCAAACCCTGACAGTCTGACTCTGCAGCTCAAGCCATTAACCACTGTGTTACAGTGCAGAATGTAAGTATATAAATCATATCATTAAAGTTAGAACTCTACTTAAATGCCAAGAAATACAAACCAAGTAGAATAATATTAAGGGACACGGGGGGCTATGGGTCTGGAGTGGGTTGTGGGTGTGTTTGGAAAGGTAAATAGGGCAGAGAAGTCTTAGAATAAGTAAGTCTTGTGCCAGACCTTGAATAAAAAGGAACACAGTTGAGTGTCAGACTTGCTATTCCTAACCGCAGCCATTTTAATACAGAAAAGACCTTAATAGGATTTAAAACAATTATCCCATGATAAGGTTGTCTGGTTCTTGGCCTCACATATAAATTTGAAGCAATGCTGGCACATGCATTCTACAGGGAGACATAATTAAAAGGAAGTAAAGGCTGATTTACAAGACTTTATGAAATGGACCATAAACTTCAGAAATTGGCCATAGCAGTTGGAGATGTAGTTAATCTTGTAGGATTGAAGAGTGAGTTAGCGATTCAGAAGAAAGTACTGATAGAAAAATCAATGCATCTTGGATAAGACCCTGGGATAAGAAAGGTGGGAAAGTGTGGGGGAAGTGGGGACAGGGGCATAAAGCAAATTTCTTACAATATAGCAAATGCATTGGGCATTAATCACTTCCAAATGTTATTTGAAATATCAATAAAAATCATCAAGTCTTTTTTTTCTCTTCAAAGAAGATGAATCACTTAAAGTTGATGAAGCTTATCTAGTTTTATCATCATTTTGATGCCCTTTATCCCAGTTTTATGGCATTACTCTTGTTTTCTATCCTTTATTTGCAAATTTCTATACCACACATGAGAAATTATGTTTTTAAAGAATGCAATATGGGAATGACTGTTATCTTTAAAATACAGTTCCACACTAATGATGAATCAACAGAAAAAGAAAGTAAAGAAACAGTCCACTTTAAAATAGCACCCAAAGTAATAAAATACCTAAGAATAAATCTAACCAAGGAGGTGAAAGAATTATACACTGAAAACTATAACCCATTGATGAAGGAAATTAAAGAAGACTTTAAAAAATGGAAAGATATCCCATGCTCTTAGATTGGAAGAATCAATATTGTTAAAATAGTCACACTGCCCAAGGCAATCTACAGATTTAATGCAATCCCTATCAGATTACCCAGGACATATTTCACAGAACTAGAACACATCATAATAAAATTTATATGGAACCATCAAAGACCTAGAATTGCCAAAGCATTACTGAAGAGAAAGAAAGAGGCTGGAGGAATAACTCTCCCAGACTTCAGACAACACTATAGAGCTACAGTCATCAAAACAGCATGGTATTGGTACAAAAACAGACATATGGACCAATGGAACAGAATAGAGAGCCCAGAAATGAACCCACAAACTTCTGGTCAACTAATCTTCGACAAAGGAGGCAAGAATATACAATGGAATAAAGACAGTCTCTTCAGCAAATGGTGTTGGGAAAACTGGACAGTAGCATGTAAAGCAATGAAGCTAGAACACTCCCTTACACCATACACAAAAATAAACTCAAAATGGATCAAAGACTTAAACATAAGACAAGATACAATAAACCTCCTAGAAGAAAATATAGGCAAAACATTATCTGACATACATCTCAAAAATGTTCTTCTAGGGCAGTCCACCCAAGCAATAGAAATAAAAGCAAGAATAAACAAATGGGACCTAACAAAACTTACAAGCTTCTGCACAGCAAAGGAAACCATAAGTAAAACAAAAAGACAACCTACGGAATGAGAGAAAATTTTTGCAAATGAAACCGACAAAGGCTTGATCTCCAGAATATATAAGCAGCTCATACCACTTAATAAGAAAAAAACAAACAACACAATCCAAAAATGGGCAGAAGACCTAAACAAGCAATTCTTCAAGGAAGACATACAAATGATCAATAGGCACATGAAAAAATGCTCAGTATCACTAATTATCAGAGAAATGCAAATCAAAACTACAATGAGGTATCACCTCACACCAGTCAGAATGGCCATCATTCAAAAATCCACAAATCATAAATGCTGGAGAGGCTGTGGAGAAAGGGGAACCCTCCTACACTGCTGGTGGGAATGCAGTTTGGTGCAGCCACTGTGGAAACCAGTATGGAGATTCCTCAAAAGACTAGTAATAGACTCACCGTATGACCCAAGAATCCCGCTCCTGGGCATGTATCCAGAAGGAGCCCTACTTCAGGATGACACCTGCACCCCAATGTTCATAGCAGCACTATTTACAATAGCCAAGACATGGAGACAGCCTAACTGTCCATCGACAGATGACTGGAAAAAGAAGAAGTGGTATATTTATACAATGGAATACTACTCAGCCATAAAAACTGACAACATAATGCCATTTGCAGCAACATGGATGCTCTTGGAGAATGTCATTCTAAGTGAAGTAAGCCGGAAAGAGAAAGTAAAATACCATATGAGATCACTCATATGTGGAATCTAAAAAAACAAACAAACAAAGCATAAATACAAAACAGAAACAGACTCATAGACATAGAATACAAACTTATGGTTGCCAAGGGGGCGGAGGGTGGGAAGGGATAGACGGGATTTCAAAATTGTAGAATAGATAAACAAGATTATATTGTATAGCAAAGGGAAATATATACAAGATCTTATGGTAGCTCACAGAGAAAAAAATGTGACAATAAATATATATATATACTCATGCATAACTGAAAAATTGTGCTGAACACTGGAATTTGACACAACATTGTAAAATGATTATAAATCAATAAAAATGTTAAAAAAGCAAAATAAAATAAAATAAAATAAAATAAAATAAAATAAAATAAAATAAAATAAAATACAGTTCTATTTGCGTTCAGAACCATGAATCTTCGGTAAGTACAAATAATCAAGCAATTGCTTTTCATCAAACCATGGTTTTGGTCTTGAAGTTTTTTACTTCTTTTCAGCCAGCTTAGGCTAAAATTAACTATGAAAACTAAAATCACAATCACTGTATGAAGCTATTCATGGTATGTTCTTTCACCTATTATTAGCACATGAAAAAATAACTGATTCAGCAAAGAATTCCTTTAAAAAATAAACCATTACGTTTTCAGTCTCTTTGGGGCTAATTTACGCATTGAAGATATTTAAGAAAGGTGAGCATTCAGCACCTAGCACAGCATGGCTACATTTCTACAGCAACAAACATTCCAATAAAAATGAATTTTTTTCCATTGTCCAGGATGTTTCAAATAACCAGACTGCTTATAGCCTTTAGCAGAACATCTTGGCTATAATTTTTACTGTTACCTCAGTTTTTCCTGTTCATCCTTGTTCACTGAGCACTTGGAATCTGTGATAAGCTGTACTGTTACCCATGATTACATGGCCATGTCTTACATCCCAGCCCCTAAAAGGAAGGAACCATATCTGCATATTGCATCACCAGAGTCTAGCAGAAAGTTGATCTCAGTCAATGTAGATGATGAGAATGTGAGTATATCAATGTGTCCTTCAAGGGTCTCAGAGACCAGCAAATGAGAACAGAATTAACCCCAAAAAAGTTTAATTTTGCACAGATTTATACATAGGATTGTACATTCAAGCATTTTCTTTAGCCGAGTCCTGCAAAGAGCACTGAAAAAGAAACATGTAACCATATTATATAAAGTCCAACAAAGTTTCTATTACTGTGCAAACTTCAGAACAATATAACTAAGTATCCAAAGACTAAACTTTTATTGAGTACCTGTTCTATCTCAAGTCCTGTGCTGGGTACTGGGGTTAGGAAAAGGAATCAAAACCTGATCCATTTTCTCAAAGTGCTTTCAAATGAGTAAAGAGACAGAAAAGTAAATGAGCGGAACCATTGACCATCCCTCATGGAGCCAGTCAGATGAAGGCTGTATTGCAAAAGAATGCCACAGTGTACAGCCCTAGCAGTATTCAACCCCAGTCCCGGTCTGCTTTGACCTAAACGTATCTGCCCCTGAGTTTTCTGAACACCCTCCATAAAAAGAGAGAATCCCCACCGGGGAAGACAGCTCCAACTTGATCAGGCCCAGGGGGTAAACTAGTTAAGCAATTTTGTAAAAGTTGGGGCACAGAATGGAGACGACAGAAGCAAACCGAGAATGCCCTTCTCTGCTGCATATGATGAAGATAGAATTGTGTAAGTCATCTCAAGCTCCTCAAAACGGCTAGTGGCATTGATGGAGGCAATTGTTAGAAATTCTCCTGCACTGACATTATGTTCAACAGATGGTGTTTTTAAATCTATATTTCAATTAGAAGCTAACCATACTCCAGGAAAAGTGAATTTAAGAACTTTAGTTTTTAAACATCTCTTTCTTTATCAGCATCTGGACCAGGTTTGCTAGATTCCCTGGTTAGCTCCCCTCTAGCCTAAGAAAAGTGCTGCCACCTGCTGATAAGAATGAAAAATAAACTCCCTTCCCCACTCCCACATGAATAATAATAATAACCACCTATGGAATGCCCCACAGAGTTCAAATTTCCCAGGCTGCAGATCAGATCTTTTCCTTTTAATTTATTATGTACCCATTTCTTCTCAAGGGGATTTTTCTGATGGGAAACAGGGTTTTGTTTTGGTTTGGCTTTGAGGGCTAAGTCAAAAAAAAAAAAAAAAAAAAAAAAGAACAAAGCGTCAGCTGATTATTTGTTCTTCCTGTCACCGCTGAGAAGAGCATGAGCGTGGGTCAAAACAGGGCTATAACTTTCAATTTTTGGTCTTGTTAAATAGAAGAAGTAAGTATGGAAAGGAAGCAGCCATATGGAATTGTCAAAAGAACCGAGGCTTTGGAGGTGTTTAGTCGTGGGATTGAGTCTTACCTCTGCCACTTGGTCATTCACTCAACAGGGATGAACCACACCACCTACTACGTGACTTGGACTGTTCCAAATGCGAGGCCATACACTGATGAAGCTAATGAAATCTCTGCCCTCATGGCATTTCCATTCTCATGTGGGAGAAAGACAATAAACAACGAAACAAACACATAACAAAAATAATTTAAGATACTTAAGTGGTAATGGCTGTGAAGAGAAAGAGATGGAAAGCCTCTGAGAATGTCTGTGACTGGCTATGTGACAAGTGGCAAATCACTCATCTCTGAAAGTCAGTTTTCCCATCTAGAAAATGGGGATGAAAATACTTCTTACCCATAATATTGTCATGAGAGTGAGAAACAATACATGTAACGCACTAGCATATCCCCTGTCATATTACAGGCACAAAATGAATGGTAAACATTATTATCATTGTTGTCATATTGTTATTACAATAAAAGTATGATGAACAGTCGTGGATACTAAATGCCTTTATGAATCAAGGAGCATTTTCTCCCCTAATGAATACTGAGCCTTTTATCTTTTAAAAACACTGTTTGGATATACTAATGCAATTTTCCCTAGGACAAAATACTTTTATTTCAGTTCATGCTTCTAATTCCATGATGCTCCTCTGAGGTCCTGGGTAACTTGATTCCTTTCCCACAGTGGCCAAATATCAGAATTATTTTCTCAGTAGGAAAATTCTGGCATGGGGGAGTGATTTCATCTGAGTATTCTGTCTTAAAATGGGAGCCCCTCTAAGTGTCTGTAGCTCCGGGTGGGAAGTGTACTCTCTCACAGCCTCGCACACGATGCACTGATTTCCACCTCTCTTCCTTCTCCCTTCAAATGATGTTATTCTATCAAGAAAAGGTAGGCCACGAAGGTCAGCAAGAAAGAGCCAGCTCACTCTCAAATCTGCCTTTCTTTGTTGCTCTGACCCTGACCTGCCAGTCTGTTTTCTCATTTGTTAGGTCCCCTTGGTGTGTGGGGAGGTCAGCTCCCCTTCCTCCTTTCCTGAGCCTAAACTTGTATTAATTTTTACTTGTTTCCAACTTGGAGCCTCTTCTGTGTTTTACCTCTATGGCTGCCTAACATTTGAGACTCAGCAATCTATAGACAGAGAAATTCAATAGAAACAGGTTTTAAATGATGACCTACTTTCAAAGAACATTTACTTCACATCATCTCGCAACAACTTAGGTAGGTTTGTGACAAATATTATTAGTCCCAGTTTTAGAGGTAGAAATGGGGGCTCAGGAAGGCAAGTGAACTCAGGTCACACAGCAAGTCAGTGGTGGAACCAAACTTTTATGGCTTCTAAATTGGTTGAATAACTTTTTTTAAACTCTTTTTTTTGTTTGTTTGGGTTTTTTTTTTCACTTTTTTTTGGGGGGGGGTAGGGTGGGGGAATTAGGTTTATTAATTTTTTTTTTTAATGGCAGTACTGGGGATTGAACCCAGGACCTCGTGCATGCTAAGCACATGCTCTCAGGGGAACATGAAATATGAGTCCAAAATCCTAGCATAAAAAAACTATTTTTATTTTCCTCTCTGACAGCAACAAGGAGGCAGTATGTTGTAGTGGTAAAGAACTTTATGCCAGAGCCAGACTCCCAAGAAGCTGAGATCATAAATCACAGCACTACCACTTAGGAGCTGTGTGACCTTGAGCAAGTGATTTCACCTCTCTGTGCATTGGTTTTCTCTTTATAAACTAGAGGAAATAATTGTACCACCTCACTGCATTGTGATGAGGGTTACAGGAGTAATACCTACTTGTTTATCCCAATGTCTGGCACACATAAGAGCTCCGTAATGCTAGCTATTCTTATTATTGCAGGGGTCTAAGGCCCTAATACTTCCACTATTGATTCAGTTTTGTCAAGGCAGATTCTATATGAAAGAGATCATTTCTGGTCCTTGGTTCAGGTCAGCTTAGCTCACCAGGGTGTAACTATAGTTGTGGGTCTTTGTTTGCTGGTGAACACTCCACTGGTTGTTCTGTCCATACCAATAAATCTATATGAAAGGCTGGCAGCTTACAATGACGTCAGTTGTGCACAACATAGCAAAACACAATAAAGCAGTGATGCTAGTGACCTAGCGATAACTCTCTAGTGAATGCTGGACTGGGGAAGACTTCTGAGGTGATGGTCACTAGGGCAGCAGTTCATGGCACAACCTGCTATCAGCTGCAAAATCTGCCCCCGTGCCCCGGGCACCCAGACATTTACTTAGATGCTCCATCTGCCTTCCTGAGATTCTGGGTACTCACATGCAAGGTAATACCACTCCATTCCATGTTTGACATATTACAGGTCAAATCCTGTTGCCCAAAACCTAACAACTCCACTCAAAACTTCCTATTACAGACTTAGCCTCCAACAAGAATGTTGATCCTATCCCCAAACTCCAGTGTTAAGAAGGTAGCCCACAGCGAACTAAAAGATCACAGCTCTCCAAATCAAATTCCAACGCTTCACCCAGCTTCAAGTACACACACAGTGGGAAAACATTCTATATTTGCCTCAGGGGAAAATATTTGCAACATTTTACCTGGTGGGAATTTGCATCCATGGTGCATTTATGCTGGGTGAACTTCCAAAGGGAATTGTGGCTGCGGTGCCCAGAGAGGTACATCTGCAAGAAATTTACTAGGCGGGAGGGAAAAAATCTTCATGCAATTCTCCCCAAAGGGAAATTTCTGTAACCTTTTTCTGACAGGCAAGTAATAAGTATTCACACAGGAGCATATTGCTTATATTCCCCTGACAGGCAAGAACGTTTTTTTTTACCCTGGCAAAAATTATGGAGGATAAACTGCAGGTATATTTCTTGTGCTAATCCAGGTGCAAGATTTCATTGCTTGAGTGAAGCCAAAGGCAAAGAGTCAATAAAGTACTCAAAGACTATAATAGAAGAGAAAAGTAGATCTTGGGGTGAAGACAAAAGACAGGTCTTCAGGGCTCCTGGGTCCTGAAGGTTGCTCCAGTCTCTAGAAAACAGATGAATCTTTTGGGTACCTCTCTGCTTATCTCTAACCAGGGAAAATGTACCGATTAAGAATAATATTGTCTTATAGATCATGGCTACTATCCATCAGTGAGCAGTATTATATTGGCAACTTTTTCGTATAATGATATCTACACTTTTCTTGTTAAAATGATATAGGTAGCTAGCTAGACAGATGGATAGTAACGGCTGCAATAATACTAAAAATTAGCCTTCAGAACTAAAACGGAAATACTATCCCAGTTTATTGGCCAGGCTCAGCGAACCATACTGAGTTGTCAGTTCTCCCTAACAATGGTAACCATCAGTTAAAAGGAATTCCTGCGAGAAAAGAAATGTCAGCAGAAATTTCATGGTAACTGACAGACATCAGTGAGGAATGTACTTTTATCTCTGACTGCATGTGATAGTGCCTGTAGCCTTAGATATTTACTGAAAGGATGCACTGGATGTATCTGAATTGCTTATCTAGGCACCGCCATGTCCTGCTCTGTGAGGCTAATGGTATGAGCTTTAGCGATAGTCTAGCTGGTTGCAGGATGGCTTCAGCAGGCTCAAGACAGATATCAAGAAGATAACCAATGGGTAACATTACATATTTGAATTATATATGGGTCAAACAAGAATTGGCTTAGTGAGGCAGTGAGGGTAGAAGCTGCCTTTCTGGATGGAGAGGAGCAGCAAATATGCCTTTATTCTCTCAGAGATGTGGCTTGGTCTATTATTCTGTTATTCTCTCCAGTGTTTCTTTCCAGGGATGTGGCTTGATCTGCTGACATCTCATTTGTCAAATCCTCGCTCTTATTTTCCATTTGAAGCTTCTCTTTCCTTCTCTATTCTCTATTCCCATTTGTCCTATTCCAAATTCCATTTCTTACTGTAGCTGTCCACCATTTCTGGTTCTCTGGAGAATACATCCTCTCTGAGGCTCCTTGAGGTGGGGGGCAAGGTGCACCTTCTCCAAGTTGCCAGGAGTCTCACTTGGCCCCAGAGATTCTGAGGAATCCTTTCCACTCGCCCAGGACACTGCGCTGAAGCAGACAGTGCTCTATTCAGTTAGCTCTTTCCTCCCTGAACACCATTCTATTGATGTCCTACTTTTATACAATGCTAATAACCTCACTTTTGTTGGTGGGTAATGAGTTACTCTAGCTCTTGTAATTAACTGCATTTAAACAGGTAACTTTTTGGAGATAATGTTGTGGCCCCTAAAAGAGTTACTTCAATAAGAAAAATATCAGACACTTTGTCAGGCCAGGGAGAGATCCTTCTGGTCAGGGGAAAACCTTGGGATAGGACAGTGGCCTCCAGATCATACCTTCAACAGTATCCAGTAACAGGACTGGTCCAGAACACAAGCCCACTTCACATCAGCAGTCATTGGGGTTCTGCTGTATCCATCCCTGAAAAAAATAGAACAGCGTGAGAAGGTGCCAGGCAAGATGAACGCTGAAATACACAGGGCTAAATGACACTTGTCCCACTGAAAGCAGGTCAGTGTTTTCTACTAAAAAAATGATTAATAAATATAAGTGACAAATTCTGTGAAACAATACACTTAAGTCACCCATTACCAGGAACAATTAAGCAACCAACTAATTATAGGAATTCAAAATACAAGACCCCCACAAGTTTCTAAGTCGATTGCTAATATCTTTTCAGCTCACTTCTATGGAGTAGAAGCAGAAGCATGTTTATGCCAAAGCTGTTCTTCTACCAAGTGCTTGAGGAGGCGCTTGAGTTTAATTGCAGCCAGCCAACCTACTTCCCTGGAGCCGTTAGGCAGGTGTGGAGCAGGGGAAAGGCAGGATGTGGGCGGGAGATGAATTAAGTCCTTCCCAATGCACGCTGATGTGCTATCAGCTACCTTTGCCTTATCCAGGAAGACTTTAAAAGGTCTAAAGAAATTGAACTCCCCTATTGCAGTGAAATGTTTGTTTTCAGATCCTTTCCTGCTTGGCAAAGGGATTTAGGGGTATAGGAATGTCCAGCTAAGATCCCCAATAATTAAAGATCACATAGAAATATATACAAAGCATCTTGAAAATGTTGATATGATTCCTGAGACAATATACCTAGATGACTGCATATATGTCTAGTTTCCATGCATTAATTCCGGGTAATGGTGAGCCTGGAAAAAAAAATCCCAAGAAGGACAATGATGATTACTCCCAGAAATTATCCACCTTGGTCATCCTGGTCCCCTCAATGTTGACATTACACTAGAAGCTCTAACAGATAAACTCTGAACTCTCAAGAGCTCAACACAATAGAAAGCTTACTCAAGCCAAGCCCCAAACAGATGTTCCTTATGGGTAAGGGGTAGTCAGAGTTATTCGGGCACCCACACTGGTAGAGGATCTGCCAGCTTCACTACTTTGATTCCAAGGTCGCCCAAGGCATAAACATCTAGCCAGTGGAAGGAAGAAGAGAAACAGTGGAAGAGCACATGGAAGGATGTTATTGGCCAGGACTAAAAATGATACACAACTTCTATCCACATTCCACTGGCCAGAACTCAGGTAAATGGCCGTGCTGCACTGTGTGAAGGCTAAGAAATGTAGTCCATGCGTCTAGGAAGAAAAGAAAACACAACTGATTCAACGAATGAATAACTAGCCAGAGTCAGCAGCGTATCCCACTCTCGTCCCCACCTCCAGTGCCCCTTTTTGGAGTTTCCTCCCACCACCTCTTCTCCAAATTCAGCCCACCCTTCCAGGCTCCAGTCAAACCTTCCCTGGTCACCTCCAGCCCTTACATATGTGTCTCCCCATTTTCACAGATATTTTTTAGCCCACTGCTTCCCAAACTACGGTTTAGGGACCTCCAGCAGCATAATAACCTAGGAATCTTGATAAAATGCAGATTCATGGGCATCACCCACACCTTGCAGAATCGGGCTCTCTGGAGTTTAGGAATTTGTGTGTTTAACAAAGATCTGAGGTGATTCAGAAGCATACTGAAGTATGATATCACTGATCTAGAAGACTTGTAGTCTCTGCTCTTCATTTTACAAGATTTATAACACTTCTCTAGATTTTTTTCCAACTCCAAGTAACCTCCCACAAAATCCTCGGCTTTCGGTAGGCTGAGGTGATGTCTTTTCCTTCTATTATTTCCCCTACAGTGTCTAATGCTGCATTGGGCACATAATAGAGATTCGAAATGCATTGCCAGGTTGATGGTGCATTGATCAATGGAATGGATGGCTGCCAGGTAAAATACACTAGATAAAGAGAATTTTTCAAACTGGAAGGATAAAGGCTGAGAAGAGATGGAATGAGAGCCCCCAAAACCATGAAAGGCTGAGTTAGAGGGAATAAGAACTGGGTCATTTCCTCCTGGTAATACTAGGATTTGTCTCACCTTACCCAATCGCAGCCACCAAAAAACAGCCAATCACATTCAAAAAAGGGTGAACAGAAGAAGCAAAAGGAAGGACTACTTATCCCCATGATTAATGAGCTAGAAGAATTTGTCCACTCAGAAGAGGAATACATATATTCCAAATTTATTATATATAAATAATTTTTAAATTGTACATGCAATACAGGACACTAATAGAAACTAGGAAGTTGGAGGACATCCCTAACCCATGAGAGTTTTGTTGTCATTGACAAAAGACATATCTGCCCTTCAATGATCCCCTTGTACCCTTTTGAAAATGGAATCTTTGTCCGGACTATAGGGAAGACCAGGTGTTTTTGCAGGGGCAGAGTTGTGGCAAAATGGGGTAAATGTTGTGCAACCAACCACGTACATTTAGACTGGGTTACTAAGTCATGTACTGTGTGGCCATGAGCTCATAAAATTAGCCACAGGTACTCTGACCCTATTTTCATATTTAACTCTGCTCCCTCATTTTCCTCCTATTCTTGCATCCGCTCCCCTGCTCCAAACAAATCCTGCTATGCTTCTAAGCCTTTGCTTTCGACTCCTTTTTCTGGTTCTACTCTCACTCTTTGTACTAAAATAAAAAATGAGCCTTGGCTTTGGTTTTATTTTTTGGCACTCAATATGTTTATCACTCCCATGTCTTATCACTTTGGAAATAAAACCTTGTAAGACCCAAATCAAGCCCTGAGGCCCAGGTCCTAGTACCCACCTCAGGCCCTGGGAAGGAGGAATCAATCAATTCCAGAACACAGGGCAGTTTCCAGAGGTGATTCCTGCTATTTCTTCCCTATTCTAAAACCAGAGAATGATGATTGCTATGAGGCAATATGCCATCGTCCCCTGAGCTCACGTGAACTGAAGAGGAGGGTGAAGAGGGAAAGAATGTTTAGCTCCTTAACATGGGAAAATCTCTTCCATCTCTCAGTTCCCTGGCCAGGGACCTATGTGTGATCTGGGATTTCGTAAGTACCATCTGCAATAATAGTATCTTACATTTATGGAGTGTTTACTTTGTGCCAAGCATTGTGCTACTTTACAAGTATTATCTAATTTCATCCATACAAGCAGTGATGAAATAGGCACTATCATCATTCTTTACAAAAGAGGAAACTGAGACTGAGAGAAATTAGATAACTTGCCCAGAATCACACAGTGGGAAGTGACTGATTTGGACCTGAACACCTACTTGTCCAATTCCAGAGCCCACACAATGACTACACTTAACTGCTAAAAGACACATCATTGGTCTCACTGGAGGGACTTCACATTGAAAAATTCCAACAAGGCATTCTCAATAGGTCTGTTGAGCCATGATGTTTTCTGTCAACGGATATAAGTTTCCTGAAGGCAGGGGCCATATGCCATTTGTACGTAAGAATTAAGGAATCAATATTACAAAGTTCCTGCTGAGGAAAGATACTGGGAGAGGTGTTACTGCCTCAAATAACTTAAGTTTCAGATTCTGATTGAACAGTGAAGTGGAGAACGAAGTTTTTGTGGAGGGGAAGGCAAAAGGGAAAAAGATTTGAACACTATATCTAGAACAGGCTTAATCTGAAGATTCAGAGAAAGTATCTTCTCTGAAAGGTCTTTCACATGCACTGAAACCAGATATAGCACTAGGATGCTATAGGATGAAGTTTTTCGTAGACTTGTCTTTTAATACGTGGAAAGTGGGGGGAAAGTCAGATAAGAGAATAGAGCTGACATATCATGAAAGCTCTTAATTGGGAAGATATAAAACCTACATTATCAAAGATGGGGCAACAGCTTTAAAAATCATCGTTAACAACCCCAATGAGTCAAGCTTTTAAAATTTCACCAGCTCAACAATAGGAGTATTACAGTATTTGCTACTAAAAATGTGTCCCCAATTGCTTTAAGAAATTATTTTAGTCCTAAAGTGACTGGGTAATAGCCATCACTGTATCTGTATATTATGACATTGGGATGGGATGAGAAATGTTCTTAGCCCCCAGCAAGTATAGTTGAAAGGTCAGAGCCAGTTTCTGGAGAGTCAAATAAAATGTCATTTAAATGAAATCAACTGGCTGGTTAGAAATAAAGACAAAAATAAAGCTTATAAGTTTATTTTATTTCTATTAAGGTTCTCAGTATTCTAATAAACTGATAAAGAAGCAAAGGAACAGAGATATTTGTTAATGTCCTATCATTGCCCAAGCAAAATAGAATGGATTCTTATATAAAACCTTCTGGATAAATTGCCAGTTTATATTTTTCAAATGCCCTTGATCCTAACATCATATAAAAAGGAAATTTCACGAGATACACTTATTCTATTTTTATATCTCTTAGAAAATGTGAAATGTTAGGAGATACTTGGCTTTAAAACAACTTAAGCCACTGATTCCTTATTAGAACAGACTAATAATTTAATGAGCGAACATTTAAGCAAATGCGTTATTGGCAAACAATACTAGAATCATGATCACAGCAGTCCTCGGCAGAAATCCCAATTGAATTCAAGGGGAAAATGCTCAAGAAAAGTGTCTCATAACTTTTTCAATCATAATTATCATCATCATTACCATTGTGTGTGTGTGTGTGTGTGTGTGTGTCAGAGAGAGAGAAAAAAAGCGCAAGACAGCAAGAGAGACAGATAAACCTTTGTGTGATGTAAAATGTATTTATACAGTCATCATAAAGGATTTGAACAAGTTTGGTCAGATAACATTTGACATGTAACTGAAACACAATGAAATAAAAGTGATCCCCAATTTAATACATCAACCAGTTTTCCAACTATTTATCTTTTGTTCAGAAAGCACCACTTGAAAAGAAAATATCAAAAGAGGGTTAAGCCCCTAATCCCTTGCTGCAAACTTATCAGATATGCTTTATTCATCAAGAGTGGCAGAGACTGACTAGTTATCCATCAAACCCCTTTTCTCTCCATCCTAAACACGCAGCTAGAGTCTACTTCCCAGCCTCCATTGAAGTTAAACATGACCACTGACTGTGGGCACAAGCTACACACCCAGTCCTGGCTCATAAAAACCTCACACACGATTCTCCATGCCATTCCTTCTTCTGCCAACTTGACACAGAAGAGAATGGCAACCTTGGGGTAGACATATTGAAGACAGAGCCACAAGATGAAAGTAGCATGAGTCCCTAGAGGGTGGCCTCTCGCCAATCAGGAGCACCTATTTTGAAATGTTCTTTTTTTGCATGAAAAATCAACTATTGTGTCAAATCACTGAGAGCTGGCAGTTTAACTGTTACTGTAGTTCTATTATCCTAACTAATACTCTAGCAAAGCCTTTAGGGAATGAAATAGAGGACAGATAAACCTTTGATGTCAGAAGAAGCACTGGCATTGCCTGGGTCCTGCAGTAGGAAGTACTGGGCGGCCACGGGGTAGCTCAGGGAGTCTGGAATGCTGGGATGTGAAGTAGCAGCAAAGACAAACCTCTCTGTTTTGCCATTTTGCCTGGGGACAGCCCTCATTGAGTAATAAACCCGAAGCTGCAAGATGAATCACCTCAGCGTGGTACTATTTATACCTCTGATCCCTACTCATGTTCCTGTTCAAAGAGCACAGATTTATAATTTTAATTATCTAAAACTTGTAGAGATTTAAACATCTGTTTTAAGTGTTCAATAAGTATTAGAAAAGCAATCCATTTTTCTTTAAGCCAGGTCATGATTTACAGTTTTCTGTGGCTTGTACAACTCATTGCAGCCAATGCCCAAGGGGAAACTTGAGAGAGAAGCAAGGAGCACTTTAATTAGACCACAATTAATTCCACTTAGGCTGCCTCCATAAAATGTAACCACCCTAAGAACAGTAAATCATTCAATTACTGATTTTGATGTGTTATTCAGCCCCAAAGCCAAAAGCAATAGTATTGATATTGAGTGTTCTCAGCTTTGAATTTAGTGGCAATCCAATGGCATCTGTTCCATCTGAGGAATACTTCAGAGGCATTTTAGTGATGCAGAAGCTTTTATCCAGTCCATAGGATGAAGGCTTGATCTAAAAGTCTTTATAATTTGATTCAGGAGACTTGGAGTGTCTCCTCCTGCAAGACTAGTAGTTTAAAAAGTGTGGGGGTATGATCCCAACCGGAAAACACAAGAGATTTAAAGAGACCTATTTCCAGAACCAAACAGCTAATTCTTGGATTGCTCTTAATTAGAATGCCATCTCTCTCTTTATAGAGAAGAACCACATTCTAATGGAAAGAAAATGTAACCAGGGTCAGGTAAACTGGGATCAGTATTGGCTGAACCCGAGAAAGGTATAATCCTTCATCCAAAACACAAATCTGATCATATTACTTTACTGCTCAAAACTTTCCAATTACTTCACACTACTTTTAGAATGGAATCCAAAATCCTTACCATGGCCTATAAGACCCAGATCATCTGGCTCCTCTTGATTTCCCCCAGCCTCATCTATATGTTCCATTCACACTGGCCTTCTCTGAATTCTTCATAAGTATCACACTTTTTTCTACCTCCAGGCTTTTGAATAGGCTCTCTGCCTGGAAGGCCCTTCATTCTTACTCTTCTTCATCCAAATAACCCCTGCGTGTCCTTCTGGTTTCTGTTCAAAATGTCCATTCCCCAGCCAGACCTTCCATGTGCTCTGAGCTCAGGCTACAGCCACCCACTATATGCATATAGTACTTCCTCTATTTCTTGCATTCCCAAACTTCTATAATATAATCATCTTAATTTTTAAATAAAAGATAAAATTTGAAATGTATCACTACCAACACAGGATATAATACTATATCATGTCAACCAGCTATAGGATAGAACTGTTTGGTTTTCTTTGTGGGGGTGCTGAGGAATAAAGGACAAAGGCACTTGTAGAGAAGACAACAAGGAGGGAGCACCACCAGGAAGAGACAGGGAAAACTTGAGGGATGAAGGCCTTGAACAGGCATTTAGAAGAAAAGGGGTACAGAAGGAGAGAGAAAGGAGACTGAAGATCTTCATAATGTTGCTGCTAATCTGTTCTGGTCCTCAACTCAATATGCAAAATAGGACCACAGATGAGATGGAGATGAGGGAGTAGTCAGGGATCAGGTGGGGGTCAGACACATCTTGCAGTCACTCCACATTTGACCAAGAGTCCCCTGGTTATAGGACGTGCTCATCTCAAAAAGGGCCATTGAGCATTCTGAGCAGAGCATCTGGGAATTCACCTGCTTTCTGCAAGTTCTGCTTCGCAAATTTTCTTAGTGTTCCTTCAGAGTTACAATTTACTTTTATTTATTCATTTCTTTTTTATTGAAATATAGTTGATTTTCAATGTTGTGTTAGTTTCTGGTGTACAGTGTAGTGATTCAGATATATTTATAGATTCCTTAATTATCCAAACTTTATCTGATCAGATATCTATTAGACGGTGCTATGGGAAAAAAGAGGTGAACCACAACATAATCTTTTCATTTCCAGACTGAACGTTCCTGCCAAACTCTTGCTCAATACCCATTTATTTCAAATGAGTGCATCTCTTTGTAGTAATTTTTTAAAAACAGGACTAGAAGCTAACCAAATTCTAACAGGCTTTCTGAAGAATCTTTATTGTTTCATTGATGATTAAATTAAAATACTCATAAAATGTCTAAAAACTATAGAATATAGTAATAATAAGAGCTGGTATTGACTAATCATTTACTAAGGTACTATGCTAACTACTATACATCTGTAGGACTATTGTTATCTTTATCATTTTACAGAAGAGGAAACTGAAGACTAGAGAGACCATGTACACTTCCCGAGGGCATATGGCTAGCAAGTGACAGAGCCAGAAGTTAGACCTAAGTCATCTACGTTAACCTGGCTCGACCATTGCTCCACATGGCTAAGTAGTAAAGTATATGGTGAAAGTCTCTCAGCATGAGGGATGGGTTAGGCTGGCTCAAGGGTTGGTCAAGGATGTTTCTTGCAAATGTTATTGATAATTAAAAACAAACAGTACTTTTATAGTTTGACAGGGATCTCTTGATGCCATCTGTTTCAAAATGACTGTGTAAAAATGCCCTGCTTCTGAATTCAACACAAAAGCCCTTAGAGAGAAGGGTCCTGAAAACAGATGAAAAACCTCACAGCCAGCCAGTGCCCTGGCTCCCTGCTAGACCTGGAGTGACACTTCACTTGGTTTCCTAGGTAAGGTGGTCATTATACTGACCAAATCTCCAGAACTAATTAAGCCAGGAAAGGCCAAAGGAGGACTGGATTAAAGGAGATGAGGTCTAGCTGCAGTCCAAGACCTTGTACTCATTCCTTGTGAAGGAGACTAAAGAGAGCAGAGCTGCTGCTTGAATGGCATGTAAGTTGGCTCACTCCTATTCTTTGTCCCTCCCTCCCCTATCCCTCCCTCCCTCTGATCCATCACACCCTGAAAAGGAATAATGATGGCCTTTCCAAAGATAAGAGGATTTCATTTCCCACCACCAAGCCAAGAAATACTCTCAGGCATTTAACACTTCAACAACTTATTTGAAGCAATTGCACTGAAGGCAGCAGCTGACTGTGAAACACACACAGCAGGCCCACTTCTGCTCCTAGCCATTCACAGAGCTCTCACTGCAGCTGTCTGACATCTCTAGGCTGGTAAAGGAGAACCGCAGGACCTCCAGGCCTTTTAGAGGGGATTATTTTCAAAAACTTTCTTCATCTAACCCTGCTCTAACTAGAGTTCCGAAGAGAACTGTTGGACAGCATATAAGAAGACACTTTCTTAACTGGGTGAGAGTCTATCACCTGAACTAGGATTTTTCTTAAAAAGAATGATTAGTCTTGTTTAGTACATGCACACACACAGATCAACATATGAAAATAATCAGGGGAGAGAAGAACAAGGAGAACAATTATATGGGAACTGAAATTAATCATGGAATGTCGACACCACCCCCCTGCAGCACTCTGAAGTGGTTATTATTTTCTCACACTCCAAATACCTCAGAGCCAGAAGTTTGGGAGGTATCATCCTTACTCCTCATGTGCTATCTCTAGTGCTCTTTACTCTTACAAACCTCTCCTTTGGCTTATGTCACCTGATTATATCAACCTCTCTCTCTCCTTCTTTCTACAGCTATCAATAATTCTCTCACTTATCCTCCCCAGTCCATGCCCTGTTGTCTTTCTTAGTGACATCAATATCCATATAGTTGGCTCTTCCAAAACTCTGGCTTCTAATCATTCCTTGACTTTTGAATTTCCATTGGCCTTCCCCTGCACCCCAGCTTAACCACCCATCCCTAAGATCCCTGAATCTGCTTCACCTTCCATATCACTGACTCTAGCATCCTGCTCTCTGAAAACAACCTGTTCCCTTTCCACTTTGCATATTCAAGTACCTCTATTAGAACCATTTTTTTTTTTACTTCATTGAGATTTCCAGTTTATTGACTTCTTCAATTTTTCCCAATCCATCAGCTAGGATTTCTTTAACTCACTTTTTATCCAGTTTAGATCCCTCAGTCCATCTTTTCAATAATTCTTGTCAATATCCTCAAATCTCTTGCCTCTCTATCATTTCATTGTATCCATCTGTGGGTTCTGGTCATCGTGGGTTTTGTCCAGCAAAAGTCCCACTGTGGAAGAACGAGATTACTCAAGACTTTATGAAGTCAAGAGAGTGACAGGGAGCCAGAGACCAACTCCCCGAGCTCCTCCAAAGCTCTTGTATTTATTGAGAAGAGTCAAACAAAGAGTCAAAGTGAAATACGTCATAGGAATGAGTAAGGGGCATGGTATACGTGCAGGGATGCAGGTCAGCAGGTTCAGTTTGTGAAAAACAGAAACATTATAATCTTGATTTATACTTAGAGAGAAGGTTACAATATTGATAGTACAAGCAATTATTTTTAGCCTCAAACAATCATGAACAAGGTTTTCAGTGTTACTGATAATGAAAACCCAGACCACCACTGAGTCTCCTTACAATGATCAGAAATCATCTAAGCGTGCAAAGCAGCCCAGCTGTTCCCAGCCAAGGGCTAAGTCAGTCTTCTGTGAGCAAGGGCAGCCTGCACTGTCCGCCTACGCCTGATGAGCGAAGCATGTCCTGCCGGTTGGGGCAGGGGACGCGTTATGATTTTCCATAAGCACAAGCAGCCCTGAATCTATGACCTCGAACTAAGCAAAGCGAGCAAAGCATGCCTCTGCTTTTTACGGCAAGGAGACAGATTGTAGCCGGTTCCTGCTAGCAAAGCAGCTTCAAGGCAACTGAGCTAAGTTCCGTAGATAAGGTGGTGACTGGTATTGAGAGTTTAGTCTTTTGTGCTTTTGGACATTTTGCTTTGAAGTAGGAGTATAATGACAAATATAGAAAGCACTGGTTTTGATTATACATTTCTTATGTGTTTACATAAAGGTGAGAATGCATAAAGGTGAGAATGATTTGGTAAAAGCAATCATTACAATATCAAACTTTGTTAACCCAAGTTTGTGCTCCCACATCAATCTTGCAAAACTTTAACCCCAGATGAACACTGCTGTCCACTTCCACCATGTCTTTATCAGAGTGACTGATAACTGCTAGACAAAGTCACAGAAGGAAGACCATGACAACTATGTGTTCATGACTGCCAGTCTCATACATGTTCTCAACACCACTTGCAATCCTAATGTGTCTTTGGTCAATTCCATTTCCAACTCTCTACAAACTACTTCACATTTTCTCCATTATCCTCAAACCTCCATCCCTTGAATCCATCATCCTTCCTCTGTCTCAGCAAATTACAGAGAAAATTAAACCATTAGACATAACTGCTCTACTTTTCTTGACTATAAACATAAAGGATAACCTACACCTGTGTGTGTCTTTTCACAGTTAAGAGCCAGCTCTTCCATTTGCTAGCTGTGTGAATTTTATCAAATCACATGGCCTTTCTGGGCTTTTTATTTTCTATAAAATTTAGACAATAGTAATACCTAATTAATAGGTTTGTAAACTTTAATGAGTTAATGTGTAAAGTGTCTGGAGTAGTGTGGGGTACATGGTAAGCCCTATTTCACTATTTGCTATTTTGAGTATTGTTATGATCCTCCTTCCCTCCTGTTATAATTAAGGAACTAGCATTCCTCCTAGCTAAGGTAAATTCCTCTACCTGTGCCTAATAGCCCATCTTGTCCATTTATACCAGGAACCTCTCATCATTCAACAAATATTTGTTAAGTCCCTGCTATGTGCCACTTTTGCTAGGCTTTGGGTATACAGGCAGGTTTGAATTTGTAGTATTCAAAGTATAGCAAGAAGTCCATCAGGGCTAGAGTCGAATGAGAAAGACAGTCATATGATATGGGAAAGGTATTGTTTGCTGAAATCTCATTGGCTGCCATTTTGTTTCAAGACTATGGACAAAGCCATAAATTGAACTTTACAGAAGACCTATTAGCAGATATTAGTAAACCATCCAAATGAGTCAACTTCAGAAGGTGCTATGGGATGTCAGGATTCACCTTAAAATCAAGTTGGCTAATAGAGTTCATTCAATGATTTAAAGAAGCTAAATCAAGAGCCTACAAGTGGCCTTATCCAACCCATCTACTGCCACCCATCCCTGTTAGTTGTGACTTACACTGTGGGCTCTCAATGATCCATTCTTCATCTTCATAACTTATACCATCTCTCTGCTTTGGAATTTTTCTGTTTGCCTCACATAGTGTGGCTTGTGTTTATGCAGTAATGGATGAGTGCACTGGCTCTGCCATTTATTAAATAGACACATTCCATAACTTCTGTGAGTCTGTGTTCCCTTATCTATAAAGTCAGGATAACAACATCAATTACATCCTAGCACTGTTGTAAGGCTTCAATGGTAGCACATGTAAAGCGCTCAGAACAGCGCCTGGCCTGTAGTAAACGGTTAAAGGGTGATCGCTGAAGACCAGTTTGGCCTAAGTATCATTCCCAGCTCGACACCTTACTAGCTATGTGACCTCAGGCAAGTTAACTTACCTCTCTAAGCCTCCATTATTTCATTTGTAAAATGAGGACAGTATCAGTACCTGCCTTACAAGTTCTTGTGAGGATCGAATGAAATATAATGTAGGGAAAGTGCTTAGCACACAGCAGTGACTCTTGTTATTATGATTAAAGTCTCAAACTTTGCATTTAAAAAGCCACATTTCCTGTGCCTCCTCTCCATGTAAAACTGTATTGTTCGCTGCCATATATTTCCTTCCTCACCCTTTGGCCACTTCCCCAAATCCTAATTATCTTTCCTCTCATTATAGGATCCCTCCAAGGCTAATGTTCCTACCCACAATCTGACAGCCTACCTAACATTATATGCACCTTCTGTCACCCCAAACACATTTCAACTGTCACTTGTTCCATCTTTATCCCATTTATTTTTGCAGGTGATTATCACACTTTGGATTTCTTCCTCAATTGGGGTAGTTCCCTGGCAGCAAGACAGAGCAGGCCTGAGAAGGGGCTGGAAGCCGACCATGGGAAATTCATCCCACAGAAGATGACAAAGGAGATACAGTCAAGCACACAATGTCTGGAGTCCAAAGCAAAACCATATCAATCACCCGAAGGGCCAGTGCTTGGGGTTTGATGGATAGGGAATGCTAAGTAGCAAAGGATCCACCAGGGACAAGGAAACTAGGGGGAGTGAAGCAGTGATAGTCTGGGATGAAGGAATAGAAAATGATTTCATCTCTTCCTCAGGAGGATTTGAGGCAACTCCATTATGATTTCAGAGTTTTTGATTTTCCTTTTGTAAAGGCGTTAAATATCTTCTCTCCAAGGCACTTCCCCCTATGCCATGTAACTAGAAATTTCTACCATTAGAGATTCATTCCTTTAGGTTGAATGAGTATCTCTAGGATCACCCTTAAAAATGTTTGTATTTCTGGGAAAGATATATATGATCCCATTAGTGAGCAACTGCTGTGTCACCTAGGGGAGCCCTAAAGGAATGGGACCCAGGGCTGAGAAGTTTTAGTTGGGGAGGGGTGGTTTCAGGAAAGGTCGGAGCAAGAAGTTATAGTACTTCTATGAGAGCCAAGAGCATGCAAGGTAAACATAAAGGAAGAGTCTGAGCCAGGAGGGAACAGGCCATTGGATACAAAGCACCAAGGGCCCAATGTTGTCCTAATTTCCCCATTTAGTGACCATTTATTACTTATTCTCTTACTTGACCTCATCATGGGAATGACTTGGTTGACCTCTTCTCCCACTCACAAAACTCTCTTCCCTGGAGAGTCACCTTTGATGTCTCCTTCTCCTTTATTTTCTGTATCAAAAGAAACATGATGTCCTACTGAGTTTGTCTCAAAAGTATTTTTTTAAATCTCTCCCCTCCACTCCATCCCTTCTTTCACTGTCTTAATTTCATCCCTCATCATTTAACACCAGAACACTCCATAATCCCTTCTTAACTGCTACTTCTGCAAAGCTCCTATCCCATTTCTACACTAATACCAGAGTGTCTGAAGTCTTAAATCTAACCATGTCTTTCCACTGCTGAAAATCCTTCTGGCACCCAAATGTCTTGCCCTTTGCCAATCAGTGAATACAGATGAGGCCACGTTAATACTATCCCCAAAATCATGATAGCTCTCAGCTCCTACCTGTTTGAATGCAGGAAGTTCAACCTTTTACAGAATATTTCTAGAAACCCTCAGGGGTGCTAACAGCTGTCCATAAATCCTTCCCAGCCATCTCTTAACTGATGCAGATGTCTGAGCCAGGATTCTGCACCCTGAGATCTACAAAGTATCTAGGAGGAAGCATTTCAACCTGGAAGTTTGCTCTGGCTGAAGTCACTACCGCCTAGGTGCTCTGAACCTTAGAAACTACCATGTGAGATAAGAGGACATTATTTGAATATATATCATTTGACTGTAGCTATTACCACAGCCTCCGACAAGCTAATTCCCACGACACACAGGTCAGGAAAAAGGGATGCCAGAAACAGAAGACCATTCCGTGGTCTTTAGTCTATAATACGGCAAGTGACTACCCGGCCTTCTAAGCAGATACAACTACCCTCTGGGGGGCTCCTACTGCAAACACTTGCCCCAGAGGCTCATTGGCCAGGCCTTCCGTCTACCCTGTGAAGCCAAACATGAGCGAGAGACACCCCCTAACCCAACTTCCCTTCTCTCTCCTTACAGAGAAGCTCATTTCAGAAATACCTCTTTCCACTCTGATCATCTTCTAGGGTTCTAATATTGTCCTGGCAACTAGAAAAAGTATCAGATGAATAGGGATGCTCTTGCTGAGAATTCCCTCAGGATATCAGTATACCACATGTGGCTAGCCTAAGACAGAAATAATTTTAAAGGCTAACACTCACATGGCACATACTGTTTGCCAGACACTGTTTTAACCGTTTTAGCACCATAGAAGATAGATAAATATCATCCCTATTTTACAGATGAGAAAACTGAGAAACATGGGAGTAAACAACTTGCCCAAGGTTATACAGCTAACAAGTTGTAGAGCCAGGATTAAAACCCAGAAAGTCTGGTTCAAGACTATGTACTCATTTTACTGGAATTGTTTAGACGTTTCTCTGAGGAGCAGTGATGATTTAGCTCCAGCTGGGTATGTGTCTTCCTTCCCTTCTTCTCCCACCCACCAGCAACCACTGCCACCCCACCTCACTGATAGCCTTTTCAGACCTCTGGTCACGCCTATGTATCCATAGCCTTAAACAAGCCTGTCCCTAACATGTGTGGGGAACCGGGACAAGTATACAAATGGAGGTCTGTATACCATGTGTCCAAATGAGTTTAACAAATTGTTAAATAAAATATGTTCTGTCTCCCTACCTTCATAAATATACCTTTATAACAACCTGGAAGTCTAGGTTTGTAGAATTCCTGGCTCTTCAGAGTTCTTCATAAAAATCTGGCAGCACAAGGAAAGCCAGCTTACCTTCCTTCTCTGACCACTCCTGGCTCCACAGTACACCATCCTGTACCATACCATCTTGTGTGTACTATATGGGTGGAAACTCTAGTCAGAGTGTAAAAGATCCATCCACACATCCCACAAACAGTCACTCTTCAGCCTAGATGTATGCACACTAGGTCCAGTCTGCCTTTGGGAGAACAGACCCTAGAAAGAGGCTCATGAAGGCTCTGGAAGTAGATTCCAAGCCATTTGATATGAGAGAGAGATTGACAAGAGAGGTTACAATAGCACCTGGTATAATCACTATAGAAATCTTAGCTATGATGAATCCTCTCATGAAAATACACACATCATATGTGCAAATGAGGCAGAGTCCCACCCTTAAAAAGGCATAGCAGCTCTGACTGCCCATGCACAGAATCCAACATATTTTGCTGAGAATAAGTTTCTGAGCTGTGGAAACACAATCTTCCAGTCCAAACTTCCTCACTTTTCATGTGTGAATTCAAACACATAAAAAAAGGAGCAGAGCATCATTTTGTAAGCAAATTCTTAATCTGTTGGTAAAGAAAATTAAGCAAAGAAAATTAAGTAAAAACATGTTTTCATGCTCATTCTGATGAACCAACCATTCTTCAACACAAATGCAGAGGTTATTAGTTTTTTTCCCTATTATATAAAGTGCAAAGAGTTGGAAAAAAAGATGTGCAATGTGCGAAAATCAAATAAGTGAAGTGCAGGGCTGCCTAAATGGTATGGCGAGAAAACTGAAAGTTGCCCTACTCAAATTTAATTTCCCCTAGGTGCTAGAAATTCCACTAGCTGAAATTTGCTTCCTTGAGTTAAGGCATCTTTTCCAGAAACCACACTTTGGAATGGGCTGGAAGGTCATTTATAAACCCATTATTATTTTTTTATTGACATATAGTCAGTTTACAATATTGTGTTAATTTTTGGTGTACAGCATAGTGATTCAGTTATACATATATACGTATTCCTTTTCATATTCTTTTTCATTATAGGCTATTACAAGGTACTGGTGCAGCCATTATAGAAAACAGTATGGAGATTCCTTAAAAAACTAAAAACAGACTTACCATATGATCTAGTGATCCCATTCCTGGGCATATATCTGGAGGAAACTCTGATTTGAAAAGATACATGCACCCCAGTGTTCACAGCAGCACTATATACACTAGCCAAGACATGGAAACAACCTAAATGCCCATCAACAGATGACTGGTGAAAGAAGCTGTGAGAGATACACACACACACATGTACATACACAATGGAATATTACTCAGCCATAAAAAAGAATGAAATAATGCCATTTGCAGAAACATGGATGGATGTAGAGATGATCAGATTAAGTAAGGTTGCTGAGAGAAGGACAAATGTCATATGATATCACTTATACGTGGAATCTAAAAAATGATACAAATAAAATTACTTACAAAATAGAAATAGACTAACAGACATAGAAAACAAACTTATGGTTACCAAAGGGGAAAGGGGAAGGGATAAATTAGGAGTTTGGGATTTGTAGGTACTACTGTTATATATAAAATAGATAAACAACAAGGTCCTACTGAAAAGCACAGGGAACTATACCTTGTAATATCTTGTAATAACCCATCATTAGCCTTAAATTGTTAGTGTGAAGTTTACCACCAGATGACAAAGATCTGAGCACAAGGTCCTAGGGCCAAGGTTCCCTAAGGTCTTCACTGAAAAGAACAGAACTGAGGGAGATAGTCAGCTCCAGAGCTCTGGGGACAGAGCCAGAAAAGCAGAGAACATCCAGAATGTCTTTGTTTCAAGGGTTGTATCTTTCCAACTCAACAACGAAAAAACCCACAAACAACCCAATTAAAAATGAGCAAAAAACTTGAATAGACATTACTCTAAAAAAAATATACAGATGGCCAATAACCACATTAAAAAATGTTCAACATCAACAAATCATTAGGAAGTAGCATATAAAACCACAATGAAGTATTACTTCCTACCCATTAATATGACTAACAAAGAACAAAGCAGAAAATAGCAAGTGTTGGCAAGAATGTGGAGACACTGAAGCCCCTGTGCACTATCGGCGGGACTGTAAAATGGGGCTGCTGCCGCTGTGGAAACAAGTATGGTGGTTCCTCACAAAAGTAAACAGAACCACTATAAGATCCAGCAATTCTACTTCTGAATATATATCTAAGAGAATTGAAAACAGGGACTCAAAGAGATATTTTATGTCCACGTTCACACCAAAATTATTCACAATAGCCAAAAGATGGAACAATCCAAATGCCCATCAAAAGGTGAATGAGTTAAACAAAATGTAGTACATTCACACAAAAGAATCTTATTCAGTCTTTAAAAGGAAGGAAATTCTGATACATGCTACCACATGAATGAACCTTGAAGACATTATGGTAAGTGAAATAAGCCAGTCACAAGGGGTCAAATATTATATGATTGCACCTATATGAGACACCTAGAATAGGCACATTCATAGAGACAGAAAATAGAACTATGGTTGCCAGGGGCTGGGAAACAGGGAGAAAGGTTCAGTGTGGGAAGATGAAAAAGTTCTGGAGATGGATGGTGATGATGGTTGCACAACAATGAACGTGTACTTAATGCTGCTGAATTAAAAATGGTTAAACGGTAAATTTTATGTTATAATATTTTACTATAATAAAAAAGTATTACTACCTGCCTATCAAAAAACTTCTAACCCTCATGAGAATATTATGTCACTAGTATTTATACAATTTTTACAAAGAGCTCTATCTTAAAATGTTTTGTGTTCCAGACCATAGTATATCCATGTTTGTGTAACTGCTTTTAAAAAGATCCCAAAATCTTGGACCAAACTTGATGCTCTAAGGTGTTTGCCTGGAGGCTGCAAAACAGGACACATTGTAATTCAGTAATTCAGCAAAATCAGGAAAAAGCCTGACCCATCCCCCTTTAGTTGGATCCTGTCACTTGGATTCTCCTTTGTCCCTGTTCCTTTCCATTTGGCCTGACTTTCTTTTCCTCGCCAAATGCCCAACTGGTCCCAAATGATCATTGTGCCAGTCTTCTGGAAAGCAAACTTGCTACCTGATATATAATCCTTAACATGAGATTATTTTGTTGTAGTTTAATCTTCCTTAGCCCACTGCCATTGCAGTAGTAGGTTTCAGGTGGTGTCACAGTGCCTTTTGATTAATTTAACTATTTAATGATCATCTTCCTTCCTTGGATCTATTTGGCCTCTCAAATGACCTGAGATTTCTGTTAAGAAGCTAATAAAGTGTCCATGTGATCATGGGTCTAAAAAAAAAAAAAGGAAAGAAAAAAACAGGACACATTTTCCTCTGCTAGCAGTTTGAGAAGTAAAGGTATACAGCAGAGATTCTTTACTTTTAAGAAAACAATTCCATTTATAATAACATCAAATGAATAAAATATTTGAAATAGATTTATCAAAAGAAGAGGATGGCTCATACTAAAAAAACAAAACACCACTGAAAGAAATTAAAGAAAACTTGAAATCGAAAATATATGTGTTCATGATAACCTAATATTGTTAAGATGATGATATTCACCCAAATTAATCTACTGATTCAATACAATCTCTGCCAAAATTCCAATAGTCTTTTTTTTTTCAGAAATGGAAAAGCTGGTCCTCAAATTCAGATAGAATTGCAGGGGGCCCTGCATGGTCAAAACAATCTTGGAAAAGAAGTTAAAAGTTAGAGGTCTCACATTTCCCCATTTCTTTTTTTTTTCCTTTTTTAGTTTTATTAGGTAGAATTAGTACACTTTGACTGCACATATACATTATATTGTATATAAATACACATATACAAATACTGCACATTTTTTTAGTTTACAATATATGTACAGCAGAGTTTCTTAACTGTGGGATTGTTGACATCTTGGGCCAGATAATCCTTTGCTGTTGGGGGGCTGCCCCATGCATAGTAGGCTGTTTAGCAGCATCCCTGGGCTATAGCCACTAGTTGCCAGTAGAAAGATACAGTTAGACTGAGCCATGGGAAAGATGGTCCTGGAAAAGCAGAAAAGTGGGGTACCCTTGGCAAGCAGAGGGTAACCTGAATACGTTAGATGCCAGTGAGGATAATGAAAAAAACTTTGCCAACTTAAAAATGACTGAGGGAGGGTAGGTGGGTATAGGGAGGTCTGTTAATTGACAGTATTTTAAAGGATTCTTAACTCATTAACCCTGCTTATTCTCCAGTTTGGCACAAGAGTTATTTATTTCTGAAATTTTTTTCTGTGACCTAATCAATTTCTCTGAGATTTCTTCTGTGCTTTCATTCGCTCTTTAAGCTACACAATGAAGTCCAAGTACCTCATATCAGTGACTGTATAACCCTTGGGGAGGGGCAAACTTTTCAGTTTAGTATTTTTGCTGTGACCCTAAGCTATCCAACAATAGGCCTTAGATCTTAGGACTTTTATGATTATAGTTTCCATTTATTTTGTGCCTACCATGTGCCAGGCACCATACATACGACTTAACTCATACCTTCGCTTTAATCCTCACAACAGCTCTCATTAAAATGCCTGTAAGAAAGATATTATAATCTTCACTTTCTACATGAAACTGAAGCTCAGGAAAGTTTTGAGTGACTTAAGCAAAGCTGCATGGCTAAGAAGTGGCAGCTTCAAACATAGGTCTGCCTGATCTAGGAATCTGCTCTGTTCACAGTGCCTCCCACGGTGGGGCTATGCTCCCTGCTTCAAAGCAGATTCCACCTGAAGAAGAGCAAAGAGCTGAACTGGAGGTCCCTTCTAGTCCAGGGACTTGGGTGGAAGAGGGGTGCTGTGGGGCAGAGAGCCGGAAACCGTGTCAGGAGAGCATACCAGATCATTTATGCTGAATTTCCAAGTCTAAGCACCTCCTCACTCTAATTTGGCTCAGTCACTGAGTTTTGCTACCTAGAGTTGAGATAGTATAGGATACCAGTATTGTCTGAACGTGTAGGGTGTCCTGCTGGTTACCACACAACCTTCAGGACTAATGGTTCTCCAAGTCTGGTCCTGAACCAATAAGATGACCAACCATCCTGGTTTGCCTCAGATTGCCCCAGTTTTCAGCACTATAGGTCCCTAGTTCTGTAAAACTCCCCAGTCTCAGGCAAGCTAGGATGATTAGTTACCCTATGACTCGCAGCACCAGCATCACCTGGGAAGTTGTTAGAAATGCAAGTCCATGGGTACCATTCCAGATCTAGCAAATCAGAACCTCTGAGGGTGGTGCTTGGCAATCTGTTTCAACAAGTCCTCCAGACGATTCTGATGCACGCGACAGTGTAGGAAACACTGTCCAAAATACATTTTTTGGATGAGTGGGGAAAGTGCTCAGTTGTCCTTTTGCTTTTCTCTGAACCTCCAAAGAAAACATGTCATTGAAAAAAAGCCTGATGCTTCATTTTGTTTCGTTTTCTCTCTAAGGTTGAATGAAATTACTAATAAGTCAGAGCTTTGTGTAAAATGAATAAATCCATTAGGCAGAAATATTCACTGAACACCTACTATGCATCACTATGCATTGCATCACTGTCCTTAATGTTCTTCCTTCTTAATTTCGGCAGTTGCATTGTCCATAGTATTGGACATTATTTCTTAGTGAATATTAATCAGGAATATACCACTTTGGGCAAGATTTTGAAGGTTTCATGATTAGCTAGATAGTTTTTCTATGTTGCCTCTACAAATGTAGTGTACTCCTCTATAGGGTTAAAAGGTTAGAATAGAAATGAAAGCTTGTGCGTGTACGTGAGTGTGTGTGCACACACACACACAAGTGAACATTTTGGTAAAATAATACCACTGCACCTTGCAGTCCTCAGCTTTAACCTGAGCAGATGGAAACTGTGCCATGAATATTATAAGAAGATGCATTGACAGAAATCAACAGGAACCATGAGATTCGGGGTGTTAGAACTGAAGGCCTAACAGACCAAAGGGGCCTAAGAACAGAAGTGAAGGATGACCACTAATAAAATCACATAGCAAAAAGAGCGAAGAGTGACCTGGAGAAAGGAGGATTTCAGATCACGCCAGGTGCTGTGCAGAGCACTGAGGATCCTGCCTAGCATTTGGAGGGGAGCAGTCCTATCTGTGAGGCCTCTGCCTAGGAGACAGGGAGCTGTAAATATCTTTCAGTCCCTTCCCAAAGGGTCACACTGAACCCAGGGTCAGGAAAGCTCCCAGTTGTCTTGGATCTACATGTTGATTGTGCAAGGCCCAAGTGTTCTCTGACTGTAAAAAATTGTGTGTGGCCAACTGTAATTGAATTGTAACTGATCAACAGAGATCTCTGGGTTAAAAGTTCTATGTATCTGTTCCGATAGGCTTGCTGTTACCATGCCCGGCTAACAAAAGAGTAAGATAGCAAGCACACGCTTATAAGTTCTGTTTAACGAAACTGAATGAAGAATAGAAATGGTTCAAAATGCAACATACTTGATTCTATTCAATATTTCAATTATCTCGATTAAATTATGTTGTAAACTGGGCTGACTAGCAACTACATTAGCTCATTAAATTTGACAGTCTGACCACCTTGTGCTAAGGGTGGCATCTAAGTGCCCTCATTTATATGCATTAGATTCACTCATGGAGGCTTCCCTGGGAGAAGAATAAAACTCATAATACTAAAAAAATAACCACAGGTAAGAGAATACAATAATAATTCTGAGGAACAATATCACAATTTTGCCTTCAAGTTCTGTCAGAATAAAAGCAAACCTACTTTAGGCAGGAACTCGTAAACATGACAGGCAGATGGTATGTGGAAATTCATACAGCTTTAGAAAGAGACAATAATGTGCTTTGTGTCCACAGAGCTCCTTCTTTGAAAGGCGGTCTAATCCCCAGATGTGTGTGCTGTCTCTTCGGCGCAGCCCTCCAAGTCTGGGTTCAGGTAGGTATGTAGTGGAAGGGTTTGGCAAGGTCATACCCTGCACATCATTCGGGAGCCTGAGAAAGATTTGGGCCTTCAGATAAAATGGACACCTCCTGCTTGATCCCCTCCACACGCTATGGCTGCCTGCCAGGCAACAGAAGCAAGGCTGACCTCTATTAGACACCCATTCATTGTCATGTAATCAGAGTTTACATTCCCTTAGTGAAGAGCTTCTCAGCCATGGATGCATTTTAGAATCAACTGCGGAGCTTTTAAAAATTACTGACATACCCAGATATTCTGATTTTTTTCATTGGAAGAATAAACAATATCATTTATTAAGCATAAGCTTTTGGGGTTTTTAGCTAACAGACTTATTGAGATACAATTTACATACCATACAACTCACTCATTTAAGGTGTCTAATTCAACAGCTTTTAGTATATTCACAGTGTTGTACAACCAACACCACAGTCCATTTTGGAACACTTCCATCAACCCAAAAAGAAACCCTGACCTGAGACAATGCCAGCCCTGACTTACACTACCTGTGCAACCGTGGGCAAGTTACTTAACCTTCAGTACTTTGATCCCTTAACTGTAGAATTTGACTAATAATACATTTTTACTTGGTATTTGTGAAAATTAAATTAAATGATGTAAATTTTAAAAAGAAAGAAACTCTCCGCTCTTTAGCTATCACCATCACCCTCGGGGCCCAGATCCCCACACTAGCACTAGGTAAATTCGAATCTACTATCTGTCTCTATAGATTTACTTATACTGGGCATTTCATGTAAATGGAATCATACATACGTGGCCTTTCATGTCTGGCTACTTTCATTACTATAGTGTTTTCAGAGTTCATCTAGACTGTAGCATGAATCAATACTTCAGTCCTTTTTATGGCCAAATAATACTTCATTGTAAAAATACACCACGTTTTGTTTATCCATTAATCAGTTGATGGACATTCATATTCTTTCCACCCTATGGCTGTTATGATAATGTTGATATTAACATTTGTGTACAGTTTTTGTATTGATGTATGTTTTCAACTTTGGGAGGTATATACTAGGAGTACATTTGCTGGGCCAAATGATGACTCTATATTTAACTTTTTGAAGAAGTTCCAGAATATTTTCCAAAGTGGCTGTACCAATTTACATCCCACCAATACTATATGAGGTTTCCAATTTCTCCACATCCTCACCAACACTTCTTACTATCTGTCTTTTCGATTATAGCTATTCCAGTGGGTATGAAGTAATATCTCATTTTGGTTTTAATTAGCATTTCCTTTATGACTAATGATGTTGAGCATCTTTTCATGCTCTTATTGGTCATTTGTTTATTTTCTTTGGAGGAAAGTCTTTCTGATCCTTTGCCTATTTTAATTGAGTTATTTGTCTTTTTTATTATTGAGTTGGAAATATTCTTTATATATTCTAGATATATATGATTTATAAACATTTTCTCACATTTTATCAGGTGTGTTTTCACTTTCTTGATAGTGTCCTTGGATTCAGAAAAGTTTAAAATTTTTGAGAAGTCCAATTTACCTATTTTTTCTTTTGTCACTCATACTTTCAGTGTCATATCAAATAATTTATTGCCAAGTTCAAGATCATGAAGATTTATCCCTATGGTTTCTTCCAAGAATTTTGTAGTTTTAGTACTTACACTTATGTTTTTGATCCATAAGAAGAAGTTAATTTTTGTATATGGTATGAGGCAGGGGTCCAAATTTTCCTTTGCATATAGATATCCTATTGTCTCAGCACCATTTGTTGGAGAGAATACACTTTTTCCTCATTGAATGATCTTGGCACCCTTGTTAAAAAAGAATTGACCATAGATGTATGGGTTTATTTCTAGACTCTGAATTCTTTTCTGTTGATCTATATGGCTATCCTCATGCCAGTAACATACAATTTTGGTTATTGTAGCTTTTTAGTAAATTTTGAAATAAGGAAGTGGGATTCTCTATCTTGTTCTTCTTTTTCAAATTTTTTTTTGCTATTCGGAGTTCCATGTAATTCCATATGAATTTGGAGATCAGCATGCCAATTTCTACTAAGAAGCCAGCTGAGATTCTGATAGGGCAGAGCTTCTTATTTAACTGGTCATTCTAAAAATTTATTGAAGAATTACTGTGGATAAGGACTGTGCCAGGTATTGGAGATACAGCACTAAACACAACGCAGTGCCTACCTTTGGGTAATTTACAGTCCAGCACTTCCTCAAGGGTATATACAGGAGACCTGAGTAGATGCCAGACACATAATTAAGGTCCAGTTTAGCCCAACACATGGCTCTAATTTGGCTGCTGCTTACTTTTCTCCCTAAAGTCAACAAGAAAGGAATCATGTTGGATGGAATGAACAGCAGGTATTTTACAGAAAGGAACCACCAGTATTTTTTAATTGAAGTATAGTTCATTTCCAATGTCATGTTAGTTTCTGGTGTACAGCAAAGTGACACCATTATATTATTTTCCATTATGGCTTATTACAGGATATTGAATATAATTCACTGTGCTATACAGTAGGACCTTGTTTATCTATTCTGTATCAGTCGTTTGTATCTGCTAATCCCAAACTCCTAACATAACTGCTGGCTGCTGCTATCACTGTCCTTGAGATCTGACCTAAATAGATCCCAGTGGCCTCAAAATGACTCTCTTACAGAAACACAACAGGATCAGATTCACTCCCAAAGCACACACCCATGGATCCTATGTTTGTCTAGAAACAGAAAGGAGCAGCCGTGACAGGAACTCCCAGAAAACTGTATCTTGGGACTTGGCCCAATGTTAAAGCAGACCACCTTCCTCACTCCTAGCTTCCAGCAGGAAAGCATCCCTCTAAATATTCCTGATCTCTCTTTACCTTCTTACTTACTGTTCCCTGGCAGAGGAGATTTTATGGGTAGTAAAAATGAGGGAGAATAAATGCAACAGGCTTGACTTGAGACATTATTCCTTCCTCTTTGCGAACCAGCCTGCCATTTGAAAGCACATTTTGGGCCAGGCTCCAAGCTCAGCATTAAAGGTGCTGCCCACGCAGGATACATCTGTGGTAGCGCAGTGTCTGTTGTAGCTGGATGGGCACACCTGTCTAATCCTGGAGTTCACTTAGCAAACCCATTTGGCTCGCATACTCAGCCGTCTCCCCCAAGCTAGACTTTATCAGGACTAAAGGCAATGTTTTGTACCTCATCTGCTTTACAATTCAATTGCTTCAGAGCTTGGGTAGGGAAGACAGTGCTATTTATTCTCCTCCTCAAAATCTCAACTCCCAAACTGCTTGAGTTCCCATAGCCTAAAAGTAACCACCAAATATAGAGCTCTCTTTTTTTTTAATCCACAGGTGAGGCTCTAGGGCAGGGAGAATACTAAGAAACACAGTCCACATTCCCTGAAAGCCCAGACTACACTAATATCTAGAACAGCAGACAAGTCTGACAAATAAGGCATTTAGCAAAATTCCCTTTAGCCTGTGTTTTGGTGAGGCAACATAGTGTAGTGTCTTAAGAGCACCAGCTCTGGAGGCAGAATGCCTGGTTTGAATCCCAGCTCATTATCAGCTGTGTGACTTTGAGCAAGTTATTTTACTTCTCACTGCCTCAGTTTCCTGTCATGGAAAATTAAATGGGTTGTTATGAAAATTAAATGTGTTCATGAATGTCAACTGCTTAGGACAATGCCTGGCATGTAGCAAGTACCGTGTCAGTGCTTGTTAGCATTGTCAGTGGATGGATTTTGCACATGAATCTATTGAATAAGAGCTGGCCCCTGCTCCAAAAAGGGACAATCACTCATTCTTGTGGAAATTCAAAAAATGTTCTTGCTCACTGACAGTATTAATGATAGCAGTGAAAGCAGGAGAGCTTAGGACAGGAGACTGATTACTATTCACCACAGAGGAATATGCATGACTCCAATGAATGAATTGGTTCATTACTCTTCTCAGCTTAGATAGTAGGTTAGACTGTCCATCCTTTACTGGGATGGAATGTAGGATCCAGGAACCATTCTCAAATCTTGTTGAGTTGGTCTTTGAGGAGAATCATTTTTAAATTAAACTGTGGTTTCTACTAATAGCTTGTTAGTTTCCAAAACTGTATTTTCTTTTTTTTAAGAGCACATCCTTTATATTTAAAGGTAACAAGGAGCATTTATCCTGTGCCAATCTGGCATCCAATTTTTAACTCATATATTTCTCACTCCCTCTTGTAACTTTGCATGTTACACCAAACTCAGAGCATTCAAACTGTATCATCTTTGATTAAAATGAAATTAGACGTTGTGCACACACACACACACACACACACACACACACACACACACACACACACGTAAATGTGTTTATCTATCTTCAAAAATAGGTAACCTGGTTTCCATGTATCCTTGATACATTCTTGCTTTTGGAGAGGATTTTGAGATAAGGACTTTTGAAGGTGGCTTGGATGTCATCAAGTTTCTAAACAAAGGTCATAATAATAATAGCCAACAGTTCCTGAGTGTCTGCTATATGCCAGGCCTGGTGCTACATGAATATCTCATTTGCTACTCAAAACAACCCCATAAGGTGGATACCATTATGATCTCCACTTGACATATGTGAAAACTGAAGCATAAAGAGGTTAAGTAAATTACCCAAAGTCAGAGAGCTAGCAAGTGACAGAACTGAGATTGAAACCCAGCCTCCCCCTCCAATGCCCTCTGTCAACAGTGTTCTTTCCATTCAGGTGGGACTCTGGCTATTTGCTAGGCACAAACGCTATAGGAGACAGAAGGAGGGCTTTGCTAGGCACAGAGGGTAAAGGTTGGCTTAATTCATCTCCCTGCCAGGGAGAGGAAAGAAAGATGTGGCTGGCCCTTATCTGCCAAGTCTCTCACTGCATGTAAGAAATTGGAATTGAGAGTGTGCAATGTTCCAGACACTGTGTCAAGGCCCCCACACTAAATGTCCTCCTTTTTGCTAAGCTATGTCTCTCTTGTGCTTCACAAGCTCGTTTCAAGACCTCTCTTCCAAGAGGCTGAGCCTAATTCAAGTCATTCAGCTCTGCTGAGCATGCTCTCAGCACCCCCTCTTTACTCTGCATGCTCCCACAGTAGCACAGAAGACGATGTACACAGTAAGAATTCACCCAATGCTATGGATGGCCTGGTCCCTAAGTACAAAGTAGGGAAGAGGTCATTCTATGCAGAGACACCAGGCCCAGGTGGAGGAGAGAACAGCCAGGAGGTTAGGGTTACAGTCAGGGACACGGGCTTTGGAGTCAAGCACACCTGAGTTTGTAAACTGGCTTTGCCACTTATAGCTGCATATAGTTTGGGCAAGTTACTTAACCTCTCGCCACCTCAGTTTGCTCATGTGTGAAATGGGGATGATAACAACCAAAATCTCACAGTGTTGCTGTGAGAATTCAGTGATAAGCTGCACGTTAATCACTCAGCACAGAGACTGGCACATAAAAACCACTCACCGGGAGCCACTCGTATCATTAATAATCTAATGAAATACCCACAAGTCCTTCTCAGGGGCACACCTCGCAGTGGGGCTCAGCTTTTATACTGTAATTTCAGTCCTTTCTCAGGCACCAGTCCCTGAAACTCAAGGCTGCTGAGGATGATTCCTGCCTCACTGCATTTCAGCTGTCTGCTCCCAGCTAACTGTCTACCTGGGGTCAGCCATCAGCTGTGGAGCCTCATCCTGATGCCTCCCACTGTGCTCAGCTGCACAGGAATGGCCACATCCGCAGCAGTGGGAGTGGGCAGTCACCACCTCAGCTGGTCCTCAGTGGCCATCGCTTTTCAGTTCACTGAAGTTATTTTCACAACATTCACAACACTATGTCACTGGTGGATGGAGTCTCTGAGCAATAACAGTATCTCAGTGGTCTGTTGACATTTCTTCAGTGAGTATGCTGGTATCAGCTTAACAGTAATGCCCTAGACCCAGGCAAGAGGCCCACATTTTAGAGGACCCCACTCTGGCTCTCCTCTGGTCGCACCTCTCCTCACAGAGTGAAGTCTATTGGTCTCAGGGGACATGACCACTTAGAATCCAGACTCTCAGTTTCTAGACTGAAGTCCATGTAGATAGACCCCAGAATTCTCTGCCCAAAAGCACGAAGCCCATTCCAGGGGGTTTGCACAAGCCTCTTCCCCAGGGCTATCCTCCAAGGGGTGGACAGTGCCACAGTTGTACACACCCTGAGCCTGCTGGGTGACCCAGGGCCAGCTGCTTAAGCTAGGGGAGTGCTGCATGGAACTTGGACATACATTCTGGCACATCCATGAGCGTGTGTGTGAGGCCTCGGGTGGTACGGAAGGAGAACCAGGGTAGAAAGATGAGGGGACAGGGGTTTGCAGGCTACAGGCCAGAGGCCTCCACTTATAACATTGCCCTGTGCCCTACCAATGTAAGAAGCAAGACTGCATGCTGATGCTGTTGCATTCTTATGAATTACATGGAAGAGGCGGAGGAGTGGTAACCCCATCTCCCAGCCTCCCTCGCCAAATAGACATGGTGGCTCCCTGAGTAGAATTTCCTTTTTGGTAGAAAAGAGTAATTCATAGCGAAATCAACCATAATGCTGAGAATTTCCAGAACAGATCTAAATTGAAACATTCTCTCCTAAGTCAAATATAGGTCAGTCTATATGATCCAATTTGGGGCTCATTAAAGCCCTTCACATTTACAGCTAGTTCCTTATGTAAGCTCTCCTCCCAGCACTGTCACTGAGCAGATCTGCTTTAAGGATGAACCCTAAGGCTCCTCCCAATAGAAGAGCGTCAGGCAGCCTGAGCATCCTCATGAGCGTCCCAATCCCTGGATCCCTCCTCTCTCCTTCACACATAGTCCAAGCACTTCCCTGTCCTTCATTCAACACTTGGTTCCCATCACGAGGACACTGCTATTTAGTAGCTCCAGATCCCTGCTACCCTGCTCCTCACCCTCCTTGGGGAATGTGATTAACACTCTACACTGTCTATTAACTTTCACTGTGGGGTTGTTGATCTGTTCCAGTGCAAATCTTGAAGCATAAAACTTCCTTAATGCCAAACACTTAAACCAGAGCAGAGAAATTTTAAACCACTAAAAGCTGATGGTCTCCAGTAAAACAAGACCCCATCCAAGAGTCTGGGCATTGCTAATACTGTCCGTAGAGGCTTATTCAGCTTCAAGTACATTTGAAACAGTGATTATTTCACCATGAATAGCTACCGTATGTCCAATGCACCACACTTCCGAATAATAAGAAAATCACTCACCTGTTTCTGTGCTGAGAGGCTGGCTTATCTGTGAGCAGTCTAGCTTGTGGAAGCCTCAGGGATCCCAGAGAGAAGCAGTAGTTTGCTGATTGACATTTCATCTAAGTACTAAGGACATCCACTGAAGAGACGATGCTAGATTGTACCTCTACTGGTAGGTTGGCATAAGTCTCTCAAGGTTGAAGTTTTACAGAGCTAACCTCTGCCCTCTTGCCTTCTGCCCTCTGGCCTATAACTCACCAAACTGGGCCTTTTGGGACACAGTCCTGGCATTTCTATTGCAAGGCTGGCTACCTCAAGATAAACCCTGTGGATACAGGCCAGGGTGACTTCAAGCTCACTTCCCAAGCCTCCATCTCCTCTCACGCTGCCTTAGGTGATAAGAACAAATAATCCAGGGTGTACAAAACTCAGTTATGAGCAGAGCATAATAAATATCACTAACACTCTTAATAATCTTCACCCAAGTATCATACCTAGAATTTAATAGGGACATTTAATATCTTTATGAGAAAAAAGTAATTAAAACTTTACCTAAATTATCTACACTATGCCATCTGATATAGAAGCCACCAAATGCTACCTATACTATTTTAAATTAAATGAAATAAAATTAAAATTTAGTTTTCAAGTGCTCAATGATCATATATGGCTAGTGACTGCTGTATCAGACGGTGCAGATTTAAAACATTTCCATTATTGCAGAAATTTCTATTGGGCAGGATTGTTCTGGAGGATGACCATAATGGTGGGACTTTCAGGCATTGTGGTAAGCTAATAAGACCAGTAGGAGAGATGTAGGGAGCAAAAGGACCATTCTGAACCCTTTGTGAGCTCTTTTGCCTGTACAAAATGTACTTTCTGCTGCTGCTGCCTAAAAAAGACTCTCAGCCTTTGCCAATAAGTCATTTTGTGCCCCAGCCAACCATAAGGATAGATGGAGAAAGTGACACACAGCTGCCCAGCCCTTGCTTTTAGAAAGAGAGCAACTTTCAACTCAGTTCCCACCTTAGGGTCATGAACAATTATAAAGCCATTAACTTGTCCCGGCATTATAAGTTATTAAAACTATGAAAAACAGCCCTTGGCAAAGCCTAAACAGAAAACTAGAAATCCCAAGAATTCTATGGCATCCAGGGGCCACCATGCTCACTGCACTCACAGTTAGACTACCTAATGTTAAACCCATCACCTTGACATTGGAGGATCCTTTGCCTCTATTGCAGACTTGGAGATAGTCACTAGACTCTACTAAAGTGGGAAAGTGGCTACTGACATTTAAGAAAGATTTTCACCCACAAAGGTTGAAATCAATAGGGTGTTCTAGTCAACCTTCGGTTAATTAACTAGAAAATTAAGCTCAGCAGAATACCCCATACTGTAAAATCGAGGTTTCGCTGTAAGCAGAGTACAGTCAAAAGGTAAACAGCACTTCAGGGTTCAACCATTTCTGTAACTGAATCTCCAAATTAATGTTCTATCCGTTAGCACTGGTGCAAGAGCAACCATAATAACGGTAACTACTAAAACTTACTGAGTGAAAACTACATTCCATGCACCATTCTAAGTATTTAGTATTTTTTAATTCATTTAATCTTCACAGTAAACCAATGAGATATGTACTATTATTATCCCTATTTTACAGATGAGGGAAATGAAATATACAGAGATTAGGTGATCTGCCTAAGAACACACAGGCAGAAAATGATAGACATTGTATTTGAGCCAAGGTGATCTGATGTCAGAGGCTGTGCTCTCAGCCATTCCACTGTGCTACCTTGCAACTGTGGATAACAATGAATGAGTCACAGAGGTCCCTTGAAGGCTGGCCTTATCTCCAGCTAGCACAGTGCATGACAAACCATAGATTCTCACTAAATGTTTGGTGAAGGAATAACAGCTAAAATCTACTAAGGACTTCCTATCTCACTTAATCCGCAAAGGAATCCTATTGCTATTATCATAATACCCAGTTTATTACCCTCAGTTTTTACAGGTGAGGAAAATGAGACATAGAAAGACTAAGTCACTTGCCCAAGATCACAGAGCTAGAGAATGATGGAGAAAGAATTTGAACCTAAATCTAGATTCCACTCACTCCCACTGCCCTCTTCCCAACCAGAAAGAGTTTAGAGAAGCAGGGCTATAATCTTTCTAATCAAGCACCAGGCTTGGAGACCAAAGGCTCGGATTAGAGTCTCAGTTCAGTCAATAACGAACTGCCCTTGGGCAAGTCACTAGACCTATTAATGTTCTAATCTGTAAGACAGAGGTACCATTGCTGACTCACACATTGGCCCAAAGAGCAGAATAAAATGATGACACGGATATGCTACATGAAGTAAAGGGATTGTAGTTATTTTTGTTCTTCACTAAACTAGTGGGCACTATTTTGCTGACTTACTTGTTTGCTTTCCTTCTGCAACTGACAAAATTACATGGATTTTTTTTTAAGAATAAAAGCTTCTAACTAAAGCAAAGTAAAGCAAATCCCTGGTTCAAACTGGTTCAGCTTTATCCTGAAGAAGAACTCAGAGCCTTTAATGGAGAATGATACCAAATATCAGTGCAATGCCATAGCCACCTCCCCCCATTGTAGCTAAAGAGACCCACCAGCACAACTGAGAGCCTTTGGCGGAAAGCAGACTGACCAGACAGAGGGTGAAGCAGGAAATTCTGCTTAGCCAGAGGCCCCATGGCTTCTCTCAGTCATCACAACCCAGAACGCAGCAGTCAGAACCAAATCAGTTTTTTTTTTTTCTTTAACAATGGCAGCAATTGCAAGAGGTTCAAAAGAAAGGAAGAAGGGTTGGCAGACAGTGGTTCCCCTGCAGATTCCTTCAGGAGCATATAGACTTGGTGCAAGCACCTCAGTCATCTTCACGTATTATCTTCTACGACAGCTGATAGGGCTGCTCTGTTGAAGTTAATTGCAAAGAAAGAAGCCCAATGTATCATCATATTCGGAAACATTCCCAAGGCTTACCATCACTGACTAATGCCAAAATGCATCAAAAGACCTTTGTTTTTTCATAAAAAGTAGTCAATCCAGACATGACATTTCAAGGAAAACTGACGTCTCAAAGTTTAATTTGGCTCCACAAATGGGTGAGGGTTTGTCAGAGAGCTTTGTTTCTCCCTCACATACCATAGATGGTTGCCTCAGAATAAGGCCCCGGGCAGAACTTCATGGCTTGGGACCCTGCTATTAACAATTAATAGAATATTCAGGCCAAAGAGACCTTTGAACTCATCAAGTCCAGTCTTGTCAAATTATGGAGGAGAAAAATGAGACCCAGAGAATGTAAGTGATGAATCCAAAGTCAGTAACAGAAGGGATCAGATGGCAGATCTTCTGATACTTAAGTGAGTACAATTTTACTGAAACCCATGGCCTCATTCTTTCTTCTGAACTCTCTGATAAAGCTACCACCTTGATTGGTCAGACTGACAATTTTACACCCGCTTTCACTTCACCACATTCCTACATAGACCACTTTTAATTATACGTTTGATAGGTCATTTAAAACCAATTTTTTCCTCTCAGATCAAGTTCTCGTTAGCACCAAATACATTCCCAGTTTCTCCCTCAGTCAAAATTATAAATTCATATTCATAAAAATTTAAGTGGGTCCTAATTAAGAAGATAAACATGCTGCCTATAAAAGAAAGTCAAAGATATTCAGATTAATCATTTTTCACTCTTTGAATCATCTCTGACAGATAACCATATCAGTTATTGTGCTGCGAATTGGGGATTCAGTGTTTTTTTTAATTGAAGTGTAGTTGATTTACAATGTTGTGTTAGTTTCAGATATACAGCAAAGTAATTCAGTTATTATATATATATGTGTGTATATGTATGTATTCTTTTTTATATTCTTTTCTATTACAGGTTATTATAAGATAATGAATATAGTTCCCTGTGCTATACATAGGTCCCTGTTGTTTATCTATTTTATACATAGTAGTGTGTGTATGTTGGGGGATTCAGTGTATTTTTAAAAACCACCTGTTGTATGTAAGAGGAGGTGCTGTGGTCCAGTATTCCTTTTGATTGCATATGATTAGTCTTTCTTTGAAGTTATTTGTATGCAGTAAGACAGTGTTAGTTGTGAGGCTTTTAAGCTATATGAAGTCCCATACTTAACATCCCTTTATTTCCGGCCTCTGGGAACCCAATCGTGCAGTATCTCTGTGAGAGAGGGTTGACTTATGAATGAAAATATAATTTCTTTCATAAGACTGAGAGTCGTGCCCACTTGGAATGAATATCAGAATCTCCAGAGGGTTGTTTTCAAGCCATAGATTTAACTATAGGGCATCTAATATGCCTCCTGAGGGGGTGAGTATTACTGCTGGGTGATAATCACTGTGTTCGAAGAGACGACCTACCTGCTAAAATGGTGAGGAGGCAGAAAAAAGGTTGATCATTATCAGTATACTATTTTATATTTTCCAAACCATTTTTAATGAAAATGACTACCATTTATTGAGCATTTACTACATGCCAGATATGGCTCTAATTTTTTAAACTGTATTTAACTCTCTTAAATCTCAAATATGTCCTATGATGTAGGGATCACTATTTTTCTCACTTTACTGATAAGAAAACGGAAGAGGAGAGAAGTGAAATCACTTGCCTAAGAGAAGTGAAATCACTTGCTAACCCATGGTCTAGGTCATCACCCTTCCAAGAGGCCCACCTTCACAGACTCTGTAATCTCAAAAGAAACAGGTACACCACTGTCTAACTGAGAGTTTCTAAATCTGGGTCACGGCCTTCCTTGAGATCACTCTATGAATAGAATTACGAACAAAATTTTGAATGGGTTTGCAGTTTTCTGGGAAAGGATCCATACCATGAGTAATTTTTTTCATAAATTTTCCCGGAAAATTAATAAGCCGCCTAACTACATAAGTAGAAGAAAGTAGTAAGGCATGGCTTGAAAATGAGTGGCAACTGGGATAGGATAGGAAAATAAAGTTGCACCAGATTCAAGTTATTGATGTCACTAAATGGAAATAGAAACACCTCAAGGCTAGGCATCAGCCTTAATGTCACTAAATTTCCTCATCTAGGCAAAGAGAATGATCAATTCCAATCCCATAAATGTTTTGAGGACCAGGTCAGATTACGGGTAGGAAAATGCTTAGAAAAAGAATAAAGCATGATAATTAATCATTTCTGTTTAAAGGTTCATTTCTTTTAAGTACTGAAAAACAACAACAACAACAAGCTTATTAGATCAAGAGAAAAAGCAGGGAGAGGAGAAAAGGAAAAACAGAGTATCTAGAGGAACTCTAAGAAATAATTCACTTGGAGTGTGGCATTAGGGCTTGCACTGGCTTTTATAAATACTTGGAAAATTGTCTAAGAAATATACAGACATCATTCTCCCTGGGCCCCTGATGACCACATTCAACTTGTTTCTGGAATTTTCCATATTCTTCAAGTCTCTTTCAAATAGCTTGGAAAACATCCTTCCCCCTACCCCCCAAAAAAGCAAGCAAACAAATGAACAAGCAGGAAGATTCTCCATCGCAGAAAAGATGGCACACTGACTTCCAGAAAAAACATTTTAATGTGGTTGGCATATCCAGTTTTTTTAAAAATGTTTGCTGTGTTTAGATTTTGTAATAGAAAAATCTCATTATATGATTGATTTCATAGCAAGTGTGTCTGAGGAAAGACTTATGAACGGCAGTTCTTTAAGATCCACCATGTCAGCATGCTTCTAATATATAAATATTATCATGAGCCTGTAACACAACATACTTGCCTTACTTAACCTCACCCGCTGGAACTGTGACCTTCCAGCCACAAGAATCCAAGAGTCATAGCAATCCCAGCTTAAAAGGAAGGAATGGCTGCTGGGTCAGTCTCCCTAGGCATATAGCTGTGGGATGGTTATATTAATGTTTCAGGCTCCTTCACCCCCACTGTGATTCTCTGATGCAGTTTATCTAAGGGGACCCTCACAGTTTCAAACAGTTAAACTATCTTTCCCGCAAGCAGCTCACTCATGCCCGTAAACAAATTCCTAAAGAAAATCTGGCTCAAATAAAATTTGTCAAAGGCCCACTCCTTTGGTTCCTGGGAGATTTATGGGATGTGTGTGCTAAACGTTGTTATTGCTGAAGTAAGGCAAGCAAAATCAGCACATGGCTCATTAAGAAAAACCAAATGGTATAGATGTTAGTATTTTAATTGTGGGCAGGCTTTCAGATTTCACAGAATGGCCTATTTAAAATAAGTTATATGCACGACAAGGTGAATTTACAAGGAATCCCCTCTAATTGGGTCACCCCCCTTCTTAGTCCATAACTAGGGAAAGGAACAATTAAGGACCAAGGTCTCATTTCACAGGTGGTTTTAGGAGGCAGTCTCATTACTTTATAGTCATAACTCACATACCCGGTCATTGAGGAGAAATCTAAGAGCAAGGAGCTTTTCTGAAGCCCATACCATTTTCTATTCTGATCCACTGCAAATGTTCTCTCCCCAAGGCACAGGAAGGACACATGGAGCGCATCTTGGCTACAACATATGGTGCTGAAGCAGCAAGCTGATAAGTCTTTAGCAGTACTTGACAGTGGTAAGAGATCAATTATTGTCACATAAATATTAAAAAGCTCCCCTAGTAGTGTGCTGGAATGAGAGTATATTTAACCATGATAACTACTTCCCTGTTAATAGCAACTGAATTTGCCTGAGAAACAAAATGTCACCCCATCAGGTGAAGTTCAATTAAATGCTCAGTTGGTCCAAGGTTGTCTTGCTGTTGTTGCTGCTGCTTCTATCTGTAATGAGAGCCAAAACATGAAAAAAGTACAATTACCTTCCCTGGGGACTATGATTCTTCCATCTTGCAGGTGACAGGAACTTTCTGGAGGCTGCTCAAAGTGAATTTTGTCTAGGAAACTCTGACCTCCTAAATCCTATGAGGAGATTGAACCTGGCCCTGGAGTCAGAAGCACAATCTCTTTTGCCCTAGCAGTTCCAAAATTTCTCCCGGAGCAGATTCTAGCAAACAATCAGTGAGCATAGACTGAGTAGCAACTGATAATTAGCTCAAGCCCCTACGCCCCAAGGCCAGCCTTCTCCTGGGCAGGACTGGGGGAGGTAGTGAAGGACACAGAATTCTCCAGGAGGTTGAAAATTCCAAGATTCAGATGCTTACGTGATCTCTTCTGATTCCAAGAGAATCATGTAGTCCAGAGAGCTCAGGTACAGAATTTCTAGGTCGGGTCACTAGGCAACACCTTCCCGTTCGTCTGAGGCTAGAATGGCAAGTTGTCCCCTGCAACTGAGTGCATCTCCCTGATTTTAGCTGTAATTCAGATTACGGGGCACTCATAAGACACCCCAGCTCCAAAGAGAACAATTTCTGTTTAGGAAATTAAGAAGATAAGAAAAAAACATTTTCTTTATTTTAGAGTGTGTGCAGTTGTACACTGAACAGGTGAGAAGGTGTTCAAAGCATCAAGAGATTCTTGACTGAAATGAGAAATAAATACTAACACACACACACACACACACACACACACACAGTTGTAGAAAGGATATTTCTATGCTATAATAACAACCTTTTGGCTGTGGGGTTAAAAAGACAACCCTGTCTCTGAACTGAACAGGAGAGAGCAAAGCAGGGTGCGTAGTGGTTAAGATCACATGCACTGGAGCCAGACTGCCTGGGTTCAGATTCTGGCTGTGCTACTCACTTGAGCAAATCACTCAGCCTTCCCGTGTCTCAGTTTCAATTCAAATTTAAAATTAAAAAAATCCAATCCTCAACTCTAGAATTCATCTTGATTTCCAATTTATCTCCAAAGAAGCAGCTCCCACCATTTTAAGTCCCCGATCTGCTCTGCGTTTCTCTGAGCACAAAAGCTGAAAGACTTCCAAGCAAAGATCCAGCTTTGTAGGGGTGCAAGGGGCGGCCAGGAAGGCTTTGAGAAGACAAAGCTTTACCCCCACTTGCAGCAGGGCTTTAGAGAGGGGCTGTAGGTCAGTATCAAATGGTCTCAGAGTGGAGCCACCCTGCTGCTCCGGGCGGGAGCAGCTTCGCAAGGCGCTCTCCCCAGGAGCAGGCTCCCCTCAGGCTGGCAGAGTTAGAGAGAGACTATTCATTTCCAGGAGTGTTATTAATTGTTTTGACACCTGCCTCTGGCGTCTGCACCTTTTGGTGTAAATAAATGATTGGCTAGGGCCAGAGCGTTGCCTGCGACCAGATGATTAGAAGTAGCAGCAGCACCTTGGTGAAACCGCCCGCGCAGCTCTTCCCAACAGCCCCTCTGCATCAAGAACACATTTTTCTCCCTGTCCCCACTATCCTACCCTATTTTTTTAATGAGAAAAAAAAAAAAGAAACCTGTCTTTTCTTCATATTCTCATCCCAGCTGGTGTTTATTCCTTCTTCCCTCTCCCTTTTTCTCCCCCCCTACCCCGCTCAGGGGGGAAATTAAAGGAAAAGTGGTTTCTAAGCAGTAAAAAGAATGCCTTGTTCTGTGGCTAAGGTCAGCAATTTGGGGAGGAAGGGGTAGAAATGGAAGGATAATTCAGTGAAAGCACCATGAATGAGTAATAGCCACTAGACTGAATGCAACCTCCCTGGTCCTTCTGCTCACGTTTGGGTTATTTGTGCTTCTATTTTATTTCATTTTGAGTACAAGCCCTCAGAGGTCAGGGGTGTGGCTTCCCTTATGCTGTTATCAGCTCCTAGCATAACCATGGGGATAATGGCTAATGTTTGCCAAGTGCTAGCTATACATCAGTCACAAAGATAAACTTGCAGGCATTACCTCCTTCAATCCTCACATCAGCCCTATAGGATCGGTACTCATGATCCCTTTGTGACAGATGCAGAAACTGAATCAGAGAGATGAAGTGAGCTGCCTAAGGTCACATAGTGAGTAAGAGGAGGAGGCTCCAGAGTGCACCTGGGTAACCACGTCTCAGACGGACTGGTTTTGTTGTCCTAGGTCAGCCATGAGCTCACTCTGAGTGCAAGCCTTTGGAAGGCAGGCTACAGCTACTTTTCCACTAGTGACTAGTTTATTGGAGGCACCCAATCCACATAAGATAATCCTTCTCGAGCCTGGGAGCAGCAGAGCTACTCTTTAGAGTTTCTTTAATGGGTTTAGAAAAGACCTTGAATTCTGAGCAAGTTACTCTCCTGCTGCCTAACAATGAGAGGTGAGCGATGAGCCCAACAGGATTATTGGGAGGTAAGGAACAGCCCTTTGCACGGGAGTATTCTTAAATCCTCCCCCCTCAACATAAAGTGAAGAGAAACCTTATAAGCAAAATTAGGAAGCTATTTTTAAAAAATGGGGAAAGTAAATTTAGTGCTCCTAAGAGTGAGGAACTCAACAGGATGATCTGGAGCAGACCACTGAGTTTCACAACTCAGACTCTGCCAATCTCCTCTGTAAATACCCAGGCTATTCCAGGCCTGCTTCCTCTCTGGAGCAGATGCCACCAGTCTCAGAACATCACGGGGGTAGAGACGTAATAGGCAAAAGATGCAAAAGACCATGTGGTGACACCACTGCACATAAATTTAGGGCTTTATAGTTTGCAAAGTGTCATCACCTACAAGATCTCATTTGTTCCACTTATGTTGGGGGCCAATTAGTACCAACTCCATTTTCCACAATAGGATCACAAGACTCCATATGGTGACTGGACATGACCCAGCTCCCACAGTTACTGAAGTAACAGAATTGGGATTAAAAACCAGGTCAGCTGACTCCAAACACCTGCGTCTTCTGATAATGTGATTTAAGTACTAGGAATTTGGGTTTTGTTTTATTAAAAGGTAGGAGTATTTCCAGATACTAGAGAACATCCAATTTCTAATGTAGATATTAAAGGCCTGGTACACACCCTGTAAGTTCCCTGAGAAGCCTATATACTCTTTTCTTCTAATTAATTAATTTATTTTTATTGAAGTAGAGTTGATTTACAATGTTGTTAGTTTCAGATATACAGCAAAGTGATTCACTTATGCATGTACATTTTTTTCAGATTCTTTTCCATTATAGGTTATTACAAGATATTTGTTGTTTATCTGTTTTATATATAGTAGTGTGCATATGTTAATCCCAAACTCCTAGTTTAGCCCTCCCCCTTCTTTTCTCCTTTGGTAATCCTAAATTTGTTTTCTATGTCTGTGAAGCTATTTCCAGTTTGTAAATAAGATCATTTGTATCACTTTTTTATATTCCACATATATATGTTTGTGAAGGATATTGATTCCACATATAAGTAATATCATATGATATTCTCTGTCTGACTTACTTCACTTAGTATGACAATCTCCAGGTCCATCCATGTTGCTGCAAATGGCATTATTTCATTCTTTTTATGGCTGAATAATATTCCATTGTGTGTGTGTGTGTGTGTGTACATACACACCACATACACACCACATTTTCTTTATCTATTCATCGGTCAATGGACATTTAGGTTGCTTCCACATCTTGCCTGTTGTAAATAGTGCTGCTATGAATGTTGGAGCATATGTGTCCTTTCAAGTTAGAGTTTTTTCCAGATATATGCTATATACTCTTACTAGGTATGGTTAGGACATTTCTGGGACATGTATCACCAAGCCAAACCTTCAATTTCTGGCTCAGGTATTCCTCTTTTCTGAGCTCCTGGAGAGCACAAGTACAGAACTGTCTCACTCCATGCAGTTTTGGACATACATTCTACTTGACTTAGTAGTTACACTTCATCTTACCAGGCCTGATGTTGTTTCACATATAAGTTCTGTCTCTCCTGATATATTGAAAGCTCTTATGTTTTAGTACTGTACCCAGAACTGTGATGACCCCAAAAAGGACTGATAATGGAGTGCTTTTCCTAGTAAACAACCATACATATACATCCACATTACAGTTAACAAGGAGGTTACGTGTAGACCCTCAGCAAATCCAAAGAAGAAAATCAATAATGATATTGAAAAATCATAATTCTTTACTGAGTGCATACTATATGTCCAGCACTGGGATAGGAGATTTATGTGCATTATCTCATTTAATCTCCTAGCGATTTTATAAGGTTGATACTGTTATCATTCCTAATCTGCAAAAGAAACTAAACCCTAGAGCAATGATCCTCAAACTTTTTTATCTCAAAACCACTTTACATTCATAAAAAGCATGGAAGACCCCAATGAGCTTTTGTTTATATGGTGTATATATCTCTCAATATCTAGCATATTAGAAATTAAAATCCAGACCACACTTTGAAAACTATTTAACCAGAGGGATAAATAAATGTTCAAGATCAATCAAAAAGTGATCAAATTTGAACCACTGCAGTCTGAGTCCAGAGGCCCTGCTTTCAATCACTGGGTTATATTGTCTCCCTAAAAGAGATTTCTTTGATTTGCTCTTGAGTCAGGGAGGAAAGGCTTAGCGACATATGTAGGGAGCAATTAGCATGGTGGCCAGGAGAACAAATGTGAGAAAAGCCCAGTGTCATGCTACGTTCTTTACTCACCTGGGGGTGACTGATTATCCAGGGTCCTTGGACTTCCCTGTTCAGCCTGCCCTGAGGACAGAGCAAGCATCTTGCCTGGGGCCATGATAGCCCTCTCTTATCTCTACAGTCTCCTCTCTTCTTGCCCAAATGGTGGTGGAGAGAGAAGATTCTACTACTTACTGGTTGTGTGGCCATGGACAGGTGACTTAATCTCTCAGAGTCTCACTTTTTACCGCCTGTACAACAGAGATAAGAATAATACCTAGCTCACATCTGTGACTGAGAAGACTAAATAAAATAATGTATGTAAGGCTTTTAGCACAGAGATAGCCATGTCCTCAATAAATTATCCAAAAGGACATCACAAACAAGAAGCGAATAGTATTTCTAGAAATAATTTACTGAGTATCTACTTTATATGATGCAGTGTACTATTGCATTAAAAGTAATAACTCATTTAATTTTCACAACAAATTTTATGATTGGGATCATTTTGCCAATGAAAAAACTGGAAGAGAGAGGTTAGACAGCACGGCCAAGGTCACAGAATTCACAAGTGATGGCACTAGAAATCAAAGCCAGGCTGTCTCATTCCAGAACCTGAACTTAGAACCAGAGACCTCCCCTCAAACAAAAGTCAAAGCTGCTATACCCAAAAGCTGCTGCTTTTGGAAGCAGAAAACCAAATCTTTATCCTAAAATCTCTAGGTCCAACATGAGCATAATAAAACAAATGAGAGCCCTTTCCATCAACAATGTATAAAGAGTAAAGGAGATAGGGATTTGCCGTGCTCATGAATGGGACACCCACCATGGTTGCTTAGGGTTGGCAGGATTAGAAGGCACATTTTCCTTAGCATCATTTGTTTCAAAGCCTAGTAACTTCGTGCATAAAATCTCTGCACCAAATAAATGGGAACACGTTGCTTCATTCAATTCATCTTCATTGACTGGTGTAATGGCCAATGTACTGCACTGCAAGCACCAAGCTGGCTGAATTTATGCTTTGTCCTCCTGTTTATTCCTCCTCTAGAAACATTAGTGACATTCACAAGGCAGGAGCTGCAGAAACCAAAGGATCTCTTCACTACCTCCCTTAGTGACATCAAATCAAGTAATGGAGTAAAACAGAGAATGTGGGGTGGGGGGTAAGGAGGTAGCCCAAGGAGTAGGAATCAAAGTGCACTGCAGTATCTCTACCACTGGTGGTCAGAAGGCTTAGTTTGTGTAATGAGCAGGTGTACACAATTGCTTAGTATAGTCTGAAGCAAGGGCTTTTATAAAATAATAGCTCACATTTATTAAATGTAGTAAATGTGCCAAGCATGTGCTTCATATATATTAACTCATTTAGTCCATACGACAAAACTATGGCAAAGAGGAAACCGAGGCAGAGACCACAAGGGATTTTACCAAGGTTAAACAGCTAGTCTATGCGAAAGCTGCTCTTTGAACTCAAGTAGTCTGACAGCAGAGCTGCATTCCTGCCCCTCTTAACAAAGGAAATGGTGTGAAAGATATTCTATATTCATACACTGGGTCTTGTTTGATGAGTCACTCATTTATCCAGCAAACCACTGCTGAGCACCTAATGTGTGCCAAGAATTACACCAACACTGAGGAGCATCAAGGTCAGGGGAAAAGTCCCTGATCTTGTGGAACTTTGAGTCTGATGTGGGAGACATACATTTGTCCAAAAAAAAAAAAAACCCACACCAATAAGAGTAAAATCACAACTGCAGTAGTTGATGCCAAGGAATATATGGGTCTCTGAAAATGGGTAATAGGGGACCATGACCTTGAAGGAGGGGGTGGCCCACCACTGTGAATGCTTCTCTGAAGAAGTGACAATTGAGTTGCAGTCTCAAGAGGTGGGGGAAGAGCATTCCAGACAGAAGGAACAGCACGTGAAAACTATTTTTTCTCCTTTTTTCCAAGCTTCTTTGACAGCTGCACTGGGCTCGTTCTCTGGCCTCAGTTTGAATTAGATGGTTCGCTTTATCATGGTGAGACAAACATGACAAACCTAAAAATAATGGCTTCCTTTTTTTTTTTAAGCAGCCTGATTGCATAAAAAGATTTCAAGCTCAGGGCTCACCATTTTTTCTCTTTTCTCTAAGTGCCCAAAGACAAGTGGGGTTGTCAACAAAGACTAATTGTTCCAATTGCAGCTTAATTTGCCCTCTCCTTCTGAACTGGTTCTGAAAGTTCCCGGTGACAAAGGAAGAAGGGCAAGTCAGAGTGGGAGGGTAGAGGCTCTGAGGGACGGTGGAGGGTAAGGAAGGAGCTCAGAGGAGATGCTCCTTGCTGTACTGCATCACAGTCCCTCCGCTCCCTGCTCTCCCCTCCCCAACCCCCACCCCGAGCACCCTGCCCTTCCCCTTCTTATGTTACCATCTACCCACCCACCTTGGAGCCTGAGCAATGAGCAGGCACCTCTTAGAATCTATTTGAACTTAAGCACCAGCCTCACTGGGACTTGGATTCAGGCTGACCCTCCAGTCAAGGAAGATTCACACATCCCCAGGACAGAGACACATCAGGCAAGCCGTCTCCATCTTCAGAAGCCGCACACTTTCTGTGTCCCTCTGACTAGAAGGCAAAGCCACTTCCGTCTCCTGACTCCCTAACCACAGAGCCCTGGAAGTACCCTGTCGCAAAGGTCATTAAATCTGGTGCCAGAGGGTGCGACTCTAGAGGCCAAGAGCTGGTGTATTTATTTACTTATTTATTTTGGCAATAAATATAGATTAAGTATACTCTGTCTGTTCCTTCTGGTTCCTTTTGAACATGATGACCTCAGCAATTCTTATCCCAGCAGCAGCCATAACCCTTAGGCTGCTGATTTCTCCACTCTGGGCCTCAGATTCACTCTCCCCACAATACAGATACAGGAGAGTGGGATGGACTTGGTATAAATTATCTCTAAGGACCCCTCCAGTGAAGCATGGAGAGCAGCAGCCCCTAGTCCTATGGATGGTCATAAACACAATTAGACGGCCTGGGTTTGAATCCCAGCTCCACCTCTTGCTAATTATATGTAACCCTGGGTAAGTCTTTTATGAGCCTTAGCTACCTCTTCTGTAAAATGTGGATAATCATGTAAAATGAGGACTATCATAACACGAACTCATAACGTAAAGTTGTTTTAAGGCTTAAATGAGGTAATACGTGTAGAAGAGTACCTGCCATCCATTAAGCCCTCAGTACTTCTTAACTATTATTCTTCATGAACATATTTGCTTTAAAGTCATGAGGATAATTAAACAATTCAATAAAAATCATACCAGTACACATCTAGTGTTAGCTGTGATTCTCTTTGTTGACCTCAGTTACACCAGGTAAAAATTCAATAATTACCTTGTCCTAGTCAGCATTTTTGACAATTTTTGCTACCAATATTCCACTCTGGTACTTAATTGGTTTTAGAGCTTGGATACTGTAAAGGATTTTGTCCTTTCTTCATTGTGAACCTCTGAGGCACATTTCAAACCATTTTCTTCTCAAATACAGTTATACAATGGACTTCTCATCATCTCATGTATGTAGTTGGAGTTAAAATATGCCAAACCTGAAGGGACTTTTATTCTTCCTTTTAAAAGAGTCATATTGCATGCATATATTTAAGCCCCAAGGTTGAGGTTTTCCCCATTTTCTTTAGCTGCCTGGAGATCAGTGAGAAAAATCTGTGAAGATTCATTGTTGGTTTTTCTTTTCCTGAATCAACAGTGACACTGATTTATAACTTAATAGTGATTCCCTCGAGTACTTAATAACATAGATTACACCCTAATAAATGCATTTCCTGTAGGCTTAAGCGACTAACGCGCGGATCTATTAGACTGGTATAATAATATAGGAACTTTCTTCTTGGTTACTGAAAAAATTGCTAAGGAATTGGCACCTTCTAAAATAAGAGTACTAAAGAAATGTTTTTCTACTGGTGGATTCTTTCTACGAATTAATTCTTACCTGGGAAATAAAATGTATAATTTCATATTCCCAGAATACGCTCATCGTGTGTATTTTGAAGAGCAGGCCCTTTTATTTTAGTTAACGTTAATTATCCTTGAAACATTCAGGATCATTAACAGAATTAAGATGTTTAGTACTCTTCAAATGTAGTTAGTAATGTCAAGATTCCAGTTTTGCATTTTATTTTCTGGTTCCTGAATCTAGGTCAAATCTGCATGCACTGCACATCCCCAAATGTGCTTTATCCTTTTTTTTTCCCCAGTCCTCAGTCCCTGTTATGTGTTGATTAGTTTAAAAAAAAAACTTAACATACAGATGCTTGTACTTAGCATCTGTCAGTAACGCTGTGATTAATGACTCCGGTGTTGCCTAGCATGTCCAAACATCATAAGGCTTGGTTAATGTTTTGATCAGGTCTGAACAGCGTGTTTAAGAGCCTCTCTTACAGACAGCTAGAGGGTAGGAAATAATCACATTGAACGAAGAGTCCAAGTTCTTGCAACTTGTGGTGAAATCTTTCTGAATATTGATTCCCTTTGCTAATAAGCTCAGAAGTTCAAAGCAAGGACCGGAGGCCATGGCTCCCCGTTGCCTCCTTCAGACAGACTGCACTCTTCCTCCTTCTAAATGGACAGGATTATGAAACAGAATTTCTTAAAGTGACGTTACCCCCTTGACCTCTTTTTAAGAGGCTCTGTTATTAACATTAACTTAAATTCCCTCTGTCAGAACCGAGTTTTCAAATAAATTACACTCAGATCATTCCTCCCACCTCATCCTAGTGGTATTTTTAAAATGATGCAATGTGGATAATTTTGTAGCTTAGGGTGACGCTTTTAAAATTCAGCCTCAGGTAAGTGAGTATTGCTCTCGATGAGCAGCAGGTAGGTGTGGTAACTGATGGCTGAGCCTGGTACTGGTGATTCAGATACTAAGAAAATTGGAGGGTTTGCCTATCTCTTGGTCCTTACAGGAGCAGAAAGATGCCTCACTACATCCCAGAGAATTGGGGGCTGCTATACTGCCACATGGGAGATACACAAAAGTATTCTTCAAATCAATCAATGAAAGAATAAACGCCTGTTTGATTTTTAATCGCCGCAAAGAAAGCAAGCCCAGAGCTCCTCCCTACCCCCACCCCCCACATGCCTTGGTGCCGCTCCAGGAACAAGCCTCGTCTCATGAGTTCTCATCTATTCCTTGGATAAAGGGACTAAGCCTTTTGTATTAGACCAGTGACTAAAAACATCGGTGTATTTAGGAAACTTTAATTAAACTAAAGGCTTAAGACAAGGCCACTAGATTGAACATGCAAGAGGCCACTGGTTACTTTGAAAAGAGCAGTTCCAGTGCAGTGGTGAAGGTGAAAGCACGTGGGTGGGACAGTAGCAGAGGCAAGAGATGTAGGCCACGCTTTAAAGAAAGTTGTTGGGAAGGATGGAGAGAGAACAGCAGCTTGAGGGAGATAGCTATTCCCCGTATTCTCCCTAACACGGGAAGGTGTTTTTAGGCAGGGCATCTATTTTATTTGAACTAGGTAATCCCCAAGCCTTCTTTCAAGCCAGTGGTACACAATTTATGGAATCATAAAGGTCAAGAATACAAGAAAAAGAACGAATAAAATCAGGAGAAGGTTCCAAAGAGCAGTTGGAGGTTACTCTTGTCCATGGGGGCAAGGGTGGGGCACACACCTTCCTTTGCGAGGATATGGAGTGAGGAAAGGATACATTCAAACCCAGAGAAATGTTGAGAAGTGGCAGAGGTAGTGACAGGGATGTGTCAAGGATACAATGAAGGAATCCAAGATTTAAAAGAAGAGACAGGGGCTATGAGGCTCAAAGGAGATTTAATGATGGCAATGCTTGGGAGAGAACAGAAGGCCTTCTTGTCTCCTGGTGAAGGGCAGTGAAGGGGACACTTGAAGCCTTTGCTTAACCGTTGGTTCCAGTAAGAGTAAGGCTCTGGCCTCAAAGGAAGGCAAGTGCTAGTTGACCAGATCCCACTCTCCAGGTTTCTGCTTCCAGAGTCTCTATAGAACAAATCAGCCTAGCAGAAAAAAACTAGGAGAATGATATTTTTTTTAGCCTGCAGGGTTCATCAGTTCTAGAACTATCTTTCTGCCAGTGAAGAGGAAGGGCTAAAGCTGTTTGATTTACATAAAAGAGCAAGTCCTTTTCAATAGGTGACGTCAAATGGGGAGTTATTAGAACTCACTCTGGCGTCCTGGGAAGTTTTAATGCCAGGCTCAGATCATTCCAAACTCCACGTCTCCTGCCCCATATCCTAAAACTTCACTGCTATGTTTGGACTATGTTGCCTCTCTGCCATTTACGCAGAATATTCTCCCCTATGGCCAGCCATTGTGCCTGAATTTCCAAGTAGTAAATCACTTATTTGGGTTAAGACTATGTTTTATGAAAATATGTCAAAGTGAGAGAGATCACCTAGCAACACATGGGTACCCAGTGATACCCACAAATACATTTGTATGGAGCTCAGTGTCAGATTAGCTTGCTGTCACCTTGGGAGCATGGACTTCAAGAAAATGAAGCACTATACAGTGTGGGAAACATCAGGGCACTGGGCTCTGCAAGCAGCCCTCATCTAGGGTGTCTGAAAAAAGGTTTAGAGGCTCTCCAGAAGACAACTTTTACCCATCATATATTTTTCTAGGTCCAATATGGGGCCCTGCAGGATGATATTTCTTTGAGAGCACATGGAAAAAAGATTCATTCTCCTGCTGACACTAACATCTTCCAGGATATTACTGGGGGTTTTTGTATATATATATATACATTTTTTTATTGAAGTCAGTTTACAACATTGTGTCAATTTCTGATGTACAGCATAAGGCTTCAGTCATACATGAATATACATATATTCATTTTCATATTCTTTTCCACCATAAGTTATTACAAGACATTAAATATATTTCCCTGTGCTATACAGTATGAACTTATTGTTTATCTGTTTTATATATACTAGTTAGTATCTGCAAATCTCGAACTCCCAATTTATCCCTTCCTCCCCCCTTTCCCCTCAGTAACTGTAAGTTTGTTTTCTATGCCTTTGAGTCTGTTTCTGTTTTGTAAGTAAGTTCATTTGTGTCTTTTTTTTTAGATTTCACATATAAGTGATATAATATGGTATTTTTCTTTCTCTTTCTGGCTTACTTCACTTAGAATAACAATCTCCAGATCATCCATCTTGCTGCAAATGATATTATTTTATTATTTTTATGGCTGAGTAGTACTTTATTGTATAAATATGCCACAACTTCTTTATCCAGTCATCTGTTGATGGACAATAAAAGAAACAAACAACCCAATCCAAAAATGGGCAGAAGACATAAACAAGCAATTCTCCAATGAAGACATACAAGTGGCCAATAGGCACATGAAAAAATTTTCAATGTCTCTAATTATCAGAGAAATGCAAATCAAAACTACAATGAGGTATCACCTCACACCAGTCAGAATGGCCATCATTCAAAAGTCCACAAATGATAAGTGCTGTAGAGGATGTGCAAAAAAAGGGAGCCCTCCTACACTATTGGTGGGAATGCAGTTTGGTGCAGCCATTGTGGAAAACAGTATGGAGGTTCCTTAAAAAACTAAAAATAGACTTACCATATGATCCAGCAATCCCACTCCTGGGTATATATCCAGAGGGAACTTTAATTCAAAAAGATACATGCTCCCCAGTGTTCATAGCAGCACTGTTTACAACAGTCAAGACATGGAATCAACCTAAATGTCCGTCGACAGGATGTTACTGTTTTGATGGAACCAAAGTAATGCTGTGATAGCTCCCATGAAGACAGATCAGTGAGTTCAAAAGTCTTGATCCATAAACTACCTCAATTCAGGCCCAGGCCCAAAGAGTTATTCAGAAGGCTAGGGAAGGTTCCATTCCCGAAAGGTCTTGCCCTGATCCAAGATGACAAAGATTATTTTTTCCCTGGATAAGTCCTGTCACTTTGCAATAAAGTAGGTGCCTTAGGATGCATATACCCCCTGGAGGGGTAAATGCTTACTTTTATATATGTTGTGATTTTAATGACTGAGACTAGAGCCTATTCTGGGAGAAATATTTTCTTTTTTTCAAAATGGAAATATCTTTATGGTTATTGTGATTATAGTAATAATACATGTTCTTTGTAAACATTCAAACAGTACAAATGTGTAAAAAGGAAACAGCAAAAGTCCTGCATAATGCTACTTCTCTACAAATAAAAAGTTGTGCATATCCTTCCAGATTTTATTAAGCTATAGAATAATTTCATTTATGCTACTTTGTACTTTAATTTATGGACAGTATGGAAAAGTAAGCTCCTAAGAAACCTACCCTCCTGTTGATAATAATGATAAATTCTGAACAAAACATAAACAACTACCTGAGGGATTTGGATAGTAAACAAAAGCAGTCAGAAAAAAAAAAGCATTCCCCTGAGAATCTGTAACCACAAGATAGCTGCGGTTTGAGTTTCTGATTTGGATTTGTGCTATTTGTCTAAAAACCCTGAAGCAAAAATTTCAACTGCAAGTGGCCCAGGGTGGGTAGTGTCCTCCAGGCTACTGACAGAAGCAAATGCAAAGCATTACTGGAAGAATTCTAACTGGACTCAGGTTGAATATGTACGTATCGTGTAATCAACCCAGAAATTCCTTTCTGAGCAATATACCTGGAGAAACTCTTACATGTGTGCAATGGTAAACATATCTAAAAATGTCTATAGCACCAATATTTTAATATCAAAAAACCTGGCAATAATCCACACATCCACATGCAGTATAGATAAATCTTAATATAATTGTACAATTGAATATCCTACAGTAGTTAAAATGAACTATAGCCACTCATATAAACATGAATGAATTGGAACAACATAATATTGAGCAAAAGAACAAGATATATATACAGATATATTTATACAATGGAATACTACTCAGCAATTAAAAAGAATAAAATAATGCCACTTGCAGCAACATGGATGGACCTAGAAATCATCATTTTAAGTGAAGTAAGCCAGAAAGAGAAATACTATATGGTATCACTCATATGTGGAATCTTAAAAAAGAAGAAGAAAGAAAGAAGACACTAATGAACTCATCTACAAAACAGAAACAGACTCGCAGACATACTTAAAAATCTTATGGTTCAGGGGAAAGGGGGTGGGAAGGGATAAATCTGGGAGTTTGAGATTTTGCAAATGTTAAGCACTATATATAAAAATAGATAAAAAACAAATTTCTTCTGTATAGCACTGGGAACTATATTCAACATCTTGTAATAACCTTTAATGAAAAAGAATATGAAGATGAATACATGTATATATATGCATGACTGGGACATTATGCTATACACCAGAAATGGACACATTGCAACTGACTATACATCAATTTAAAAAAAATTTTTTAAAAAGAACAAGATATAGTATGATTTAACATATATGAATTTCAAAAACATATAATGAAACAATATGTAGGAATTCATACATATGTGATAAACATAATGAAAAGCAAGCGAAAAATTTATCCAAATTTCAGGCTAGCAGTTACCTCTGGGTGGGAGGAAGGGGGATACACTCAGAGATAGACAGGTAATTTCAAAATTACAAGCAACTTTTACTTTCATTAGCTGGGTGGTGATAACTTAAGCGCTCTTTTTATTTCACTGTGTTTTGATTCCTTAAAATGCACATCAGAAATTGAAGAAGACACAAATATATGAAAAGATATCCCATGTTCATAACAATATTAGTTCAAAAGAATTAATTTAGTTAAAATGTCCAAAACACCCAAAGGGATCTACAGATTTGATGCAATCCCTCTCAAAATTCCAAAGGTATTTTTCACAGAAATAGAAAAAAAACAAAAGAAAAAAGGAAATATAATCCTAACATTTGTAAGTAACTACAAAAGACCCTGAATAGCCAAGCTATCTTGAGAAAGAAGAAAAAAGCTGGAAGCATCACACTTCCTGATTTCAAACTATATTACAAAGCTATAGTAATCAAAATAGTATGGTACTGTCATAAAAACAGACACATAGACCAATAGAACAGAATAGAGAGCCCATATGTGGTTGACATATATGGTTAACTAATCTTTAGCAAAGGTGTCAAGAACACACAATAGGGAAAGGATAATCTCTTCAACAAATGGTGTTAGGAAAACTGGATAGCCACATGCAAAAGAATGAAACTGGACACCTATCTTAAACCACTCCCTTAAATTAACTTGAAACATAATTAAATTAAATGCAATACCTGAAACTATAAAACTCCTAGAAGAAAACATAACAGAAAAACTCCTTGACAATGGTCTTGGCAATGATATTTTGGATATGACACCAAAAGCACAAGAAACAAAAACAAAAATAAACATGTGGGACTACATCAGACTAAAAAGCTTCCACACAGCAAAAGAAACAATCAACAAAACGAAAAGGTAATCTATGAAATGGAACAAAATATATGCAAAATATTTATCTGATAAGGGGTTAATACCCCAAATCTATAAGGAATGTATACAACTTAATAGCAAAGAAAGCCAAATTTTAAAAATGGGCAAGGGACCTGAATAGACCTTTTTTTCCAAGAAGACATAAAAATGGCCAACAGGTACCTGAAAAGGTGCTCAATATCACTAATCACCAGGGGAATGCAAATCAAAACCACGATGAGATATCACCTGACACCTCTCAGAATGGCTATTATCAAATAGACAAGAGACAACAAGTGCTAACAAGGATGTGGAGAAAAGGAAACATTTGTACACTGTTGGTTGAAATGTAAATTGGTGCAGCCACTATGGAAAACAGAATGGAGGTTCCTTAAAAACTTAAAAATAGAACTACCATATGATCTAGTAATCCTACTTCTGAATATATATACAAAGGAAATGAAATCAGTATCTTAAAGAAATATCTGCATTCTCATGTTCATTGTGGCATTATTTGCAATAGCCAAGATACGGAAATGACCTAAGTATCTGTTGACAGGATGAATGAAAGTACATGGATAAAGAAAATGATAGATACATCACATAGATTTCCCTTTTTCTTTATTCCTAAATTATTTTAAAACAAATCTCAAGCATGTCCTTTAGCCCCTACATACTTCAGTATGCATCTCTAAATAATACAGGCATTTTTATTATGCATCTCCAATGGGATAATATTCAGCCATAAAAACATGGAAATCTTGTCATTTGCAACAACGTGGATGAACTTGGAGGACATTATGCTAAGTGAAACAAGCCAGACACAGAAATACAAATACTGTATGACCTCAATTATATGTAAAATCTAAAAAAGTCAAACTCATAGAAACAAAGTTTAGAATGGTGGTTGCCAGGAGCTGGAGGAGTGGGGGAAATGAGAAGAGGTTGGTCAAAGGGAACAAGCCTTCAGTTATAAGATGAAAAAGTTCTGGGGATCTAATGTACAGCATGCTGACTATAGTTAATGATACTATATAGCACACTTGAAATTTGCTAAGAGAGTAAGTCTTAAGCATTCTTACCATACATACACACACACAAAATGGTAACGATGTCAGGTGATGGATCTGTTAATTAACTTGATTGTGGTAATCATTTCACCAAGTGTATGTATATCAAATCACCAGGTTGTATATTTTAAGAGATACTATTTTGTCAATTAAAATAAATAAATAAGGACATAGCTGTTATATATGTTCTTATAAGTATTTGACTATACTAAAAAAAAAAGGTTTCTAATCCAATCAACAAACAAGGGGGCAACAGGCTACTTAAATGAGTTCTGAAATAACTTTTTCATTTTTAAAAATGTTCTTTACAAAATGTTATATGTCAAATATATTTGATAAAAAAATGCCCTAAATATTACATCTGTAAAAACTCAGATTCTCTTACCTTAGGTCGGAATGTAGGCACCTGTGCCTAGAGTACCACAGAATAGCAATGCCAGAGTAGACATTCAAAGGTCATCTAGTCTGGCCCCCAGTCTTTTTGACAGACATGAATTAAATCCCATCAGAGAATAGACTATCCTACTACACTACTTTCACCTTATAACTGAAGTAACTTAAGAGAGGAATCCACAGTCTTCTTTGGTAGGTTGCTTTGGATATACCTTCTCTCCAAGTGGATCTTTATCACACCTTCTTTATAAACATGCATTATGAGCATTTTCAAAGGTACGAAAATGTAGAGAATAATATAATGAACCACATGTACAGTATCAGCCAAAGCAAAAAGTAACAAAATGTTGCAACCCTCACTCTAGCTATCCCTTTTTAAAATCTATTTATAAAGTATTTTAAAACAAGTCTCAAACATGTCCTTTGGCTCCTACAAACTTCAGCATACATCTCTAAATAATATAGACATTTTATGACACATCTCCAATAACATTATCACACCAAACACCAAAAATTAACAATTCCTTGGAATCATCTAAAACCTAGCACATATTCATAGTTCTAAGGTTGCTTCAAATTTTAATTTTATACTTATTTTAACTGAACTGCATTTATTTTTAAATTATTGCTGAATGTTCACTGTTTGGGGTCAGACTCTATATTCTAAGATGACTTACCATCCCACTGACAGCAAAGCTAGGCTTCCAATTGTTTTTTCCAAGTGCAGAGAAATGTGTCCCTAAACCTTTTAAACTCATTCACTTACCACCTGTCAAGGCTAACAAAAAACTGTTTGCCAGCTGACTTTCTGGAGCACAGAGTAGAGCAATCAGAGCCCCATGTAAGTAAAGCCCATAAGAAAAAGTTTCGCTGGATAGCAACCTTCACTTGCCTGCTACTGGCCTAGCTGCTGTGTTGCCTTGCAACCCTATAACCACTCTGAATTCTGCCTAGGGCTGTACAGTGGCAGTAAAATCACAGTGTTTGGGAGTCTCCAAATAACAGCCATAAGCCCAGGAAATGACGTCTATAAATGATTTATTGTCTCCTCGATGACAATAATTTTTTGTTTAATAATCCCATTGATTCTGTAAGCAGTGTGTCTTAGGCAAAGACACTCTCCCAGCTCCTTCTACATGGGCCAAAAAGGTCTACATGATCCAAATACCCTATGACCAGGCAATTCCACTTTTTAATATTTTCTCTAGAGAAAAACTCACATGCATGCTCAAGAAGCTGGGTATAGGACTTTTCATTATACCATCGCTTTTAATAATTAAATCCAAAATTAGACAAACCACTAAACTCATGTTAATAGGGGATCGATATATGCATCCTGTGAAATACAAAGCAGCAGTTTAAAAGAATGAAGTAAATCTGCCTTACTAATCTGGTAAGATCCCCAAAATATGTCATTAAATTTAAAAAGCAAGCTGCAGAATAATACAATATGACACCTGTTTGTGGGAAAACGCTAATCTATATACAGCAGTTCCCCCTTATCCGCAGTGGATACATTCCAAGACTGCCATGTCTGAAGCCATGGATAGTACCAAACCCTATATATACTATGTTTTTCCCTTATACACGCATACCTATGAGAAAGTTCAATTTAGAAATTAGGTACAGTGAGAGATTAACAACAATAACTAACAATAAAATGGAACAATTATAAAAATAGTCTGTAATAAAAGTTATGTGAATGTGGTCTCTCATTTTCTCTCTCTCTCAAAATATCTTATTGTACTATAGTCACTCTTCCTCTGATGTGAGATCATTAAATGCCTACATGATGAGATGAAGTGAGGTGAATGACGCAGGCATTGTGGTGTAGAATTAGGCTACTGTTGACCTTCTGACAGTACATCAAAAGGAAGATGATCTGCTTTGGAGGATACTGGATCATTGAGTCCTGATCATGTCGATGGATGGCTGTCAGGAGTAGGTGATGTCAGTAGCGGGCATCAGAGGGGAACCAAGCAGGACTCTGTGAGATTTCATCATGCTACCTACCAAACTGTAAATTGTGATTATCTCCTGAAAGAGGACTGAGATGAGGAGGGTGGTCAAGTCAAAGAGAATTTAACACCATCTGCATCATTTGAAATTTTACGACGACAATGTAGTCATGTGTTATGTGTGTAATTTATAATAAATAAAAACACAAAAAGAAAGGAAAGCCTTGCATGCATTTCCAGGGGCAAAGGTAAAATTGCAAATTTTCCTAGACAAGGTTTCAAATGTTTACTCAGAGCAGACTCTGTGGCAGACAATGTGGGGTTAGAAGCACAAATGAGAAATGGACCCTGTCCTCCAAGGGCTTCTCTTCCAGGAGGAAAGATAAGAGGTGGATACATTAAAAGATTCTCTAAAATCAAATACCCATCTACACCCAATACAGAGTTCACAGGGGGAAAAAGCACTGGAGATTGGGGTGGACAGGGAAGGCCTCAAGGAAATGGTGATCACTGAGCTGGACCATGAAGACAGACAAGTCAAGATCTGAGCAGGATGAGGAGCCAGTTCTGTTCTGTTTGGCGTTTCATTGACCAGCAGACAAAGGTAGGGAATCCCAAGCACTTCTTACAGTCTTTATAGACTCTCTGGGCAGCTCTTCCCACTGATAGACTTCACTCCCTGGGCTCATGACCAAAGAAGGCACAGCCAGTCTACAGCTCACCCCAAACTGTGAATAATCTAAGAATTATTTCAATTTGTCTTTGGAAGGTATCATGTATATTTTTTCCTTTTTTTTTAAACAGCAGATTTAACTTCCCTAATTATGTTCTGCTCATCCAATGTTAAAATGAGTTTCTATTTTCTAAGCCCACATTGTCAAAATTGTCCCTGCCTGACTCTCCCTACCACCCTCTCCCCACTCTGTACCACTACCTGCATCAAACCTTGCCTATCTCAGATCTGACCTAAGTACAATTCTCACAGGTCCCCATTCTCTGCTGGTGAGTCAGTGGGTGCTAATGAATTAGTCATGAAATAATCCCTATTAATGTGTTATCTTGCCCACATGACATACTGCCTTAATCAGGCTAAAATGAATGCCTCCAAAAATCCTCTAAGAAATAATTAATGGTGGAATTTTAGACAATAGCTTCGAGACTGAAACAGAAGCTACTTGGAGAACTTGACTCATCTTAAAAGTATGGGCTTCTGTGCTGGGCAGGGAAGACTTCTAGGCAACAGGTGAGAAAACACTCTCAGTGGCCTGGGCCTCTGGTGTATCCCTTTACCTGGAGCCCTGGAGCTTTCCAGAAGGAATTCACAGTGCTGGACTCTTAGCTGGTTTCTAGGAGAGCTGGCCCCATGGCGTTAATGGACCCCAGGCCTAGCCTGTCAGCAAGTTCTTCTCTTCATAGGCTTGTCCTACACTTCCCTTTAACACTAAACCAGGTGCTTTTGTACATCCCTTCTACCCCAGTACTCAGAATAGTCTCTATCAAGCACCCAACAGAGAAATTATGGGTTTCCCTCTCCCTCTGCCTTAATATGGAGATTTGAAAGATTTTTCAGTGGAAAAGAATTGATATCTTCCTTTCTTGTTCCACCTAGAGAGGCCATTCCAATTTTCAGAAGAAGCAGGCTTTCCTCTACCCAAAGTGAGGAGAAAAGAAGTCACCTGGTGTAGAATTAGAGCTTTTCCAAGTGTCCACAGCCAAGCAGAAGCTGAGCTGAGTGGCTGGGGAATGGGAGGGGTGGCAGGCAGGGCAGTGCGCAGGAGAAGTAAACAGAACCTTGCAAGGATCCTGGAAGACTCCTTGAGATGTAATTTTAAGATTTCTCAGTGCAGGGCATGGCAAGGGGGACTAGGGATTACTTAAACTTTTCATTATATACTACATCTCATCTGAATCTAGCTTAAAACAAGGCTTCTTTGGTTTTCTTTTTTGTTGAAATTATAACGATCCCTTTATGTAGGGAATACTCATTTTACTCACAGGCAGCAGTGGATACAAGCTGGTTAAGGGGGTCCTCCCAAAATGTTCTCTATTACTTTCAAATTGAGCACTATGATGTGCAATCCAATTTTTTCTGCTTCTCTTTGAACCATAAGACGGAAATGAAGGTCACTGCCCTCTATGCAAGAAGTAGGGAAAAGGGTCTATGGCCTGAACACTATATCCAAGAGCTCACAGCAGGGCAAGACCCCAAAAATGGTAAGAAGCAGTTCTATTTATTTCCAGTGACCTCTATTTCCTTCTTTTTGACTCATCTCCCCAACTATACCTAAACCCTCTGGCAACACCAGGACCTTGGTCCCAATCACATGAAAATAGACCTGCACTATGTCCTATCACCTCAAAGCCCTGATGATAAATTAAGTCCTGTTACTATTCGGATCACAGTAAATATAATTTGGGGAAGGGACATTGTTGTATCCCAGCTTTAACTACCCTGGAGACCAGAATCTTCACTGCAGTTGACATTTGGGTTCACTCTGAAATCACTCTTGCAAAATACATACCAAGGTTCTTTTATAAATACAAGAAATTAAGAACATCCATATAAAGCTATGATATGGATTAGAGGGTATTAAATTGCATAGTGCATGCTATGATGTGCCTCCTAGATCCACCATTCAGGACTAAGGCATTTGTTTTCAACTTGCTGAAAGTATCGATGGCCAGACAGCTCTGAGTTGAACTCTCTCCAAGACTTGCATGACCATGGGAGTGACTGCTCCCTTGCCTCATTCTAGTCCTGTTCCTGATGTGAATAGTCTTTTATCTATTAAAGAAGTTGAATTTGTCATTGAAAACCTTCCCATAAAGAATATTCCATTCCCTATCAATTGGTGTAGCCACTGTGGAAAACAGTATGGAGGTTCCTTAAAAAACCAAAAACAAACTGACCATATGATCCAGCAATCCCATTCTGAGGCATGTATCTAGAGAAAACTATAATTCAAAAAGATGCATGCACCCCATAGCAGCACTATGTACAGTAGCCAAGGCATGGAAGCAACCTAAATGTCCATTGACAGATGAATGGATAAAGAAGATGTGGTCTATATACACAATGGAATACTACTCAGCCATAAAAAAGAATGAAATAATGCCATTTGCAGTAACATGGATGGACCTAGAGATTTTCATAATAAGTGAAGTAAGGCAGAAAGAGAAAGAAAAATGCCATATGATATCACTTATGTGAGGACTCTAAAAAATGAGACAAATGAACTTATTTACAAAACAGAAACAGACTTGCAGACATAGAAAACAAACTTATGGTTACCAAACAGAAAAGGGGAAGGGGAGGGATAAATTAGGAGTTTGGGATTAGCAGATACAAACTACTGTATACAAAATAGATAAACAACAAGGTCCTCCTGTATAGCACAGGGGAACTATATTCAATATCTTGTAACAACCCATAATGGAAAATATCAGGTATCTGATATCTAAATCACTTTGCTGTACACCAGAAACTGACACAACATTGTAAGTCAACTATACTTTAATTTAAAAAAAAGAATACTCCATTCCCAGATGGCTTCACTGGTGAATTATATCAAATATTTAAGGAAGAAATGTCAATTCTACCCAAAATCTTGAGGAAAATGGAAGAGGGAGGAATATTTCCCATCTCATTCTGAGAGGCTAATATTATTCTAATACCAAAACTGGACAAAGATATTATTAGAAGCAATTGAAAGATTAACATCCCTCATGAACACAGATACAAAATTCTAAACAAAATTTTAGCAAATAGAATTCAGCAATACAAAAAAATTGATACATCATGACCAAATAGGGTTTATCCCAAGAATGCAATATTGATAAAATATTTTAAAATCAATCAACGTAATTCACCATATTAACAAAACATTTAAAAAATATGTTAAGAGGTACAAATTACTATGTATAAAATAAATAAGCAACAATGATATATTGTACTGCACAGGGAAATATAGCCATTTTTGTAATAACTTTAAATGTAGTATAATCTATAAAATATTAAATTATTATGTTGTACACTTGAAACTAATACAATATTATAAATCAATTATACTTTAATTTTTAAGATTAAGAAAAAACAGGATAATCTCAATACAGGGAGAAAAAAACATTTGATAAAATATAACATCTATTCCTAATAAAAAGTTCTCATGATGCTAAGAATAAAAGGAAACTTCTTCACCCTGATAAAGAATATCTATGGAAGAAAACTACAGTTAACATCATAATTAATGGTGAAAAACTGAATTATTTTTCCCTTATCATTTCTATTCATCATTATACTGCAGGTCTTAGTCCCTATAATAAAGCAACAAAAAGCCATGAAGGACATCCAAATTAGAAAGAAATAAGTAAAACTGCCTTCATTTGCAAATGACATGACTGTCTATGTAGACAATTCCATGTAATCTACATAAAAGCTACTATAATGAATAAGTGAATGTAGTAAGGTTGAAGGATACAAGATTAATATGTAAAATTCAAACTTACCTATACACTAGCAATAAACAATTGAAACAGAACCATTTACAATACCATTTACAATAGCATCAAAAATATGAACTACTCATGGATAAATGTGACAAAATACATGCAGGATCTGTATGCTGAAAACTACAAAAACAGTGATGGAAGAAATCAAGAAGACCTAAATAAATGGTGGAAATATACAGTGTTCATGGATCAGAAATCTCAAAATATTAAGATGTCAGTTCTCCTCAATTTGATCTCTAGATTCAACACAATACCAATCAAAAGTCCAGCAGAACTTTTTAAAAAAAATATGAACAAGCAGAGTCTAAAATTTATATGTAAATACATATAATCTAGAATAGCCAAAACAACTTTGAAAAACAAAGAACAATGTTGGAGGACTTATAATATCTGACTTCAAGACTTAGAAAACTACTGCAGCCCAAACACTGTGGTACTGATATAAAGATTGACAAATAGAGCAATGAAACAGAATAGAAAGTTTAGAAAGACTCACATATACATGGACAATGTGTTTTTTAATCTACCAAGGCAATTCAGGGGAGATATGATAGTTTATTTTAACAAACGGTGCTAGAAGATGGAGGGGCCAAATAGTAAGGAATGTGAGTGGCATCTATGAGCTGAGAGTGGCTCCTGGATGACAGCCAACAAGGAGATGGAGACCTCCTACAACTACAAGTAACTGACTTCTGTGCCAACAAGAATGATCGTGGAAGCAGATTTTTTTCCCAGGACCTCCACATAAGAAGAATCCAGCCCAACCACCACCTTAACTTCAGGTTTGTGAGTCCCTGAGCAGAGCACCTAGCTATGTTGTGCCAAACTTTTGACCTACAGACTTCAGCTAATACTTGGGTGTAGTTTAAAGCTGGTAAGTTCATGGCAGTTTGTTACACATCAATAGAAAATCAATATATGATTTTTTAAAAAAAACCTTGTATTTAGAATAGGATATATAAAGAACTGTGAAAACTCAATAATAAGAATACAAACAATCTAATAAAAAATGGAAAAAAGATTTGAGCAAACACTTCACCAAAGTAGATATGTAGATAGTCAATAAGCACACAAGAACCTCAAATTATGTCACTAGGGAGATACAAATTAAAATTACAGTGAATGTCTAAATTCTTTAAACGACTATGTGTACTGTTGGTGAGGATATAGAGCAATGAGAACTCTCATACACTACTGCTGGGAGTGTAAAATTGTACAACCACTTAGAAATCAGCTCGGAAGTTTCTTAAAATGCTATTTATACAAGATAAGTGAAAACATATTCATACAGAAACTTGTACATGAATGTTCATAAACACTTTATTTGTGATGGTCCCAAACTTGAAACAACCCAAAAGTACATCAACAGATGAATGAATAAATAAATTATGGTATATCCATAAAACAATACTATTCATCAATAAAAGAGAATGACCTACTGATACATTCAACAAAATGGATGAATCTCAAAATAGTTACACTGAAAGAAGTCAGACAAAAATATGTACAGTATGATTTAATTTATATATAACTTTAAAAAATGCAAAAATAATCTAAAATGAAAGAAAGGAGATGAATAGTTGCCTAGGGACAGAGCAGGGAAGATAAAGAGGAGTAAGAGGGAGGCTTTATAAAGGAGGCACAAGATAACTTTTATGGTGATAGATATATTCATTATATCCATTATGTTGATGGTATATATGTATTAAAACATCAAACTATGTAAGTTTAGTCAGTACGTATTCATGTATGTACAGGCTGCATATTGCATCAAGAAGTATCCTGAGTGATGAATAAGCTGAAAATAGATGATAAATGCTGGATAAAGGTAGTCCTGGCCTTAGATATTTGCAATTTTAGCAGTTAATTTCAATGCCTTCACTCAAAGGAGTGACTAAAACTCAGGTTGTTATATGGGATAACAGAGTGCGTAAACAACTATTACTGTTTCAGCCAGACTACAAAGGTTTGAATTCCAGCTCTTTCAACTCACCAGTTGTGTTGCCTCAGGCATGTTACTTATATACCTGGGTGTCTCAGGCTCCTTACCTGCAAAGGTGCCTAGTAAATATCAATACAAGCAAGCTGTTATTTCTCAACATATATTTCTTGAACATCTACCACACACCTGATCCTGCAGCGGAAAATGGGAGATATTGGCAGGAATATCGATGAGTCATTAGGGGATCCCACCACCTTTACCACCAGCACAAGCAGGGCCAGGCTCACCTACTTTCTTCTGACTGCATTGGACTACAAGAAACACCTAGAAGAACATATAACAATACACCTGTCCTAAATGCAGTATTTAACTAGATTGCTCCTTTGGCCTGGTGCCACTACCTTATGCTGAATTTCTAGCCACTACTGCCCACATAATAAAATCTATAGAATCTCCATGGCCCTTTCTTTCTTAGATAAAAAAAACTTTTGTAATCTAAACTCTTTATCCATCAGACGTACAGTATCCATGTATTCATTTAATAGATATTTAATAATCACTGTGTTCTGGGCAAGGTGTGAGGAATGGTAAATACAATGGGGAAGATATATTGATGCCCTCTTTTCAAAAAACTAAAAATAGAACCTACCATATGACCCAGCAATTCCACTTCTGAGTCTATATCCAAAAAAAACCAAAAACACTAATTCCAAGAGATACATACACCCCAATGTTCATAGCAGCACTATTTACAATAGCCAAGATGTGGAAGCAACCTAAGTGTCCATAAACAGATGAATGGATAAAGAAGACACACACACACACACACACACACACACACACACACACACACACACACACACTGGAATACCATTCAGCCATAAAAAAGAATGAAATTTTGCCTTTTGCAGCAACATGGATGGACTTGGAGGATATTATGCTAAGTGAAATAGACAGAGAAACACAAATACTATATGACATCACTCATACTCACATATGGAATCTAAAAAATACAACAAACTAGTGAATATAACAAAAAAGAAGCAGACTCACAGATACAGAGAACAAACTAGTGGTTACCAGTGTTGGGGGAGCGATACAGGGGTGGGGAAGTGGGAGGTGCAAACTGTTGAGTGTAAGATAGGCTACAAGGATGTATTGTACAATACCAGTATTATAGTTAATATTTTATAATAACTGAAAATAGAGTATAACCTTTAAAAATTATATAAAAACTTGTTTAAAGTATTATTATTGCCCTCAATCAGTTCACAGGTTTGTGGTGGAGAGAGGACACCTCTCAAATAACATAACCCATCTAGAAAAGATCTGCTGGTACTGCTCTCACAGAGCATACGTGTCTGCAAAACCAAATATTCCCTGACTATCAGATAAACTCCATAGAGTTGGGGACTAAAAGCATGTGAAACAATGAGAAGGATAGAGTGACTTTTGATTGATTCCCTTTCATGCAAACCTGCTCAAGTCCCTGAAAACCTGTGAAGATAGCAAAGCCCTCTTCCAAAAGAAATGGGCACATTATACATCATAATCAAGTGAGGTTCATCCCAGGGACACAAGGGTAGTTCAACATATGCAAATCAATCAATGTAATACATCACATCAACAAGAGAAAGGACAAAAACCACATGATCATCTCAATAGATGCAGAAAAAGCATTTGATAAAATTCAACACCCATTTATGATAAAAACTCTCACCAAAGTGGGTATAGAGGGAACATATCTCAATGTAATAAAAGCTATATATGAAAAACCTACAGCCAGCATAGTACTCAACGGTGAAAAACTCAAAAGCTACCCACCAAAATCTGGGAGAAGACAAGGCTGCCCACTATCACCACTCCTATTCAACATAGTCTTGGAAGTCCTAGCCACAGCAATCAGGCAAGAGAGAGAAATAAAAGGGATCCAAATTGGAAAAGAAGAGGTAAAAGTGTCACTATATGCAGATAACATGATACTATATATAGAAAACCCTAAAAGGTCCACACAAAAACTACTAGAGCTGATCGAACAATTCAGCAAGGTAGCAGGTTACAAGATTAACATTAAAAAATCAGTTGCATTTCTTTACATTAACGATGAATCAACAGGAAAAGAAAGTAAAGAAACAATTCCCTTTAAAATAGCACCCAAAGTAATAAAATACTTAGGAATAAATCTAACCAAGGAGGTGAAAGACTTATACATGGAAAATTATAAATCATTGATGAAGGAAATTAAAGAAGACTTTAAAAAATGGAAAGATATCCCATACTCTTGGATTGGAAGAATCAATATTGTTAAAATGGTCACACTGCCCAAGGCAATCTGCAGATTTAATGCAATCCCCATCAAATTACCCAGGACATATTTCACAGAACTAGAACACATCATAATAAAATTTATATGGAAACATCAAAGACCTAGAATTGCCAAAGCATTACTGAAGAAAAAGAGAGAGGCTGGAGGAATAACTCTCCCAGACTTCAGACAATACTACAGAGCCACAGTCATCAAGACAGCATGGTATTGGTACAAAAACAGACATATGGACCAATGGAACAGAATAAAGAATCCTGAAATGAACCCACAAACTTTTGGTCACCTAATCTTCGACAAAGGAGGCAAGAATATACAATGGAATAAAGACAGTCTCTTCAGCAAATGGTGTTGGGAAAACTGGACAGCAGCATGGAACGCAATGAAGCTAGAACACTCCCTTACACCATACACAAAAATAAACTCAAAATGGATCAAAGACTTAAACATAAGACAAAATACAATAAACCTCCTAGAAGAAAACATAGGCAAAACATTATCTCACATACATCTCAAAAATGTTTTCTTAGGGCAGTCTACCCAAGCAATAGAAATAAAAGCAAGAATAAACAAATGGGACCTAACTAAACTTACAAGCTTTTGCACAGCAAAGGAAACCATAAGCAAAACAAAATGACAACCTATGGAATGGGAGAAAATTTTTGCAAACGATGAAACCGACAAAGGCTTGATGTCCAGAATATATAAGCAGCTCATACGACTTAATAAGAAACAACCAAACAACCCAATCCAAAAATGGGCAGAAGACCTAAACAAGCAATTCTCCAAGGAATAAATACAAATGATCAATAGGCACATGAAAAAAATGCTCAATATCATTAATTATCAGAGAAATGCAAATCAAAACTACCATGAGGTATCACCTCACACCAGCCTGAATGGCCATCATTCAAAAGTCCACAAATCACAAATGCTGGAGAGGGTGTGGAGAAAAGGGAACCCCTCTACACTGCTGGTGGGAATGCAGTTTGGTGCAGCCACTGTGGAAAACAGTATGGAGATTCCTCAAAAGACTAGGAATAGAGTTACCATATGACCCAGGAATCCCACTCCTGTGCATATACCCAGAAGGAACCCTACTTCAGGATGACATCTGCACCCCAATGTTCATAGCAGCACTATGTACAATAGCCAAGACATGGAAACAGCTTAAATGTCCATCAACACATGACTGGATAAAGAAGAAGTGGTATATTTATACAATGGAATACTGTTCAGCCATAAAAATGTCAACATAACGCCATGTGCAGCAACATGGATGTCCCTGGAGAATGTCATTCTAAGCGAAGTAAGCCACAAAGAGAAAGAAAAATACCATATGAGATCGCTCATATGTGGAATCTAAAAAAGAAGAAAAAAACATAAATACAACACAGAAACAGACTCATAGACATAGAATACAAACTTGTGGTTGCCAAGGGGGCCAGGGGGTGGGAAGGGACAGAATGGGAATTCAAAATTTGTAGATACTGACAGGCATATGCAGAATAGATAAACAAGATTATACTGTATAGCACAGGGAAATATATACAAGATCGTGTGGTAGCTCACAGCGAAAAATATGTGACAATGAATATATGTATGTTCATATATAACTGAAAAATTGTGCTATACACAGGAATTTGATACAACATTGTAAAATGACTATAACTCAATAAAAAAATGTTTAAAAAGAAAAAAAAAAAGAAATGTGCACAACTGATGTCACCAGCCTCTCCTGAATACTTCCTTGCCAGCCTGCTGCCCCTCCCCCGACAAAACCCCACACATTACAGCTGTTCTTCGCTGCATAGAGCACTCTTTGTCTAGAAATTGTCACAGCGTGTACTTTTCTCTGCATTCTCTCTCTGCTGTCAGTCTGTAATTAGATACTGCGTAAAGATTAGTGGGAACCAACACAAGCGATATCATCCCAGTCAACACTCCTGAGGGAGTGGAAACACGCTGTTGTCCAAAAACAACAACAGAGGAAGCCAAGCCCAAATCTAATCTCTTTCTAGTATACGTTGGAAAAATCCCCCACCATATTCCCTCAAAGGCAAATCTCTCTGGGGACAGCCCTTTCCCTACCATGGCACCAGAGCCTTCCACAGGATGAGCACTAGTTCCTAGGTAGCCTTGTCCTTTGGAACACACACACACACACACACACACACACACACACGCACACATCCTTCAGATGCAGAGGCAAGAAGTACCGCACAGCCTCACAGCTGCTGGTAGCAGGATCAGGACTAGGACTCTGCCCTTTAAGCTGCAATTAGTTGCTAAGGCTGCAAAACTACAATTCAGCCATAAGCTCAGCTACTCTAGTGAATAAGGGTCAAGGAAATGATCTGAGCTGGGACCTGAAGTACCAGTATAATTTGGGTAAGTTCAGGTTGAGAGCAGCAAGAAGAGCATTCCCATCACATCCCAGGGGCAAAGGAACAATGAGAAGGCACAAAACACATTTGAGAGACAGTGAGCAGCTCAGTTCGACCTTAGCACTGGGTGTATGAAACATTGTGATGGGAATAAAGGCTGGTGTGCTACCTGGAGAAAAACACGGTGCAGTGGGCATGAGCATGGGCTTTGGTACTAGACTGCCTAGCTGTGAACTATAGCTCCTGTGTATTCCTGGCCACGTTACTAGATCCCTGCGCCTCAGTCTCCTCATCTTGAGAATAGGGACAATAACAGAATTGTCTTACTGCTGTTTTGAGGATTCAATGAGTTAATACATAGAAACTTGAAATAGTGGTTGGCAGACAGGAAGTACTCACCAGATGTTTGGTGTTTTCATTACAGGGGAGACAGGTTGTGAAGGGCTTTGAATGGCAGTCTAAGAGAACAGTGTGGAGTCAGGTCCTGTCTTGCCCCCAGCTTCTTCACCTTCCTTCCCCATGACTGCAGCTACTTTCTGGGGGGTCTCCCAGTCCAAGATGTTGACTCAGCTCTGTCTCGGGCTCTAGGATTCACCCTGACCATAGGCCAGAGGATTATCAGTCCAGGACCTGATCCTCAAGTCACTCCTTGCAGCTGGGCCATCCCTGACCTCAGGTCCCAGCTCAGAAGACTAGCCATCCCTTTCATTCTTAAGACCCAGTTGCCCTTATGATTCTTCCTGAATTCTTGCCACCGCCTTTTCCCTTCACATAAGTCCCAGTGCAGGTAACCCTCATAGTCCTCTCATCTTTCAAGGACTAGAGCATTGCCTGACTCTTGCCAGTTCCCTCCTTACCAAGGACACTAGTCCTGGTCCCAAGCCCTAGTCCAGTCTAAATTGTGTCCTGCTATCTCCTGATAGATTTCCTTGATGCTGGCCAACTCCCAGCCTGCCTATACCTTCAAGTATCTGTGCCTGGATTCTTGTCACCACGCTCCATTCATCTGTCATGAAATTCACACTACTTTGCATTGAAGTCCCTGACACAGAAGACATGCCAGGATTACTACCTGTCAAGCCCTTTTGTGCTGTGTTCTGCCTGCTGGATGGTAATTACTTCCATCACCTACACTGTATGCCCCCTAGGGTTTGCTCCTGCCCTTGGCAGAAGAGGTAGGAACACATTCTGCAGGACCTCCAATGCTATGCTAAGGAACTTGAACTTGATCCTAGAGACCACTTGTCTCCAGCACTTTTGGTATATCATTCTCCTGACAGCAAAGAATTTGAGCATGTACCTCTGATTTACATATCTATTAACTAATTTATACATGATATAGGTACTGCTGTACTAATATATTATGGACATGATAGCACACACAAATATAATAATCAAACAATGAATAAAAACATATAAATAAGAGCTCTAATGCTTTCTTTTCACCAAGGTTGTACACCTTAGAAATGTCTGTGGAAGGCAGAGTGTGGAATATGGCTTGAAGAAGGCAAACATGGAGACTAGTTGAAAAGCAGATCCAGGTAAGAGATAACAGTGGCCTGAACTCTGGGCCATAATATAAGGAAAGAAATAGAGACATGGAATAAAATGTGAACAAACCTCTTGAAAAGGTCACAATTAAGTAGGGGAGACAAATAGGCAAAGCAACTTTATCTATGACAAATGTTCCAATCAGTTCCACTATTAGATCTGGGCAAGAGGAGACCTGGCCTGGGCCCTATGCCTGCAAAGACCACACATATCACTAACACACACACACACACACACACACACACACACACACACACACACACACACACACACACATCGCATTTATTAAAGAATATTATAGCTGCCTCTGTCTTCCTAGATCCAGGATTCAGCTCTGTCATGGCTCGATCTATAATCCTCAATATCCACTCTCATGACTAATGCTGTTCAGGCAATGATTTCTATATCTCTTGACCTATGTTCTCAAAACAAAAAGCAATCAAGTCTGAATGCAATTGGGGTTTGGAGGTTGCACCTCTGCCAACTTTGAAGATTGACAATGTCTTAGCATATGGGGAGGATATGGGCGGGAGAAACACATTGGTAAGAGAGAAGACAAATTAGTTGTTAAATTAATTGTCCACATGAATACAGTAGATTCTTAAGTAAGGAAGTATTGTTTCCAAATCATGCCAATCATCCATTTTCTTGTTCCCCTTTGTATTTCAGTTCACAGTTCCAGAAGTATTCATGAATTAGCTCAGTGCTTGTGACAACTGCACATGGCCACTAAAGAATATTTTGCAAAATTTATTATTCTTAATACAGACATACAGATCTAGATGCAACAAATTTCAAACATGATACCAGTTCTTATATTGGCAACTACATGGACACTGAACATTAGACTTATAAAGGCATTTAATAATTACATTTTCAAAGAATTAAATTAAAATCTTTAGTCATATTTAAATAATTTTGTTTAAAAGTTAATCTAATTATTTATAATTTTGCCTTTAATTTTAATGGGTAGTCAAATATTCCCAAAGAAAAATTACTTTTTTGAAAACATATGGAAAATAATTTTAACTTTTTTCACTTCTACATGATTTATTTTACATTTTGATGAGCACAAAATCAAAGTTTGTACTTTGAATACAATTATATTTCATTTCATTCTTTAGATAACTACTACCCATAGAACAATTTATGTGGAAATCTTGATTATAACAATATAATCAATGAATTTACTGACATAAAGGCAAGAAAAATAAATTTTATAGAATAAACATGTAACAATGTATTAATTATATGCCTATATTTCATTATTCATCCTAACATCACCATCCTACCACAGAATATCCAGACATGTACAATAACAATTAAACCTAGTTATCTTGATATTTTGTTGCCTTTTAGTCATATGAAAACATTTTATAAATTTTTTCAGTTCTGTCATTATGAAGGCATATTTGTCAAGGTAGAAAGTTAGAACAAATTTTATTTGTTAACTTGATGAATAACTATTAAATATTTAGATATAAAGTTCATGGGCCTTCATTTGTACTCTTATTCTTATCTCAATATTTATAAAACAGTACTGTGCTGAGATGACTGGGGCTATGCTAGGAATCTGCCCTGCCATGCTTGAAGTCCCGTTTTGTAATGGAATTGAGGGCTCAAGAGGGTTTCTTAACTTCCTCAAGGTTACCTAGCTAATAAGACTCAAACTCCAAAATACATTTAAGAGTATTAAGAGCACAGCCTATGCTCTTAACCATTACACTATGCTGTCCCCTGAAGAGGAGGTGTGGATCAAGAATCAAAATATTTAGGAAATTATTGTGATAGTGTAAGTGAGAAGTGATGGGGGCTTGAACTAAGGTGATAGCTGTGGAACTGTAAACAAAAGGGTCACAGTAGACTTCTAGCAATGGGAAGGCTCATCCAGATCCCAGCCCCTCTCTACTGACCACTTTTGGCTGCCGTTTAATGGGGCCAAGCCTGCCCCAAAACATCAGACTTTGACTCACGAGATCTGGTTCCAGGCCCAAGTGCTCTGTCTCACTGAGCAGCTGCTTGACTTTGGGCAAGTCACCACCCATTCTGCACCTATTATCTTTATTTCTAGCTGTGGGATTCTATGACTGATGTGTAAGGCAAGGGGAACCACTGAGAGTTATTTTGTTTTGTTTGTACAGGATGTGATGTGACGAAAGACGTACTTCAATCTAGAAAATTAAGTAGTAGGATACAAGACATAGTGGGAAGAAATCAGAGACAGCTAGTTTAGGAAATTATTACAATAGTCCAAGTAAGAGGTGGTGAGGAACTGAGTCATTGCCTCTTACATCATTAATATCTTTTTCTTCTGAGTTTCCTCCACCATCGCATGTCAAGTATCTGCCATTAAAAAAAAAAATCTTCCGTTGATCTAACCACTGTCCCAGGTTTCCACTCCCCTTAACTGAAATCTTGAAAGAATCATTTACAGTCACTTTCTACTTTCTCACTTCCCATTCTCTCCTCCATCTAGTCTATTTGGACTTCCATCACTGAATCTGCTCTTGCTGAAGTCAGCAATGACCTCTGTGTTGCCAAATCTAACAGACATTTTCTTCTCTTTGTCCCTGTTTTCATTATCTACTGCTAATGAAAAAAGTCACCCCAAACTTAGTGGCTTAACACAACAATCAGTTATTATATTTCCCAATTTCTGAGGGTCAGATATTTGGAAACAACTCAGGTGGATAGCTCTCATGTTTTAGACATGGTTACAGTCAGATGATGGGTGGGGCTGGAGTCATCTGAATGCTTGTTCATTCACATATCTAGTGCCTCTTTTGGAAAGGTTCAGACAGCTGGACACCAGAACATTTGGGGTTCCTTGGGCATCTCTCCCCACTTCAGTGTGGTCTCTTCACCTGGCTTCTCCAGCATGGTTATGTCAAGGTAAGCAAACTTCTGACATGGTGGCTCAGGGCTCCAAAGTCTTATGTCCCAAGAGAGTCAGAGACAGAGAGCTGTACAGAATCTGAATTACATTTTATTACCTAGTCTCAGAAGTCATACAATGCTACTTCTATCATACTCCATTGGTCAGGGCAATCACAAAAGTCCATTCAGTTTGAAAAGGAGGGGCTATAGAATCCACTTCTTAATGGGGAAGTGTTAAGGTCACATTGTAACAAAAGCATGTGGAATGAGAATTATCATTATGGCCATCTTTGGAAAGTACAATCTCTCCTTCGTGAAATATGCTTTTCTCTTGGTATCCAGGCAAACATCCTGGTTTCCCTTCTACCTCAATGACTCCTCTTTCTCAGTCTCCTTTGCTTGTTATTGTTCTTTGCTTGATATCTAAATGAAGGCATTGCCCAAGGCTTGGTCCCAGTTGACTCTCTTCTTCTCTGTCTTTATTTTCTGATCCTTGGTGATCCTATCCATCTATATGGTTTTAAATGACAACTCATCATTTACTCTTCATTTTCCCTCATATCTAATAAGTAATTCATATGCAAGTCCTGTCAAATGTACACTCACAATATATCCTATATCCTTCCATATCCATCTCCAACTACCATCACCTTCGTCCAAGTCACCATAATCTCTTGCCTGGACTTTTCCAACAGCTTACAATTGGTCTTTCTGTTTCTGGTCTTGCCCTCTTACAATTCATTCCTCATACAGTAGATGGACTATTTTTTTAAATAAATGTATATTAAATTACATAACACCCCTTCTTAAAGCTCACCAATAGCTTCCTACTGCTCTCAGAATAAAACGCAAATTCATTCCTGAGCCTCCAGAGTTCTAGTGCAGCTCAGAGCCTACAGAGTTCATAATTCTTAATTCTTACCCTGTTCACATCTCTGACCTCATCTCCTACCATTCTCCCCCTTATTCAATATGCTGTACCTATAATGGCCTTCCTCAAACACATAGTGTTTGTTTCTGCCTCAGGGCCTTTGCACTTGCTCTTCCCTACACATCAAATGTTCTTCTTCTGGGTCTTTGATTAGTTGGCTCTTTTTCGTCACTCAAATCTCTGCTCCAACGTCACCTCCTTGATGATGCCTTCTCTTACCATTCAGACTAAATTAGTTTAAGTATGTGCACACACATATGCACTGTGCATCATTCTATCACATACTCCTGCTTTCTTCATAACATTTACTATTATTTGAAATTATCTTTTGTTATGTGTTACTTATTTTCCTCACCATCCAGAATATAAAGTCCAATAGAGGAGAAATTTGTCTGTTTTGTTCATTGATGTGCACCGCACATATTTGCTGAATAAATGAACAAACCAAGTTGGGGTGGTGGTATTTTAAATTGGCAGATGCCACAGATGTTCTAAAGAATTGGTCTCCAGTTTGATGCTATCAACATTTAGAGGACATCAAGGTCCCAGCCCACTTGTAAGCCCCAAAAGCCTCCAGAAATCTAAAATAAGGAAAGAAAATCTAACTTATTAGCACTTTGGATGGTCCTTGTCCCATTTGCACCGCCTCCTCTCGGCCTCTTCTCTCAGGTCTCTCTCTGCTTCCCTACTGTGTTTTGCTCATCCCTCGCCTTATCCTTCTCTCATTATGCCTTCAGCATGCCTGCACGCACCCAGACATCTGCCTTAGTTCTTCTTAGAGCCCTTGGAGTTCAAAGGGTTTCTGGATGCTTCCTAGAATCCATTCTCTGTATATTCTTTTCTTCTCCCATATCTTAGTGATAAATCCCCTTTTTTAAACAGAGTACCTGACTCAGGGTTTTGGCCAAGATGGTTGCTATAATTAAAGATTACAGACATTCTGAATGTCAGAAAAGCATTCCCCTCTCATTCATTCAAGCAAAGCTACTCAAGAACTCTTTTCTAAGAAAGTGCTCTAATAGGTTATGAGGTCCGCTCTAATTTCATTGATTTTAAATTCTATCATAAGTTTTAAAATAGAAATCGAACTACTAGATGTGCCCTGGTGTAAATCAACTATCCCATGCTCACTTCCTGCTGAGTTGCCACCAAATCAATCCAGTTAGTCAAGTCACCATATAGAAAGAAAAATTGAAGCATGTACTTTAAACAAACTGCCTAGTTCTAAGGATACAACTAATTTGAGGCCTTTGTAGCTAAAGGAAGAGTCTAGAACAGACAATTTTCTCAACTGGATATTAACCCTAGTTCAGACTCAGCCTCAAGTCTATGGACTGTATTCTGATTTTAAACTCATGACTGTTTGATTCACTGTTATTGACAGTTTAGGGCAACTGCTCAGCACCTTTTCTGCTTCATCTGTTCCAAACTCTCAGGAAATCTGTGTGTGCTTCTGAATAAATGCTGTTTCATGCTGACTTCAAAAAACCACCTCTAGCTTCTTTTATATATTTTTATATCTAGCCATGGTTGCTGAGAACTATGTCACTCCCCCATCTGCTCTTCCCTGGTGGTGGCACTCACAGCATTCCCCGCCCAGTGTGATACTGCAAAGAAGAATCTGTTCAGCAAGACAGACTTTGCTACAACACGGTTCCTGTCTTTTCCCTTCCTTTTTGCAATGACATGGTTCCCATCTTTTTCCTTCCTTATCCAGCCTTACTTCACCTTGTTTACCAGCTGAGTTACCAGAGGTCGTGTGCTACTTTATCTAGTCATGGAAGCCTCAGGTTCACTCCTGAAGGATTCTTGTACCAGAGATTCTAGGACAATGTGTGAATGAACATGATTGTAATTGCCACAGAAGGACATCCTGCTTCTTCCCCTCCCTGACAACCAGTGACCTGCTCTCTGTGCTTCCATGATGAGAAGGAGTTTGAAGCTCAGCCTCAGGGTGAATCAGCTCATTTGAAATGGGCTCAGTGAGTAGGATGCCTTAACACATCCCATCAACTAGCAAAGCAGGAATGCGGGGGTCAAAGGGAAGTGCTCCTGTGTGTTCAATGCAGAGGGCTGGACATGCAGAGGTTATCTGCAGCCTCACATCTGTGACTGGATGCTGTGGATAGAACAATGAGCAAAGAGGCATAGGCAGGGGAAACAGCATATTAGGGCAAATGTCTGAGATATTTACTGGACAGTATCAGCACCAAAGATTTATAAGTCCTCTAATGTCTTTATTTATCACTATAAATTTTGCTGTTCAAAAGAAAAATCACACCTGAGACTGAACTTAGGCTGTCTCCCCACCTCTACCACACTCTTCTTAAACCAGAAGGGCAGAAGAGGGCTTGGAGTTCTCCCAGCACACTCCACTCCTCAAAAGTGATGAAACCAGACCCCAGCTGATGCTCTGCTTGGGACCCACAATATGGGAAGATCTCAGAAATCCATCAAATGGGGATTCTGATGATTTGGCCTGCTTGAGATGGCAGTAACTGAGAAATGGGTCTTTCAGGCACCCATATGCACTATGCAGCTTTGTCCATGATGCCCTGGCCAAATCAAAAGGGAGTCTTCCCCGAAACTCCCTTCTTAAGCCAAAGCCAACTCACTTGGAAAACTTTAAAAAGGAAGTCTAATAGTGACTTTCAATTCAGGGTTCTCCCACCTCCATTCTCCTTTCCGTGGGCACATCATTAATCCAGCCACCAGACATAACCCATTCACTTCAGTTCCTCGCTCCACTCTATCCTGATTATTAGCACGCATTCTTGTGACGCTTTGTTCTAGATTCCAATAGGAACATCATATACACATGCACACACACACACAGAACTCTGTTTTTGGTTTATTGCCTCTAAATAAAGACTTTTGAATAATTTTTTCCAGTCCCCATCAATAATTCAAACTCTGTATCACATTCCCACTTTGATTTCTTATGAATTCTATTCAAAATAAACCTCTTCATTCTCCTCTTAAAAAAAACCCTCTCTTCTACCTCTCCTACTTGTGAAAAATACTAAAGATCTCATGTTAACTTTTAGCAGAGACAGTGGCAGGGAATCAGAGCAGCCAAATACAAAGAATTCTCATCTATCTGGAACAACGGAGGCGTGGAGTTCAGACCTTTCTCGGGGTAATACTTGGCAAATCACCTTCTCCCTCTGGGCCTCAGTTTCCTCGTTGTAAGATTAAGACATTTGACTTTCATTAGAAAAGCTCGTTTCTGACCTAAGGGTCACCAGGTAGCCTTTGGCTGAGAATTTTTAGTTTTCTCATTGTTACTTGATGGCCTACGGAGCTTCACTGAACGTAACGTCAGGTGAAGGCACTGGGAAGGCCACTTCCTCCTTCTAGGGAAAAAATAGATTCTCCTTATTTGCTTGCCTTATTGACAGAATTTCCAACAGTTTTGCTGCCTCTAAGCAGCTTCTTCTAAAATGTGTATCATTCCAGAAAAAGTAGCATGTTAAGCTGTCATCAGCCAAGAAACTGTAAGCTTGTTGAATGCAAGGGTGAAATTAAAAGGGAAAAATGAGTTTGTCACACTTGGATGCTACCAAGTAGAGCAGATCTTAGCCAGCAGGGGACACACAAGGGCTTTGGGCATGGCATGAGAAGAGGATAGGGTTCCATTATCAGGGCATCACCTTCTCCAACAGTCCACTACCAAATAGAAGAACTTGGGCCTTTTTTGATTTCTCCTAAAAACAATCTTCTTTCCTTCCTCATGTCAGCACAGTTATATGCTGATAGAACAATCTGATCAATACTTGACAAGACAATATTAGATCAAACAGCAATCAGTCCTGCCCAGATAATTAAACATGGACTAGAATTAGATGAGGACAATGAAGACGTCCTGATAGAGGACAGCAAGCCAGGCACTTTGCCATCTCTGAAACCCAAATTTTCTCCAACTTTATAAGTTTGCAAATCTATAAATTAAGCCCAGCAATGGATCCACCCTTGGATCAGCCCACCTCCTGTTCTTGGAGGTGTACTTCCCCTTTGCTAAATAAAGCCTTTAAAATCTTTCGTTACACACACAGAGACACACACACAAACCCACCCAGCAATGTTAGTGAGTAACAACTAGGTGTCAAGCTCTGTTCTAGGTGCTAGAAAGGAAAATCAGGCAGCAGATGCCTGAGCTCTGCCTTCAAGTAGCTTGTGATAGAGGTGAGATGATTATGTATATTTGTATCAAACACTGGAGACTTGTTTTAATGAACAAGTTGAGCAAGGATAAGATCCAGGAAGCTAGAGAATGTCCTAAGATGCTGGGGTAATCCAAAACCATAGAGTTGTCAAGTCCCAAAATTTAAGCTGCTGGGAGGAAGCAGAGCAGGGATGGGGATCCTCATGACGTGGCAGAGTCAGGAACCCGAAACTGGAATCAGACTCCAGGTGAAGGGAAGTCTAGAAGATGGGAAGATCATAGCTAGAAACCTAGAGCCAAAGACGAATCCTGGTTCAAAGAGAGAATGGTAGACATGGTGACAGGAACCTGAAAGTCAAGGCAGATCAAATCAGGCAGGTGTGGGATGGCCTGCCAGAGACGGCAAAGGCACAGCAACAGACAGAAGAATACCAAAGGAAGTCAAAGATCTATGTCAAAGTGATTGTCAGAAGTCACACAAGGGACTAAGGAACAAAGGAACAATTCTGCCTGCTTAGCTGCTTTTCCAATTTGTTTGATTTTCTATTCCCCACAGAGCCATTAAGACAGGGCTTCTCCACAATGACTGACCATTAGAATCAGCTTGTACCAAAGCCCAAGGCCTGCCACAGACCAACTGAATCATAATCTCTGGGATGGAACCCAGGTAACAGTATTTTTAAAAGTCACCCAGGTGATTACAATGATTAGTGAGAGTTGAACATCACTGCTTTAAGGTGCTGGACAGCTTTAAGAGATTAGTACATGAAAAACTCAGTCAGGAAGGCTTCCGAGAGACAGTGAATGTTGATCAGAGACTTCAAGGGTAAGTGTGTTAGTCAGAGTTCTCCAGAAAAACAGAAGCAACAACAGGAAAGATAGATAGATAGATAGATAGATAGATAGATAGATAGATAGATAGATAGATAGATAATTTAAAGGAAATTTATTATAAGGAACTGGCTCATACAGTTACTGAGGCTGAGAAGTTCCACAATGTGCTGCCTAAAGCTGGAGATGCAGGAAAGCTGGTGGTATAATTCAGTTCAAGTCCAAAGGCCTGGAAACCCAGTAAGCTGATGGTTTAAATCCCAGTGTGAAGGCCAGAGAAGATGAGATGGGATGCCAAGCAGTGAGGCAGGAGACAAAAAGGGGCAAATTCCTTTTCCTACCCTTTGCTCTTTTCAGGCTTTCAACAGATTAGCTGAGGCCCACCACAGTGGGGAGGATGATCTGCTTTACTGAGTCCACCAATTCAAGGGCTAACCTCATCCAGAAACATGCTGACAGACACATCCAGCAATATTGTTTAATCCCATGGCCAGTCAAGTTGACACATAAAATTAACCATCACAGTAAGCAATATTTAGGCTAGATGGAAGGAAGTGGGTTTTCCATAGTGGAGGAACAAGGAATGTGAAGGCAACAAAAGATGTGATGGAGATTATATATCTCACCATGCAGGAGAAAGAACTGTCTGATATCATCCAAGTGCAGTGGAGGGAGAGCCACTGAAAGGCTATAAACATAGGCCAAGGAGAGGAAAGGGGACCTGGTGGGGAACCCTGAAATTTGGGTCAACCAAGTTGACCTTTTGCACCATGTCATAGGTAGTTCAAATAAGGAGTCTAGATTCTTGAAGGCTATTCACTTCTCTGGTCTTTGTCCCATCCACCCATTTTCTATTAAAAGTTCCTTTTGAAGATGTCCAAACTTGTTTCTGATTAAATACAGTAAAAGGCATTTTCTCCCCATTGGAGGATATAGATAAGTAATGCAGATACTCAGTTCTCAAAGTGTACAGGCCATGGTCTTCTTCAGTGATCAGGAAATGAGAAGGTTCTTGATCAACACTGGCCAGATGGTCCACATACTACATATCTGCTGAGCCCCACCCCTCAACTGCTAGGTAAACATTGATCCTAAACTGATGGCTGAAGACTCACGGCACAAAGTGCCTCCAACTCTCCCCCAGTGGGTTTCTCTCAACAGATGGTCTATTTCCTGGCCCAGAGGAAACAAAAAAACACTGGGTATAAACTCCCCCAACTCCCTGGAGCCCTCCCTACATATTTTTCTGGATCTGTACCAATGCCTACCTTCTTGTGTCTTACGGGGAGGAAGGGTCCTCCTCCTAACTTAGGCAAAACCTCCAGCTGGGCTCTTAATCCCATCCTGTCTCCCTAGGAATCACACTCCAATGATTACTAGCCTTTATCTCTCCCATATCTTTAACAGTTGATTGACTCATTCCTCTCTGCAAATAAAAATCTTGCTCATATTAAATAAACAAATTCCTACCTCTCTTGATACTCTATCCCTTCTTGACACTATCCATCATCTCTCCTTACATGACTATGCTTCTAAAGCAAGTCATCTATACTTGATATCTCTCCTTCCTCACCACCGACTCTCTCTTCTTAGAACCTGGCTTTCACTTTCACTGATCTACGAAATCGTTCTCACTAAAGTCATCAGTGTCTTCCTCGTTTCCCAAATACATGGACCTTTTTCAGTTCTTGTCTTCACCTCTCAGCAACATGTGATGCTTGGCAGCACCCTCCATCTTCATTTTTCCTCTTCCTTTGGCCTCTCTGATGCCATACTTTACTGATTTTCTTCCTACCTCTCTGCTTTTTTTCAGTCTTCTTTCCTGGCTTCCTTACTTTACCCATATTTTAATTTGGGTGTTCCTCAGGATTCCACCCAACACTCTCTTGTCTTATTCTCTCTAGGAGATCTCTTCAACTCCAAAGCATTTACTAACATCTCCATACTTAACACTCTCAAATCTAGATCTGAAGCCCAGGGATTTCCTATTAACTTCATACTCATGCTTATACATACTTGCTAGATACCAACACTTGTAATATTCCACATTTAAGGGCAACATGGACCACTGGTTTATAGCGTGGACTCTGATTCAAATTCTAACACTGACATTTACAAACATGAGCAAGCAATTGGACCTCTTAATGTCTCAGTTTTCCCCCCTGTAAAATGAGAATGATAATAGTACTTATCTGTGAGAATTACATGAGATACTGAACATAACATGCTCATCACAGAGCTTGACACACAGTAAGCATTCAATACAGGTTAATTATTATTACTACTTCTTATTAGTTGCTACTTATTATTATTACTGCTGACTCAATAGAACCAAATCTGAAAATATAATTTCCACTCCCACCAACCTTGTTCTTCTTCCTGAATTCCCTAAAATAGTGGTACTATCGTCCTCCCAGTCCAAATATAGAAACCCAAGAGCCATAGAGAAACCCTAGTCTCTCCCTTCTTCTCTCCCCTTCCCTCCCCTCCTCACTTCCTCCTTCTTCCCCTTCCCTTTCTCCTTGCCCCCTGCCCATATGTCCTCATTAAAAGTCACCAACTCCTAATGTTCCTGCATCCTGAACGTCACTCACCTCTGCCCTCTCTTCTATATCCTGTTACCCACTTCCACTCCTTAGTAATTATATTATTTTCTTGCTCACACTCTCCCAATGACTTCTCGACCAGTCTATCCCTTTCTGTCTCACCTACTGCCAATCTACCCTCCACTATGCTTCCCAAGTAATCTTTGCAAGCCACAGATCTGATCATTTTACTTTCCTGCTCAAGATCTTTCAATGGGGCTTCAACAGCTACAGCACAAAATCTAAACTCCTTTGTGTGGTATACTAGACCCTTCCTAATTTGCTCCCTCCCTAACTGGTCCCTGTCAAATCTCTCACCATTTTCCACCTCACTCATTTCTCCCTCCTACCATACACCCCAGCAGTTCTGAGTCATAAGTTTTCAGTTCTTGGGACATCCTTCCTTTCTCATATATCCATTTGGCAAGCTCCTTTTGATTCTAGAGGTCTATTTCAAATACATCTTCCTCCACAACCCTATTGAACCCATCTGCGTATCTGACCAAGAATATCCATTGGCATGGACTCACATGCCCTGGACTGAAAGGGAGCATTCTCTAGACCCTCCCCCTGGAGACTATTTAAATTTAAATCAATTAAAACTAAATAAAAATTTAAATATAGTTCCTCAGTCACACACTCTTCATTACTAATAGTCTGAACTGGAAGGAGGTGAGTATAAGAGCAACTGAGAAACCAAGAAGATTCTAAAAGATCGGATGACTGATCACTTAGGTCACAAGGGAGAAGAGGAAGAGGCAGCTGAAGCAGGAGAAAAAGGAAGAGGAGAAAAAAGAAGAGGAGAAGAAACAACAATCATAACTATGATGACAACAGTGATGATCAACGTAAGCTCCTTAGGAAACAGCCATAGAGAGGGGTTAAGGAGAAACCCCTTATGTTGGCAAATAAAAAGGAGATGAAAGAAGAAAAGAAATAAGAGGAAAACCAGTCCAGTGTGATGCCACAGAAGTCAAGGAAGAGGACTGTTTCAAGGAAGGGCAAAGAGGAGAGTTTGAACAGTGCCAAATGCTATGGAAAAATCTAGTTGGATGGGAACTGAGAAAACGTCATTGGAATGAAAACCTGGTAATATTCAGAAAAGGCATTTTAGTTGAGGATTCATCCATAATTCATTCAACAAATATTTATTGATGGCCTACCATGGACCAGGCACTGTGCCAGGTCCTGGGTAATACATTTATGAATAGAATTATATACTTTTTCTCTTCATACCATTTACACTCTGGTGGAGAAGACAGATAATAAACACACAGACAAGCAAATAAATGTGTATCAAATCTAACTATTATGAAAAAAATCAGTTTGCAGGGGTAGAGAATCACGGAGGGAACCCACTAAATAATGTGCTCAAAGATGGCCTCTCTGGGTTGGTGAGCAGCATTAAGTGAAGAAATCAGATTAAAGAGTGAAAGAGTAAGTGTGTTGTAAGGAAATAGAGGCAGATAGTATGACTGCTATGTTCAGAAGTTAGCAATGAAAAGAGGCAAAGAGATAAATCAAAATCTCTGAATGATTGAAGGACTTTTTTATTTCACCCTAGAGAAGTATGAGTAGAAGGTAATGAAGAGAGGAAGACTGGTTATCTGAGAAAGAGCAGAAATTGATGGAGTGTAGCCCCACCTTAAGAAGGGAAAGGAAAAATTAAAACTCGGGTGGAAGGACTAGCTTTACAAAGAAGAGGAACACTTCTTTCACTGAGATGGGGGGAAATGGACAGGAAACTGAAAATACAGAGAAATTCTGAGTAGGTGAAGAAAGTATAAAAAGGATATGGAAATCAAGAAATATCTGGTGTTCCACTATGTCTTCTCATGAAGTACCAAGCAAGATCATCTACTGATAGTGTAGGGGAGTAGGACTGAGAGTTTGTATACAGAAAATATCTGGAACATCCATCGTGGTGAATACGATAGGATATAAACAAAAATGAATAGAATAATCACTGATGGAGCAGTAATGGTAGAGAGTAGATAAGATAGGAAGATGTAAAAGCAGATAGCATTATCCTATAGGCCACCTAGTCAACAAATGTCCATGCCTTTCTTCCACAACTATCAGCACTCTGATGCTGAGAAAGCAGACAGCAGGGATAACCCAAGGTGGGGACAGTCCTGCTAGGCATGTGGCAAAGTCAAAGAGTGTAGAATTCAAGGATATTAGGAAAACCATCAGTGGCATGGCTGGCGGTGGCGTCTCTGGTGAGCAGGAAGGTAAAGAAGGCAGGAAGGACACTGTGAATTAGCAAGGACTCAGGTATCTAGAGTTGTGGTATGGGGGAAGAAAGGCAATTCAGTCTGAATGGGAGAGCAGGAGAGTTAAAGGATCAGAGATTGTGCAGAGAAGGGGATAGCTCTGAATGTGAAATCAGAGATGAAATCATATGAAGTTCAGAAACATCCTAGGTCTGGCTGTGGTTGGCTGAAGTGGAGTAGAGAGGCATTGTACAGTTGGTGAGAAAGTCAAAGTGTTGTACTGACCATCTGCCTGGATGACAGGAAATCAGATCACTGGGAGACCTGTGAGGCAGGTATGGAAGTCAAAGAATATATGAAAGTCAGAGATGAGTAGACAGAAAAAATTGAAAAAGCTTCTCATAGAGCATTTATTCCTGCAGTTCCCAAATATCACCATATCACTTATCCTTCCAAGCCCAAGATGGAAACATAATGGAAATAATTTCTCACATTATATATGAGGAAACTGAGGTCTAGAGAGTTTAAACAGCATTTCGAGTCCACAGAGCAAAATCTGTGTTAGAAACTGGAATCTGCCACTAAAATATGGAGCTTCATGTGCTGAGTCAGTACACGTTGTCACCTGCCATTACAATTTTTACCTTCAAAGACCCTGGCCCCTTGAGTGCTATCTATCCATTTCTGCCTCTGCTTTGCTGGAAAGGAAGTAAACATGGGCAATTTGGCTTCAGTATGAGTGCATGGGCTATTTTTTTCTCATTTTCAAGGATGTTCTGTGGCAACTGTTACTAGAAAGATAATAGAGGACAGACACAACTTCATACTTATCACTATATTAAGCATAAATGTCATGAAAAAGGGCAAGTTTACTGGGATTTGTTAGGCTTCTTTAAAGCATTGAAGACATGGTGATACATCCATACATTTCATATCTTATCTAGTGCTTTGTATAAATACAGGTGTCACCAACACAAAGGAGAGATAATACATAATTGAAAGCAGAGGGAAGAAACTGACAGCAATTTTATAAGCAATAACAAGATCTGTGAAAGGAACATCCTTTACAAGTTGCCACTGCCTAAGGATAACACAAGCACAGCCTCAAAACACATCATTCCATCTGTCTGGTTGCAACATTGCTGTGGGAAGAAGAGTTCTTAAATGCCACCCAAATTATCTCTGAGTTATTTTCCTTGAGAGACACCAAAGCCAACTATGGGACAGCTCATAACACCACCACCCCAAAAAAGGGCAGACATTTCTGCAACACAAATCCTGGAGGGCTGTTAAATTCCTCAGTTATTTTATTTCCTGTTGGAAAATTGGCTCAAGAAGTTTAAAGAGCTACTTATTTCAATAAGGTTGGTTGTTTCATATGATGATATAAGATCAAAGACGCTCAAATACCTTTCAACTAATGACTTGGATGATCATGGTAATGATAATAATGATGCTATCACTGCTGCTGTTGCAGATGATCGCTAACAGTTAGTGAGTGTGTACCATGTGCCGGGCACTGGCCTAAGCAATTTACCTAAATATATTCAACTGCCTACTTGACATCACTACTTGTATGTCTCATAGGTACCTAAACTTTACCATGTCTAAAATAAGACTCTTAAAGACAGAAGAGATCTCACGGAGCTTACAATCTAATAGGAGGAGACAAATAATAAATAAGGAAACAAATAAATATGTAATATCAAGCAGTGATGACCATTATAAAGAAAGTAAATTATACCAATGAATTATGACTAAGTACGAGAAGGTAGGTGTAGCTACTTTTGACAGGATGGTTAAGACCTTTGAGAAGAGATGACCTTTAAACTTGAGACCTGAATAATGAGAATAAGCCAGTCATGAGGAAACCTGAGAGAAAGCATTTCAGGCAGAGGGAACAAAAGTACAAAGGTCCAATTATAGGAAGGAACTTGATGTGCCTACAAAAGAGAAACAGCCAGTGTGGCTGGAGCTGAGTTAATGATGGTCAGGGATGGAGATGTAGTAGAAGATGAGATGAGAGAGGTGGGCAGGAGCCAGACTGTGTAGGGTCTGATAGGCCATAGTAAGAAGTTTGGGGTTTATTCTAAGTGTTATAGGAAGTTATTGGATTTTAACAGGGTTGGGGGAGTGGGGTATGATCTGACTTTATTCCTATTGTGTAGACAGCAAGAGGACCAGAATGGAAGTATGGAGAGGGGCTTCAAGATGGCAGAATAGAAAGACGTGGAGCTCATTGTCTCCCACAAATGCATCAGAATGGAAGTACAGATGTCGAATAGTAGGGCTGTTGCAGTAGTCAAGGCTGGAGATGACAATGACTTAGAGGAGGGTGTTAAAATGCTAGAAGTTGTAAGAGGTGTTCAGATTCTGGATAGATTTTGAAGGCAAAAGAGACAGAACTTAGGGGTTGGCCAGATGTGAGAGGTGAGAGAGAAGAAAGTGTAGAAATGACTCCCCATTTCTGGCTTAAATAAATGAGTAGATGGTGTTGCAATTACCTAAGATGGGAAGGACTTGGGCAGAGTACAGGTTTGAAGGTGGCATAGAAGCAATCAAGAAGTCCGTTTGGAATCATCTAAGTTTGAGAAGCTAGTGAAACATCCAAGTGGAAATGTCAAGCAGGCAAGCAAAACATATGAATCAGAATTATACAGAAGAAAGTGAGGTATCTAAATAAACTACTGTTGATTACATTTTCGCCCCAATAATTACACAAATAATCATTAATGTTTGTCACCCCTACTGAAATGTAAGCTCTATGAGGGCACAATATTATCTATCTTATTCTCCTTGTATTTCCAGTACTAACCACAATGCCCGGGAAATAGTAGATTCCCAATAAACATTTGTGGAAGGAAGGAAAGGAGAGATGCAAAGAAATGTATTTTCTGATTAGGTTAGATTTTTAAATGGAAAGGCACTGAATACACACTCTCTGCTCTTCCTCCAGAAGGAGAACTACTGATCTGGTTGGTCTGATTTAAGGACACTTTGCTGGGGGTGTAGGGGCGCGATACATTTTGAAGAGTTACAGCTTTCAAAGAGGCCAAAGACTGATTAAACTCTCACAGCAGGAATACAGGCCAGATCTAGCTTCCATATGGGAAAAGGCCAGCTGTCCCCTTTCCTTGAACTAACCTTTCCAGATAGAGAACCATTTTTCAGTAGAGCAAATACAAGTACTTGTGCTCTTTGCTTGACTCTCCAATGTGCATACATTTTTTCAGGGATCAATAAACAATAGCACTTGGGTCAAATTTGGTCCCTACCTGTTTTTCTTAACCTGAGAGCTAAAAATACTTTTTACATTTTCAAATGATTGAAAAAAATCAAAAGAAGAGTATTTCATGGAACACAAAAGTTATCTGAAATTCAAATTTCAGTGCCCATATATAAAGTCTTGTAACACATCCATGCTTCATTACTATAGTAGCAGAGTTGCAGAGTTGCAACAGAGACCATATGGCCTTCAAAGCTGAAAGTATTTACTACCTGGCCCTTTACAGGAAAAGTTTGTAGACTCCTGTATTATTTCATTTCATGAGCACCACAAAAAGATATATATTACTTGGATGATAGGTTCATTCCCATTTTACAGAATATAAAGGTAAGGCTTACAATAGCCAGTAGGTAGTAGAACCTGGATTCAAGCTCAAACAATACAATAACAAAAATAACAAGAACAATGATATTTAATAATTTCAACTACCATTAACTCAGTGCTCACCAAGTGCCAGGATCAGTACAAAGGAGTTTCCATGATATAATCCTTTAATCATGAAATCGTCACCACAATCCTCTATGAAAAATACTATTATGATCTCCATTTCATGGATGAGGAAACTGAGACTCAGAGAGGATAACTGATTTGGCCAAAGTCTCATTTTAAGAGAACCAACATTCATGGTCAGATCTGAAGAAGCTGAACCTTTGGTTCCATCTAACCAATCAGGTCAGAGTTCATAAGGAAAAGCATTGAAGATCCTCTCTCTGCTCTTCCTTGTGCTGCAGTGTTGCTGTTCAGGTTGGACCATGTTGAGTGACTAATGAAGATGTTACAAATTCGCATCTGGAGTTCAGGTGAGAGGCATAAACTGAAGCGATGAGATGTGGGCGTCCTGAGAGTGGATGAGCTCAGTCACTGAGAGTACACTGAGAAGAGAAGAGGCTCAAGCATGGGAATTTGAAGAAACATCAACAGTGAGAGCCTTAGAGGAAAGAGTGGCTGGAGAGAGATGAGGGAAATTGGAGAGAATGGCTCACAGAAGCCACAGAAGGACAAATTCTCCAGAAAGGACTGATCCACAGGGGCAAACACTGCAAGAGAGGTCAAGGCCATAGAAGCATAGCAGCCTGTTCATCTAATTTCACAACATGGAGTTCATCGGTAATCTTAGTACTAAGTGCCAATGCAGTAAAGTGACGGAAGTGAAAAGAGACTGCAAGTGTGCTGAAGAGGTGAAAGGCAGATGAGGTAGCAAAACAGGAATGTAGACAATTCCTTCAAGAAACGTGGCTATGTAAAGAAGGATGATAAGCCATTAGTTAGGAGTAGACCTCAGGTCAAAAAAAAAATGTTAAGATGGGGGCGATGTGAACATGTTTATATGCAAGATGGTAACAGTCCTTTGCAAGAAAGAAATCATCCTAAATTGCAGTTCTAAACCAATAAATCTAAATCTGGCTGAAAACTAATTCCACACCTCTCCTGTAGTGTAAATTGTATGGCATTGTGACTACTACTTTCCTTCATGTGCTGAGGTCTTTCTCGCTTGCAGTCACAACTATTCCAGGTAACTCCGGTGTCTGGAAGCCCGGCTGCCACTTAAATGTGATGCTGCCCACTTGCCTTGAGGTTAGTCTTCCATCACCTGCAGCATCCAAAAAGGCATGAAATCTGAGAGGTTTTTTGTTTCATTTTTTTCCTTTTTTCAAAACTGCATCTATGGCAGAAAATAGTTGCTGAAGAGTAGGTAAGGACAAAAATAGCTGAAAAAACTCCAATACTAAGATTATAGGCATTGCAAAATAAAAGATTCTCTGCTTAGTAATGACTTGAAAAAGTCAGTGATATGACAACTCAGAAGCAATAGAGAAGCAGTAAGTAAAAGAGACAGAAAAAAATACCAAGGTTACAAGAAAGAAAAGAAAAAATAGAAGGAATAAGTAAGTCAAAGAGGAGCAGCATAGCTATGCAGCCAGAGCAGTGCAGAGCAGGGATGGGGGCTGCAAGCAGCAATGGTGCTAACAGATGCTCACCTACCTGCTTCCTGTGTGCGTGTGCAAGAGTTTCTCTAGAGTATTTCCCTGGAAGTCAAATTGCTGAATCGGAAGGTATGCAGAAATTCAATTTCAACTTAGTTTCAAAAGTAGTGAGTCCAAAAAAAAAAATCTATAGTGACAAAAAGCAGATCAGTGGTTGCCAAGGGCTGAGGGGTGGGAGAAGCGATCAACTGCAAAGAGGTAGTAATTACACAGGTGTATACATTTGTCAAAATTCACTAATCTATATACCTTAAATAGGTGCATATGATTGTATTTATGCTCTACTTTAATAAAATTGGCCTCATTTTCTATGTACTCTTTTTGAAAAGTTCTTGACTTTTCAGTTTTTATTCTATACTCTTTTTTATTGAAGCATATTTGATATACAATATTATATTAGTTTCATGTGTTTAACAGTAATTCAACATTTATGTACATTGTGAAATGATTGCCACAATAAATCTAATTACCATATGTCACCATACAGTTTATTTATCAAAGTTAATACAATATTATTGACTGTATTTCCCATGTTATATATTATATCCCCATGGCTTATTTATTTTATAACTGGAAGTTTGTATCTCTTGATCCTCTTTATCCATTTTGCCGCCCCCCTCAACCTCCATACCCTCTGGCAACCACCAATCTGTTCTCTGTTCTCTATGAGTCTGGAATGTGTTTTATTTGTTTGCTTGCTTTGTTTTTTAGATTCCACATATAAGTAATATCATGCAGTATTTTTCTTTCTCCATCTGACTTATTTCACTAAGCATAATACCCTCAAGGTCCATCCATATTGATGCAAATGGCCAAATTTCATTCTTTTTAATGTCTGAGTAGTATTCTATTGTGTGTATGTGTGTGTGTGCGTGTGTGTGTGTGTGTGTGTGTTTGTTTACCACATTTTCTTTATCTAGTCATCTATCAATGTACACTCAAGTTGCTTTAATATCTTGGCTAATGTCAATAATGCTGCAAGGAACATAAGAGTGCCTGTATCTTTTTTATTGAAGTATAGTCAATTTACAATGCCGTGTTAATTTCTGGTGTACAGCATAATGATTCATATATATATATTCTTTTTCATTATAGGCCTGCAAATAGATTTATTCTATGATTCAGTAATCCCATTCCTGGGTGTATATCTGGAGGAAATTCTAATTTCAAGAGATACATGCACTCCAATGTTCATAGCAACACTATTTACATATATCTTTTTGAATTGGTGTTTTTGTTACTCTTAATTACTATATTTTTATAATATGCCTTGGAAGGAAGGCCTCCATTTCCACCCCTGGCCTCTTGTTCTTTGGAGTCTAATGGTGATTACTAGCTCTAGATCTTCCATATAAGTTTTAGAAGCAGCTTATCAAGTTCCATGGAAAACTCTATTGAGAATTTGAATGAAATTGTGTTGAATCTATAGATGAATGTGGGGAAAAGTTGCTAATTGCCAGTATTGAGTCATCCTATCCATGGTATATATCCCCACTTTTACAACATTTCCTATAATAGGGCTCACAACCTTTAAAAAAATTTGATGAGCTTATATTTGTAGTTGCTATTGAATGTTTTATTTTTATTATACTTTGTTAACATTTCTAATAATTTTTCCTGATGAATAGAAATACAATTGATTTCTGTATATTGATTTTTTAATCCATCAATCTTGCCAAATTTTTACTACTTTGAATAATTTACTCTTAGATACTTTAAGTCTTTTAAAGTATAAAATCATATAATCTACAAATGATGATAGCTTATTTTTTTCCTCTCCAATTATTAGGTCTTTATTTCTTTCCTGTATCTTTATACAATAGCTAGCACTTCTATAATAATACAGAATATAAGTAATGAGAGTTAGCCCCCTTGTAGTGTTTCTTAATTTAAAGGGGATACTTTCAATATTCCTCCATCAGAAATGATGCTGGGTGTAGGATTTTTACAGATTCCCTGTATCAGGTTACAGAAGTTCCTTTTTATTTCTAGTTTGAAAAGCTTTTTTTTTTTTAAATCAATGAACTTTGGATTTTGCCTGATGCTTTTTCACATTTATTGAGATCATCCTATATTATTTTCTGTTAATGTAGTGAATTACACTAATTGATTTTCTAATGTTAAATCAATCTCATACTTCTAGAATAACTCTTGCTTGACTCTGAAATATTATCTTTCTTATAATTTGTTGGATTTAATTTTATGTTATTTTGTTTAAGACTTTTACGTCTGTGTTCGTGAGTGACTTTGTCCTATAATTTTACTTTTTTAAATTATCCTTATCAAATTTTGTTCTCAAGGTTTTTACTGCCTCCATAGAAAGAGGTGAGGTATAGTCCCTGTTTTACTTTCTCTAGAATAATTTGTCTAAGATTGAAATAACCCTTGGCCACACACTAAGCGATCTGAACTTGGTATTCTCATTATGGGCCAATTTTAAACTATGGATATTATTTCTTTAATAGTCATGGGACTAGTTAGTTATCATTCACCATCACATTGGGGGTGTGGTCTTTGCAAAAAGCAGGGATTTCCTGTAACGACCATCTGTCTCCACTCTGGATTTCACCTCCTGTTCCCCACACCTAACTCAGTTTTTAAGGGGGTATCTCAGAGTCTCTAGAATTCAAGAAAAGCCCTCAGAGGAAAAGCTAGTTTCAGGACTAGTTTATCTCTCAGGGTTGCTCCTGTTTTCGACTACTTTTTGGCCTCTGTAAAATCCCTCCTTTTATGCCAACTCAGCAAAGTCTGCCATATGCTGGAAATGGAGGTTTCTGCAGACTTCTTAAATACTCAGAACATATATCCTGTGAAATCTCAAAGTAGGGCTCTATTATAGAGAGTTTCCTAAGATTATTTGACACCAGAAACCTTTTCTCTCAGAGAATGCTGAGGAATAAATGCTCCATAGATCACAACTTGGGAAATCCTGTGATCAATGATCTCTGTCCTCTTCCACCTCTAGCATACTATAGTTCTGTCCTTTTGTACCTTTAGAGAAAAATCACAGGCTTACATTGAGAGTAAATGTATTCAGTTATTCACTTTGAGGCAATTGGGTTAGTGTTATCCAAGACAGCTCTGAAATTTTAAGCACCCAGGGCAGCAAAACATGCCAAAGCTCATACAAGAGACATTCTTGAGCCTCTGGCAGTTAGAAAGAACACCAGGCCAATGGAAGCAACTATTTTTATACATGGGTAATTCTTAAAATCAAATGTTCAAACCTCTGGCGTAACATAGATAACTAAACATACGTGTTTATCTCCACTTTTTCCTGAATCCCCACTAAAATGACAGTAAATGAATAAAAAGATATAAACCTATAAGAACAAAGAGACTGGGAAGGGAGAAAACAGCAAATAAGAGAAATAAATGTCTTGGAAAATTGGAAAGCCAATGACTAAGTAGTAGCTGACATAGGTCAGGTAAAGTTGAAATCTAAACCTGCAGTAAGAGTAGTCGTCAAGAAGCAAGTCTATCTGGGCTTCAAAAATCCTAGAAAGCCTAAAGAATTAGAGATATAAGGTATTACTGAAAGAAGGGGTACAGAATGGGGCTGATAACAGACAGCTACTTCCTACTCTACCCAGATCAACTTCTAGTAAAGTTTAATCAGAAAGGATCTGAACTTGGGGAAACCAGGAACAGTTGAAGATGCAAATGAAGGATCTTATTCAAATGAAAGGCATTAAATGAATGTCCAATACATGCTGAATAGTAAAACCCTCAGCTCTTTTCCCTCATGCATCTCCCACAATAGACATGATTACATTGTCCAGGCAGGAAATTGGAAGGTACCTCTACAGAGATATTGAGCAGCCCATGAGAAAAGGTCTACAGGTATTAATAGGGGACCCCCAATTTAAAAAGTGTGTCCTCACATAATTACCCATGTGATTTTTACTAGTTGGCAAGTCCTGCCCACAGATGCATGTACATTCATGTCCTTTCATATTTAATAATGCCTCATGCTTAAACATAAACATGTTCAGGAATCACCAAACATTTTAGAAAAGCCACCAACAGAAAAGAGTTGAAAATGGGCATAGAAACAATGCAGGGAGTGGTAGATAAAGACCATGATTAATATCCCCAGAGAGAGAAAAAATATGTCATCCATGAAGCAAGAACAGTATGTTATAAAAAGAAATAACCAGAGAACAAGAAAGAGCTCTTAGAAATTAAAAATCTCAAATAAAATACACATAAGAAGATTTTAATGATAAAATGGAGGAAATTTCTCAAAAAGTAGAAAAAGGGACAAAGAGTTGTAAAATAGGAAAAATAAAAACATTCACATTAAGGAAAACTTAATAAAGGGCATATAAGAACTCTCTGCAAAACTAAAATTATTTCAAAGCAAAATGTTTCAAAAGTACAGTATTTTTTTAAAAAAATGCCTCAGTAGCTCTCCACTGTCTATAACTATACTGTCCAATATGGTAGCCACTATAGGTCATGTGGCTACTGAGCACCTGAAATGTGGCTAGTTTAAAGTAAAATATGCTGTAAATATAAAATACACATTGGATTTTAAAGATTTAATATGATAAACAAGAATATAAAATATATCACTAATTTTTATATTAATTATAAGTTGAAATGACAATATTTTGGCTCTACTGAGTTAAATAAATTACTAAAATTTTTAAAAATAAAGAAAATTAAGTGTTCACAAAGTGAATTCTGCCTGTGTTGACCTGAAGCTGCCACTACTCATAGAAACCCACCCACACAAAACTAGTCATCAGCAGTCAGTGAATAGAGGTATAGCCAGTTTCCAACTAGGGGCAGGGATTGAGCCAGAGTGGAGCGATGTTGGCTATTAGTTGGTGGGAAAAATGGACACATGCCACCCTTGGTTACCTTCCCTATGTGTCTTGTTTTCACATTGTTTCCTCTGATGTATTTTCATCACACCAGCATAAAACATTTACAGTATGTGTTGAAATGGCTCCCCTTTTGGTGACTGCATTCATGGAAAGCAATCTCTCCTCAGGTTCTTCTCACCTCAACCCAGCTCTACTTCCGACAGTATGAAGCCCATTATCTTAGAATGAATGGGGTTCTACATCTCATTTTGTACATCATTAGGCGAGGCTTCTTAACAGATTCAAATTCTAAAGATTAGTACACTATGTTAAAAGGCCAGCAACCCAATGGAAAAAAAGTCAATGCAACAGTTCACTGAAAAAAACATTCAAATGGCTCTTAAACATATGGAAATCTGTGCAACCTCACTAATAATAAAATAATTGCAAAATAAAACAACTTAAATATACCTTTTAATCTATCAGATTGGCACAAATAACAAATCTGAAACTCACTATGTGGTGAGGCTAGAGGGAAAGGCATTTTCATACTTTGCTGGTGGGAGTGTAATTGGTATACATCTATGGAGGGCAATTTGACAATATATAGAACAAATTTGTTATAAATGCATTAACCCTCTGATCAGCTATTCTATGTTTAAGAATTTATCCTACAGATATACTTACAAACACATGAAGGCAACAATTAGAAAAAACACAATTCCATCGATAGGGATTTAGTGAGAAAAAAAAGTAGCACATACTAATTAAATAGAATACTATACAGCTATAAAAAAGAATAGTGAAGCCCTCTCTATATTGACATCAAAATACTTCCAAGATATCTCGTTAAGTGAAAAAAGTGAAATGCAGAACGATGTGTATACTATACTGCTATTTGTGTAAAAAGAAGGTAGAGGTAATCATATACTCATATTTGCTTGTGTATGCAAAATAAAACTCTAGAAGGATACTTAAGAAACTATTAACAGTGTTTTGTAAGATCTTTACAAAAAATATTTCCCTTCTCTTCAGGAACTCATGCACTTCTGTCAAATCCAGTCTTTTCCTAATTATCTTCATCCACCAACATTTAGAGAAAGTCAGTTACCCCCATCACTCTGCAACCCCTCTATACCCTTGCCTTCCCCTTCAGCATCCTATTCATCTCCCAATCTTGTGCTGATGAGCTATTTTGAGTTCTGTTAATGTCTTCATAGGGCAGCTCCTGCTCATAAGATTCTAAGAAGTGCTTTCCAAATCTTGAAGACAATGGTAGGTGTCGGTTTGGTGGTGGTTACCTTGTAAAGCTGACTGGAAGACAAGGAGAAAGATGGAGACAATCTTCGTGCATTTACGGCTTTGCAAAGGCCTTGTACTTTACAAAAAATTCAACTAGTAAGTGAAAGATTCAGTACAGGCTAATATGACACAATGAAATCAAGTCCTCAAATCCTTAAGATCAGAGCCCTACAGAGTGCTTCTTTAGAGTCTGACCCTTTTGTCAACTTTAAGTTGTGACAAGGATTTCTGTGAGCTTTGCTGAAAAAAGAGCTTTGTTGAAAAAGAAGCAGATATAGCATCTAGTTTTAAATGTCTTTTTCCCCAAGTTCTACCTTTCTTCCTATACCCAGCTCTTTTTAAAGTCCTGAACACCTCCCTGGATAAATCTCTAACATTGGAGGGAAGAGGCAGTGCCTCCATCCACCCAAAAGGAGAGTTAGATGACATGAACGCTTTTGCAGGAGGTAAAGGGGACGAAAGATGATGAAACTTGCAGAAGTGAAGAGCCAGGCCAGAAAACCTCATTGGGGCCACTGCTTCTTTTGTTGAAGATGGTGGCCTTGGTGGAAAACATGAGCTGGCACCATTAAAGTTTTGAAATCCCTGGACAGTTGAGGCTCTGTGGGTCCATTACGGCAGCCTCCGAAGTAAGAGCCTCTGCCAGGCTCGGCAAAATGGGTCTTTGACACATTGGAATGTGTTTACTGATTTCTCAGCAAAGGCTATTAAATGCTGGGTCGATTTTTTGTTTGTTTGTTTTTTGAAAGGGGGTGAAGAATAAAGTCTGTTTATGAAAAGGCTGGCACTTTGAAGGAAGCAGAAAAATACCTGCTGACAAACAAGAAAACATACAAGTTCATAGACCTTCAATCATTCTCAGCACCTCCTGTACATCATAAGCCACATTTCATTTTCTTATCTCTGGGTACAAATGGCTGTCACCATATTTCCTCAGCACGTGAGCTATCTCTCTAACCTCTGTCATCCAGAAACACAAACATCATGTATGGTACACATGTTCGACTGCTAGGCAACACTCTTACCTCCCCCTCTGCTCCCTAGCTTTGCACTTTGTACCTATGAGACTATATTTTCACGTCAAATGTGAGATGTGAACCATTCTTCTTAGCAGGGCGTCACAACAGCTTTGGCTACTGCCCATCTAAGAGTGTGCTTCCCATCCCTGGTCTTGATAACATCCTATAGTATCTCCTGTATCTTAAGATGGTCTCGCAAGTCTCCATAGAAAATCTATGCTGTGTATGCCAGAGAATATTATGCTAAAAAGAAAAAGAAAAAAAATCCACCCTAAGTTTTGAAAGTCTTATAACACCTTGAGGAAATGACTTGTGGCTACAGCTTCAGCTAAAATATTAGTTTGTAGGGTCAAAAAATACCCCAGGCAGCATCACAACTACCAAAATATTGGGAAGCACATCATTTATTCTTCCATTCAGCATACATATATTAAGCTCCTGCTATGTAGCAAGTACACTGCCAAGTGCAGGGTACACAAAATAAAATGCAGCACTTTCCCTCACGGGGATTAAAGCCTGGCAAGAGGAGATAAATATGTAAATAGATGAATACAATAGAGGGTAACGATGGACGTCTGCGCAGGGTACAGTGGAGACTGAAGTATCAGGAGGTGACCTTTAAGGAATAAATAGGTAACCAGCTAGATGGTGGTGTGATGAGGGGACATGGGTAATGGGATGTATTCCAAGTAGAGAGAGCAGCACAAGGAAAGGTACAGAAACATGAAACAGTCTGACATGTCCAGAGAAGAGGAAGTCTACATGGCTAAGGAAAAAGCCTTAACAAGTGAAACATGAAATAGGAAGTATGGTAGACTATTTTAGGAATGGCTCCCAAATTGTCCACAGATCCCTGGACGCACTTTGCAACTTTGCTACCCCTACCATTAAAACGTAGACTATTTCTCCACTCTTTGAGTCTGGGCTCAGCCAATGGACTTGTTTTAGCCAATGTGACAATAGCAGTTGTGGGACTTGAAAAGTGCTTGTGCATTGAGGCTGGCCCTCTTTCGTTGCTGGTGATCCTGCAACCACCACCATGTGAATGAGCGGTGGAACAGCCATCCATGAATATTCTCAGTTAACCAGAAAATGCAACTCAGAAAACCCAATTTGTTATTACGATGGGTAATTGAAAACGGGCTCTTCTCTAACTTTGTATAAGCGCACTGTATTTCATTTAAGTAAACTGTTTGGCAAGCCTTGTTTGCTTCAGGGAAAGTCACTTCCTTGTGCGCAGCAGCAGCACAGCTTTGTAGTTAAAGATGCAGGCTCTATTGAACAAGGGTTCCAATCTTGGTTCTGTTGCTTACGTGGTGTGTGAATTGGGGCAAGTTATTGAATTTCCCTGAGCCATGGTTTCCTCGCCTGTAAAATGGAAATAATGATACCTCTCAGGCTGTGTGAGGACAAAATGAGTTTTGTCGTGATTTAGTTTCCTCCGTCTGAGACACCACAAGCAGCATTTACTATAGGCAAGGTATTCAATTGTCACTCTGCTCAGATTTCACATTTCTCTGAATAGCCTTAATAAAGGAAACTAGTGCCCCACTCAACACACAAGTGTTATGAATGAATCACTGGGTAGTTAAGACCCAGTAGCAATAGGAAGTCACCAGAGAAAGCGGGTAAAGAACTGAGGGGTGCTTGCACTGTTTCTTCTTCCACTTAGCCACCTGGTCTCCCTGAAGTGAGAGGAGTAGAATGACTATTCACTTCCTCCAAGGCATTCAGCTGTTTCAAGGAATTCATTACCCAAGTATGTCACCTCAACTGAAATATTCCCAGCAGCATTTACAAGTGTCATACTCATCTTCTTCCACTGAGAGCAAACTCAGTCCCTAGGCTGAAATTTTGACATCAACTTCCAAAACGTCTTTCTCTTCTCCCTACTGCTATGCCTCACAAAACTTGCTTTAGTACCACACAGAGCACCTCTTTGATCGTCCCAAGGATTGATTTCCCTTCATAGAACCCTGAAGAACTTCCTGCTTTGATGCAGTTTGCTGGAAGAATGCCTCCAAGACAGCCTAAACCGCCAAGATTTCATCATCAGAACTGCCATAGAAAACTGCAAAACTGTCATACCACATCTCAGGAGCAGGACTTATTAATCAGTCAAGAAGACTGACAGATTTCTGCAATCCTATGAAAATGATTAATATGTCTATAACTTCTCCTAAAAATCCCCCAAATCTCACTCATTTTATCCCAACAGAGATCGAGAATGGCAGCACAGATCCCACATTGCATAACTTTTGTAGCCTAGAGGTCAACCTTCCTGTAAGCACTGTGAGCAAGGTGAAAGTGATTTATAAAACTTGTCTGGCTAGCAGGCTTCTTGCCTCCGGCTGCAAAGCTCCAGGACTCCGCCTGCCTCCTGTTTCCCCACCAGCTGTATTATAATCCTTCATGGCCAAGGTTCTGAGCCACTGCTCTCTGTGGTAGTAACACTCAGTCCACCAGTTATGCTTCTTCTTCCAAGACTAAAGTTTAATTGGTTTCAATATTCCTTCTCACTTTTACCAAACCTCAGTGGAGCCATCCTGAAGAACCTCATTAAGTTAATTGGCAAAAGAGAAAGAGCTACACTGGCTTCAGACAAGTGCTCAAGGACAAGCATTCAACAGTGCTCTGACTCCCCCAGATCACCTAATAGAAGCTGACCAAGCAAGCAGTTGTAATTAGAAAGCCAAGTGGGTAGATCAGATGGTTTCAAGAATGGGTAAGATACTTTGCATTTCTAGGAGAGGCAAAGCAATGACTAATAGATGAGGACTGATCTCTCCACCAGCACACATGGCAAAACATGGTTCCAAGTCAACTCTCAGCTCAGTAATCATACCTTTTTGACTCCATTTTATGAAAATGCAGAGCTTCTTAATTTGGTGATGATGGGAAGAGAAGATATATGGTAGATGCTGCATTTTTCTATCTAATAGGAAAATTAGCTAGAAAGAGCATGACTTTTGTGTAAGATAACCCTAGTATCTTTGTGCCAATTGTCACATAAGGACAAACTCACCAGTAGGCCCTTATCTCCATCTAGTCGAAATCACTATCTTATGGTCCCCTCCAGGTTATCCAATCCAAAAAGCAATATAAAGACAGGATAAAACAAAAGACATTTCTTTTAGGGATTATTGGGTACCCACCCTACACGTGTGTTGTTTATGCTAACTCTGACTTCCTGGACCCTTGGCTTCCCAGGACTTCCTGATTGCCCACTTGAATCTACTATAACTACTTTTTCTCCACCTTAGCAACTAGTCACTTGGAATTTGACCTCTTTCTTGATCGCCTATAAAGCTACTATGTGTCAATTACTGAATTAAGTGCTTTAAAGTTACCTCATTTAATTATCAGAACAGCTCTCTGATATTGGTATTATTACTCTCACTTTTTACAGATGAGGAAAATAAGATCCAGAATAGTTAGGTACTTGCTCAAGACCTATGGTATCAACTCATTCACTCCTGCTCTGCTAAATTCTTATTCTGTACCCTCTTTTCTAAAAAGTTATTGCTATTTAATTCACAGGCCATAAAATTCATCCAGCATGTACAAGTCACTAGCTTTGACTCTATTTACAAGTTGTGAAGCCATGATCACAAGCTAAGTTTAGAAAATTATCATCCCAAAAAGGAAACCCTACATAAGAACAATCACTCCCCATTCTTCTCCACATCCTGCCCTAAACCTAGGAAACCATTTAATTACTAGAATAAATCTGAGATAATCAGTAGTTTACTTTCTGTCTCCATAGATTTCCATATTCTGCGTATTTCATACAAGTGTAATATACAGCATGTGGTCTTCTATGACTGGTTCTTTTCACTCAGCATGTTTTCAAGTTTCATCCAAATTTATGGAGGTCCTTACTCCACCATTCCAGAAGTCCTGTCTCTCTGTCCTCTCTTAACTAGTCCTATCCTTGTTGACATCTGTACATTGTATTGTCGACTGAAATAAATGCACAGCCTAAAAGTTGAGAGTTATGTTTTATTCGGTGGACATTTCTGAGGACTCGAACCCCTTCGAGCCTGGGATGATGGCCTCCCAGATTGCTCTGAGGGACTGCTCCAAAGAGGTAGGGGAGGAGCCAGGATCTATAGGAGTTTTACAACAAAGACCAGGTAGTCGGAACATTAAAAGATTACTTGTTAGCTAAAGAAAACCAAACATCTCAAGTTAAATAATTTAGCGCTTTTCAGTGTATGGGAGGGAGCAAACTTTTGGGCTCACTGAATTCATTCCTTTGACAAGCACCTAGCTATCTAGGGCCAGTATCCTGTCCTTTCTTATTCTGAGTCCCCTCAGGGTGCACCACTTTGAGTGGCTGCAGAGGCCGGGTTGCAGGCTTGTCTTCCCTGGGAGGTGGCGGCAGCCGCTGATGACTTGATGGCTTCAGCATCCTTTGTTTACTGATACGGTTTGCAGTATTTTTCGTTCACAGTATGAAACTTATTATCAACTCTAACTCACAGATTAATTCCATCTCACCCTCTCATCAGGCTAGTACTATATAGTCTATAATGAGCTTAATTATGTCCCCCCAAACATATCCAAATCAATCTGGTCAGTGGAATTATAAGAACGGAATTCTATTCTTTGAGGTAACTTAATTATTTCCCTCACCACTGTTGACTATTTACTTCAGAATTAGGGTTTTCTCACTTTCAACTTATCTCCAAAGGCTATCAGCCCAATCATCTTCACCTTCCCCTAACTGAAAAAGGAAACTTTTTAAGGTCTCCAATTTTCAAACAAGATGAAGTGATAAAGTAATGCAGGTTACATTTTTTTTTCTTCTGAAAAATGAAAATGTTCCCACTTCAATAACTCAAACAGCAAAATGTGTGTGTGTGTGTGTGTGTGTGCGTGTGCGTGTGTGTGTGGCACTGAGTGGGTGTGTTTGGGAATGCTAACAATCAAGCTGGAGAATCTCACAACTTTTTAAGAGTTTTCTGGCTACGTTTTGTGCTTTAAAATTCGGTCTCTGCTTGAAAGTCCAGCCCTTCCCTGGCTCTTTTCAGTTGCAAGGTCTCTTCTAATTAGCGAAGTGTTGACATATTGCTATTCACAAGGGAGACTCCAGGTTCTTCCGTAAAAGTAATCAGTAATGAAACTCGAGCGGGGTGCCCTTTGTCAGGATAAAAGCCCAAAGTGACCTAGGAGGATATGGGCAGCTGCAAGCTGCTGAAGAACACTGGGGGCTAAACGTTGAAAGGGGCCTTACCAATTTCCTTATGCTGCTTTCTTTCCTTGGTGTTTGCAGTTGTCAAACTGCCCCAACAGATCAGATGCTGAACCAACTAATCCTCAACGTGAAGATGCAGATTCTATATACAAGCTGTCTAGCCTCATCTACAGGGCATTTTCAAAATTGAATTCTGAAGACACACATTTTTTTTAATTCAAATAAATGAGGATCCATATGATGTTCCTGGATGGTAAATTCAAACATGATAAAGATATTGATCCCTCTCTCTTTGATCTATAAATGTACTATCATTCCCATCAAAATCACAATTGGGATTTTACTTTGGAAGGTGGACAAAATATATCTAAAGGTCATATGGGATAATAAACAGGAAAGAATAGCTAAAATATTAAAATAAGATTTTCAAGGAAAAACATGCACAGTCAGATATTAATCATCTCAAAAACTAAAATAAACATAAAGGGCACTGGTGCTAGGACAGTTTAGAGCAAGAGAATAACAAGTCTGGAAAGAGAGATGAATTTAAATGAGTGTTCAATATATAACAAATATGGCACTTTAGTATAGGAGATGAACATATCGATTATTCAATAATACTGGACTAATTGGCATATGATTTGAAAAAAATGTAAGCCCCTTTTCATAATACATATCAACTAAATTCCATGGGGAGTAGAAAGTTACATATGTTTCAATAAAAAGGAAAAAATTATGGATGGATATTTGAACACACAGTGGGGAAATTCTTAATTCTAAGAATAAAGGTAAAAAGAAGTCATAATGAAAATGTTATAGATTTGACTACATCAGAATGTATATAAAAATGCCCTAAAGGGAAAATAGCTGGAGGAAATGCAACATAAAGTGAGACAGGAAGGGGGCAGGGCACAGCCATTCAAGAAATGCTACAGCAATTAACATCAAAATGGTGGAAGATTCAACCCCCAGTAGGCCTTGAGGCTCAGGATGATGAGAGATTTAACTTCTAGTAGATCTTGAGCTTCATTATACACTCACTGTAATATATTAACATGGTGAATATCACGCCCACAGGCACCATGACAGTCCCAAGGCTAGCCACAAAAGGTCAAAGAGTGGGAAATGGCCAACTTCCTGGGAATCCCAGCCCCTTCCCCAGGCTAGTTAGACTGGTCCTTCCACTTATTAGCATATGAAGCCACCGAGTGGGTGAGTCTGGCAACACTGCACCTCATGGCTGATGCCCCCTCTCTCCCTCTTCAGAGACTCTGTCTATGGAATGTGTACCTATTTTTACTCTAATCTGGGCACCCAACCCCCACACCTCGTGGCCTTTCTCTTGGCTTTTGATGTATCTCTAAATAAATCTACCTTTACTCAACTGTGGCTTGCTCTTAAATTCTTTCCTACATGAAGCCAAGGACCCACACTTGGCGGGGCATGTCCCAGGGGCTCAACCGAAGCCTGGGACAGGGCCCTCCTCATACCTCACATTTGCTTTTCCTGCATCAAAAGGACAGATAAGTGGTACTATATTGTCAATATATAAACACTTTTAAAAATCAATAAGAAAAGAGCACAACAATAAAAATTCAGAAAGAATACACACAGGAAATTCATAAGAGAGATATGAATGACTTATAGACATAAGAAAAGATGGTAAAGTTCTCTAGTGATCAAATAAATTAGAGCAAATTAGATAAGAGTTTTGCCTATAAAATTTGCAAAAATATGGAGAAACAAGTAGCATTTTAAAGAAATATAACATGTAGGAGTAAAAATGGAATAACATTTCTGGGGGACAATTTAGCAAAGAATTAAAGTTCTTAAAAATATGGAGTCCCTTATTCCTAGCAATGCCACCTCTAAGAATTCATCCAACAAAAAAGAATCAGCAAAGCACAGAAATATTTATGTAGAGGCATGATTATCACAGTATTATATATAATAATGAAAAATAAATGTCTAACAATGGAGGAGGGGTAAATAGTGTGCACATAAGTTTAATAAAGTACTTCTACAGCTATTAAATTTCTTTTGTAAAAGAATAGTTAATAAACTGGAAAAATGTTCACCATAGAAACTTAAGTGAAAAAAAACAGGTTCTAAAAGAATATATTTAATATCATCCCAACTTTATAAAATGAATATATATCTGGTTGTGAGTGTATGTATGTGTGTGTGTGAGTGTGTGTGTAGAAAAGATTGGAAAGAAAAGCTCCAAAATATAAACAATATATTCTCTAAATATCAGGATTATAGGTAATTTAAGTGTTCTTTGTGTTTGTCAGTCCTTTCCACATTTTAAAAATGAACATGTGTTACTTTGAATCAGAGAAAAACACACAATAAATGTTACTTTACAAATTGAGCTCTTTGGATTTGGGCTCTTGCTTTTTTTTTTAATTTTTATAATTAAAAAAATCTTCACACGCCCATGCAAACAGACAGAAGACTCGGTGTATATGTCAGCTTTGTAAAATATATTAAACAAAAAGTGCCATTTCAAGATAAAGTATTCTTCCTTGTAATAACCTATAATGAAAAAGTATATAAAAATATATATATATGTATAACTGAATCACTATTGTGTACACCAGAAACAGACACGTTGTAAATCAACTATACTTCGATTTGAAAAATGACCCAAAAAAGACAAACTGTTCTTTAATCCATCCCTTCCTTTCTAACCTCAGAGAAAATATGTTATTCTTCCTTAAACACTTCCATCCCTACTCATGCCATCCCACCCCATCCTTACCCCAGGAACAAATGCAAAGTCAAAGGCCATACTACAGAGCATGGCAAGCAGGCCTTTCCCAACCTGTCCCCACCTCTTCCTCAAACTTTATCTCCCATCATGTCTAACCTCACTGATAAATCCACAGTAACACTGAACTGCTGAATAGACCGTGTTTCTTCCTACCTTCTTGCCTTAGCCCACATTGTTCTCTCTTCCAGGAATGCCCTTTTCTCACCTCTTCACTCAAATAACTTCTACTTCTCTTTCAAGACTTAACTCGAGGCATCATATCCTCTAGGATCTCTACCTCAAAGCTGGTTTGGGTGCTCCTACTGAGATTCAGAATTACCCAATGTATACCTCAAAAACCATACTACACTTTTTAAAGCTCTATTTACAAGTCTCCACTGTGAGACTATGAATTCTCCAAGCACAAGGATGATGTTTTTACACACCCCTGTATTCCTAGAACATAGCACAATGCCCAGCTCAAGAACTGTTCGTAAAATCAAGAAAAGTGTGCTCCTACCACTCATTCAGAGGGTGGTCCCTTGAACACAATCCCACAACATTGATCTCAGAAAATTAGGTAGATTATTGTTGCCCTGAGAATTGTCTCTAAGATAAGCAAGATCCAGGAAGTTATTGGCCTGCTATGTGCAATAGCAGTCAGTTCATCTTAGAGAAGTCCAACCAGCCCAAGTTTCTGCACTTTAAGAAAAGCCAGAGAGTTACAGAAAAGTCACAGAAATGCTCCAGGAGTTCAAAGAAACTACCCCAAGGAAATATTAGAAAATTATAAAAGACATGGGGTCTTTTAACCAGCAATCAATTGGCCAATCTCCCTTCCTGGTAGGAAGGGAGAAAAGCGCAAGGAGTGAGCATAAAATGACCTTGGGCAGAACACAAATGAACACAAAATCTTGCCATTTGAAGAGCTGCTGGAGGAAGGTTTGTCCTTCTTGAGCTCTTGGGAACCTTCAGGCTACTGTCATATCTGGCTGGAAGCCTTCAGCATACAAAAGCAAAAATGCAGTGGGAAAGCGGAGGAATTAAGAAATGAGCTGGAAATTAGGAAATAAACCTGGTAAACACTGTGATGTGTAAAATGTTGTCTTACAATTATTACAACAAATACTTGTAAAAACACTTTAACTTAATGTAAAGATTTTCTTCATTGGAAAGAAAACAGCATGAAGTTAACACCTGGGTCTCATTAATATGCATGACAACCTGTTTCCAAGATAAACAACAGTATTCATGTAAACCATTTAATATAAAAGCCATCACACAGAGACATAAGCCATCCAATTCATGCTAAGTTTTTAATTTAAATTTAGTCCATAATTGGGCTGTTTAAACTGAGCATCAAAAAAATTAAACATTTCAGTTTACATTAATTTTGGTTGGAACTTATGGAACTGTAAGTAATATTTAGTTGTGAAATTGGTAAATCATCTGAGTTTAGGGGTAGGGAAAAGCTTATGTCCATAGCTAAAACAGATGGTCCAACTCAGAAACATAATATATTGAACCTCAAAGGGTTAAAATCTCCAGCCAATCCCTTGTGCATTTGGTCACATCATGACTAGTGTAAACGGTGTTGAACATGACAATATCTGGCTCTGATTCATCGTTTAGCACATTTTCCCTTATGTAACAAACTGCCTCTAGCTGGTTAGCTCTACACTGTGTTAGTAAGGCCAATAATAGCAATAATAGTCCTTGTTGATTACACAGCATGCCACTCCTCATTCTTCCCAGGTTCTGCTCTGTCTCAGAGAGGGGGAGATGACCTCAGTAGGCCACCTTTCCCAGGTTCCCACGTGATCTGGTTTTGAGCTAGATCAGCCAATGGAAGGTATTGGAGGAAGACTGTTGTGCAGTAGGAAGGGAGAAACCAGGGTTTTTGTCCCTCCTTCTCCACCTAGGGTGGCATCTCCTATAGCAGCTGAATCTTCCCGGTAGATTCAGTTCCTGACAGACAGGCCCAGTAAGTTGCAAGCTCACCTCAGATGACCAAGCCTCTGCCTCTGTTAACACCACCTCTTCCCATTGATCCGTCGAGCCCTAGTTTCTGTTGTTAATCTATGGATGATTTTACTATCCCTGCTTGGCGTCTCAGTTCCTCCATCCCCATTGTTACCAATTCCCCATATTACATTCCTTTTATTGTCAACCCTTGAAGTGATTTAATTTTGAGTGGTGTAAAACTATCACGTTAGGCACTATACTAAGTGTTTGGCATGCACCATTGTCATTGAATTCTCACCATTTACTCTATATCAGGTCACTGTTATTATCCCCATTTTAAATATGAGGAAACTGAAGCACAAAAGGTTTAAATAATTTGCCCCAAATCACATAGCAAGTGATGGGTTTGAACCCAAATCTATCTACATGTCCCATATTAAACTTCTATGCTGTGCCATAGCTATATAAAATAAAAGGATTTAACTAGATGACCTCAAAAGTTTCCTTGCAGTTTTGACACTCTATGAAACCATTCTACCATGCATTTACTTATTCAATGAATATTTATTGAGCACCAACTACATACCAGTCATTGTTTCTAGGCTTCAGGGACACCTCAGTGATTAAAAGAGCCTAAATTCCTGCACTTAAATATCTTTGATTCAACTGGATGATAACAGATAATAAGGAACTAAATAAATAGTATGTTTAATATAGCAGATGGTGGTAAGTACTATGGAGAAAAAAATAAGTGCAGTGGAAGGATAAAGAGTGCCAAGAAGAGCAAGTGTTGAAATTTTAGTTTTTATAAAACTGGTCATCCTATCTGCATTTCCCCTTTCATAGGCACACTAGATAAATTGCAAAGAATAATGAAGGGTGGAAAAGCTTCTTCTTAAATACTCAGTTAAATTCAATTAAACTCAACAAATATTTATTAGAACCTTCTATAGTAAGTATTCTCTTAACAAATTCTCCATTTAACCAACTCACTCGATTATCAAAATTTCTCCATGCCCTCTGTAATACATACTAACTGATGTCTGAGGTTTACTAGGCCACTGCTTTTGGTAGGCTAATGTCTAATTTTTCCATGTGCTTCTGCTCCCACTCATAGTGCTCTAGGCTTACTTGGGTTTGTTTACAAAACCTGTTTCTGCCAATTCTACTTGTTATTTGATTGTGTAGTTTAATAAAATGCTATGTAAAGTATATGTGAGAAAAGAGATTTTTTTTCTCTAAAAAACAACATGAAAAGATTTGGAAAGAATGAATCACTTAAAAATTGCTGTCAGTTAGGTGTGAATGAAACACCATAAAATTATGGAAAGCATTGATGAAAGAAATATAACATAAATGAATGGAAACATACCCCATGTTCATGGGTTGGAAGACTTCATATTGTTAAGATGTCAATACTACCCAAAGTGAGCTACAGATTCAATGCAATCCCTATCAAAATCACAAAAATAGGAAAACCCATCCTAAAATTCATATGGAATCTCAGGGGACCCCAAATAGCTAAAACAATCATGAAAAAGAAGAACACAGCTGGAGGGCTCACACTTGCTGATTTCAAAATTTACTATAAAACTATAGTAATCAAAATCCTATGGTTCTGCCATAAAGACAGATATATAAGTGATATTATATGGTATTCTTTAAAAAACAGACAAATGAACTTATTTACGAAACAGATTCACATACATACAAAACAAACTTATGGTTACCAGAGGGGAAATGGATAAGTTGGGAGTTCGAGATTTGCAGATACTAACTACTATATATAAAATAGGTAAACAACAAGTCTCTGCTGTATAGCACAGGGAACTATATTCAATACCTTACAGCAACCTATAATGAAAAAGAATGGGAAAACAAATATATGCATGTATACATATGACCAAAACATTATGTTGTAACTGACTATACTTCAGTTAAAAAAAAGATAGTTAGAAGACAAGCCACAGACTGGGAGAAAATATTTGCAAAAGACACATTTGATAAAGGACTGTTATACAAAATAAACAAAAATTCTTAAAACTCAACAATAAAAAAAAATCACTTCATTTAAAAATGGGCCAAAGACCTTAAACAAACACCTCATCAAAGAAGACAGACAGATGGCAAATAAGCATATGAAAAGATGCTCTACCTCATATGTCATCATGGAAATGCAAATTGAAACAACACTGAGATACCACTACATACCTATTAGAATGGTCAAAATCCAGAACCCTGACAACACCAAATGCTGGAGAGGGTGTGGAGCAATAGGAATTCTCATTTGTTGCTGGTGGGAATGCAACATGGTACAGCTACTTTGGAAGACAGTTTGGCAGTTTCTTACAAAACTAAACATACTCTTACCAAATGATTCAGCAATCACATTCTTTGGCATTTACCCAAAGGAGTTGAAAACTTGTGTCTATGGAAAAACCTGCATGTGGATATTTATAGCAGTTTTATTCATAATTACCAAAGCTTAGAAGCAACCCAGATGTCCTTCAGTAGGTGAATGGATAAATAAATTGAGGTACATCCAGACAATGGAATATTATTCAGCCCTAAAAAGAAATGAGCTATCAAGCCACAAAAAGTTATCAGGGAAACTTAAATACATATTACTATGTGAAAGAAGCCAATCTGAAAAGGCTGCATACTGTATGATTCCAACTATATGACATTCTGGGAAAGGCAAAATTATGGAGACAATAAAAAGATAAGTGGTTTCTGTGGGTGTGGAAGATAGGGAATTTTTAGGGCAGTGAAAACACTGTGCATGATATTGTAATAACGGATATATGTCACTATACATTTGTCCAAACTCATAGAATGTACAACACCAACAGTGAACCATAAGGTAAACTATGGGCTTTGGGAGCTTATGATATGTCAATGTAGGTTCATCCTTGGTAAAAAAAAAAAAATGGTACCATTCTGGTGAGTCATGTTGACAATGGGGGAGGCTATACATGTTTGGGAGCAGGGGTATATGAGAAATCTCTGTACCTTACTCTCAATTTTGTTTTAAACCTAAAACTGCTCTAAAAATATAAAGACCTTGGAGACTACAGTTAATAATTGCATATTTGAGAGTTGGTGAGGGAGTAGTTCTTAAAAGTTCTCATCACAAGAAAAAAATTCTGTAACTATATACGATGATGGATGTTAAGTAGACTTATCGTGGTAATCATTTTGCAATACATACCAATATCAAACTGTTATGTTGTACACCTGAAACTAATATAATGTTGTATGTCAACTATACTTCAATAAAATAAAAATAAAGTCCTACTTAAAAAGTGGTATTTGAGACAAGCATTGAAAGATGAATTTGATTTTGACAGGTAGGAATGAACTGTTGAAGAGAGCAGGGCATAGAAGGAGCAGAAGGAGTGATCTGCAAAGGTCAATTGCAGGGGTCGATGGGGACAGTTTAAGCAAAAGCACAAAGACTTCAGGAAAACACATGGCATATTCAACGAGCAAGTAATATAGTTAGTCTGGAGCTTATGTCAATCGCCTAGGACAAATTGCCAAGAGAGGCTATGGCCATCACGTGGCAGACCCTGAATTCCAAGATAAGGAATCAGAACGTGATTCTCCAGGAATTAGGGAGGCACTAAAGGTTTTTGAGCAGAATTATGTACTTTTAGCATATATATAACATAGAAAGGTGATTGTCTTGATCTTTCACCTCTGCTCTATAACATGTCAGTGTCAGTAATATTATCTGAGTTATCTCCATCTAGACAAATAACCCTTGGGCCAGTTACTTACTACCATTAGGTACTTCTGAGGCATTTTAAGGTACTGGTTAAATATTTGGTTCCTCAAGGAAGGCTGAGTTTAATTCTTTATCTCTACTACTATCTGCATTCTTTATCTTAGACTAGTTACTCAGAGTACTCTATACACAAAATCTTTAAACAGTACAGTGTAGTAGTTAAGGGAGTGATTTGTAGAGTCATTTAAAATCACCAGGCTCCAGCTGTGTAACCTACATTGAGAAATGGAAGCTCTCTGAGCCTATTTCCTCATCTGTAAAATAATATCAATAATAGTACCCAATATCATATAGTTTTTGTGGGTGTTACATTAGAACATGCTTAGAACATAGTAAATTCTCAACAGGGTGTTGTTACAATTTGTATACAGACAGATTTTAGTGGGTTTTTCAGACTGGCAGAAGTAATACCACTTAACATCATGTCTTTTAACATAACATAACATCATGTCTTCTAACATAATAGCATGTCTTTGAGAAAATTTTTTCAGAATTTTAGTGGGGAGCAGAGGACATCTTACAAAAAACTTCTCATTCATTTACCTCTCATTCATTCACTCATTCATTCATTCATTCAAAGTTGAAGCCTTTATAAAAATCGACTTTTAGTCTGAAATTCTTCAAGCACAACAAAGAATATATTTTGCTTCTGTGTCTTTGGCAAGCTCACCATGTCTGTGATTCATTAGTGTCACAGGAGCGGCTGAAATATTTTGGTTTCCATCTCAGTTGAAAGAAATATTGTCATCTTTTCAGTGCAAAACATTAAATGCATTCTGATATTTATCTTCTTTTTAAAAATCCTGTTCTGATTATAATTAGCATATCCATTAGTAACCATCAGATGTGCCAAACTTGGCTGAAATGTATTGATAAATCACATAATTCTATGCTGGAGCCTTAATACGACTCCATCCTCAAAACTCATTCCAGGAGAGGATCTTCCAGGTGTCTGAGCACTGCTAAGGACTCAGCAGGAGTATTCCTTCACTCTTACAGAGCTCTCACTTCCACCTAGTACCCTTTAATATGGTCCCCCTTGGCCCATATGACACGCTGGTGAGACAGCTGTCTGAGCCTCTCAGGTTATGTAGTCCTCAAATCATATTAGAATCAGTCCTGCTATGAATCACTTGTGCAAACACTTCAGGCATTTCTGGGGTGGGTTACAGAATTGTCACCAGATGTTTCTATGTTCACACCTTCAATTCTGAAAAGCCAATATGCCATGTTTATTTCCCTATCCAGAAACATGGATGGCAAGGTTGTGAACGGAAAGGAAAATGGTGCTTGCCAGTGCGTAGGACAACATAGTTTAGTCAAAAGTGCATGGCCTTTGGAGACCCAGGTACCAGTGTTTGATGACAATTCCATCACTTACTTGCTATGTTATCTCGGGCAACTAATATCACCTCCTGGAGCCCTTAATTTTCTTACCTGGAAAATGGGGTAATAATAGTACCTACCTCATAGACTTGTTGAGGATTAAATTAAAAGAGAAAAAGAAAACTGTAAAGCATAGCACATAAGAGGCACTAAATAAATACTAGATTCTCTTTGTGATTTGCAGGTTTCTACTGTCAAAACAACAGCACTTCTTAGGCCATTCTCTATGTGTAACCCCTCTAGTACTATGCATTGTTGCATGTAGAATAATGTTTTTGTTGCATAAGAAGTAGCTGTATGTTTTTACTTTTGTTTTCTAACAAAATACTGACTTTAAAAAGATAGGGATGATCTTGGTCTCCTGTTGGAAAGAGTTTTTCTCTCAATCCCTTCCCACTCATATACAACGTGTAACTCTTCTAAGCCAACTTGAAATTGCAACAATAGAACTCATATTGATTGCCCACCCTGAAATCATAAAATTTTCTCTTGCCCTAATAAGATCTTCATCTTCTCAGAAAGAAAAATTAATTTATATGTTTAAAACTTTGAACAGTATTGTATGTACAGAAAAGACTTTATTGTTTCATTATTTAATTACACAATCATTGCTTTATTCCTCCTCCCACAAATGCACATAGAAAAGACTTCTTAATGGATTTTACTCTCTTTTATTGGTTTCCCTCTTCCCCTAGCCTACTCACCCCACCCACTCCAGTTTCAAACACTCGTTCCCACTAAAGATCATTCTACGACGATTTAAGCAGTAGTGAGTGGACAGTAGCCAAACAATTTATCCTGTTCTGCTGCTTCCAAGTGATAGTCATCAGTCATTCCTAAACAAATATGTAGAAGGTAGCTGACCACGTCATATGGATTTATAGTTGCCCAGATCTTTATTACCTATATTTTGTATACTCCAGCAACTTGTTCAGCTAGTCAACTGGAGAGAAGACTTTTAGGGCAAATATCAGGGACAGGAAAATGAGGCCAAAGAGTATGGTGGTATAAAGCAAATAAGCAGAGGGTATAGGCACAAGTCATCAATTCCATGCTCCTTTATATCAAAGCACTGATGATTTTATTTACACGGATCGTGAACATTTTGAAGACATTTCTATTTAGGGAAAAGTTTAGGATGGTCTCAGAAACTGAACTCAACAGCACCTTTGTGTAAAAATAAAATGATGGTTTGGGCTTTAGTTATGATACTCTTTATCTATATTTTAAATTTACAAGTCAGTTTGGAGGGAAACACACAAGTTCCAGAACAGGTTGTGTTAAAACTATCCATCTTTAATCGTTTTCCCCAACCTGGTTTGGGGTTTTTTAGGGTTTTTTTTTTTTTTTTTGGCAGGGGGAGGTAATTACATTTACCTTATTCTTTTTTAGAGGAGGTACTGGGAATTGAACCCAGGACCTTGTGTGTGCTGAGCATGTGCTCTACCACTTGAGCTATACCCTCCCCTCCCCAACCTGGTTTGATATAGATCAGTCATAAGTCCTATTATGTAGCATATACTCCCACACTTTCTTAAATGGAGGCTACTAAATATAATTTAGTCTTTTCTAGATGTTCCAATGTCTTTAAAATTAATGGGAACGATTGCACTATTCTATATAAACTATCACACAAAATTAAAATACAGTGTAACACTAATAGTCCCAATGCTAAGTGACCCCAGACTATGGTACTTTTTGAGATTTTTTATGACATATTTCATTGTTTCCTTCTTCACTTAGACAAGTATAAGCTATCATTTCTTACTGTTATCAGTTTTCCTTTAAGCAGATTTTCTTTCTAATTTGATTCAAGCATTAATTTGTTCAGAAACATTCATTGAGTGTCAATTATGTGTCAGACACCACGTTGGGCACTGGAGATGTGACAATAAGAGATACAGTCCCTAACATCTAGGAGCTTACAGTGCAATTGAAGAGACAGATAAATGAGAGGCAATTATAATACCATATGATATATGCTATAATAAAAGTAATCACAGGGTACTGTAGGGACGTATAATGAGGGTTTTCTGATCTGATGGGGTGGAGGACAAGTCAGAGATGTCTATGAAGTCTTTCTGGAAGAAGTTATCAGTGAGTTGAGTTTTGAAGTATAAGCAGGAGTTACCCAAAACATAGAGGGTAAAGGGTGATTTAAGAAGATAGTACAGCAGCACGTGTTTATATGGTAATCCAGGCAAGAAGTAATGTGGTCTTGAATGGTAGTAGCAGCTCCGATGGAGAGTAGGAGAAAGATTAGAGAGACATTTGGGAGGTATTATTCAACACAACATAGTAATTAATTGAATGTTGGGTTGAGGAGGGCATGGTCTAAGAATAAGCTTGGGTCATAGGGTGAATGAAGGAATCATCAAGCTGGATAAAAAATACAGAAGGAACAAGTGTGAAGAGGAAGACAGATTTAGCTTTTAGCATGTTACGTTGGGTGGATATTTTTAGCAGGGAATTTTATATATGGGATCTGGTGTGGCAGAAAGAGAGAGAGAGATGCCAAGCTTTTACTCTACTGTGGGTTAAAAAACCAGAGAACCAAGTTCTTTTAATCTGTGCATAAAATAAGAAAAATAGCTCTGACAGAGGACCTGAGGAGCTTCCGTATGAACATGAGCTCTTTGGGCAACAGCTTTTGTGTGTCGAATTGGCATCTCAAACTTAACGTGTACAAAACAGGACTCTTGATTTCCATTTGCACCCCAACATATTTCTCTCCTTGTCTTCTCCATCTCAGTTTATGGTATACTGCCACCCACCCAGCTGCTTGATTCAAAAATTTAAGTTATTTTTTTAAGTCTCTCTGTCCCTTACATCTCATACCCAATACATTTGCAAGTCTTACCAACTTCACCTCCAAAATATACATGGAATCCCTTCACTTCTCCCCTTCTCTGTTGCTGTCTTGTAGTTCAAGCCACCATCATCTCAGGCCTATACCGCCGTAAGAACATCTTAACTGGCCTCCCTACCTCTACTCTTGCCCAAACAAGCCAGGGTGGTAACCACTTTAGGGCCTTTGCATTTGTTAATCCCTCTGGGAGTTACTTTCCCCTGTTACACATGGTCTACTCCATGTTTAGATCTCAGCTCTCAAACATCTCCCACATTCTTAGAAAAGCCTTCCTTGACTCCCTTCTTAATTCTGACTTAGCCTCATTATACAGGCCCACAAGTCACTCTATCACAGAGCCCCATCTTATTTTCTTTATAGCATTTGTCTCTTTACAAAAATCATTTTGTATGTTGCTTTACTGATTACTTATTGTCTGTTTCACATCCCCCTCAACACACAAGGGCAGGGATTTTAACTGTTTTGCTTACATTTATATTTATATTTCTTACAACAGTTCTTAGCATCTAATAATTGCTCAATAACTGTTTGTTAAAGTTGAATGAATGAAAATATTTTTATTACTCCAAGGCCTTTTTGTTTCTCACTCCCTAGTTCTGTATTGGGTTGTGTTATTCTCTGTGTGTATGTCACATGATTACAAAGTCATGACACAGATTTTTTTTTATGTGGTTCATAATCTGGCTCTGAATATATATACACTCACCCAGGAAAATTCCATTTTTACGGAACAGATGGACATAAAAGGTGCTCTATAAAAACAGATTTTCCAGGAATTAGTAATATGCCCTATGAACATACTGGGAATTCTAATCTATTTAAATAATGGTGGAAGAATGAACTTTCTGACTTTGTTATACTTTTTATAATAAGAGACAAAATTCCAAAAATATCACTTATGTCTTCAACACTTATGTTTTAAAAATTCCACTTCTTCCCAAAGAGGAATCCATCAAAATGGAATTTCCCTTGTGTTTTCAGATAAACTGGGATATAACTGTTTTGTTTACAGGCATCCTCTTGCCCGGAAGCTCATCCTCTGGCTACTACCCCATGGATAGGCACACTGACATACATCACAGGGACTTGCCCAGCTCTCACTTCAAAGAAAGGGGTAATAGGTCAAATATCATCCCTGCAAAGAAGGGATTTTAACCAAACTGCCCAAAGGCATTCACATCTGCCCCCTGTCCCTGGTGACTTCTCCAGACTCACAGGACTTCCAGAGCTTGCTCTTCAATGCTGCCTGGGAGTGAAGGTGGATTATGTTTTTTAATCACAGTTAGGATCAATCATGAGACCACTCATCTTCAGAAGGATTCAGGTCCCCTTGCCAACACTGCCCTTGCTACTTGTATATCTAGTTATGTCAGAGTGGGCAGGGGATGGGACACAATTCTGAGAGGTGCTAATGAATTAAGGAGTTTAATTCCTATCTGAGAGACATAATGATACTTTATTCAAAGGCTTCCCTATTCACAAATACCCTCACAGAGCAGTCATTACATGATCCTACAAAATTAATAGAAGAATTTCAACAATGACAATTTTACTCAGGGATTAAAATATCAATTGTTATTCTAACCAAGACTTTGTCTTTTAATATCAGGGCCAGAGAGACATGCACTTAAAATCTATGCAGCTGATGTGTATACATGGGTGGATAAGGTGGGGTTCATAAACCCTTATCTGATCAAATTGTTTTCATAGTGTATTTACCTCCCTGGGTAAAAGCTTTCCCTGCAAGGATGTACATCCTGAAAGAAATCTATTCCCCAGGTAAGGAGTGACAGATCCACAATCAGAAATGTTCTCAAGTGAGATAAAATTGTACACACTGCTCTGTTTGCTACAGATTCAATCAGCAGGAAGAGGTAATGTAAATATTGCTCTGCTGAAGCTCCTTATAGAAGGCAGCTGGAAAACATGGACTTGAAAAGCCTCATGTCAGCAGGTGGAAACATACTGAATCCAAGGTTACCTCCACATCAAGAAAGTTTTGCTGTACTGGGAAATTAGCTCTGCTTAAGCCACTAATATCAACTTCTATTTTATAGTTTATAGACATGACAGTGTTTTGTTTTGTTAGGCAGAGAGGAAAGAGACCCAGTATTATCCATCATGAAATGCTGACAACTCTACCTTCAGCACAGATGCCAAATCTGACTTCCCACAAACCGCACTGCATCCACCTTGGTCTAAGCCACTCTCACCTCCAGCCTGGATTACTGTAATAGCCTCTTTACTGATGTTTCTAATGCAGCCTTGCCCTCCCACTTCATTCTACTCCCAACACTGTAACGAGAGTGAGCCTATTAAAATAAAAGTCAGATCAAGTTATTCTTTTACTCAAACACTCCATCCCAAGTTGATCACTATCTCACTCAAAGTGAAAAGCCAAATTATGGTAGGAAGTAGTTAGGCTGGGGTTTTAGCCCATTCTGTCTTCAGACCCCACCCCCTTAGTCATAGCTTTCCCAAAGCTTTGAAGTTTGAAGCTGGTCTCCAATCAGTTCTCATCTTCAGTTGTCTACTGTTCTCATAGATTTGCACCATCTTGTTGTCCTTTGGTTCTCTACATCCATGCTGTGCCCTTCCACCTACGCTTGCCTTTTCCTGCCCGTGCCACATATGGGGAGCCTTTCCCTACAAATCTCCACCCTCTATCCTCAAGCATCATGTACTCATCATACATTTATTCACCCACTCAAGATGTGTATATGGACCAACTACTACAATGCTAGACACTGGGAATACAGATGAACTCTACCTGCAATCTAAGAGCTCACAGTTTAGTGAAACAGAAATGAGTGCTTTCCTACTAACAGAAAAAGGTGTCAATAGAAAGGAATCTCAGAGATCAGAGCCATGATCTCTCTCAGGTGACAGTTAGCTAATGTGCTAAACATCTGCCCTCTCAGATTAAAAATGTGCATTTTTAACAGAAACCTTCTAGAGAAAATGACTGAACTTTGGCCCAGAAGAGTGATGCTAATGGCAGCAACTCCAGGTTCTGTAGCAAGCTGATAGGTTTGATATATTAAGACAGGGGTTCTTTAAGAAGACTCTCAATTAACGTCAAGTAGGTCATTGCTCATTCTGACTAACAAAGGGCATCTCCTTAAGTAATGGTCATTATCAAGTCAACATTTTTCAGGGGCTAGTAAACAGGGCCTGGCTTCAAGACTACCCATTTTGTACCCAGGTAACTTGTTTCAGGACCAGTTCTAATCCAGGTAACAATAGATCAATATATAATATGTTGCATCATTATGGAGATTACAAGACATAAATTCTGGGAGAACACAAATGTACCCAATTTGACCAAAATCAGAAGATTCTGAGAGTAAATGGTCACGGAGATGTGAATTTGGGAGTTATAAAACTACACTGAAATGGTAACAGGATTAATGTGGTAGTTACCAAAATGTAGTAGTGAATACATATATATTTCCTTTTATCTTCTGGATATTTGAATAAGTACTTTTTAAAAAGTACTTATCCCAGTGCTAGGCAACCACTCAAGAGAAATGAAAACTTAGGTTCACCCAAAAACCTATACACAAATGCTTAAAGCTATTATGCTTTATTCATAATAGTCAAAAACTTGAAACAATCTAAATGCCTTTCAATAGGTTAATGGTTAAACAAACTACGCTGCATGATAGCATGGAATGCTACTTAACTACAGAAATGAAGGAACTATCAATATACTTAACCTGAAAGAATCTTAAATGCATTTTGCTAAGTTAAAGAAGCCCAAATTCAAAAGGCTACACATCATATGATTCCATTTATATGACACTCTGGAAAAGAGAAAACCATATGGGTGAAAAATAGGTCAACAGTGGCCAAGGGTTAGGGGTGTGGGGAAAATCTGACTTCGGTGGAGCATCATGGGGGACGTCTTAGAGTAATGAAACTGTCCTGTGTATGGTATCAGTGGATACGCTACTATATGCATTTATCAAAACCCCATAGAACAGGACTATACATCACACAGTGTATTTTAATGTATGCAAATTTTATAAAATTTAACCAGAACATCAGAGGAAGGGGTATTGGACTGAAGACTCTGATAAATTAATCTAACTATATTACAAACAAGTTACATGATGAAGGGGATGAGGGAAAAAAAGAGCTGACCTAAATAATTTTTTAAAACAGGGTGTTGACTGGATATTATACAGCTAAAGACAGTGACAACGAAACAAATGATTTACAGACACTGCACTCTAGTTCATAAATATGGTTCTCATAGGAGTATGGCTTAAGGACTCTGAAACTACTTTATTAACAGGCTAGGGCTAAAAAATTGAGTAAATATATCGTAGATAATAAGAACCAGGTTTCTTTTTTTTTTTTAAGAACCAAGTTTTTAGAGCCAGAGAAAAAAGCTATAAATAAAGAAAGGGAGAAGACTTAAATGAACACTGTGTGCTGGGTTGAAGTCATAGGTTCAATATGGACTCGTGGTTTTTTTCTTATGTACTCCAGATAGATGCAGAAATTGATACAGATGTGTGTATACGTATAACTTAGCACATACATATATTTCCTACCTATATCCACTGAGAGGGACCAGAGCAGTAATATGCCAATAGCAAGCACACTTAAGACATAGATCATGGTTTTGAAATACAATTCCCCATTAAACAAAAGGCTGGCTGATTCCAGGGCTGGAGTAGGGAAAAGAGAAGATGAACCTGGTGCATCTTGGGGTGATGACAATAAGGAAATTCTTTTTTGAAAAAAAAGATAAAGGACATGTTGAGCACAGGAGCCAACCTGAAAGAGATTCCAGTGGCCAAAGCTGGAACAATGTGAGCAACAAACTATATAAGGATAATATAGGAATATAATCCAAAGAATAAAATAATTATCTACTAGTTTGTGCTGGTATAAATAAATAAATAAATAAATAAATAAATAAATAAATAAATAAAGAAGGAAGGAAGCTTACTAAGTGAAGAATTCCAATTTTCCAATTAATAAATGTACAATGAATGAGGGAAATAGAAAACCACCATTAGTACATCATAGTAATAATTACTGCAGGCAAGACCAAGTGATGAATGTTAATATTAGTGGGCAAATTATAAGCATAAATAGGATATTTGCATACTTTATAAGTATTTCCCCCCCCCTCAAAATTATTAATTGCAAAGGGAAAATAGTAAGTCTACAATGATGAATCCTGACAGACATCACCTTAACCAAGTGAAGATTATTCCCAATAATATATAGTGACATCCTGTCCCTCTGATAGACTGCACAAAGAAGAGCACAGCACTATGTTAGCCTTTCCAATAACATGTGACTTCAATCTAATCATGAGAAAACATTGGAAAAGCCCCACTGGAGGGATATTCTATGAAATAACTATCCAGTACTCCTCAACAGTCTCAAAGTTATGAAAGATGAGGAAAGACTGAACTGTCACAGATTAGAGGAGACCAAGACATGCCAACTGATTGCCATACGAGGTCCTGAACTGGATTCTGGACCAGAAAAAGGACATCAGTAGAAAGCTTAGTAAAATCCTAATAAATTCTATAGGCTAGTTAATAGTATTATAACAAGGGTATTTTCTTAGTTTTGATAATTGGACCGTGGCTATATAACATATAAACATAAAGGGAAGCTGGGTGATGGGTATGCAGAAATACTCTTTACTATTTTTACAATTAGTCTTAAACTATCCAAAAATAAAAAAGTTCAAAAAATAAATAACCTTTTCCAAGAAAACAAAAGTAGTAAGTCTCATAATGGAAAGTACAAGGTGTACACTCCTCTTGGCTAAGAGAATAATTGCCCCTCATACTTAATCAATACAAAGGAACATCATAACTTAGAGTGAAGAATAAGAAAAGGGCATACATGTCAACTCTTTCTCTGGACAATAACTATCACCATTACTTGTGTCAATTTTTGTCACTGTTTTTAAGTAGTTTTCTTGTCACTTTAAGTGGATATACAGGGGAGATCACTATTGTTCCTTAGGTGAGTATTGGGACACTGAAAGCAATGTACCTGTAGATGCATGTATGAAGGAAAGTAGGATTTCCTATATTTCTTCCCCTGGGAAGTTGGTGTGGTTGCCAGCCACCATGGGAACTAATCTGAAGACTGAGAACAAGCAATCAAGAGGCCAGAACGACCTTGAATTACTCAAAGTAGATATGTGAGTACTCTGCATATCTGCCTTTAAACTGTTCTTAGCAGGCCTCCGGAGGCACGGGAGTGGAAATTAGGATGATGAGGTAAATACAGGAGGCTACATGGCAGCCTAGACCATCCCCAGACTAGATGTATTTAAATCGAGATGCAGAACTTCATGCATGGCACCAAATGGCATCCAACACCTTGGGCCCCAATAAGAACTATCAGAACCATGATAATAGTCACTAACATTTACTAAACGCTTGGTACATTGCTCAGATTAACACTGTTAATCCTCACACTGCTGTGTGGAATAGGTGCTTGTACTATTTTTATCATTAACAGATGAGGAAATTACTCTCCACTGAGGTTAAATAAACAGCCCCAGTCCCACAGTCAACAAGTGGTAGAGACAGGCTTCAGACCTGGCCAGTCAAGGTCCAGTACCCACGGTCTTGATTACGATGATAGTGTGCCTCTCCATGAAGGCGAAGGTCAAAGAACTCTTGTTCTGAAATACCTAAGAATTGGGGACCATATTGAGGAATGTGGAATTCTATAATACTGATCTGCTATTTTGAGCCTTGAGTATGCCATGACTGTGCCTTCTGTTTAGGCATATTATATATCCAGTTTGAAAATTTACAAAAATGTCACTTGTCTGGCTGTTGAAGACATGTTCCCAGTACAGTCGCATTTTCTAAGCATGAGGCAGAGCCAGGGGGTGTCCATTTGGCTCACTCTCACACTTCAGTTTAAAAAACGATCTCCATATAATTGTGAGAAACCACCTAAGCAAACCCATGGAGTTCTCAGAAAGCCAATCTAACCCCTGCATTTAGCTGATATGAATAACGTGGGTGTTTCCAAGGCTCTAATAAGAAACAGTTCAGTGATTTGCTTATATTAAACAGTTATTCTGGAATGATTTAGAATGTCTTAGAAAACTGTACTCAGATGTCACCAGTCCATTACGCCTGAAGTTTTGAATTAGTCAAGAAGGATAGATTTCAATACTTAATCAAGAACACTTAACTTAGATTATTTGCTCCACAAAAAGTCCATTCTTAATGCTTGAGATGACCTTATTGCAGTCTCCACAGTTTTGAGGTAGCACCAGCTTCAATTTTATTTTTTTTATTTATTTATTTTTTAGCTTCAATTTTAAAAAGTAGCTACTATACACTTGCATGAATATATAAAAGGTTTACTTATCAACTTTGCTGATGAACCAAAGCGGGAAAGGATTAACTAATTCACTGGAGGGCGGAATTCCAATTCAAAATATTTTCAATAGGCTAAAACCAACAAAAATTCAATTACACAAATACAAGACAGGGGAAACCTGACTTGACAGCCATAGTTCATGTGTAAAGAACTTGGGGACTTTAGCTGCCCACAAATGCACTTGAGTCAATAGTGTGCTGTGGCCTCTGAAATGACTAATTTTAGAGATTGTAATCTGCATTAACAAAAATTGGGTCTAGTCATTCTTTCTGTATGCTCAGCTGATCAGTCCACATCTGGAACAACCTTGTCTGGCTCTTGGCACCACATTTTGAAAGGCAGTGGTAGCTTCAGAATTTCTATATAGAAAGGGCTTGTGATACTAAAGTTTCCAGAAATAAGATATCATGTCTGTAATTTACTTGAGGAAATTTCAGTAAAAGAATAAACTAGATGAAGCAAGTATGGCAAAATGCTAATGACTATTAAATCTATGTGATGGGGTATAATGGGAGCTCATTACACGAATCTACTTCTATGTATGATTGAAATTTTGATACTAAATGGTAAAAGAAAGGGGCTTTAGTGCAGCAATCTGGTTGGAAGGTGCTTGGGGTGGCTAGGGTATTTGTCTTCAAACTGCATTTAAATATCAAGTACACATTTTTATTTAGATCATGTATTTTAAAGTGGCTTCAGTAGGGACTAATGGAGACTTGGAGGACATAACTTAAAGTCCCCCAAGGTACTATCATTGTTGAAAAGTCTCAATGAATCTCTTACTCCAGACTTGACAAGGACCAGAGAAAATGTTAAGGGAGGCCAGGGAGTATCAAGTGCTCCTGGTGTAAGCTCCTCTCTCCCAGTTCCCCAGTACAAAGTGGCCGAGAGACCAGTCCCAGAAGGAGGCTCTAATTAGCACTGATCATCCACCTTTTCCTAAGAGCCCAACAAGACTAATCCTGACACATCTTACATCCCTGTTTACCCCAGTAACCTCCACAAGTCCCAGCTTCCCAGTGTGCATCATTATCTGGATTCATTACCCCTTAAGGCTCCATATATTCCCTAATCTGACTCAGTATCCTGCTGATCAATGAACCCCCAAGCCCTCCTCCCATGGCCTTTGAAGCTCAAAGCCCATCATCCTCAACATTTAATTCAGTTTCTTGTTCTAAAGGAAGTCTGGCTCTTCCTTGCTGTCTGCTTCCATGTAGCCCTCTCAGAAGGTGGTTGTTTTCTTTCCCACATTCCGTATCACTCACTGGACCTAGAGGTAGAGGACTATCTTCCTTCCTCCTCTTTGCCAATTCCAGGCCATTTCTCCTCCCTCTTTCCTCAACAACCCCATCCCACTTCAAGTGTACACCAACAGACTATGCCAATTGCCACCCCTCCTTACGGCAGCCCTCCATCAACCACTCAGTCACTCCCCATTCATTCATTCCTTACAAATGTTAGCACCTGGCTCACAGGTTTCTTCCACCACTTTCCTATGATTTCAACATCCACTGGAGGATATAGCCAATCCCTCAGTCTCACTGTCCCTTGAAGTCACTTCAAACAATCTTTTATATCAATCATCCCAGCTCAGCCAAACACCTTGAGGGTCATACTCTAGATGTTGTCATTACCAATAACTGCATCACCTCCATAATTTCAACTTCAAGCCTCCCTCTCTTCCACATAACCTCTACCTGCAGTCCATGGATCCTACTTCCCTCACTGTCCATCTGCCCTTTCATGTCTTCGCTTTCCACACTACCCAGCTAAATCCCAGGTTCCATCATTATATCTCCTGCCTTGTATAAATCTGCCAGTAGGGGAGGTGTCCTGGTCGCCGCTCCATCAGACTTAACCCTGGGTTAGAACAGCTCTGCCTATGCAGCAGAATGGTCCCACTTTAAGATTTAAGTGAGCCTTCAGCAATGCCTGACAATCCTAGATATTCCTAGTTACTCCCCTTCTCTCCAAGGCAACTATTTCACACCTCTCTTCCCCCATGAAACCTCAGATGATTCCCCTTCATAATTTTCAGCTGATGACTTCACTTCTGAATTTCATGGATAAAATAGAAACAATCAGAAGGGAACTACCTCATCTTCAAACCAACAAGTCTATCAACTCACCTGCATCACTAGCCACATTCACTGAGTTCTCTCCTGTTACTAAAGACGAACTTAGCGTACTCCCATAAGGCCAGTCCTTCCACTTGTGCATAGAACCTCTTCCACTGTCAGCTATTCAAGCATTTTGTTAACCCCCCTCTCTCTCTGAAGTCACCAATTTTTATTTCCATCAATATGCTGATAGATCATTCCCACCAGCATATAAACACACTACAAAATCTACCTTCTTAAACAAAAAAACCCCTTTGACCACATATCCACCTCCAGTTACCTCCCAATTTCTTTTCTCCTCTTTACAGCAAAATTCCTCAAAACAGTTGTCTAAATTGCTGTCTCCATTTCCTCAACTTTCATTCTCTCTTCAACGCACTCAACACAGGGCTTGTGTCTCCACGCTACTGACAGCACTCTTGTCAAGGTTACCAATGACCTTCATCTTGCCAAGGCAAAAAGAAAGCTCTTATTTCTCATCTTATTAAACTTCTCACCATCATTTGGCTCAATTGATTACTCTCTTCTTTTTGAAACATAGCTTGGCTTCTGTGAGCACAGTCTCCTGTTTCTCTCTCCTATGTCTCAGCCACTTTTTCTCAGACTCCCTTGCAGGTTCTTCCCCATCTTCCCATCCTCTAATCGTTGGAGTACTCCCAGGCTCACTTCTTGAATGTTATCTTTTGTCTGTCTACAGACTGAGGACTCGCAAACGGCAATCTCTAGCCATGAGTCTCCCCTGAGCTCCAAATTATTCACTCCCTAATTTCATATCAATGCCTACAGGCAGATCAAATTTAACATACATCCCAAACAGAACTCTTGATCCTGTCTCTCTGCTGTTCCTCACCCAGTCTTTCCCATTTTGGCAAATTGTACCACCTCCCATCCAGTTGTTCAGGCCAAAACCCTAGGGCATCATCGGTGATTCCTCCTTCTTCCTCACATAACTCATTAATCCAACATTAAACCATGTTGGCTCTGCCTTCTACCTGAATCTAACTTCTCACCATCACCCCTTGTCTGGATTATTTTAAGAGTTACTTAACTGTTCTCTCTGCTTCTGTTCTTGTCCCCTAGTCTATTCTCCACAAAACAGCAAGAGTGATCTTTTTAAAACATAATTCATAGCTCCTCATTTTCCTACCTAAAGTCATCCAATGGATTTCAATCACAATTAGAATAAAATTCAAATTTTACATCAGTTTCTCCTCATCTTGGCTTGCCACCTTACTTTATTCAAGTCTCAACTCAAATGTCACTTCCTGAGAGAGGCATTTATGTGATCACCCTACGTAAAATAGAATCCCCTCATTACTCGCTGTTCCCCACCTTGCTTTGTTTTCCAGTAGGACCTATCATATCTGTTATTTATTTGCTTACTTATATTTGATCTATCTCCTACACTTAGAATATAATATAGCTCCGGGGGGGGGGGGTGCCAAGATGGCAGAGGAGAGAGACTCACAGCTCACCCTCTCCCACAAATACATTAAGAATTACATTTCAAACCTGCTGAATTGCACAGAACACCTACCGAACTCTGACAGAGTGTCTCTCGCTTCAAAATACAGAAGGATTCTCACAAAATCCAGTAAGAGGAAAAAAGAAAAAAAAAAGAAAAAAGAAAAATCAGTACAGGACCAGTCCTGCAGGGAGGGAGCAGCATAGGAAGAAAGGCACCCTCAAGCTGGGATGCCCCCTCTCCAGCTAGGAGGTCAGCAGAGACAGAAACAGAGCTTCCAAGGCTCCAGGGAGAAAGTGGCAGTCACTTAGCACACAGAACTACAGGAAACTGCCACCAAGGGTCCCTGCTATCCTCACCCTAGGCACGAGCCAGCAGGAATGAGCTGGGACTGGCTGCTGAAGATGCATGAGGAACCCAGGGAGAGGGCTGGAGTCCACTGCACAGAGGCAGTCTCAGGGGACTGGAGGGCAGTGTGAGCTCAGGCTGCAGGTGTTTGTGGAACAGAACAGTCTGGGACCCTCATAAAAAAGCATCACTGCTGGTGTGCATGGGGAGTGGGGGAGGGGTGAGATGCAGCCGTGCCATAGTTGCTTTCTCCTCTTGGCTCCATTGTTGGTGTGTTCTCGTGAGAAGAGAGGTGGGGCTTGGTCATAGGCATCACTACTGCATGGAGGCAGGGCTGAAAGCTGAATCCATACCCAGTGGCCCCGCAGCTTCACAGGTGGGACTGAGGTTTGTTTATAGCCCCAGGCAGAGAGGGTGGATTTGCTCTCTCTGGACCCTTTGTGGAACAGGCAGTGAGCAGAGTTTGGTTGCAAGGCCGGGGGCAAGTACAGGTATTTACAACAGGCCATAGGTGGAGGCGGGGCTGGGGTCTGTGCTGACCCTGTAGCATACCACGGATTCAGATGTGTGATTTCACACTCGCTATGGCAGGTGCTAGTGCCTGACATTGGCAGATCTGTTCTGGTGGTTCCTGGGGCCCAGAACCTGGGGACACCAGAGTAGGTGACTGACATCCCTGCAGCTAAGGCAGGGACAAAGGCAGCGTCAACAAAGAGTACTTTCTAAGCCCACATAACAAGTGTCAGACAACACAACAGAGGGCACCTCCCAGTGGACATCTGCGGAGGTACATTCAGTGACACTTCTTTCCAGCTGAAGCCCTCCAACCCTGTCTACCACACACCACAGCCCAGAAACGGGTCTAGACGCCTCTATTCCAGCAACAGGGGAGCAGACCCGGCCCCTGTCAAGGCTGTGACAACCACAGAACAAAACAGGAGGCCCCGCTTAACATCAACAATTAGGGCAGGCCCTGATCACCACAACACCAACTACATCCCCAATCAAAGGGATGACAGCCAACACACAAAGAAGAAAGACGTGGCAACCATCCATACTAAGAACAGCCCTCACAACAAAACTATTGGATGCACACAGTCCACACAGGAATGCTCCCACTTTAAATAAAAATGAACAAACAAAAAATAATCCAGCCCTTCAAGACCACGGTAGATCACTGATACTCCTAAATCCACAGAGCCAGAAATACAAGTAAAATGAAGAAGCAGAGGAACTACTCCCAATTATAAGAACAAGAGAAGCCCCCTAAAGAACAGACAATGAGATAGATCTTGACAGTCTACTAGATCATGACTTCAAAAAGGGGGTGATAAAAGCACTGAAGGAAATAAGAGAGACTATGAATAGAGGCAGAGAATACTATAAAAAGGAAATAGAAACCATAAAGAGGAGCCAATTAAAAACAGAAAACTCAATGGCTGAGATAAAAGCTGAGCTAAAGGCAGTCAAAAACAGCCTAGATAATGCAGAGGAATGAATAAGTGACTTAGAAGACAGGATAACAGAAGTCACCCAATCAGAACAGCAGACAGAAAAGCAATTAAAAAACCAATGAAAGCAATATAAGGGACCTATGGGATAATATAAAGCATGCTAACCTATGCATAATAGGGGGTCCCAGAAGGAGAAGAAAGAGAAAACGGGATTGAAAAGGTATATGAAGAAATCATGACTGAAAACTTACCAAACCTAAAGAAGAAAATAGATATACAAGTACAGGAAGCACAGAGGGTCCCAAACAAGAAGAACCCAAACACACTTATATGAAGACATATTATAAATAAGATGGCCAAAGTTAAAGAAATGATTCTAAAGGCAGCAAGAGAAAAACAAAGAGTTAGTTACAAGGGAACCTCCATAAGGCTTTCAGCTGATTACTCTATACAAACACTGCTGGCCAGAAGAGAGTGGCAAGATATATTCAAAGTCCTGAATGAGAAAAAGCTGCAACCTAGGATACTCTGTCTGGTAAGACTATCCTTTAGTGTGGAAGGACAGATAAAGAATTTCACAGATAAGCAAAAGCTAAAAGAATTCAGCAATACTAAACCTATCCTAAAGGAAATATTGAAAGGTCTACTCTAAATAGAAAAGAAGCAGGAAGCTATAGAAATGAGAAAACCATAATTGGAAATGTGATAACTACAATGAGTTGCCAAGAGAATAAATATGAAGATGTTAAAAAAAACATTAAAATCATAAAAGGTGGGAGAGGGGAGCAAGAAAATACAGATTTTTTTTCTCTCCTTTTTTTTTCTTTTTCTTTTTTCTTTGTTCTTCTTAGGATGTATTTGCGCCTACATGACTACAAGTCTATAATATAGCTCCAGGAAAGCAAAGATATTGTCCATTTTTTCACTACTGGTACATAGCATTTAGGTGCTCAATAAATATTGGTTGAATGAGTGATTGCAACCCGAGACAAAATGATCAGGGTAATATGACCACTATAATATAGCTTATAAGTAAGAAGACCTAAAGTTGCCACAACTGCTTTTACCTATAACTCAAGGTTTTGTCTTATTCTGTACAGAGGAATAAGCACTAAAGCTATGAGGTAGAAATTAGAGAGGCAGAAAGAAGGAATTTCTAAAAGCTAGAGCCTAAATAAGCTGCCTCGCGAGGCAGCGAGTTATTAGGTATTTATTTCAGTGATGGGAGGGCCAGTATTTATTGAGAGCCTGCTACATGCCAGGTTTTGTACAAGGCATTTAATATAGGTTAGGTACATTGCCTCATTTTGTTTAATCTTCACAACTATATGAGGTAGAGTTAATTATTATGATCCCCATTTTATAGGTGAGGAAATTAATCTCATGTGTCCAAGATGGAGCCTTTACCATAGCTTCCAAATTTTTCAGTTGAGCAACTCTTATCTGACAGGGAGATTGTAGAGCAACAAGTTGCAAAGTGCAGTCCACGGACCCATGGCAGTCCCTGAAACTCTTTCAGATGTTTAGTGAAATCAAAATTATTTTTATAATAATACTAAGCCATTGTTTTTCTCACTCTCATTCTCTTATAAATGTACAGTGGAGTTTTCCAGAAGCTATATGAGTCATTGCTTTGACAAGTAATGAAATATACGCTATATATGCTTTTTAAAAAATATTTCTCTGTTTAAATTTTTCATATAAGTATTGATAGATATAAACCACAGAAACAAAAGCACTTTGGGGTCCTCAATAATTTTTAAGAATGTAAAGTAGCCCTAAGATCAAAAAAGTTTGAGAACTGCTAAGGAGGAATGGAGGGTCTAAAATGCAAAGGCCCCTGAAGTCCCTTCCAGCTCAAAGATTCAAGGATATCAATGGAATTGTATGGAAAATGGAGTTAACCCCAAAACCTGTTTTTGTTAAACTCCCAGGTGGGAAGATTCTTTGTTAAATGTCTGTGTCCTCTTTACTGCCTTGGTCACAATAATAGAATTTTTCTTTGAAGACCCAGTATCCTGTAGGGCCTCAGAGTCATTAGACCCTATAGTTAGGAGTGGAAAAAGTACAATAAGAAATGTGCTCAGTCCCAAAATCCTGTTACTTTGGGTCTTGGGATCTTTTTCTACTTGATGTTTTCTTGTGAATGTGTATTTAATTTATAAACATTAAACTAAATTAAAAATTACTGATGTGGGTTTGTTTGCTTGATTTTTCTGTCTTGGTGGTTTATTTTTTTAATCACAGCTTGCTTCTAATAGTGAAATAATGAGGCAAGGAGAGAGGGCATAAAAGAGAATTTTCATTAACTACTACCTAATATATGTCAGGTACAATATAATATGCTTTAGCTGTCATTTGCTGAGTACCTAGTATACCAGTCACTTCATTCAGTTCTTGATATGCATTATCTCTAATTCTCACAAAGATCCTAGAAAACAGGTATTATCAAGTCTATGACAGATCATCTGGAAAACAAATGGCTGCACTAATCACCTTCCCCACATCCATGTACTTGGTCAGTCCCTTCCTACAAGTATTCTAGGCTTGGTCACATGACTTACTTTGACCAGTGGGACAATAGCAAATCTAAGCAAGCCAAGACTTGAAAACTGCTTGCACTTTGGGTCTTGTTCTCTTGATGCTCATAGCAAGTCTCATTCACCAGGCGAATGAGCCCAGACCAGTTCACCAGGTGATAAGTGACACAAGGCCCAGTTACTTCCATCACTCCTGTTGACAACCAGCCAACCATCAGACATATAAGTGAGGTCAGTTGACATAAATGGATGAGTGAACCCAGGAGACACACATGAAGTGGAGACAGTCCCAGCCGAATGCAGTCCAAACTACCAACCCACAGAATCATGAGCCAATAAACAGCTGTTGTTTTAAACCACTATCTTTTGAGGTGATATGTATTGCAGCAAATGCTAACTGATAACAATGCCCATTTTACAGAGATGAGAACTGAAGCTCAAAGAAGTTAAGTAACTTTATTTCTTTATCTAGAAGATCATTCTATAGCCAATATGTAGCAGAATGGGAATTTTAAACCTAGGTCTATATATTATTTCCTTTAATCTTGACAACTGCTCTATGAGAGAGGCATACTATTATTACTATCATTTTAAAGATGAAGAAACACGTACAAGGAGGTTAGACTATCTGCCCAAGGTCACACAATCAATAAGTAGTAAAATGTTAACTGTACTTACTGTGGTGATTATTTTGCAATATACACAAATATCAAATCATTACATTGTACAGCTGAAACTAACATAATACTATGTCAATAACATTATAAAAATTATGTCAGTTAGAAAAAAGAATAAGGGGAAGATCTACAGGATGGATAGATAGATAGATAGATAGATAGATAGATAGATAGATAGATAGATAGATAGATAGAAAACCGGGATTTAAACTCAACTCTGCCTGATTTCAGAGATTGTGCTACTTTCACAACTTCAGGCTGTAGATTCTGGTTAGTTAAGGCTTCCAGTTAGCTTATTCTTTCCTACAGAAAAACTGATTGCTCTAGCACTGTATTAGCAACCAACAAGATTGCATTTTAAAATGCACTACACAACTTCAACCACACAAACATAAAAAGTATAAAAGAGAAAGAGCAATGGAAAAGGAACAAGACTTGGCAATGTGAGTTATTAAAAAACAACAACAACAACAAAACATTAGAAAGTAGGTCTGGTTTTCTAAATAGGAGATAAGAAAAACTCATTAAAATAACCAAAGCACTAAGAGGAATATAATGTAGGCAGGAGCTCATGAAAAGGGTATTTTAAACTGGAACCGAAGTAGCTAGCAGGCACCTGCTCCAACCAAGGAGGAAAGTGTTCATTAACACTAAAAAGCACTGCATTGGCAGCCCATCACATTCACAACATGTCCTTCTATTGACTTTCTGCCATCTACATGCTGCCTGACATTGGAATTATTTAGGTTGGAAAAGAGAATGTAGAGGGAGGGAGGGAGGGAGGGTTTGCACCTATGAGGATGGCATCAGAAGACTACCATACTGCAACTAACTAGCCAAGTGACCTTGGATATGTTACTTAACCTCTATGGATCTTAATTTCCTGACCTCTAAGGTCCCTCTAAAATGTCATAATTCTATGATTTTATTAAAGAGAAAGTAGTGACCAGTGGTTATCCATCACTGCTCAAGGACCAAAAAAAGAACAAAGAAGCCCCATAACAGCGTTCTTTCACTCACTCAACAAGCATTTATCAAACACCTACTATGCATTCTAAGCTTTGTTCCTATCCTTGAAATCATAAACTAATGGAGAAAGGGACGCATCAACAAATAATCACAATTCAGCGTGATAAGCCCTACAACAGATATGCAGAGCACAGAGGAGATGTGATTAATGACAAGAATGCTGATGCACAGGCTCCTAGAATTCGATGCACCTGCATTCAATCCCAATTTAGCTACTGACTAGCTTATGACCTTAGGCAATTCACTGAACCTGAGCCTCAGCTTCCTTGTGTGTTCTCCCCATAATAGACTCTGAAGCTACAGTCTGAGCTGCCTATAGGCTTGATTCTCAAATCTCCACGGAGGCAAAATACAGTCAGTTGGAGACTGAAGCAGAATTGGAGAGGATCTGAGAGGAAATAAGATGTGAGTAGGGAGAGACTGTACAGACAAATCTTTCAAGAAAGTTGGCTGTGAAGAGGACTAGGGAAATGGAATAGTAGTTGAGGAGGATGTGGAGCCAAGGGAAAGGTGATTGTTTAGTTTCGGTTTTGACTAGAGGTTGTATAATATGGTTGATTGTGTAAAAGACCCCAAGGAGAGGGAGATATTGATAATGCAGGAAAGAGAGGAAGAAGCCAAATTCCCATGGAAGCAAGACTGGACAGAATCGAGAAGAGATTAGCCTCTGATAGGGGCACCTTCTCCTATCAGAAGAATGGACACTTTCTCCATTGTAAAAGGGGGAAAGAAATGGTTGCAGGTGTAGTTAGGAGGGTAGATTTAATGGTGGGAAGATGAAAATGTTCCCATTTCTCTGGATTCTGTTTACTCAGCGCCATGTGGTGTGAAGTCGTCAGTGAGTACGAGAAGAAAAGAGGGGAGGCAGAGGGAGGTCTGAGGAGAAAAAAGGAATAGGTCAACTCAGAATTGTCACCCAGTAACTTTCACTAAGGAAAGGTAATGGAAGTGATGGAAATGTCAGGGGTCCATCTGAAGGCCAGGATGAATTAGGACAGTCAGCCAGGCTGTGAAAGTTCAGTTACAAGTAAAAGGAGGTGAGGGGGCAGGAAAGGATAGCTAAGGGCTAGGATAGGACAGCTCAGTGGCTGTGAAAGATAGAGAAGGAAAGGGACTGTGAGATAACAATAGTGTAGGTGGACTCTAAGCCGGGAAAGGAGGCAAGTATAAACCATGGTGGGCTGAGAGAGGAAATGTAATGGTAATAAATGGATGAAAGGTTGAACCTGATAAGGTTGAAGAACTGCAGCAGGTGGAGGTCAAGGTTGACAAAATAATGCAGTTTCTCATGGTGAAAAGAATGCAGGACCTTAGCACATGACCAAACAAGTGGGTAGTTGAGGTGGATAGAAGAAAAAGTCATTGAAGTGAAGGGATCAAGGAAGTGAAAAGCCATGATGAGGGATGGGGCATCCATGTGAATACTGAGGTCACCAAGAACAATGGCCAGAGGCAGCGTGGAAAGGCCAACAAAACCTAGAGGGAACCCCCACCACCACCACCAAAGAGAACATCTACTACCTCCCTCGGGCTGATGGGAGGTAGGGGAAATCAAGACACAGATCCTAGCCATTCTGGGACCCTGCCTGCCTCCCTATCCTGTGCCCAGTATTCCCCACAGCTGGTCCACTCTCCTCTCCTCCCACTCTCAAAGTCCTCCACCTTCAGACAATTTGTCTAGAAATTTCCCATAACTTAGAATTTTATAAAACAAAGGCATCCCAGAGTACATCAAACTCTGACATCCTTGATATGAATACATGGAAGTCCTCAGCAATGATGAGCGGGAGGAGAGAAAGAGCGGAAGCTGGGAACGAGGCCTTCAATAAATGACAGGAAGTAATCAGGAGGTTGGTAGGTGACAGCAAGGAGAGTAGAGGGGTAGGGATTTTTCAGGAGGAAGAAAAAGCAATAATCCTAAAGGGACTAAGGGGAGTGATGAGAGGCTCAGGCTCACTCCCTAGGCCACGTGGTTAGGAGGCAGCCAAGGTTCCAGTTATGGCAGGAGGCAGAGGACATGCCCTGGTAAGAAGTTAAGATTATAAGGACCTTGAGGGGGTGGCTGGTGGTATAGCTCAGTGATAGAATGCATGCTTAGTATTCACAAGTCCTGGGTTCAAACCCAAGTACTTCCATTAAAAAAAAATAAATGAATAAGTGAAAAACAAAGACTATAAGGACTGTGGCCTTCATATAGAGGCATCTCTACGAGGCGCAGTAAGGGCACGGGAGGAAGTGGAGGCATGTGGCTCGTGTCTGACTGGGTATGAGGGTAAGCGGTGGCCAGAGAGGCTTGGGAGGTAAGGCACAGTGGGATTCATTCTGACAGTCTCTAGGAGGAGGGAGATCAATTCATGTTAGGCTGAGGCCCAGAATATGTCATTCAATGATAGTCTTCATCTCTGGGATGGCCCCATTTGGGGCCTACACGAGGCAGTACGAGGACTTCTCAATCAAAATTCCTGTGACGAGAGGCCCGCCGCATCTGAGGCAGTGGTTCCCTTGAGGTGCCGCAGCGGAATTGCACTGGCAGCTTGTACCAGCAGCTCCCCAGGCCTCAGCCCTGAAGAGTCTGGCAGCGGCTTAGGCCTTCACTTTCTCTTCTAGTGTGAGCTGATCCAGACTTACTCTGTCCATAACACACCTGTCAGGAAAACTGGTGTGGCTGCTCCTCCCTCAGCTCCCTCGTGTTCACTAGGCCAGTTTTGTAAGGACAGGGCCAAGTGGGAAAGAAGTACAGTAGAAGAATCAAAAAAGAATTCATTCCACAGAATCTCTAGCCTCACCTCCACAGGGAGGTTCTCACAGTGAAGAAGGCCCAACGTCAAGTTTCCCCCCTGAGGAGTCAGCCTTTGTCAATGTTGTCCTTTCGGGTTGCACCAGCTTGGGGCAGCGCTGTGGTTTGGCTGACAAAAAGGTGAGTCCCAAGTCCCTGCAGTCCAGTAGGCAGACAGAATGCTGCCTCAGCTGAAGGCTGGGCTCAGAGCAGGGGAGAGCAGGGCTACATCAAGGCTAGCCTCCCATCACCGATGGGTGATGACATTTTTTTTCAGTGGCCAGGAAGTCACATCTATCTCTACATATGTAGGTTCCTTCCCAGCCTCTGGGATGGTCCATTCCCAGGCCTTGGGGCCTATAGGGCCTAGAAACTTCGGCGGTATTGGCACTTCTAACAAGTTCCCAGATGATCCCAGTGCTGCTGGTCCAGGACCACACTTTGAGGACCACTGGTCTAGATCAGAACTTTGCTTCCAATTCCACCCTTTGCTAATCAACTCACCTCCCCAGTCCAGACCTGATTCACTGAAAGGAACCAAGCACTAAACTGTTCTAGGAGAGATATAGCCCCTCAGTCTGCTCCCCTCCCAACTTCTCAGCTCTGCTAGTGGCACCGCATTTCTTCCAATCACTCAGACTTGAAATCTCTCTTATTCAGATCCTGTCTATATAGTCAGTTGTCAAGTCCTTCAAAACTTCCTTTAAAATGCCTCTCCTGCCTTTCCTCCCTGTCCCCAATTCCAACATCCTAAGTCTACGCTTTTATCATCTCATGCTACACTAGCCCCTGATTCTAGTGTCTCTCTCTTCCAACCCACCTAGTACAGCACCGTAGGGCTAATCTTCTGACCTTCAAGGCTTCTTTTCTTTTCTTATTATTTTTGAAGTGTAATTGATTTACAATATTATATTAGTTTCAGGTGCACAGAATAGTGATTCAGTATTTTCGGAGGTTCTATTCCATTATAAGTTATTATAAGATAATGGCTATAATTGCCCGTGCTACGCAGTATATCCTTGTTGCTTATCTATTTTATACATAGTGGTTTGTATCTCTTAACCCCCTTCTCTTAATTTGCCCCTCCCCCTTTCCTCTCCCCTTCATTAACCATTAGTTTGTTTCCCTTCTCTGTGAGTCTGTTTCTGTTTTGCATATACATTCGTTTGTATTGTTTTTTAGATTCCACATATTAGTGATATCATACAGTATCTGTCTTTCTCTGTTTCACTAAGCATAATATTCTCTAGGCCCATCCCTGTTGCTGCAAATGGCAGAATTTCAACAAGGCCTCTCTTAGTTCAAAGTTCAGTACTCCTTTCAACATGTCACCTAATTAACCCAAAAGCCCTCCATAAGTCCTGCTCCACTGGGCCAACACACCTTAGCAATCACCAGTCCTCCAACATTTTCTCTGCCTTTCCAAAGGCTGATTCCAGCTCTTGGCTGGTGGTTCTGGAAATGTAATTCCAAAGAATACCTGCATCAGAAATATCTAGGGTGTGACATAAATGCATGTTCCTGAGTGCCACCTCAGACCTACTGACTTGAAAGCCTCTGAGGGTGGAGCCTAGGAATCTGCATTTTTATCAAGGTTCCCAAGGAAATTCAATGTATGCTAAAGTTGGGAGAACAACTTCTCAATCTCCTGCTATAAACAAAATCCATCATCATCCCGTCTGTATGTCTATTACTTTTATTACCCCAAAAGTTAGTGGCTTAAAACAACAGACATTTATTATCTCACTGTTTCTGTGGGTCAGAAACCCAAGCATGGCTTAAAGGCTCAAAGGCTTTTAAAACGCTGCAAGCAAGGTGTTGTTCAGGGCTGTGATCATCTTAAGGCTCCACTAGGGAAAGATCTGTTTCCAAGTTCACTTACCTGGTTGTTGGCAGCATTTAGTATCTCATAGGAATTTGTTTTGAAGGCCTCAGTTCCTAACTGGTCATTGACTCGTAACTGCTCTCATTTTCTTGCCATGTGACCCTCTCCTAGGTCAGCAACTTGTTACATCAGAACAAGCAAATAGAGCCAGAGAGAAAGAGAGCCAGCCAGATGGAAGTCACAATCTTGTGTAACCTAATCATGGAAGTGACAGCCCATCACTCTTGCTGTGTCCTATTTGTTAGAAAGAAGTCACCAGGTCTAGCCCACATGAAAGAGGAGAGGATTATACAAGCATGTGAATATCAGGAAGTGGGGATCCTTGAGGGCCATTTCAGAAGCTACCTGCCACACCCTCTTCAACATCAAATACATATCTTTTCATCCATGTTCTTGCCTATTGACTCAGCCACTACAGAAGAACTAGAAACAATCATATTCGCCTGGTCACAAGAAAGAAAAAATATATAAAGATATGATTACTCTAGTCTGACTCTTTACCTTATAAAAGTCTCTGATTTTACTGAAGGAGAAAGCAGTTGATCAAGGCCCAAAGTGGACATTAGGGACCTTCTGACAAACACGTATTCATCAGTTGGACCAGTTTTCAACCCTGGCTGCAGATTAGAGTGCCTGGGGAGCTTTTATTAAAAAATACTGATGCCCAAGGTCCCACTACAGACCATTTAAATCAGAACTTCTGAGTCTGGAACTCTAGAATCAGCATTTTCAAAAGATCTCTAGGTGATTCTAATGTACAGCCAGGGTCGGAAACCCCTGGGCCATGCTCACTGGCTTTTTTGAGAAACATTATACGGAAACAGCTTCTGCTTAGGATAGATTGGAAATCCCTCCCAACCGATTTGGAAATGCCCTATGAAGAAGAAAGAATTGGGTGCCAGCTCTGAAAAACAGCAAGGAAAGTCTCTTAGTGGAAATTGACAGATGTGGCCTTAGAGAGGGCATCAGGTTTGAGACATGTCTAGGGTGGAACAAGAAATATACAAGGTTAATATGTGTTTAGTCAGTGCCTGCTAGAAACCTGGTAATGGGCTAGCAACTGCAGGGAGGGGAAAAAAAAAAGATACATTCCCCAGGACAGAGGTTAGGAACTGGCAGCCCATAGATCAGCTGTGGCTCACAGCTGTGTTGTACAGACACACGTGCGTGTGTGAGTGGCCTATATGTGTGTTTTGCTCACTGCAATGAGAATTTACATAAATGGACATTTATTTCTATACACAACTTATCCACATTTGGAAAAAAGATAAGAGAATTTAATATGCACCCTAGGTATCTTAACTCAGAATTTCTACATTTTTCTTCCAATAGTCTTATAGCATTGCTGAGGAATTAAATGTTAAAATACAAATAAACCATCATTCAAACTGATTAGCTACCAGTGAAATCAGGGAGGGAGTCAATTTCTTATTAACAGCACTGAGAATTAACATAGAAAATGGGGAGTCCATAGGCTTACACTGAACAATAGTTATCTAGAATTAGCAGTGTTCATAAGAAGCACTCAATAAATATTTGGTAAGTCTGTAAATTAAATATCCTTATCTATAATTTAATGTTTCCCATCAACAGGGTTTTTTTTTTTGTAATCTAGAATAGTGCTTTTTAAAAACTGGAATTTGTTGCCAATATTTAAAATAAGGAAATTTCAGGGAAAGGTCCAGATTCGGGGCTTCTCTTTTAAAAACTGGCAGCTCCAAGGACACTGTGCCTACATTCCCACGTATAACAATCAGCAGAAAGTGAATAGTGGCTTCCACTGCCTTCCCATGATCTCCCCAAATGGATATATGTCAGTCTTTGACATCCTCTGCCTCGGCCCAGCAGGCATCTGGAAGGCAGTATAGGACAGTGGTTAGGCGCCTAGACTCTGCAGGGAGACTTCTTTGTGTCCAAAGGCCGCTTCTACCATTGTTTAATGCCATGACTTGGCAAGTTATTTAACATCTCTGTGCCCCAGTTTCTTTTTTCTGAAAATCAGGGATAATAATAAAACCTACCTTACATAATTGTTAAGAGGCTTAGTAAGCCCGCTAATCCATATGAAAAGCTTAGCACATGTTTGGCCAAAAGGTAAGCACTCAGTAATTGTTAGCTATGGTTATTTGAGTTGAGTGCAGTATAACACAGTAGCTGAGAGCATGTGCACTGGAATCGGGGACAAAATCCCAGCTCCAGAACATACGAGTCATGTGACCTTGAGCAAGTCACTATTCTTCCATTTCCACATCTGGACATTGGGGGTAACAATAGTCTGTACCTCATCAGGTTGTTGTGAGAGGACTAAATGGGACAGTGTTTGTAAGGTGACCAGCACAGAGTAAACTCTCAATAAATGTGACCTATTACTGTTATTCCAATCCATCAGAAAGATGAGATTAGCACACAAGACACTGGAGAGGAAGATTAAATCAAGAGTCAAGTCGGGGGGTGGGTAGACTAAAAAGACTGAGGAGCAGGAGACAATAAGAAAGCCCTAAAGCATTTCTGGAGACCAAAGTAAACATTAGGGATTTGTTTCAGAGGCTGAATCCCCAGAGGCTAAGAGCCAAGGGAATTTACCCACTTAATCTGCCACGTGCCCAAGCATTTTGGAAACCCACTCGCTAAGCCCAAATCCCTTGCAGGGCTACCTACTGTCTTTGCAACCCATCAGTGTGACCAACAGGATACATTAATTGTGTCCTTAGACATCCAAGATAATTAAAGGACTAAAAATAATGGCTCCATATATTTGAATGTTCCTGAAACTGACAGATGTGACAAGCAATGGAAGCAGAAATAACAGAGTGCAGGAGCAGCACTGCTGTTCCTACCTCTTCTTGCCTGGCCTCTGACAAGGTAATCAAAACACATGCAGAAGAGTTGCATTTTCATCGGGGTGGTGACATTCAGGCATTAATGGAAATCAAACTTTAATGACTGCAAGATTTAGAAAGAAGAGAAAAGCAGGCATCTGTCTCCTGCTTCTCCAAAACTGGGGCCCTCAGAATCTCGGGCGGGAATCACTGATAATTAGTGATGAGAGTGTTGGTCTACAATTCACCAAGGAAATCTGAGAAAGAGTGTGATGCTAAAGAGCCGAAGGCAGGTAAAACACATCTTAATTATCGATGCACTCTCACCTCAGGAGGCTGCTGCACACCATCTCAAGGATTATCTAAAAGAAAATTTTAATCTCAGGGAGACTTTCCCCCACACCTCTGAGCTCCCCCTGCCCATGGATGTGTGCTCATGGAATACACACTGTGTTAATATTAGTCTAGGAAAAACACAAGTTTTTCAAAAGCCTACAAAACAAGAACTAATACAGTATCTAAAACCATCTGCAGTTCAAAAGAAAATTCTGCCAGCTTTCTTGATATTTTTCCATAGCAGTGGTTCATGCATTGTCTTCCTGAATGTGCTGTGGGAATTAGCCAGGACAAAATTTTAATTCCATGCTGTTCTGACCTTGTTTCCAAGAATGTCCCAAGGCCTCTCTTCCCTAATACTCAGCTGGTGCTCAACTCAGCAAGTGAGAATGTTAACATTGAAAGAAGTAAACCAGAACTCGGAAAGTAGATCTGCCAAAACATCAAATGATTCATTCTAAGGTCAAGTGCTAATGATCTGTGGATTAGCATGACTAGTGGAAAGCTGGCTGTAACTCACATTATTAAGGGCTGCCCCATTCAGGAAAGGGCAACAGTGGAAATCACGTAGGAAGGTCAATGTTGAGATAGCAATGGATGGCAGTGAGGCGAAAAACCTGGTAACTTATGTTAGCATCTGCTCTCCCCTCCCTAGTATCCAGAAAAGAGAAGTCTGTGCTGGATTTCTAAATTGATATTTCTCCGAACTTTAATGTGCCTCACCTGGGGATTTTATTAAAATTCTGATCTCCATTGGGTAGGTTTGTGGTGAGGTCTGAGATCCTGCATTTCTAATAAGCTTGCAAATGATGCTAAACACTGCTGGTCCATGCACCCACACTTTGAGTAGCAAAAGTCTAAAACAGAGATCAGCGACCTACAGCCCACAGGCCAACTCTGGCCCGCTGCCTGTTTTTGTACAGCATGGATGAAGAATGGTTTGTAGATTTTTTTAAATGGTTGGGAGAAAAAAAATTAAAAAATAATATTTTGTGACACGTGAAAATTACATTAAATTCAAATTTCAGTGCTCATAAATGAAGTTTTATTGAAACAGCCGATCCATTCACTTACATATTGTGTATGGCTACTTTCTAGCCAAGATGAGTGTTTGCAGCAGAGACCGAACAACCCACAAATCTAAAATATCTGGACCTTTACAGAAGAAAGTTCTTCGACCCATGGTCTAAGAGGTTAATGAAGGGGACTATCCTGTATCATTCCATGGAGAGATCTTTGAATTGGGAAGAGGGAAGCCACTGAGCTTGAGACAGAGCTTGTACTCCCTCCCACTGAGACTGAAAGAGGTCCAAGAACTAAGCGACAAAGCCAGTGCACTGTGTGCAGGCACAGCACCCCAGACAGGCCAGCAGGATCTACGGGCCAACTTGGAACAGCAGTGCCCAAAACCAGCCAACAGGAGCCTGCTGATGGCAACCTCTGCGATCATAGCAAACAACACGAAAGCTGAAACCACTAAGAGCTAAGGACCCGGCCCTCACCTGATTTTCTGGCACACAAAAAAGCCCAGGACTCTTCAATGAACTCATGGAGGTATGTAGGAAACCCCCAAAATAACCGAGATTGAATTTCCTGCCCACACAACAGGTCGGGAGCTCGGAGAAGATTACATTTAGCCTATACAAAGAAAGGAACGGGACCTATCTCGCCTGTATTAATTTACTAGGGCTCTATAATGAAATATCACAGGCTTAAACAACAGAAATGTATTTCTCACAGTTCTGGAGGCTGAGAAGTTCAAAATCAAGGCGCTAGGAAGGTAGGTTTCATTCTGAGGCCTCTTCTCTTGGCTAGTAGAGCAACCTCCATCTCTCTGTGTGCTCCCATGAGCTCTTTGTGCACATGCATGAAGGGGAGGGAGGACAGAGAAAGATAGAAAGCAAGGAAGGAGGAGAGGGAGGGAAAAAAACACACAAGCACAAGAGCGCTCAAGCTGCCTAATTCCAACCAATCAGGGCCCTGCCCTTACGACCTCATTTAACCTTAATTAGTTCCTCGTGGGTACAGCAACATTGGGGGTTAGGACTTCAACATACGAATTACCCTTAGTGATGTGGACTAAAACTCCCATCTGCCAAACCCATTTATATCCCTATCTTATGAGTAGACAAAAGTAACTTCTGGTCTGATTGAATGTGACAAGATAAAGAGGTACCCTTATCTCAAGCTGTCTCCCCCACTGACCTACCACTCACCCTCCAAACCCAATATCAGCATTATTTCTTTAAGTGAAGTTTACCTCGCTCAAAGGTCCAGGTCAAACTATAAATCCATTAAATAGAAGAGCTGCACTTTACCCTATTGGCAGAAAGCTCCCTAGGTCTAGAGGGCACAGCCCAACGTGTCCTTGACAGCAAACACAGGGTAGTAGCTAAGAGCATGGACTCTCAGCCAGGCTGCCACTTACCCAGCTCTTTGATCTTAAACAAGTCATTTAACCTCCCCGTGCTTCAGTTTTCCCAAGCATAAAATTGGGTGAAACGTGGTAACTTACTTCCTAGGGTTGTTACAAAGATTAACCTAATATATGCCAAGCACTTAAAACAGAGCCCAGTACACAGTAAGCACTTGATGGGCATTAATTATCATTTAATCATAAAGATTTGAGAGAATTTTGTATTCTATTCCAGAATATACTCAAATTGGTTGCCGCCAAGAAAAAGTGACAGTCCAGAAGGAGGCTATGCATACCCCTGCCACCCTGTCATGTACATCTAGGCTTTGCAAAGTCCAGTTTGAAAAGCACGGAGCCAAGGACAACCTTGGGAAATAGAGGAAAAGCCACTGAGGAGCACAAACTCAGGCAAAGGAAAGAGATCCGAAAAAAAGCTGGCTGCTGGAGCATTGTCCAGAAAGGACCAGTCTAGATGAAACAACGGGACATGCGGGAGGCAGTGCAAGGGCACTGTGCACATGGGAATAGAGGAGTGCTTAGAGAGTGCGAAACATCTGTCTAGTGAGTCCCAATTTCTAAGTTTCTCTGAGGCAGAAAGATGTTTCAGCAGTCCCCAAACCTGCTCTGCCCGAAACAGGGGCATGAGCTTTACCTAAAACATCCAGAATACTGGAGAGTTTGCAAAAAAAAAAAAAAAAAAAAAAAGGCCATTCTCTCTTCCCAGAACAAAGCCATGCAATGTAGCAATAGCAGCCAGGACACTGTCGTCCTTCATTCAGGAACAACAAAGGAAATTATCCTTAGGAGACACAAGCCCATGTATAACAGACTAATGGGCAAAATATTTACCAGGCAGTAGGCCTTTTGCTCAGTTATGGAAATAAGTTGAAGCAAGGGAAGAAAGAATTAAAAACAGCTGTTGTTTTCTTTCTCCTGTTTTGACCAAGAGGAAACAATTTTTCAAGTGGTTAAATATAAATAAATAAATGACTCTACAGCTATATTTTGCTCCCACTGCAGAAGCAGCCTCCACACTTAGGTTTCTTATTGTTCCATCGTCCTGAATACATGTAATTATTTTAGGTCTGGTATCATCTGTTTCGTACAAACAGCAGAGTATCTTTCTGAACTTTTGTCCTCTACCACAAGGACCTACCAAAAATAAAATCCACAGAACAGCAGGAAGTGAAAGGAGGCTGGTATGTCTGGTGCAAAATTTTCCGGGGAAAGGCTACATCCCCAGTCTCTCTCTGCCCCTACCATGCACGTGGGCACAGAAACGCAAGCGCGCGCACGTGCGCGCACGCAAACACACACACATACACACACACTCAAGAGCCATATACTTCCCTCAGGACTTGAGAAAGGAACATAATGACAGATCCTCAAACTCCTTCCACTGCATGATGCTTGGGCTGTACTGCAGGGATGCAGTTGCCGCCCACACACAGCCTGGAAAGCAACCGACTCTCCTTAGAACTGCCTTGAGAGCCATATGTGCATCAGTTGCAAAGCCAACTATGATTTCCTCCTGGGCACATGGTTCAATATATGTTTTTGCACAGGCAGGCGTGGACGTGAAAGTGATTTTTCAAGAACTCAGATATCCATATTTAGACACAGAGCAGTGCTACAGAACTTTCTATTGAGAGGGAGACATCTTGTGGATTATCTCAGAACTGAACCCTTCTGGAAGGCAAGCCGGTGACAGAAACAGCACCACTGATGGTAACAGCAGCCGCACTTTTCTAAGCACTTCCTATATGCCAGGCTTAAGTCTAGAAACTTTACCTTGATTGTCTCTCTTAAATCCTCAGGGTAAATCTGGGAAGTAGGGATTGTTTTTATCATAATGCAGCTAGGGAAAATGAGGCTCGGAGAGATTATATAACTTACCCAAAGCCTCACATCTGGTAACTGGAAGAGCCAGGATTCAGATGCAGGCTTTCCTGGCTCGAAAGTTACCTTGCTTTCCTTATGTTATAAAACCACCACTATATTTAGCAGAAGTATGAGAACTGACGCTGCAGGGTTCATTGGTTAAGAGTGCAGGCTCTGACGCCACACTGCCTGAGTTTGATTCCAGCTCTGTTGGATGGCCTTGACAGGAGACACATCCAGGTGAAGCTGCTGCCTCATTTCCTCCCCTTTTTGGTAATATGACCAAGAGCCGGCTCAGCTGCACTGAACCTGGCTGCAGAGAGATAAGGTTTTTGGCGAATGTCACCACTCCAGGTAGGCAAGGCTGTTCCTATGGCCTTCAGTATGCAGTTCCTGGTTCCAGATGCCTGTTCCCTGGTGTGGCCCCTAGGCTGGGAGATCCTTTTATATATTTCTTGTCTTAAAAAACTAGGTTCAATTTTTTTAAAAATAGGTGTTTCCTAGCTCCTCTTTAGGCTAACCTATAAATATGTAATGTGAGTTAGGGACAGGTCTCACTCTCACACTTGGAGTGCTTTCTGCCCCAAGTCTAGTGTGCTGGGCCAGACAGACCCCAACCCTGCTGGAACCTTGTCCACACGAACATCAATGCATATAGAACATCTATGCCTGGCCTGTGTCGTGGCATGATGAGAGTTCAAGGGACTGCATGTATCCTGCTACTTCTTTGTAAATCTCGTCCATACGGAAACCCTCTGTTATATCTGTACCATGTGGTACTAGCGGTACATGTCCATGACCCTCTTGTGTGACAGATCTTGAATGTGTTACTTAACCTTCCTATGCCTTGGTTCCCTCCTCTGTAAAAGGGGTGATACAAGAGTATCCCATAGGAAGGGTTGTTAAGTGAATTAATAAGTGTACAGAACTCACAGTGTTTGGACCAGAGTAGGAATCAACAAACATTAGCAATTGCTGTGGCTATATGCAGAGTAGGAATGGATCTTAGAGGTTACCGAGTTCAGCCCTCTCACTTTATAGATGAGGAAACAGAAGCCTAGAAAATAGAAGGAAATTTGAACACGTGGACACAACTACTTAGTGCAAGGATGAAGCAAGACCCCAGATCTTTCTCTCCTAGTCCAATGGGATTCAAAATGTTTGCATGGAAATAGAACTTTGTAAGTTGGGTCCTAATACCCTAAGAGTGCGCTACTTAAGAGAATCCTTAATAAGTTCTTAGGCAATGTGATGAGCACCTCTCGCTTACCCTTACCCCTCTTCCCGGTCAGATCTTCCCCATCCTTAAAAGCCCACTTCAAAACATCACCTTCAAGAAGCCTTTCCTCTCTCTAGTCTCCCTCCCCTCCGCTTCTCTGGATTCTTGCAGCGCTTATCATTTCTGCTACACCATTTAGCACTTAATACTCTCTTGTACTCTCTCGGAATGTTTCATGCTGTTAATCTCATCTGTCCAGCCAGACTGTAGGTTCCCCAAGGGTAGGGAACATGTCCTCTTCTTCATCTATATTTCCACAGGCCCTAGAGTTAAGCTGAGAGTCTCTTGGTAGATGTTCATTATTTTTTTTACTAGTTTTTATATACATACACATTTTATCAAAGCAAAGTACACCCGGGCGTGCCAAACAGAAAGCTAGATGTACACAATGCCAAAAAACACATGTGATTCATTCAGGCGCTCACTCAGGATGGTCCTTTGATACTGGGGATGGGTTTCAGGCTGTGTTTATACAAATGCCCCCCCCCCGAAATTCCCTTCTTCTATAAATTCTGTCCATTCAATGCTTTTTAACATTTTCAAAATACAGTGTCAGGCTCTTTTCCAAACACTATATATATATGTATACACTATACTATACTATATATGTAAATATATATATATATATATATATATATATATATATATATATATATATCTCCATTCATTTAATCCCTACATTAAAACAGGTACTATGATTATCTCCATTTTACAAATGGGAAAACCAAAGTTCAAAGTGATAAGTAACTTGTTCCAGATCACACAGCTAATAAGCGATAGAATCAAAATTCAAATCCAAGCAAATCTGGTTCTAGAGCCCACACTTTTAACCACTCTGCCATCATGCCTCTGACCTTCACATGATCCTCAGTGGTGTTTGTGCCATCTGTCTTCTCCAAAGCAGAAGACAAAATATTTTCAGTGGTAAAGCAAATGAGAAAAACCAAATATCCAAAGTTACAATATGCCTACACAATGCCATGACAACAGAAAAGGGAGGAAGAAAACAGGTCAATAATAATGAGTACTGCCATTAGGGAGCACCTGCTAAATGCCAGGCACTGAGCGCTTTATGTGCATTATCTCTTTTAGTCCTTACAACAGCCCTGTGAGATTATGTTGTTATCTCCACTTTTTTAGATGAGGAAATTGAGGTTTACAAAGTCTACACACACACACACACACACACACACACACACACACACACACACACTAAAACTGATGAGTTTCAAGATATCTTTCCTTAAGGAAAGACTAAAATAGTGAAAAATTATGAGACAATAAAAGAAAAAAATCAGGTGAGACAGTAGAAGTGGTACCTTAAATTACAAATAATTGAATTTTGGAGGCACTAGTTTAGTGTAAAGTGCACATAAGGTCTGAAATCAGTAGACCAGGGTTCAAATACCTAGTTTGCTACTTATAAGCTGTGTGCTGTTGAGCATATTTCTTCACCTCTCTGAGCCTCAGTCTTGTCATCTACAGGTTAGAGGAAACAAGATTGTTGTGAGAGTTAAATAAAATAACATATATATATATACACAGTCTATGATTTATAATGCCTAGCACATAATAAGAGTTTAAGAAAACCTGATTCTGTGGGGAGGGTATAGCTCGGTGTTAGAGTGTGAGTTTAGCATGCACGAGGTGCTGAGTTCAATGCCCAGTACCTCCAGTTAAAAATAAATAAATAAAAACCTAATTACCCCCCCAAAAAAACAACAAAAAAAGAATTTTAAAATGTACAAAATCAATAAGACAGCTCAAAAATTTTTTTCTAAGAAAATAAAACCTGGTTCCCTTCTCCCTAAGCCTAGGAGTGTTCTTTTACCTAAATCATTCATTGGTGCTCAAGCTGAGCCCAAAAAGAGAACACTCAAACTCTGACTGGTGCTTTCAAGCTGACAGCCTCATTGCTTAAAGTGCTAGATACAGCAAATTTAGATCTTCTAAGATAATTATGTTCAAGCTTTGATATTTAGGTATAAAGTGATTTTAGCTGAAAGTGAGGCCAGACAGAGAAAATTTTCAAATCTGAACCTGGCTCTGGACAGGAAATCACAGAATTGTCTTTCTCTTTGGAGGTTTGTCTGTTGGTTTTCATCAAGCTTTCCACAGCTGTGTGAGTTCACTGGCACTCAGGCAATAGTAGCTATTTGCTTTTCAATAAAATCTTCACACAGATGACAGAAAAGCATCAAGAACTGAAAGGATAGAATTCTGACCACTTTGGGCTTTTTATTAGTCCCTTTGCGGCATCATTTGAAACTCTGATTTGCTTAGGAAACAAGTCAGAATAATAGCTTTCATGTATGGAGTGCTTTCACCTTTACCATTTCAGTCTGACTCCATCTCCCTTGCAGGGGTCCAGGAAAAACCTCTGCTGGGAGACTCTGTCACCCAAAACATCAAGAGATGCCATACCCCAAGGAGCAAGCAGAGCTGAGAATTAGGTGGGGAGTTGTCTCTTTTAAGTCAAGCAAATCAAGGAAAGATCACCAAAACGTATGCAGCTGTATATCTGGAGGAAACTCTAATTCGAAAAGATACCTGCACCCCAATGTTCATTGCAGCACTATTTACAATAGCCAAAACATGGAAACAACCTAAGTGTCCATCAGCAGATGACTGGATAAAGAAGTTGTAGTATAGTATGTGTGTGTGTGTATATATGTGTGTGTGTGTGTGTGTGTGTGTGTGTGTGTGTGTGTGTGTGTGTGTGTGTAATGGAATATTACTTGGCCATAAAAAAGAATAAAATAATACCATTTGCAGAAACATGGATGGACCTGGAGATTATCATATTAAGTGAAGTGGGTCAGACAGAAGGACAAATATTATATGATATCACTTATATGTGGGATCTAAAAAATGATAAAAAAAATGGACTTATTTACAAAACAGAAATAGACTCATAGACATAGAAAACCAACTTACAGTTATCAAAGGGGAAAAGAGGGGATGGAGAAATTAGGAGTTTGGGATTTGCAGATACTACTCCTATATATAAAATAAACAACAAGGACTACTGTATAGCACAGGGAACTACATTCATTATTTTGTAATAACTTATAATGAAAAAGAATATGAAAAAGAATATACATATGTATAACTGAATCACCATGCTGTACACTAGAAACTAACACAACATTGTAAATGAACTACACTTCAATTTAAAAAACCTCTGCAGCTGAACACAGACATTTTTTAAAAGAAGAACAATGCCAGAAATTGGAGGGCCAGTCATATGAGAGTAGGGTAGAGGGACAAAAATGGAGGGGGTTGCTGGACCTGGAGAAATGAATGGGAAAAGTCCTGTTTTTATGGCTGGGTTTAAAGGGCTAGGACCAAATTTTTTTTTATTAGATTCCTCTCAGTTTCAGTTGTTTTCAACATCCCAAAATGTTGTATATTCAGTAGAGATGTAATAACACCGAGCCACCAGAACTCCTTGAGATAAGTCTTATGCAGTATCACTTGGCTTTGAGCTCCTTGAAATCAAGGACTGTGTCTCATTTCATACTTAACCAGCCACCAGGCTCAAGTCTGCTGGTCCCCTATCTTTCCAGCAATCTCATTCTCTACTTCTACCATACATGCCAAACATACATCTCCACCTGGATGGTGCATGGGCACTTCAAAGTCATTAAGTTCAAAGCTAAACTTATTATATCCACCACAAGAGAAACCTGTTCCTCTTCCTCTGTTGCCTGTCAAGCATAAACCACCACCCCAATCCAGTGGTTTGTGTTAGAAACCTAGGAGTCATCTTCAAATGTTCCCTCTCCTTTACCTACTATTTCCAAGCAGTCTGTCAACTCCACCTTCCAAAGCCACCAGTCAATACCCTCCTCTCTCTCTCTCTCTCTCTCTCTCTCTCACACACACACACAATAGTTCTCAAAAGTAACTGTGCACCAGAATCAACTGGGAGGAGATTTTTTTAAATGAAATTGCTTAGACTCCACTCCAGTCCTACTGACCCAGATTGTTTAGGGATGGATCTGAAATCTAGATTTTTATAAGCTCCCCAGGTGATTAGAAGGCTTATGGTCCAAGGGTCAAGCTTTGAGAATCACTGTCCTAATCCACCCTGTTCTCTCCAGTCCCCCTTCCATTGTCCTAGTTCAGGAATTCCTCATCTCTCATCTATAGACTTTAAGGTTCATGAGAGTAGGAACCACGGTTGTTTTGATCACTATTGTATCCCCAGTGCCTACCTAGCACGGTACCTGGCACACTGAAAGCCCTCAAAACACTTCTGTGGAATGAACGAATGAACTAGGGTGAGGAGGCAGCAGCAAAATAGTCAGGACAGAATTTTAAACACCTTATTGCCATTAAGTTTTTTTTTAAATTCAGTTTAGCCAAGGATAGATCTTATCTAATTATAGTCCTACAAAGCACATTTTACCCAAGAATCTCAACATTCCATGTATGTTGGTTAGGATCATGCTAGCTGCTGTAACAAATAAACCTAGTGGCTTAACACAATAGAAATGAACTTCTTGCTCACCTAACAGTCCAGTATGGATGTTCCTGGTCAGCAGGTGACTTTTCAGATGGGAACACAGGTACCCAGGCTCTTGTGGCTCTTCCATCTTCATTGTACTTAATTCCAAGGTCACTATAGTCTGTATCAAGAAATGATATAGAATGAACACCTGCTTCTAAAAGTGACACATTTCACTTCTGCTCACATTCCATCAGTGAGTGTTAGTCATATGGCCCCACGCAGATGCAAAGAGAGCTCAGAAATGTAAGCCATAGAGATGGGGAATACTAATTTCTTGGTGGTTCATTAGCCATCTTTGCTACACAATATAAGCTGGTAAGCTGACTCTGCAAATCCACTTAGCCAGGATATTTAATTGAACTTTAACCTTAGGGACAACTTACCAAAAGATTTTCATTTCAGAGATTGGCAGCATGGTTTAACTGTACCAGAAGGAATAGAGAGTTGTTTTAGAGCAGAGAATGTCCCTGAGGAGCTTAGCTAGGAACAGAACCAAGAGCCAGATGAGCTAAAGGTGCCAATTGGCTCACCTCTCCTAGTTTGCTCTGCATCTCCTTGCTGGCAAACTCGATGAAAACACAAAGTACCGTTATTTCCAAATGTGGGCTTTTGACCTCAGAGCTCCAAATCCCTCCTCGGGGAGAGGGGGTGATTTAATGCCCGAATGGCCGCTCAGCTAAGACAAAGAGTTTGCATCTAAAAGATACCCCTAGAAGGTTACAATGGCACAAATTCATCTCCATCAAGATTTTGCTGCCTGAACACACATGCAAAAAAAAAAAAAAAAAAAAAAAAGCTGTTTGGCTATATTTGTGCCAATCTTCTAAACTATCATAGAAAACCTCTGGGGGCAGAGACATTTAATCATTCTGGAACGGAATGGCTTTGGGGGACAGCATGTCTTTGGGTCTATTTCTATTCAAAGTCTTAAAGTGCCTCAAGTGCCTGGCTGGCCTGATGGATTAGGTACTGAACCCTATGGCTCTTGAGGTCAATGATTTATGGCAGCTGAAAGCTGTGAAATGTCATTCTGCTGAGAAGGCCATGCATCCTTCAGTCGATAGAATTAGCAGACACTTGAACACGTATTTTAGCACCAGCTTCTAGGCCCTCTATAGATATTCAACACACCCAGATGTAAGCTTCCCCGGAAGGACCATCAGAGCCTCCGCGGCAACCAGAGCCAAGGCTAGCCTAGCTACACGTGCCATATTTCTGATGTTGCACAAAATAATGCAACCAATGGAGACCTTGTTATAGATCTTCACTCTTCCTAATTCCAGTGAACGAACAATGTTTGAAGGTGAGGGAAGAAGTAGAAGTGGATTAGGAACCCAGACTCAATGATCACTCCCAAAACTCTTCAAGTCATTGAAAGAAGAGCCCAGTTCCATTTCCCAACCTTCCTGGCCCAAGTGGATCTAGCTCAGCCACATAAGCTTGAGTCAGAATGGAAGAGCCTTGCTCCTGGGGTGTCATCTCCCTGTCATCTGCCCCCACATCTGGGAAAGGAATCCAGGCTAACCCACCTCTTGCTGGGCCACTCTGTCCCTCACACTAGCATTCCTGATCCTTTAGCTCAGCTTGGCCTCCAGATTCAACTTCCTTGGGCTCCCTCATTTAACAATCTGTTCTGGTCTTGCCTTTTGGGCTCAATACCACTCTCTTTTGCTCTGTTCCCTCCAGTCCCAACCACAGTTCTTCACTTGGCTCTGAGCATCACACAGCACACTTTGGAGTTACCGGCCCTGGTATTATGGGACCAACTGGCACCACTCTCCCACCTAGAGAAGGGAAATAGACACCTCTCATCAGTACACACAGAAAAATATCTCACTGAGCACGTTACCACACAGGAGGGTCAGTGGCTGCCCCATCTCAGCCCCTTCCCAGATGTTTGGAATAAGCATTCAACTACCAATATACCATCCCATCCCATCTTGTCTTTTCCCCAGCACCAGGCCAAGGTGCCAGAAACCTTCATAATATAATCAGGCACTAGGTCACCACTGAATTAATAAGTATCTATTGCTGCCTAACAAATGATCCAAATGCTTATCACCTTAAACAACAAACCTATCACAGTTTCTGAGGGTCAGAAATCCAGGAGCAGCTTAGCTGGATGGTGCTAGCTCATGGTGTCTCAGGAGATCGTAGCTGTAGACCAAGGCTGCAGTCTCCTGAGGGGGCTGAAGAAGCTCACACTGGAGGCTTCAGTTCCTCACCATGTGGGCTTCTCCAGGGCTGTTCACATGACATGGCACCTGGATTCTCCCAGAGCAAGTGGTCTGAGAGAGAAAGAGAGACAGTCCTCAGGATGGAAGCCATGGTCTTTTCATAACCTAATCTTGGAAGTGATAGTCCATTATTTCTGTTCATTAGAAGCAAGTCACAAAGACCAGCCCACATTCCAGGGGAAGGGAACTAGGCTCCACCTCTTGAAAGGAGGAGTATGCAAGAATTTGAGTACATGGCATTAAAACCACTACAACCACCAAACACCTCTGAAAGGGAAGACAAGCCTTTCTCCGGCCCCCTTCTGCCGACTTCTATTGGGTACTCAGGACATCTCTGTTCTCTTTAGAGCTTGGGTGCCCAGTGATGGGGAAAGCTTTCCCCTCTATTTCAGCCAGTTTGTGAGTTCCAGCCACCTGCCTCACATACTGTTGGCACCACTTCCCATAGGCCAGGCCCTGGTTTTACCACTCCCTGCTCAGTCTAAGAGTCCCTGGATTGACGTGATCTACAGCTGAGGTTTTGCTGTATCTGCCCAGTACTCCTATGGCAGGAAGAATATGACACTCTCAGATCATCTTCCCTGCACCTGCCAGACAGGCTGGGATTTGCCATGCTTCTGTCTGGACTTCATTTCTAACTGCACAGCTCCCCTTGGAGCCAGTTCTGCTACCTTTGCTCTTCCCCCAGCATTCTGGACAAGCTTCCCACTAAATTGGCCTCTTCATTCCCCAGCTGATGAAGACAAGATGCTGAACTGGATCCTCACCAAACGGAAGGCCAACATGCACTTCCTGAACACAGAGAAGCACTGCATGCCCTTATGGGAAAAGGTCAGAGAGCAGATCCACTTCCAGCCCACCCAGAAATATCCTTGAGACCTGTTCCTAAGCCCAAATACCAAAGGGATGATCAGGGAGGCAACTCTTTCATGTCTGAAAAAGTGTTTTCTTTAATTTATTATTTTTTAATTATGATTTTAACTACTCTATCCCCAACCCCTAATAACACTACATTTAGCTACAGATATCAATCCATATTATATCCACATTCATGTCATATGTATTCAGATATTATCACTTATTTATAAGTGTGTACCTATTATTTTTATTCTGATTTTTCACTTAATAGTACTTCAAAACAAATGCCCATATATCATATAGTCCCCATGTTTGTCATTTTTTTATTGAAGTATAGTTGATTTATAATGTTGTGTTAGTTTCAAGTGTACAGCCAAGTGATTCAGTTATAGATAGATACATACATTCTTTTTTCAGATTCTTTTCCATTATAGGTTGTTACAAGATGCTGAATATAGCTCCCTGTGCTATACAGTAAGACCTTGTTGTTTATTTTATATATAGTAGTTTGTATCTACTAATCCCGAACTCCTAATGTATCCCTCCCCCTCCTTTTCCCTTTGATAACCATGTTTGTTTTCTATGTCTGTGAGTCTGTTTCTGGCTTGTAAATAAGTTCATTTGTATCATTTTTTTAGATTCCACATATAAGTGATATTATATCTCACATTTGTCATTTTTAATAAGGCATTCCATCTCATTGACATACATGATTCTGTTCACCTCTTGCTGACTAATTAGTTCTTTCCAGCTTGTGATGGTTATGGTAGAACTCCCATTAACATTTGTACAAATTACTTTCCTTTGATTTAAGATTACAAATTAATTTTTTTGTCTTAAGATTATTTCAGTTGAAATGCTTTATTCCAGTATGTATATATACATATATATATATACACTGCATCTTCATTATCTATTCAACTATTGATGTGCACTTAGGATGCTTCTATAGCTTGGCAATTGTAAATAATGTTGCTGTTAATAGCAGGGTGTATGTATCTTTTTGAACTAATTCTTATTTTGTGGTTGGCTTTATTCCTTTGATAACTATGTAAGTTTAAAAAGCTAAAGCTCTAAACATTCTTAGAAACAATGAACAGTACATATATGTAAATTTAAAAATATATGTGCAGTAAAAAAATGATCAAGCCATGAAAGACATGGAAGAAACTTAAAAGACATATTACTAAATGAAATAAGTCAGTCTGAAAAGGCTACAAACTATACAATTCCAACCAAATGACATTCTGGAAAAGACACAGCTACAGAAATAATAAAAAGATCATGGTTTCCAGGGGTTTGGGGAGAGGGAGGGAGGGAGGAATGAATAGATGGAGCACAAGGGATTTTTAGGGCAATGAAATTATTCTGTATGATACTATAGTGGTGGCTATATGTCATTATGCATTTGTCAAAACCCATAGAATGTACAACATCAAGAGTGAACCCTACTCAGAGGGTCCCAAACAGGAAGAACCCAAACAGACCCATACCAAGACATACTATAATCTAGATGGCCAGAGTCAAGGATAAAGAAATGATCCTCAAGGCAGCAAGAGAAAAACAGTGAGTTACAAGGAAACCCCCATAAGGCTCTCAGCGGATTTCTCTACACAAACAGTACGGGCCAGAAGGGAGTGGCAAGATATATTCAAAGTCCTGAATGAAAAAAAAAAAAAAGATGCAGCCTAGGATACTCTATCCAGCAAGGCTATCCTTTAGAATAGAAGGAGAGATAAAGAACTTCACAGACAAGCAAAAACTAAAGAGTTTAGCAACACTAAACCCATGCTAAAAGAAATAGTGACAGGTTTACTCTAAATAGAAAAGAAGCAGGATGCTACAAAAATGAGAAACTCATAACTGGAAAGGAGATAACTGCCATGAATTACAAAAAGAATAAACACAACATATAATGACACTTTTACCTCTTCTTTTCCAATTTGGATCCCTTTATTTCTTTCTCTTGCCTGACTGCTGTGGCTAGGACTTACAGGACTATGTTGAATAGGAGTGGTGATAGTGGGCATCCTTGTCTTGTCCCAGATTTTAGTGGGAAGCTTTTGAGTTTTTCACTGTTGAGTACTATGCTAGCTGTAGGTTTGTCATATATAGTTTTTATTATGTTGAGATATGTTCCCTCTATACCCACTTTGGTGAGAGTTTTTATCATAAATGGGTGTTGAATTTTATCAAATGCTTTTTCTGCATTGATTGAGATGATCATGTGGTTTTTGTCCTTTCTCTTGTTGATGTGTTGATGTTCATAGCAGCACTATTTACAATAGCCAAAACATGGAAACAGCCTAAATGTCCATCAACAGGTGACTGGATAAAGAAGATGTGGTATATTTATACAATGGAATACTACTCAGCCATAAAAACCGACAACATAATGCCATTTGCAGCAACATGGATGCTCCTGGAGAATGTCATTCTAAGTGAAGTAAGCCAGAAAGAGAAAGAAAAATACCGTATGAGATCGCTCATATGTGGAATCTAAAAAACAAAAACAAAAACAAACAAACAAACAAAAACAAAGCGTAAATACAGGACAGAAATAGACTCACAGACAGAGAATACAGACTTGTGGTTACCAGGGGGGTGGAGGGTGGGAAGGGATAGACTGGGATTTCAAAATTGTAGAATAGATAAACAAGATTACACTGTATAGCACAGGGAAATATACACAAAATGTTATGATAAGTCACAGAGAAAAAAAATGTGACAATGAGTGTGTATATGTCCATGAATGACTGAAAAATTGTGCTGAACACTGGAATTTGACACAACATTGTAAAATGATTATAAATCAATAAAAAATGTTAAAAAAAAAAAGAATAAACACAAAATTGTAAAAGAAGACAACTAAATCATTAAGAGTGGGAAAGGGAAGCAGGGAAAGCCATTGTGGAAAACAGTATGGAGATTCCTCAAAAGACTAGGAATAGACTTACCATATGACCCAGGAATCCTGCTCCTGGGCATATATCCAGAAGGAACCCTACTTCACAAAGACACCTGCACCCCAATGTTCATAGCAGCACTATTTACAATAGTCAAGACATGGAAGCAGCCTAGATGTCCATCAACAGATGACTAAGTAAAGAAGCTGTGGTATATTTATATGATGGAATACTATTCAGCCATAAAAACCGACAACATAACGCCATTTGCAGGAACATGGATGTTCCTGGAGAATGTCATTCTAAGTGAAGTAAGCCAGAAAGAGAAAGAAAAATACCATATGAGATCGCTCATATGAGGAATCTAAAAACAAAACAAGACAAAACAAAACATAAATACAAAACAGAAAGAGACTCATAGACATAGAATACAAACTTGTGGTTGCCAAGGGGGCGGGGGGGGTGGGAAGGGACAGACTGGGATTCTAAAATGCAGAATAGATAAACAAGATTATACTGTATAGCACAGGGAAATATATACAAGATCTTGTGGTAGCTCATAGCGAAAAAAATGTGACAATGAATACATATATGTTCATATATAACTGAGAAATTGTGCTCTACACTAGAAGTCGACACAACACTGTAAAATGACTATTACTCAATAAAAAAATGTTAAAAAAAATTAAGAAGAGTGAACCCTAATGTAAACTATGGACTTTGGTTGATAATAATGTGCCCATGTTGGTTCATTGATTGTACCAAATATGCCACACTGATGAGGGATGTTGAGGGTAGGGGAGTATATATATGTGGGTGGGGAGGGCTATGTGCGAACTCTCTATATTTTCTGCTCAAACTCTGTTGTGAACCTGAAACTGCTCTAAACGAATAACGTCTATTAAAAAAAAAAGAAATGCTTTGAGCACATTTCAGAGTTTCCAATCTAATTTATACCCTGCCCACATCTAAAGAAAGTCTAGATTCTAAAAGCATATATTCAATACAAGGCTGTATGTGCATAAACACTGATGGGACAGTTAAAATAGAGATAAAAACATCACTAAAAAGGTTTATGTAAGGGAAGTGGACTCTAAACCACATAATTCATGTTTTGAGATGGAATAATGATGTCTATGAGTTCAGAGTTCAGTTTCTTCCTTTTGTGGTATTTGTTTCTACTCCACAGAGAGAACTCTGCATGCCAGAAAATAATCACTCCCTACTCTGTCATCTAAGGTAACAGGATATGGTGTTGATTTGCTACTCATGTCTCTTTGAACATCACCGAACCTCTCAGTGTTCCTCAGCTTCCTCATGTGTAAAATGAGGATAACAGCTTGACCTACAACATAGGGCTGTTATGAGAAGTAAGTGAGTTAATATCTTTAAAGCACTTAAGACAGTACAGAGTATGTAGTAAATATCATTGTGTTTGTGAGTAAATAAAACAATGAGAACTCTACATTTACAAGACAAAGAATAAAGAGAAGTGAGGGAAATGCATTTAAAGGCACAAATACAGTTCTATTTAGAAATGCATGCCTCACATGGAGACAAGATAAAAAAGCAAAAGGTGACAAATACTTCCACACACCAAAAATCATTTTATGGAGTCCTTCCTGATGTAATAATGAGGCTTGAGGCTTTGGGGTAGGAGGTGTTTAGAGGTGGAAGCAGTTTGGGAATATCAACTTTGGAGTGGAGGAGTGATTGAAAAAAATACACAATAATTCTGTTCTAAAATAAGTAAACTTAATTGGGTTTTGGAACATCTCAAATGCCTGCACCTCATCCAAAAACCATTCTTCTTCCAGATAGGGAAGTTTGGGGTTTCTAATCAAAGAATTCCCAATTTTTCTAAGAGGTATTTCTTCTCCTCCCCTAAAAAGAGATTTCCTCTCTTTTAAAAAAAAAATCTGTTGAATCTCTGTCTTATGCCACTACCAAAAAAAAAAAAACAAAAAAAAACCAGATGGATTAAAGATTAAAATATAAAGAAAAACTAGTTTGAAACTCATAAAAAAATATATATGTGCATGTTATATAATCCCAGTGTGGAGAAAGTCTTTCTAAGCATAACTCCAAGGACAGAAAATCCAAAGGAAAAAATAGATTTATTAACTAAATAAATATTTATAAATTTACAATATGGCTGTCAAGGAGTTAATATACTCAATATACAATGAGCCCATAAAAAAATCACTAATAAAAGATAAATATCCTAATAGAAAAATGAGCAAGTTATACGAATAAGCATTTCATAAAAGAAGAAATTCATATGGGAAATAAATGTTACCCTTTTCAATAATCACAGACGTGCAAACTAAAGCAATGATAAAATATAGTATTTCTTATATAAAATTGGCAAAAATATTAAATGTTTGGCTAGAGTAGGGGAACTAGGTACTCTTATACCTTGCTGGTGATAATAAACATCACTTCGAGAGGAAAGGAAATACAGGATAAGCACAAGTCTTATAAAATGTATATACCATTGACCTAAAAATTCTATTTCTAAGAAATTATCATAAGGAAATTAGCAACAATATATACAAGACGTTCAATGCCAAGTACACATAATGTCAACATGCATATGATGGAAGAGTAGACACATCTTTAAAGATGATATGACTGAAGAATGAGAAAATATACAAGATAAACTGCTATATTAAAAACAACAAAATTAAAAACCAGGATGAATTGGAAGGATAGGCTTTTTCTAGCCTCCAGTTAAACCTGTTCAGTGCTTTTTCCATTGTTTGTAAAATAAAGTTTAAAACCCTTAACCTGCACAGTCTGTCTAGTCCTTGCCTTAGATTCCATCTCATCTTCCCCCACATTTCTCCTTTTCTGTCACCTTAGCCTTGTTTGAGGTTCCAGAACATGGGTCAGCAAACCTTTTCCATAAAGGGACAGAGAATAGATATTTCAGGCTTCACAAAGGTGTCTGTGGAACTCGTCAGCGCTGCAACTACTCAACTCTGCAGTTGTAGCACAAAAGCATCCACAGATAGTACGTATGTGAATGAAACACTGTCTTCCCACAAAACTATTCACAAAAATAGGAAATGTTCGGGCAAGTCTAGATTACCCACTTCTGTCCTAGAACATCCCATATTCCCTCTTAGTCACTGGACTTTTTCTTTTCCCACATGCTGCCACTGCTCCCTCAACACTCAAACCTCTACTTCCCAATCATCTTTCAGATTTCAGTTCAAACACCACTTGCTCTGGAAAGCCTTCCCTGATGTCTAGATTGGTCTTCCTCCCATACACTCTCACAGCACAGTGTGCCTTTTCTTCATAGCATTTAACACAGTTTGTAACTGCATATTTACTTTGTGGTGAGGGAAAAATCTTCATTATTCTGAGTTCCATGAAGATAAGGACAGTGACTGCTTTGCTTACTATTATCTCTCCAAAGCTTACTAGAGAGGCAATAAATCCTTGCTCAGTAAATCTTCCCTGAAGGAATGAACAAATGAATGACATATACCAAATGGTTATCTTTGGGTGGTAAGATTATGAGTGATTTCTGGTTTTCTTCTTTGTGCTTAAGTGTGTTTTCTGTTTTCTGAGTTGCACTCAACTTGCTTTTGTAATTAGGAAAATAAAAACAGAAAATAAACCAAATTTTAAAACATCGTAGAAGCAATGCATCAATAAGTGTGAAATGATGACATAGGAATTCTTCTTAGACTTTGAATTAAGTGCATGATCAGAATGGGTGGAGTTAACTCCGGAAGGTCTCCCTGGAAGTGGTTTTCAAGCCAGGTCTTCAAAGTGATGGTGGTATGTAAACCGGTAAAGGGGGAAAGGAGGGCACAGCAGGTGAGGTGACTAGGATGAGCAAAGACATAAAAGGTAGGAATTAATATGTGAAAATGGAAGTGGAAAATCACAAAACCCAAACATTCATAAGAAGCCAGAAACAAACAGCATACAGGAGGGTTAATGGTTTCCAATGAATTTTTACCCTCTCTTTTCTCTTCTCCATCTTGCTTTCTGAAAATGTAAAAAATGGCAAAGCCCTGATGTACTTTCTGAGAAATCCAAGATAGTTCACATTTCAAATCAAACTTGAATGTTCTAGCTTAGCTGGGGCTTCGTGGAGACATGTGGTCCCACCTGGGTGACACATCAAATGAAATCCCTCACTAGAGAGCACCAGTGACAATTAAGCTACTTTTAAAAAGTGCTCTGGAATGGCATTTTCTCAGAGATTGTCTGCAGGTTCCTCTCAGCAACTTGAATTTCAGTTCTTGCTCCTTATCTATCAAAAAGAGTCACTCCCCAGCTAGGAATGCACCAAACATTTTGACCAAGTACTTATCTGCACAACCACAAAACCAATATCATCAGTTAGGGGAAAACAATTTCCTCTGGCAAGCAGAGACAGCCTAATTGCTTAATCTGACAGGTTATTAATGGCTCAAGCCAACAAAAAGCATAATGGATATTGATAACCACTGGCAGGTTGGACATTTGATGCATACAGTATCGCTGGAAATTACTTACATCAAGGGTTGCAACTGACCGTTAGACTAAATTGTTCAATCTCCATGGGTTTCATTAAACAGTTCTATCAACTTGATAAAATGGAAAGCCAGAAAGTGAGCCCATTAACTATAGCTCTAGAAAAAAAAAAAAAGCTAACAGGGTGGAGGATATTTACAGTATTTATGTTCCAAATCAACGCGAAAATAAATCTCCTCGGCAAAGTTGTACTCTGGGTGTTGGAGACAGTTTCCCACTCCTCTCTACTTGGATGGTTTGGGAAACCAGGCATAGACTGAGTCATTACTTGGAAATGACTGTGATTTGGGGGGAGGTGATAGTGGCATTGAGTGGAGTATTCCAGGATATTCAGGGCATGATTCATTACTCACTGGGCTCTTCTGGAGCAAAATCCGAGTATCACCCAAAACAAGCATCCTTTCCTCATGCCCCATGCCCAATTTGCAGAGCAGCAGAGAAGCAGAGATGGGCTAACGTGTGGACAGAAACTGTAACTGCCCCAATCCCACTGGTGGGGGCTGAATGCAGCCCTGAGCCCTATTTGGGTGGAGAGGACCTTGAAGAGGCATCAGGAACCCAGGAATCATCACTGAGCTACCACAGGAAAAATAATTCACAGCACACTGGGAGTGCCAACCTACATTCCTCCTTGTATGTTAATAAACCCCTTCCGTGATCAGTAACAGCAGAATGCCAAGTCTTAAAGATTAAACTGGATTACAGGTTTAAAAGAAGAAAAGTCACTCTATTAAGCACAATAGAATAACAGAGAGACTAAGAACCAAAACAGCAGGAATAGTAACAACAAAAAGAAGCCCTTTTTTCTCTCGAGGAGGCAGGTGGGGAGAGAGCAGTAGCAGCAAAGCCCAGGAAGGCTGCTGCTATAATCAGCCAGGGGAGAAATGATGTCAACCTCAACGAAAACAGTGGGAAAGGCCGGGCAGCTAGAGAAGAGGGGATGGGTGTAAGAGATATTTAGTTACTAGAATCAACAGGGCTTGGTTCCTAATGGAGAAGAGGGCACTGAGTGAGGAACCTAGGATGGCGATACTAACATACGATCCTTCGAATAAAATTAAATGAGTTCATACTTGTAAAGCACTTAGAACAGCGTCTGCTATATAGTAAGATCTATGTAGGCGCTGGCTATGATCGTTGTTATCTTCCCAGCCAAACTGGAAGTGTGAAAAGGCAGGCTCATTGGGATGTGGCAGGAGTTCCACATTCAGTAAGAGAGTCTGTATGTCTGTGATGTCAACAGTTTGCACTGCTCGCCTTCCCATCCTTGTCCCCCCTGACCTGCAGGTAACTGGCTGAGGACGGGGCTGTTGCTGGTGGAATATCAATAACGAACATTATCACACCACTCGTCCTTGAACCAGTTGCTTTTACGTGTCGTTTCAGCTGACCTTCCCAAGAACCCTATAAGGCTGACAGGAGTGAAGCACTGGCTCTTCACATCACTATGTTTAGTGCTTTATGCAGGCTCTGTGGAGACAAAACTATGTCCTTTTCCCCCCTTTATTATCCCCCAGAGAACCTCGCACTTGGCAGGCAGTGTCAGGCGGTCAGTTCAGTATCACAGCCAGGTTAAAATTATGGACTCTGGAACCAAGTGACCTGGACTTGAAGCCCAACGCCACCATTGTGTGACCTTGAGAGGTTAGTTTACCTCTCTAAGCCTCAGATACCTCATCTGTAAAATGGGAGCAGTAACAGTGCCTTCCTCAGAGGGTTATCGGGAGGATTAAGGGAGACAATGCACGTAAAGCCCTTACCACAGTGTCTGGCCCCACTGCCCAGAAATGAGAGCTATATTCAGCATTGTTCGAATGCATGGAAGCACAATTAATAGAAAGGAGTTTTAAACAGTGAAGGCAAGAGTTAAGGTGTAAAACTGCAGGGATTTTTTTCCCATCAGATAGTTGGAAGAGCGTGCGCACAGAAAGAGACTTGCACGGCCATAGGCCTAGTCCCAGGAAAGGAGCAAAGAGCTCTGAGGGTGAAGAGGAAAAGGTATGAGAGAAGAACAGCCCAAAATAGATTCAGGAACCCATTGCTTGGCCTGGAAACCTGAAAACTCCGAAGTCGGTTCCTCTGAATATTATTTCCCAATTCAAAAATGTGAGTGCAATTACCTTAGGATCAAAAAACTCTGGCATGAGCTGCAAACAGCTGGGCTCTTGCTATAAATTCCCTGCTGTGACCGAAGCATAATGAAGCTGGGGCTTTTTCGTGTGTATTTTTTTTAACCCACGAGAGAAAAATATAGTTCTAGCAAGTGAAGAAATGCAACTGCCCTTGTTAGACTCTATTTAAATCTATTTCAATCCAGAAATGGTGAGCCCTTGCCAGTCAAAGTTACATGGCTTTGCAAGCAGCCCAGTTATGCCAAAAGGGGACCCACAGGCTTAGCAAAGGCAAGACCATAGATGTGAGGCCGGATATGCCCACTTCTCTCCTCCAAACCCTGAGCCCGGACCGCTTACCACCACCTTTCTGCAGTGCTCTGAAGAGGCCCTCAAACAGCCCACCAGGGTGGCAGCTGGGCTTGGCAGGCGAGGAAAGGCACCAAAGTAATGCATGCTTCTCCTCGTTCAGTAGCATCTCTCGGTGGCTGGCAGGAGAGAGTTGTTGAGGACTTTCTTCCTTCAAGTTCGTGTCTTATCGGATCACAAAGAAACTATCAATAAACCATAAAGTGTTAACCGGGAGGGGAGGCCCTGGGAGGAGAGGGAAGGGTAAGCAGTACAACCCAAAAGAGCAGTGGCGTGGCACTGCCTTAGGCTTGGGGAGGGACTTAAACATATGGGCCGTTTAACACCAACTACCTGAAGTGAAGCACTGCTTTGTCAACTCAAAATATTTTGCCCTACTAGATACTGGTCATATTTTTGCTTCATCTCACAGTGATTTCTAAATACTGGGAGTTTTGCTCCCAAGCAAACAGTTTATGGTGACAATTTAAACAGTATTCTCAGCCCAGTATTACTTACTAATTTATTACATATAACTGATCCTGTACTGGTAGCTATCTTTTCGTGTACCATACCTCACTTCTTCAATGATGCTGTAAGCTTGTGGAAATCTGAGGTTGTGTCTTGTGCTTTCTAGAAAAGTCTCCAGAACTGTAATGGCTATGATGCATTGGAAACAATCTTTGGAAGAGCTGAGATGAAATTTTGGCTCTGCACACACGTGGTAGGCCTATCACAATGACTCAGTTTCAGAGTATCGCTGGACTTCAGGTGGTTCATCAGTATAAAAGAGATACTTTTACAAGGGCGTGAAAATGCTCCTAGAACTGGAGAAAGTAAACTTGGGATGCAAGAAACCGTAAGATGCGTACGGATCCTCCCTGGATCACTCATTTTATGCAAAGAGGGATCTTAATTTTTTCATTTCTTCATTCAATCATTCAACAAATATTTACTGAAAGTCTGCCATACACTGGGCAGTTGAGATACAATAGTGAGCAAGACAAACAAGGTACATGCCCCCAAAGAGCTTCTAGTCTAGAGGAGAAAGACAATAAATAAGAAAAATAAATAAACAAGATACTTTTAGATAATGAGTCAAGCATGGTGATGTGCTAGGTAGTGACTAAATGGCTGACTTAAATTGAATGGCAACTATAGTGGATTGAATGGTGATCTCCTAAAACTACGTCCATCTAGAACCTCAGGATGTGACCTTATTTGGAATAAGATTCTTTGCAGATGTAATTTAGGTAAAGATATCAAGATGAGATCATTCAGGATTAAGGTGGGTTCTAAATCCAATGATGAGGCCCCCTTATAAGAGACAGAAAAGAAGACACAGGCACAGAAGAAGGCCGTGTGAAAACCCATGTGAAGACAGAGGCAGAGACTGGAGTGGTGGTGTCATAAGCCAAGGGCACCTGGAGCCACCAGAAATTGGAAGAGGGAAGGAAGAATTCTCCCCTAGAGCCTTCAGGGAAGCTCAGCCTTGCTGACACTTAGATTTTAGATTTCCAGCCTCCAGAACTATGAGAATAATTTTCTGTTGTTTTTAAACCAATTGTGGTCATTTGTTATGGCAGCCCTAGGAAACTTATACAGCCAGAGGTCTCCCTGAGGAAATGATATTTTTAGCTGAACCTTAATCGATGAGAAGTAGTCAGTCATAGGAAGATCCAGACAGAGAAATAGTAAGTGCAAAGGTCCTGAGGCAGGGACAAGCTTGACATGTTCAAGGAACAAAAATAAGATCAGTATGGTTGGACATAGAGTGGTGGAAAAGAAGTTGATGAAGAGGAAGATCATGTAGGGTTGGGAAGCCATAGCAAAGAATTTCGGTTTTATTCTACCTGTAATGGGATGGTTGCAAGTTTTCAGTAACATTCAAAGTAAAATTTGAGAGAGACTGACAAGATGATGGAGTAGAAGGGTGCATAGCTCCCCTTCTCTAATGAATATACCAAAAACTACAACTACATACAGAACAATTCACACAGAATACCTACTGAACTCTGGCAGAATATCTCTTACTTCAGAAATACAAGGAGAATTCTCACAAAAATAGGTTTAAAAAAAAAAAAGAAAAAGGAAATCGGTGCGGGACCTGTCCCTCAGGAAGGGAGCAGCAAAGGAGGAAAAGCACCCTCACTCTGGGAAGCCCCCTCTCCAGCAGGGAGGTCAGTGGGGACAGAAAGGGACCTTTGGAGGTTTGGAGGAGAAAGCATCAGCCACTTGGAAGACAGAACTGAGGGAAACCAGCACAAAGGGTCCCTGTGATCCAGTCCAAGATGCGAGACAGTGGGGGTAGGCCGGGATGGGCTGCTGGAGCTCAGGCTTCCATGGGAATGCCCAGGGCTGACTGCACAGAGGCAGCCTCAGGGGGCTGGAGTGTAGTACAGGATGAGGCTGGGAGAGAGCACAAATCAGCTTGGGTCCCCGAAAGAGAGCATCACGGCTGGAGCGCATGGGAGGAGGGGCACAACACAGCCGGGTCATAGCAGCCAGCTCCACTAGCCCAGAGGGTGTTGCTCAGTACCACTGTTGGTGCACACATTCTCGAGAGAAGAGAGGCAGGGTTCAGACAAAGCCATCTTCTTGGCTTGCTCTAGAGGGGCACAATCGCTGGTGTGCGCCTGGCAGAGGCAGGGCTGAAATCTGACTCCATACCCAGGGGTCCTGCAACGTCACAGGTGGGACTGAGATTTGATTCTAGCTCCAGGCAGCAGGGGTAGATTTGCTCCTCTGTTGCCTGTGTGGATCCACACCTCTGAGACAAATGAGCAGAACTAGTTCTGTCACACCACGGGGTGGGACGGGTGTTAACAACAGGCCTGCATGCTGAATGTGGACACAGGGCTGGGGTTTGTGGTGACACTGTGGTGCATGGTGGATCCAGGTGTGTGACTGTATGCACACTACAGAGGGTCCTAGTGCCTGACATCAGTGGATCTACACTGGTGGTTCGGTGGGTGCAGAACCTGGAGGTCACCAGAGCAGGTTGCTGACATTCCCACGGCTGAGGTGTGGACAAGGGCAGTGTCAACAAAGTGTACCCTGTAAACCTGCATAACAAATGACAGACAGAAATAAAAGCAAAAATAAACAAATGGGACCTAATTAAACTTATAAGCCTTTGCACAGCAAAAGAAACTATAAGCAAAACAAAAAGACAACCTAGAATGGGAGAAAATATTTGCAAAAGATGAAACCGACAAAGGCTTAATTTCCAGAATATATAAATAGCTCATACAACTTAATAACATAAAAAAAAATAACCCAATCCAAAAGTGGGCAGAAGATCTAAACAAGCAATTCTCCAATGAAGACATACAAATGGCCAATAAGCATATTAAAAAAAGTGCTCAATATCACTGATTATCGGGGAAATGCAAATAAAAACTACAATGAGGTATCACCTCACACCAGTCAGAATGGCCATCATTCAAAGGTCCACAAACAGTAAACGCTGGAGAGGCTGTGGAGAAAACTACATTCCCACACTGCTGGTGGGAATGTAGTTTCATGCAGACATTATGAAAAACAGTATGGAGATTCCTCAAAAGACTAAAATAGACTTATGATATGATCCAGCAATCCCACTCATGGGTATATATCCAGAGGGAAAGTTAATTTGAAAAGACACCTGCACCCCAATGTTCATAGCAGCACTATTTACAATAGCCAAGACATGGAAACAGCCTAACTATCCATCGACAGATGACTGGATAAAGCAATTGTGGTATATTTATACAATGGAATACTATTCAGCCATAAAAAAGAATAAAATAATGCCATTTGCAGCAACATGGATGGACCTGGAGGTTGTAATTCTAAGTGAAGTTAGCCAGAAAGAGAAAGAAAAATACCATATGAGATTGCTCATATGTGGAATCTTAAAAAAAAAAAAAAGAACATAAATACAAAACAGAAACAGACTCATAGACATAGAATACAAACTTGTGGTTGCCAAGGGGGCGGGGGGTGGGAAGGGACAGAATGGGATTTCAAAATTTGCAGATACTGACAGGCATATGCAGAATAGATAAACAAGATTATACTGTATAGCACAGGGAAATTTGAAAAATTAAAAAATAAAAATAAAAAATTTTAAATAAAAAATAAATAAAATCTGAATTCCTTACTATAACTAAAAGATTCTCCAAGATTTGGCCTATGTCTACCACCATCTTTCATGCTTATTTTGTTCCATCCTCAAACTATTCCTTTCCTTCAAAGTATTTGCATTTTCTGTTTCCTCTGTCCTGAAATGTTCTTCCCCCAGATCTTTGCTTGCCTGGCTCCTTCAAACCATTTAGGAGTCAGCTCACATGTCACCTCTTAGAGAAGTCTACTCTATTGCACTGTCCATGCCTCTTTCAACTAACCTTGTTTTGTTTTATCCTGTCACTTATCACTTTTGAAATTATTTTATTAACCTCTTTAGTTGTTTGATGTCTATCTTCCTCACATGATAATAAGCTCATGAACACAGGAGTATTTGACCTGTACTCTTAGGATTAAAAGGAGTTTGCCCAATGAACACGTGAGAAGCAGGAATGTGGCAAGAACTGAAAAATTCAAACTAACTATTTCAGAACTACTGGAAAACATAGAAAGGTGAGGAAGATGGGAGCGATGGGAGATGAAACAATGGCATTTTTTAAAGTATCACTTTGGCTGCTGAATTGTAGTGAGCCAACAGTGTAAGACAAGAGACCATTTATTCATTCAGGAATATGTATTGACCCCCCCCCCGCCACTACATGACAGGTACGATCTGAGATCTCTCCTCAAACAAAACAGACAAAAATGTTTGTCCTCTTGAAACTTGTAGTCTAGTGGGGATCGGTAGATATTGCAGGTGATGATGATGTCCCACTAGGAGTGAGACAGTGGAGCTAAAGAGAGGTGGTTGGATTTGGGGATGTGTTTTGAGGGGGAGGTAGAGTAGACAAAACTTGATGATGGATAGGATAGATTGGACATCACTTCCTCCACAAAATTTTCCCTGGACCCCCAATATCAGATGAGGTATCAAAGCTTCCCATATTTACCCTATTGCTACATACCCTGTACTGTAAATATTCCTTTATTTGTCTGTCTTATCTGTACTTTATCATATTATGCACCAAAACTCACAATGCTTGGCACAGAACAGTAAATTTATTAAATAAATCAACTTAATACTAATATTTATTATCATTAAATAAATTTACTAAATATATAAACCAGGTCCTTTATCAGGGAAGTATTCATTGCCCATCCAATGGAAATCTCTTTTAGTTTGCTTGGGTTTGTTTTTCACATAAACAAGTAAACTTTATTTTTCCTCTTAGTCTACAAGCAATGCTGGCAAATTTTCCATAATGCATAGTAGGAACAAGTAGTATAAATGTTGATAATATCAGTTTTTCTCTTCATTTAATCTTAAAACAAATAGTTTATTATATTTTTATATGTTGGTAAAACTGTTTAAACTTTATAAATGCTTAATGCCTCATTCTACTTATGAGGCCTTGTGCAGCTCAATAGCTGTTCAAAACAATTTCTTAGAAACTGTTTTTTATTTTTTATTGTTTATTTTTATAGAAGTATAGTCAGTTACAATGTGTCAATTTCTGGTATACAGCATAATGTTCCGGTCATGCATATATATGTATTATATATGTATGTGTGTGTGTGTGTGTGTGTATATATATATATATATTCGTTTCCATATTTTTTCATTAAAGGTTATTATAAGATATTGAATATAGTTCTCTGTGCTATACAGAAGAAATGTGGTTTTTTTTAATCTGTTTTTATATACAGTGGTTAACCTTTGCAAATCTCAAACTCCCAAATTTATCCCTTCCCACTCTCTAGTCTTCTGTGGTTTTATTCTGGTCTTTGATGTAAAAAGTCCCTTTCTAGATTGAAATGATAACAGCTTCTATTTAAACTATGAAAACATTTCTGCAAAGACTGGAAAATTACATTGCGTCATTATGACAGTCATACCTGATTAAACATTACATAACATCAGAAAATTAAAAGTTCAAGATTATAGACATAGTGCGAGGGAGCACAATTATAAGGAGTCAAATATTCAATCAGGCTGTTATGACATTTAAAAGGTCAGTGGCCAAAAGCACTCCACATCTTTAGGTAATGGTCAATGCAGTTCTACAGCGCCAGTCACAGCTCAGAAAATACTTTAGAAATAAACTTTAATGGAATTCAAATTTACGGGATCCCAAAATAGCCACAAAATTCAACAAAAAACAAAGAAAAAAAATGTCATATGCCAGCCACACACCGGAGTCTAGAAAATAATGACTGTTGCTGTTATTTTAAAAACCATCTCTCCACACTTCTAACTACAAATATCTAGTACTATAGAACTTCTCCAGTTACCCAGTGGAAGATTAAAGCTCAATTATCAGTGACAGATACTCAGTGATTCCTTCCAAATCCACATTTCCATTATAAATGACTATGTATAAATGGCTTTGTGCTCTCCAGTACTTGTGAGTTCCCCATCCAAAATCAAGAACTGTATGGAAACATGTGAAGCCGAAAAGTAGTAGTAGCCAAAAAGATCCTAGAGAAGAAAGGAGTTCAATTAGGTGCCACTGGAATCTTCTACCCTTTTCTCCAGCCAAAGCTTTCAAAGAACTCTCCTCCTATATGTGTGACCGTCATTTCACGGGTTAGGCAACCAAGAAATGGGTCACCCTGCTGTTCCTCACTGTCACCCAGCAACTAATCTACAGCTGAGACTAAAACCCAATAACCCTGGCTTCTGATTCCAAGAAAGAATTATGAATTATGAAAAATAACCTGGGTTCTCAATAATCAAGATTCTCACATGTTAAAATATTCCCCTGAAAGATGCCAGCTCGTCTCAGTTCAAAGTTCCCGAAATCCCACCCTCTCCATAAGGTATTCCTAGACTGATCAGAGGAAAGGAGATGGTTTCTCCAAGTTCCTTGGTTTTGTCTCACTTGGCAAGTGAAATTCCCACAACCCTATAGGAAATCTGACTTTATTTGCATGTGTGGTTTTCAACATTAATTATTCTGACATATATATGTCAAAATCTGTGATCAAAACAAAGGGACATCATGGGCTTTGAGAAGGATATAATATCACTTCCATGATATTCCCACCCTAAATGCATAATCTGAAACTTACAACAAAGAAACATCAAACAAACCCAAATTCAAGGACATTCTATAAAATAATTGACTTGTAATCTTTAATATGTCAAGGTTGCGAAAGACTGAGACTGAGGAACTATTTCAGATTAAAGAAGACTAGAGAGACACAACTAAATGCAATGCAATGAGTGATTCTGGATTGGATTCTGTGTTTATATTTTCTACAGAGGACATTACGGGACAATTTGAAAATTTGAATCAAATCTGAATATTAGAAAATAGTACTGTATCAATGTTAATTTCCCAGTTCTAATAATTGTATTATGGTTATAAAAATGAATGTTCTTATTTGTAGAAAACACACACTGAAGTTATTTTAGGATAAAAGAGCATCGTGTCTGTAACTTACTTTCAAACAGATCAGAAAAATATACACATTTACAATTAGAGAGAGAATGGTGAAAGGGAAATTTGCCTGCCATTCCAGTAAATAACAAATGTTGCTCACCATCAAGCCAAAAGCTACTGCCGCCACATGAAGCCCCCCACCCCCACCCCAAGCATGGTGCACCCTGAAGGGAATTCAGGATGTCAGGCTGGAGAAAACCAGGAAATACTCTGTGTTCTGAATACTGGCCCTAGATAGTTAAGATGCTTATCTAAGAAATAATTTCAATGAGCCCAGACTCTTGCATCTTCCCATATACAGTAAAGCACTAAAATCGGTACATTGAGATCTCTGTTCTTTGTGATTACCTTTTGATGTTCAACTATAGGGTTTTTTTTTTTTCCAGCAAAAACTCTTAAATATCCTGGCTCCTCCTTTACCTCTTTGGAGCAGTTCCTCAGAGCTCTCTGAGAGGCTGTCTCTCTGGCTATAGTTCTCAGTAAGGTCCCTAAATAAAACCTAAATTTTAGATTGTGCATTTTTCTTCAGTTGATAGTTTTAGCAATCACACGAAGCGACCCAGAGCAGACTTCTCTCTTTCACATGAACTCTATCCTCTATCTGGAACCTTGGTACCAGCAGAGGCCCCGTGTACCCATTTGCAGTCTCAGAGAGTCCAGATGAATTTGGTGAGTCTCTATTGATTCTCAGATCTCCTGATTATTGTTTGATGATCCTGAGTTGTATTTGGTGGTACATAACAGGTACCTGCTCCCCCCGCCAGTTGAAAGATACTGTGGGAGATTTTTCTCAGTTGAAAGACACTGAGTGGGTTACCCCAGTTGAAAGATTTTATTATGTATGTATAGAATTTATACTTATAAGTACTAGTTTACTTGAGAATTAAAGGAAGTATTGCCCTAAAAATGGCCAAATTGGGGTTCTTTTGACATTCCAAAATTAATTTTTTTTCTTTTTGCATGTGCAGCTAGAAAATGCTGGATAAAACATCTTTTCAAAATTCTGACCTTAAAGAAACAAAAGCCCTTCTAGGAGTAACTTGCATTTCTCTCCCTGTATCTTTGAAATGCAAATATTCTATCTGATCTTAGGAGCTTTTTTCCCTATGTTTTGGGAGCTTGGTCTCTGTCCTCCAGAAGATACACATGCAGTGTACATTTGGCAGCCAGTCAAATAAACTGGGATTCTGAGCAATCGTTTCGTCTGGCTGTACCAACTCTCAGGGAAATTTGTCATAAGGGTCCCAGCCCAAAAGGGGCCTTCATCACCTTAACCTTCATTGCGTCCACCTGGACAACTAAGCCCCTTTACTTTCTTAGGCTATTTCTGAGAGTAAGCTTTCTAGATCTTGTGAAGGCTGCATCATTTGCACTGTCTTGTGGGGACGCCTCTTGCATCTCACTGGTTTGAGTCGCTATTAAGATACTACTCGTCGATGGGCAGACAATGGAGCCTTTAAATTGGAGAAACTTCTAAATTGGTAAGCTTTTAGAGAGCTCTCATTATAAACAGCTGTTTTATTAGTACTTATTAAAAAACCAAATTAGAAGGTAGACACACACACACACACACACACACACATACACACACACACACAAAACTCATAACAGCTAACCTAAGAACTCCATTAGTTTAAAACAAACAAACAAAATGGTTTGGGAAGCCTTATTTGTAGTCTCAGCCTCCCCTGAATGAGTCTTTCAGATGCTAATAAAAGTATCAGATTGTTAATTAGATTGATTAATGGGAATAAGAAGAAACTGACAGGAAAGTCTAGAGACTTCTTCCCAAAAAGGTGGAAACTTTAAAGAGACTCATCCCATAAGGATAAAAGTCTTTAGATAGTTATTAAGAAATGGGATAAATAAAACAGACGTTAATGGGATTAAACTAAGTTTTGATATAACACTACCTAACGTTGGATGGGCCAAAGGATCCCTGTTACTGGTCACCAACATTTAAGGACCCCAAACAAGTCTGCTCTATTTACCCCAGTTAATATTTAAATCTAAGAAATAATTTAGGTTTACTTTAATAAACTATTAAACTATTATATGCCACAACGTGCTGTGAGGAGGTAATGAAGGGAGTTCAAAATAAACCTGGCAAGATTATTCCAGGGCTGCTATGCCAGTCAGCTTGAGAATTGGCACCCTGGAGGGAAGAGTGCTATCTTCACACAAGTTGCCCTGCTGGGTACGTACCAACTTGCCAAGCACCAAGGCCTGTTCCGAGATGTTTGTCCACAGCGCCAACCTTCATCCAAAGACATTGCTGCAGTATTCCATTTGGCCACCTGAGGGCGTGCTAAAATTACTTTTTCTAACTCCGAGATTTCCAGGCATTGAGGAGGCAAGAGTGTGGGAGGTGTGAGTCCCAGGTATTTCAGGTCCCTTGGCAGACTGCTGATGGGACAGAAAAGAGAAGTAGTAGTTCCAACCTTAGCAAAACTGTGTTGTCTTCAGAGTTCAGCTTCAGTGTCTTCTGCCTGCATTACTACCCCTCCTTTGCCTTATTGTCAGAAGGCTTTCTGTATCCCTACACCCCTGTCCCTTCTCCAGAAATCCAGAGCCCTCTTGGTCTCTTTCACCTTCCTCCAGAGGTTTTACCCAAGGTACTCACTCCCACTCAGGTGTAAGATTGATAACGATGATCATCACCACAGCAGAACATCACAGCTGTAAGAAACTGATAACGAGTATAACCTTGATAGCAGAATGTGGTCCCTTGCAAGAGTTTTCAATGTTGACAGGAACCTGTGGGGTCCACAGGCATCTAGCAGATTCCTGCACCAAGGCCACTCAAGCATCCAGTTGCTGCCCTTTAAAGGTAACAAAGAACATTCCTTTTTAAATACCTACCTGCCTTAGCTGAACTAACTACTCTAGACAATGATCAACCTTACAAAGCCCAGAAGCCTGGCCACCAGGACCGGTCATAATCCCCTACCAAAATCCCTAGCCATACCTTTTCACGACCCCCTCTTCCCTGTTACCTCAACATCAACCAATCAGAGAACTGTGCATACGCCAATCAAGCCCCCTGTGACTCCTTTGTGCCCAATGTCATGTAGGCACAAGGAGTTAGAGGTTACCCTCCCTAATAAAAGACCTCAGCAACCACCCTCAGGGTGCCCAGACACCTCTTGTCTGTGTCCCGCTGTTGTCTATGGCAGTATACCTAATAAACTCCTGTCCTATTTTCATCCTTTGACTTTGGTAAATTCTTTTACTGCCCGCAGACCAGCCCGCAGAATCCCACAACAGAATTCATGCCTCAAACTGTACAATTAGACTCAGATTAGAAATCCAGGCCTCAAAGCTGGTAGAGAATATGGTGAATAGAAAGAATATGGTGGCCCATAGAAGCCTTTATTACTCTCCTGAACTCATGCCCTGAGTGCCTAAAGAGAGAGCCTGGTTATCACCCAGCTAGGCAAGAAAACAGGATGCCTGGGATTTGTGGGGCTTGGGGAGGAATATTTGAGTTTCAGGACTGAAAACTGGACGCTGGAAGGGTGCTGGCTAGAAAGTAGAAAAGCAGATGGAGTGACGAACAGTCACCACTAAGAAACTTGGCAAATCTCCAGGGTTATCACAGCCTAAAAAAAAGACTGAGTAATAAAACTATAAACAAAGATTGCTGACCCTTTTGTAGTTGCCTTTATTGTACCCTGCTAAAAGCACAGTTTTTCTTTATTTTATTGTGTGTGTTTTGGGGGGGGGAGGTGGGTAACTAGGTTTATTAATGTGTTCGTTTTTTAACAGAGGTACTGGGAATTGAACCCAGGACCTTGTACATGCTAAGCATGTGCTCTACTGCTGAGCTATACCCTCCTCCCTTCTCCTTTATCTTAAAGCAGAGAGGCCAGCTGGGTATGATAGAGCAATCCTGGCAGTTAGGACTTCTGGGGGAATTGGTGGTGTAATGAAACTAAAATCTATCAAAAAGAACATTTATTTCCTAGAATTATGTTCTCTTGAAAAATCTAGTGCCTATTTTAAAAGAAATTGATTATTTATAGATATGAAATCAGCAATTTACAACTTGTACACTTATCTATTCATTCATTCAAGAATCATAGACCTGAAATCAACTATACTTCAATATACATACATACATACATACATACATACATACATACATACATACATACATACATACATACATACATACAGTGATTGTGATTAGGTCAAAAAAATTATAGACCTGGATTTTAGATGCCTTTTAAAAAGTTCTATTCAGGCCAGTACATTTTAACCTGCTGTCTCTGTGATATCGATCAAGTTTTGAGCCCCAGGTTAGTCTGTCTCTGCCCCAATGCCCACTCCCCAGCCGAAATTGAGTTGCCACTCTACCACAATCTGTTGAGATTGTCCTCCAGTGAGGCAAACCAAATTTTTTATTCACTGAAAATAGTGAAGCTATCTGGTAAAATGTCCTGGACCACCACCTCCTGGACAGCAGGAGGCGTACCTCTTTCATTAAGGACCCTGTACAGTGTTGTCATTGGGTTGCTGGGCTACACACATCTCTGGCACTGTGTATTTTGAATAAGTAAGTGAATAAATACATTTTTGTGTGAGTTTGCGGTGTTCTTAAAAGGATTTATGGAGAAACACACAACCAAAAAGTGGCAAATACCTAGCACACACTCAACTTTAATATCAAATTATTACTTGCCTCAGTTAAAATCGCTTATCTACAAATACAGGAAGGCAAATAGCTAAAATACTGCCAAAGTCAGCCTTTAGGAATGCACTTGCTTCTGTACTGAAATTTCCCTATTATCCACTTCATATCTTCCAATTAACTTACAATTAACTTGAAATAAGTATGCCCTTAAAGTCCACAGCATGAATATTCTTTTATGCCTAAAAGTAGTGTCATGTTAACAAACAAAATCACCTGCAACTTGCTTCAGTAGACCTGGATGTAAATTATCACAGTATTTATGGCTAAGCCAAGCTGTGAGGTCCCTCGGCTTTTTCTTACCCTCTCTCTCCTGTCAGCCAGGACGACACCACTTGTCTTTCAGGACTCAGCTCAAGGGTCACAGCCCTCTGTGAAGCCCTTCCCTTTAACAGACCTTCCCCCGCTGCCAGTAAATGTGTCCAGTACTTCCTTCTGCCCATCCCTCTGTTGTGCCACTACAAACTTCAGGCAAGTCTCTAGGTCGCCCATCACATTTGTCTGCGCATGTGTCTGTCTCCTCTGCCAAGGATCAGGCTGTATTTGTCTTTGTAGCTCCTCTTCCTAGCTCAGTACTTGGCAACCCATAAGCCCTCAGTACGCGGCCATATATTTGTATGTTTTCATAATTATGCATCATATTCTCCCACTTGTCTGCTCCTTTCATCCTAGTCTTGTAATTGATTGTACAGTTGGAGCTAAAACATGAGCCAGTCTTAGGACAGAAACTTGACTGTCCAGCAGAGGGAGCCCCAAAGCCCTGGTTGGTGCTGGGGTGGTCTGGCCTATTACCTGTCCAAACTGCAGCCTTGGCTTCAACATTTCCCAACGCCCCTTCTCCCCGCTTAGGAAAAGTTACCTATTGTCGAGCCCAGACAATGTCAGGACACAGATGGAACCTGGAAGTACAGGGCCAGTCACAGGGGTCCTTCCAGAAAGAGATGGGTTCAGTTTTGGAATCCAAATAGCTGAAACAGCAAGCAGATAGCAACAGCAGCAATGAGTACTAAAGGAAGCACCAACATCCCAAGAAGGATAAAAAGCATTGTTATTCTTGTTGTTGTTCTAGATAACATGCTGTGAGCACGGATTATGTGTCAGGCACCATGCTAAGTGTTTTGCCTATGATTCAATCGTCAAAACAACCTTCTATGGTAGAAATCATCAGCCCACTTCACAGATAAGGAACCTGAAGCTCAAAGAGTTTCTTGGAACTTGCCTGTTCATCTTGGGAGTAAGTGATGGACTCAGGATTCAAAACCCAGTTTGTTTCATGCAGAGCCCCGACACGGACCTAGTGTGTCATTCTGCTTTCTATAGGGAGATACCGAAAGCCCTAATTCGGGGAAGAAATTGTGACCAGGAAATGCAGTTAAATAGGAATCAAGAACACGGGTTGGTCATTGGACAGTTTATTTTTTCAGAAATGTATTCAATGTACCACTCAAAATAATCTCTCTTAGCACTCTTTGGGAAACACTCAGTTTTAAAAAGGGGGGTAGGTTGTCTCCAGAAGGCCCCCAGTTCAGTTGCAAATATATAAACTCAGCACCCTTAATTCCGTGAGTGCTGAGTGTTTATTGGACTAATGGGCTTTCATGAATAGACTGTTGAGAGGACAGGGCACAGGGCAGGTGTCAAGATTAAGTGGGAGCTTTGAGAGGCCATGAGGGAAAGCGCCCTGAGGGAACTAGAAAGACTTATAACAAAATCATTGTGCTGCTCAGAGGCTCAATGCAGGCTCTGATCTCCTGATGCCTGATTCTGCTCAGAGATCCCCATGCTTAGCTGGCCGGGAGAGAAAAGTGCTGGTGGGGAAAGTCTCACACTTGTAACTGCCTCCGTGTGAGGGCCAGGCGTGAATGCTGGTATTCCACTATGGCCTTATGACAGTGGGCGTCGGTGTCATCTCTAAGGGTAGCCGTATCCCTGTATGTCTCACCCCAAGGAAGCTTGATTCCCATTCAGAAACCAACTCCTTCTGGAGGAAAAAGCCATCAAGGAGGACCCCATATGGACCCAAGCAGAGCCTCCGTGGAGGCAACTTGCAAGATCTGCACACCCACTCTAGCAGACACATTAGCAACCTAGCCGAGTGGAGAGTTGCCAGTCGAAACATTTGCCAACCCAACTGGGCTCCCAAATGTTTATGCGGATGGTACAACCTTCTGTCTCCAAGTGACTGGAGATGTGTCACGGAGGCTCTCTTTCTAAATGGAACCTGAGATAAAGGCTCCAGAGTAAACCTCGCCTAGGAGCGCATATTACAGGGGCCCCTCCACCTGTCACTATGAAAAAGAAAGGAGTTTGACATTTGGACCCTCAGGCCAAGCTAATTGCTGCTGCTTGGAAGGTCAGCCTTGGCAAGAGTATAACTAGCACATCATACCCGTGATCCAATGGATGTTATGGGTTAGTACGAGGCTGCAGTTAGAAGGTGACTCCATTTGAAATTGATTAAAAAAGAATTTAGTAAATAATGGTATTGATGGTATTGAAATGGCAAAAATCCATGAAGGAGGCCCTCCTGTGATCCATATTTGGGAACCCCACACTACCAGAGGAGTATTGCCACAGTGGAAATCCCAGGAAGCGGGGCAGACCTGTCGGGGAGAGGCATAGTCTCTGGGAGCAGACCCCTGTCCCCTCACCCTGGACTTCCCAGGAGTTGGCCCAGCCTGCCTGTAATGAAGGACACACACTGCAAAGCCAGAAAGAGGGAGCCTCATGCTCGGGGACAGGAGCCAAATTCTCCCTGACCTGTAGAAACCTGAGCAGGGCTTCAGAGCTGGGTCTCCCACCAGCCCAGAGAGTGGGTGATGGGTTTCACTCAAGAGTTGAAGCCAACCTTTACTTTTTTTTTCTTTTCCACTTTCCCCCATTTTATCCATCCTATAAAAATCGCCAACCTTGTTAAGCTAACCGGATAATTTATGTGAATTAGCACTAGAGGATTCCTGGATCGCAGAGCACAAATGCTTAAAATAAGTGAATTGCCTACTTAGCTTAGGAAACGTTTTCTTTAACGGGATGGGTAAAACACTGCTGGCTGGGAAGAGGAGATGCTTCTTGCTCACCTCCCAATAAGACTACCATAGTTCACAGACTTGGAGAAGAAAAAGGAGACAGTAACAAGAGGAATTACAACCCCGACACGGAGGCTGACAGGTATGACGAACATACTCCGGGGAACTCTGCCAGGACACGGGAGGCTTCCATCTCATCTGAGTATGTCTCAGCCCATGACAGGTCCCCTCCCGCCACTACAGAAGTCCCCCAGAGTTGACAGCACTCTAAAATGGTTCCAAATCAACAAATGTGCACTCAGAGTATATACCAGAGAACATATATTTAAAGTCCTACACTTGGAATTCACCCTGCCTGCAACAAACCACGCACAGACCTCAGCCCATGGCTCTGACTCCTCCTTAGCAGGACCTGGTCCTTCACTCATTGGAATAAAAGGATAATTCCCAAATCGTTTTCTTTAGGGTAAATAAAAGCACCGCTAAAATGAGCTACAGTTCTCATTTCCACCCGGCCTCCCTTCAAAACACCACCATCGCCATAAGTGAAAATAGAACTTTGGTTCAGGCATTTCGAATTGTTCTCACCAGAAATACAAACTACTTCTGTCTGTCCACCAAGCGCATACAATGTAAATACGCCAGCATTAGATTTTTTAAAGGGTAGACATAGATTTTAAAAAGAATTCATCATCTCTATACCTCCTTCATGTTCATTTGGATCAGCAGTCATATAATTATTGCCCAACCCTTAAGAAACCAGGTTCAATCCCCAGTACCTCCATTAAAAATAAATAAACCTAATTACACCTCCCCCCCCCAAAAAAAAAACAAATAAAAAACGCTTAAAGTAGGGAATATTCCTTAAAATGGATCAAACCCTGGGGGAAGGTGCAATAGAGGGGTAGAGGATTTTTTAAAAAGGTTATTAAAGTGCTAATTTCCCTCTTAGATTTTGACTCTACATTCAAATTCATCCTCTTTCCCCAAAACTTGATCCTTGTCATGTTCATAACTATGTGAGGAGATAGATGTTCACTAAATATTGTGACAATCATTTCACAATATATGTATGTTAAATCATTAGGCTGTACACCTTAAACTATTACAGGGCTGTATGTCAATTATATCTCAACAAAACTGGAATAAAATAAATTAAAAAAAAAACTTTTGCTCTTCCAACGACCCCACTAAGAGGATGAAAAGACAAGCTACAGACTAGGAGAAAATATCTGCAAATCACATAACTAATAAAAAATATCTAAAATATATATATAAAGAACTCTCAAAACTCAACAGTAAAAATACAATCCATTTAGAAAATAGACAAAAGACATGCACAGACATTCACCAGAGAAGATATAGAGATGGCAGATAAGCACACGAAAAGATGTTCATCATCATCAGCCATTAGAAAAATGCAAATTTTCTTAATGAGAGATCCACAATGAGATATCACTGCACACCGATCAGAATGGCTAAGAAAAAAATGTTGGTGAGGATGTGAATAAACTCTATTAATGGTATTGGTAGGAATATAAACTTGTACAGTCACCCAGGAAAATTATTTGGCAATTTATTAAAAAACTAATCAATCAACTACTGTAAGACCCAGATATCGCATACTTGGGGATTTATAGCAACTAAATGAAACTGATGTTCACACAAAAACCTGTCCATGAATATTCACAACATCTTTTATTCATAATAACCAGAAACTAGAAACAATCCAAATGTCAGTAACAGGTGATGGTTAAGCAACTCTACTAAGGAACAAAAAGGAACAAACTGCTGATACAAGCAACAACCTGAAATAGATCTCAAGGGAATTATGCTGAGTGAAGGAAAAAAAGCCAGTTTCAAAATGCTTTGTACTGTATGATTCCATTATAACATTCTCAAAGTGACAAAATTATAGAGATGGATAATAGATCAGCGGGTGCCCGGAGTAAGGGCACTATGAAGAGGGTAATACCAGGGAGCTTCTTTAGGGTGATGGAACAGTTCTGTGTCCTGTTTGTCATAATCACTACACAGATCTATCCATGCGATAAAATTTCATAGAACTACACACACACACACACACACACACACACACACACGGTGAATCTGATTACGTTTTGTTTTTGAGTTAATGCAGTGGTTCTCAACCATAAGCAATGTTGCCCACCCCCAGCGGACACTGAGTAAAATCTGGAAATATTTTTGTTTGTGAAAACTGAAGCAAGGTATTGTTACTGCTGTCCAGTTGATGGAGATCAGGGATGCTGCTAAATATCCTGAAATGTACAAGACAGCCCACCCCACCCCACCACAAAGCATTACCCAGTTCAAAATGACAATAGTGCCAAGGTTAAGAACCACTGAGTTAATACTATTCTACCAATATCAATGTTTCTGGTTTTGACAAAGCACAATGGTTATATCAGTTATTATCATTGAGAAAAGCTGGGTGAAAGGTACAAAGGAACTCTCTGTACTAATATTTTTACAACTTCTCGTGAGTCAAACTATTCCAAAATAAAAAGTTAGACTAATTAATGCTTCTACTATGACTACTACTACTATTAATAATAATAATAATAATAATAATAATAATAACTCTCCAACAACTCCCCATTGCTCTAAAGATAAAACCCAAACTTCTAAACATATATTCCAAAACCCAGGTCAATCTCCACCTCTTACTAGGTGTGTGAACTTGGGCAACTCAAACTCTCTAATTCTCAGTTTTCTCATCTATTGTAAAGTGGAAATGAGAATGTCATTAAAATGATGTGAATTAATGTTCACAAAAGCACTCTATTTTTTGTTTGTTTTGGGGGGGTCATTAGGTTTGTTTGTTTGTTTGTTTGTTTATTTATTTATTTATTTATTTATTTATTTATTTATTTATTTAATGGCGGTACTGGGGAGTGAGCCCAGGACCTCGTGCATGATAGGCACATGCTCTACCACTGAGCTATACCCTCCCGCCCTATGAAAACACTTTTTTTAAATTAGGAACTTCTATACAAACGTGAAGAACTTTTATCACTTTCCAGCGCTGGCTCCCATGTCTCCCCTAGCTCATCTCCAGCCAAACTGAACTATTTGCTGGCCCATAAATATGCTCTGTCTGTGTCACCTTCATTTTGAGCTATCTGCCTAGACTCTTACCCCCATGTCTGAACTCTCCCCACTGAAATTCTTCCCACAAGTAATCCATGCACAAAAATGCACGGGTTATAACATAGGAGGGAAAAGAAAAACTTAAATGTTTAACGTTGGAGAAAATGATTAAGAAAACTGGTAATCTAGCCTAGGGCCTGAAACCTATTCACTCATTCAACAAATATTTATTGAGCATCTACTATGTGTCAAGTAATTTGCTTGACACTGAAATACAAAAGCATGTATGCTTGGCAATAAATACTGGTGGAATGATTGAATGAAAGAATGAATAACAGACTATCATGCTTTAATCATTATCACCTCAATGATAGACAAAGTGATGGGCGAGTTTATTTTATTTCATATCATTTTGGCTTCTTTATACTTTCCAAACTTATCACAGCAATCATTCATTACTTTTGTAATTAGAAGGGAAAAAGTATTTATTCTTAAAAAGTAAAAAAAGAATTCCAAACCATACTTCAAGATTCATTTCAAATTCCACCTCTTCCATATGTTTCCAGATCTGTACTAAATATGAACTCTGCCTCCTTTGAACTTCCATAAGATTTCTTTGCTCCTCTCCTGTGGCATATGCCTCGTTTGGCTTAGTATTATAATCTCTTATATATTTTCTTTCTCTCCTGGCCTTGCTCACCTCTGTGACTCTTGTACACAGTATTTGGACACTGAGTTGGAATACACACACACACACACACACACACACACACAGAGTAAGGAGGAAAAGGAGGCTAACAGTGGGAAAGGATAGACGGACAGGATGGAAGAGCCTTCTTAAAGCAGACAGGAATTCCAAGGGCCTCACCAGACAGTGCTTCAGACAGAGAGAAGAGTCTGATGCTGAATGGTTTCTCAAATCACATCTAAGCCCATCACGTAAACCTCAGACCTTTCCTAGGAAGCACTTGGCCATCTCAGGGTTGGTCTCTTGGGAATGCCTGGTGAGCTGGGAGGAAGATTACAGGATGGAGGCAACACTGAGCAAGGTCAGCTAGCAAAAGTCTGCAGAGTCTGGGCCTGGGGTGAGGCTGGCCACCCCTATGCAAATTCTCTGTATTTACCAACCAATCAACAAATCCTGACTGAATGCCTACTATGAACTCAGCACTGCATTGAGGAACACTAAAAATCGTATGAAGTGTAAGGAGGTCACAATCTAATCGAGACATCGAAACACATGTCTATATCCACACATACCCACACATTCAAGCATTTGTGTCCGCATACGTTTAAAGGTAACTCACACTCAGTCAGTGTGTGATAACAGATACATGCTACTAAATATAAAATAGATAAACAACAAGGTCCTATTGTATAGCACAGGGAACTACATTCAGTAGCTTATAATAACCTATAATGAAAAAGAATCTGAAAAAGAATATTTGTGTGTGTGTGTTTGTGTGTGTGTGTGTGTGTGTGTGTGTATAGACAGATAGACAGATAGATGTGTATAACTGAATCTCTATCCTGTACACCAGGAACTAACACAACATTGTAAATCAACTATACTTCAATTAGGAAAATAAATTAAATAAATAGTTCAGACAGAAGTGCCATAATAGCTCAGAAGACAATAAGAGTGTTGCGGGCTGGGGGGATGGCAGAACTTCCCACAAGAGGTGGGAATGGAGCTAGAATTTGAAGTAGCTGAAACCAAGGGTAATTAGAATATTAAATTTTTCCTTCATCCTAAAGTAGACTGAAAGCAAAGTACTTTTCCAGATGATAGGATCAAGAAGGTCACGAAAAGTTTCTCTCTGAAGGAGCCCTGTAGAGAATGCAGCAGCAGGGAGCAGGCCTTGTGAGACTTGAGCCCAGGGTGCCCTAGGTAAGGAAATCCTTAGTGGTGGTGTCTGATGCATCAATGCTTGTAGCCATTGACAACAGTCATTCTACAAGCTTGATGGTCACATTGGCCACAGAAATGAGGCAGAATGTAAAGAAATATCATGGAATTTTATCCTTGACTCCTGGTTACAGCAGAGGCCCAGCCCCTAGACTGGAATTTCGTGTGCAAACGATTCAGTTCCATAGAACCGACCTGAAGGATACGTGGTATTCCAAGACTGGATAGGAAATGCAGAACTTGGTCACTTTTATTGGCCACATAAAATCACCAGGAGTTACAGATATCTCCAGGCTGTCTTTCCTTCCCTCCTGTCCTCTCTAAAGGCTAGGACTACATATGCCAATAGCCTCAGGGAGCTTTCCTCTCACTTTGACAGTGTAGATGTGGTCTCAAGAGTCTGAAGGAATGACAGACAACTGTAGTTCTCCCAAAGGTAGGTATGAGATGCCTCCGTAGGCCTTTTAGATCTCTGAGAAATAATGCCTAGTCTTTCCAAAAAAGCCAGAGTTTTGGCTTCTGACATGAATGAATAATCTATTTATGATATTTACTAAAAACTGACATCACACCACCAGCATTTCCTCAAAAGCCACCCTACTCTTCCCACCAGTCTTTCTGTGGTGGATTATCAGGGGTGCTTTAGGAGCTTTTGATAGAGGTCTGAAAAACGTCCAAAGCCCTGACTACAGTCCCCTTGATGAAAGAAGTAAGAATTAGAAACCAGATAATGCTATGAATGGGCTCCTGCAGGCCTCAAGGAACAGAAAATCCCTCCCCTGCACCCTCACTGCTGGCCATAGCTGGGACAGATGAGTCCCACTGGCAGCAGAAACGTAATCCATGAGTATGAAACTTCTATAATATTACAGCTCCCTTTACTGCAAGGGACGTTAAAACCCAGCTAGACATTGCCTCAGTTTACAGAGCAGAATAAAGACCACAGGTCTTTATTACTTCCTTCATGAAGGGATGATTGCTAGGCAGAAGGATTCCTCATGGGTAGAGTGGTTTAACATGAAATGTGGTTTTCAAGAGCACATCCCTTGTGTAAAGGCCGCTTAGCCTGCATCAGCCCGTCAGCCTTCAGCAACGGGAGGGCAGGAAAGTGTGTCATCTTGGTGTAGTAGTGCCAAAGCCACACCTCGGTCACCCCAAGCCTTTGTATAGGGACATCAGCTCCATATTATCCTGGTATTTAGCTCCTGGAGGTGGGTGTCTAATGCCTCCAAGTAAGAGGAATGAAATACTGATTCATGCTACAATGTGGATGAACTTAACAGTATGCTAAATGAAAGACACAGAAAGCCACATACTGCATAATTTCATTTATCTGATATGTCCAGAATAGGCAAATAGAGAGAGACAGAAAGTAGACTCATGGTTGCCAAGGGCTGGAGAAGGTGGAAATGGGGAGTGAGTACTTACTGGGGACAAGTTACCTTTTGGAGTGACGAAAATGTTCTGGAACTAGATAGTGGTGATGATAGCATAGCATTATGAATGTACTAAATGCCACTGAATTGTACACTTTAAAATGGTTAAGATGGCCTTTCCTGAAGAGTGGTCAAGATGGTGGAGTAGAAGGACACTCTTAGCTCACCATCTCCCAGGAAGACACCAAGAGAGACATCCACGGACCCACTCATTCACTCAGAACACCTGCTGAACTTTGACAGAACATCACCTTCTTCAAAAGACAAAATTCATCACAAATCTGATAGGAGGGGAAAAAAAGGAAAAGGAAATTAGTGTGGGAGCTGTCCCAAGGGGAGGGGGAGCAGCAAAGGAGGAATAGCGCTCAAACGCTGGGTCTCCCCCTCTCCAAGGAAGAGGTCAGTAGGACAGAGGAGGAACCTCCAAGGCTCCGATCTGTGCACAGCAGCCCTTGACCGACAAAGTGAAATGGGCACAAAGGGTCCCTGTGACCCCCAGCCCTAGACGCGAACCGGCGGGGGTGGGACAGGACAGGCTGCCCAAGCCGGGCGGGGGACTGAGGACCATGGTACAGAGGCAACATCAGGGGACTGGAGGGTGCTGTGCGCCTTGACTGGGAGGGTATACAGAACAGAACAGCCTGGGTCCCCCATTAAAAAAAGAAAGGAAGCAAGCAAGCAAGCAACACTGCTGGCGAGCGCTGGGGGGAGGGGCGCCACAGCCTTTGTCTCCACAGACCCAGGGCACCGTTACTGGCACGTTCGGGATAAGAGAGGCAGGGTTCGGCCACAGCCACCATATTCACTGGTGTGCAGCTGCTAGGTGGAGGTGGGGTCGAAACCTGAATCCATACCCAGGGGCTCCGCAACTTCATAGGCGGGACTGAGATCTGTTTACAGCCCCCGGCAGAGGGGACCGTTCTGCTCCAGGGGTGCCTTTGTGGACCCGCGCCTCTAAGACAAACGAGCAAGGAGGGGAGTTCTGGCACACAGCAGGGGTGAGGGGTGGTGCGGCCATTTCCTGCGAGCCCACCTACCGTGCGCGGACCCGGCTCTGGGAGCGGCGCTGACCGGCAGTGCAACCCACAGGCCTCTGGAACATTCGAGCGGAGTTCGCGCAGCAGGGCTAGGGCAGGGGCGGAGTTTGGCGCTGACCCAGTAGTGCACCATGATCCAAGTGTGGGACCCAGAAGTCGGCGTAACTGCGCTGGTAGCTCTGAGGGCAAAGAACCTGGGGGACGCGAGAGCAGCGCACTGACATTTCCCACAGCTTAAGCAGAGACAAGGGCAGAGTCGATAAAGAGTACTTAAAGGACTCCAACCGCGCCACTACACATGGCAGCTCAGAAACAGGTCTGGAAGCCTCCATCCCAACAAAAGGGGAACAGACCTGGCCCCTGTCAGGGCTGTGACAACCACAGAACAAAAAGGAGTCCCTGCTCAACAATAAGGGCAGGCTCTGGTCACCACAACACCGGCTACACCCCCCAATCAAAGGGATAACAGCTAACACACAGGGAAGCAAGATGTGGCAACCATCCATAATAAAAACAGACCTCGTGACAAAATTATTAGGGGCACAGGGTCTACACAGGAATACATTCTCTTTTTTTTTCACTTAAAATTTTTTAATTTATTTTTTATTTTGCTTTTTCTTTTTTCTAAAATTTTTCTTTTTTTAATTTTTAAAAATTGTTTAAAAAATATTTTTGGTTTTGGTTTTGGTTTGGTTTGGTTTTGTGTTTTGTTTTTGGTTTTATTTCCACATCCTCTTTTTAAAAAATCTCTTCAAGACCACAGTAGATCACTGATACTCCATAATCCATAGTGCCAGAGAGATATAAGTAAAATGAAGAAGCAGAGGAACCACTCCCAATTAAAAGAAGAAGAGAAATCCCCTGAAAGAATGATCAATGAAATAGACCTCGATAGTCTACTAGATCATGACTTCAAAAAGGGAGTAATCAAAGCACCGAAGAAAGTAAAAGAGACTATGAATAGAGGCAGAGAATACTTTAAAAAGGAAATTAAAACTATAAAGAGGAGCCAATTAAAAACAGAAAACTCAATGGCAGAGATAGGAGCCAAGCTAAAGGCTGTCAAAGGCACACTAGACAATCCAGAGGAATGAATAAGTGACTTAGAAGACAGGATAACAGAAGTCACCCAATCAGAACAGCAGACAGAAAAGCAAATAAAAAACAATAAAAGCAATATAAGGGACCTATGGAATAATATAAACCATGTGAATCTATGCATAATAGGGATCCCAGAAGGAGAAGAAAGAGAAAAAGGTATTGAAAAGGTATTTGAAGAAATCATGACTGAAAACTTCCTAAACCTAAAGAAGGAATCAGATATCCAATACAGGAAGCACAGAGGATCCCCAGTAAGAAGAACCCAAATAGACCTACACCAAGACATTATAATCAAGATGGCCAAGGTTAAAGATAAAGAAATGATTCTAAAGGCAACAAGAGAAAAACGAAGAGTGAGTTACAAGGGAACTCCCATAAGGCTTTCAGCTGATTTCTCTACACAAACACTGCTGGCCAGAAGAAGAAAAGAGAGAGAAAACAAATAAATGAATTAAGAAAGGAAAATGGATAAATTACAACCAATACCACAGAAATAAAAAAAAAATCATAAGAAAACCCTATGAACAACTATATGGAAACAGATTGGACAACCTAGAAGAAACGGACAAGTTTCTGGAAACATACAGTTCACCAAGACTGAAACAAGAAGAAATAGACCACTTGAACAGACTAATCACTGGAAATGAAATAGAATTTGCAATTAAAAAACCTCCCTACAAACAAAAGTCCAGGACCAGATGGCTTTACTGAGGAATTCTATCCAACAAAGAACTCATACCAGTCCTTCTCAAACTCTTCCAAAAGATTGAAAAGGAGGGAGTACTCCCAAACTTATTCTATGAAGCCACCATCGCCCTGATACCAAAACCAGACAAAGACACTACTAAAAAAGAAAATTACAGGCCAATATCACTGATGAACATAGATGCAAAAATCCTCACCAAAATATTAGCAAACTGAATCCAACAGCACATAAAAAAGATCATACACCATGATCAAGTCGGATTCATCCCTGGGACATGAGAATGATTCAATATATGACAGTCAATCAATGTGATACACCACATTCACAAAAGATAGGACAAAAACCACATGATCATCTCAATAGGTACAGAAAAAGCAACTGATAAAATTCAACACCGATTTATGATAAAAACTCTTACCAAAGTGGGTATAGAGGGAACATATCCCAACATAATAAAAGCTATTTATGACAAACTTACAGCCAGCATAGCACTCAATGGTGAAAAACGGAAAGCCTTCCCACTAAAATCTGGAACAAGACAAGGATGCCCACTCTCACCACCTCTATTCAACATAGTCTTGGAAGTCTTAGCCACAGCAATCAGGCAAGAAAAAGAAATTAAAGGGATCCAAATTGGAAGAGAAGAGGTAAAATTGTCACTATACGCAGATGACATGATACTATATGTAGAAAAGCCTAAAAGTTCCACAGAAAAACTACTAGAGCTGATAAAAGAATTCGTCAAGGCAGCAGGATACAAGATTAACATATAGAAATCAGTTGAATTTCTTTACACTAGCAATGAATTATCAGGAAAAGAAAGTAAAAAAGCAATCCCTTTTAAAATTGCATCCAAAACAATAAAATCCTTAGGGATAAATCTGACCAAGGAGGTGAAAGACTTATACATGGAGAACTACAAAACACTGATTAAGGAAATTAAAGATGACTTAAAGTAATGGAAAGCTATCCCATGCTCTTGGATCGGAAGAATCAATATTGTTAAAATGGCCATACTACCCAAGGCAATCTACAGATTTAATGCAATCCCTATCAAATTATCCAGAACATTTTTTACAGAACTAGAAAAACAATCTTAAAATTTATGTGGAACCACAAAAGACCCAGAACTGCCAAAGCAATACTGAAGAAAAAGAATGAAGCTGGATGAATAACCCTTCCAGACTTCAGACAATAGTACAGAGCTACAGTAATCAAAACAGCATGGTATTGGCATAAAAACAGACATATAGATCAATGGAACAGAAGAGAGAGCCCAGAAATAAACCCACAGACCTATGGTCAATTAATATTCAACAAAGGAGGCCAGAATATACAATGGAGAAAAGACAGTCTCTTCAGCAAGTGTTGTTGGGAAAACTGGACAGCAGCATGTAAATCAATGAAGTTAGAACACTCTCTCATTCCATACACAAAAATAAACTCAAAATGGCTTAAAGACTTAAATATAAGACAAGACATGATAAATCTCCTAGAAGAAAACATAGGCAAAACATTCTCTGACATAAATCTTAGCAATGTTCTCCTAGGGCAGTCTACCCAGGCAGTAGAAATAAGAGCAAAAATTTTTAAATGGGACCTAATTAAGTTTATAACCTTTTGCACAGCAAAGGAAGCCATAAGCAAAACAAAACAACAGCCTATGCAATGGGAGAAAATATTTGCCAATGATACAACTGACAAAGGCTTAATTTCCAGAATATATAAACAATTCATACAACTTAATAAGAAAAAAAAAACCAAACAACCCAATCCAAAAATGGGCAGAGGACCTAAACAAGCATTTCTCCAAGGAAGACATACAAATGGCCAATAAGCACATGAAAAAATGCTCAATATCACTAATTATCAGAGAAATGCAAATCAAAGCTATGATGAGGTACCACCTCACACCAGTCAGAATGGCCATCATTTAAAAGTCCATAAATGATAAATGCTGGAGAGGGTGTGGAGAAAAGGGAACCCTCCTACACTGCTGGTGGGAATGAAGTTTGGTGTAGCCATTATGGAAAATAGTATGAAGATTCCTCAAAAGACTAAAAATAGACTTACCATATGATCCAGCAATCCCACTTCTGGGTATATATCCAGAGGGAACTCTAATTCAAAAAGATACATGTGCCCCAATGGTTCATAGCAGCACTATATACAACAGCCAAGACATGGAAGCAACCTAAATGTCCATCAACAGATGACTGGATAAAGAAGTTGTGGTATATTTATACAATGGAATACTACTCAGCCATAAAAAAATGTCATTTGCAGCAACACGGATGGACCTAGAGATCGTCATTCCAAGTGAAGTAAGCCAGAAAGAGAAAGAAAAATACCATATGATATCACTTATATGTGGAATCTTTAAAAAAAAAAAAAAAAGGACACTATAAACTCATCTACAAACAGAAACAGACTCGCAGACATAGTAAACAATTTTACGGTTTCCAAGGAAAGGGGGTGGGAAGGGATAAATTTGGGAGTTTGAGATTTACAAATGTTAGCCACTATATATAAAAATAGCTTTTAAAAAAGTGTCTTCTGTGTAGCACAGGGAACTATGTTTAGTATCTTTTAATAACCTTTAATGAAAAAAATATGAAAACTAATACATGTATGTATATGCATGACTGGGACATTGTGCTATACATCAGAAACTGACAGGTTGTAATTGACTATACTTCAAGAAAAAATTTTAAAAAATAAAATGGTTAAGATGGTAAATTTTACATATGGTATATTTTACCACAATAAAAATTACATTCATCTTTTAGTTCCATTTCTAGAAATTCTATTTGGTCCTTTTTTGAATTTATTTATTTATTCCTTGTGTTTTTTATGATTTCTCATTGATTTAAACATGGTAAACACTTTCAAATAGCTTGCATCTGATAAGAAAGCATTGGAGAGCTACATCTTTGGTTTATTGTTTGTACTGATGGTGGCTTTTTTAAAAGTTGTGGGCATCTTTGGCTGGGCTTGATCTGTGAGAATCTTGTCAAAGTCTCTGTTAGGAGTAGACGCCTCCAAAAAGGACCAGATTTGCTTCTACCACATATCTGGATTTGCCTCTAAAACTGAATTGGGCTATGCTGATAGTACTCACTTGAACTCCAAAACCACATGAGGGCAGGCTTGTGATTGCAAACATCAAAGAATGCCAACAAGAAAATGCAAAGAAAATTTACAGAATGGAAGGAAATACTTGCAAACCATAAAGAGTCTAGTATTCAGAATATATAAAGAAATTTTACAACTCTACAACAAAAAAACAAACATCCAGTTAATAAACAGGCAAAAGACAGAAATAGACATTTCTCCAAAGATACAAATGGCTAATAAGCACATGAAAATATGCTTAATATCATTAATCATTAGAAAAATGTAAATCAAAACCACAGTGATACCACTTCGCACCTACTAGGATGGCTACAAAGGAAAAAAAAATCCTGAAAATAACAGGGATTGGCAAGGATGTGTATAAATTGGAACTCTCGTACACTGCTGGTAGAAATGTAAAATAGTGCAACTGCAGGAGAAAACAGTTTGGTGGTTCTTCAAAAAGTTAAACCTATGACCCAGAAAGCCCACTCCTAAATATATACCCAGAAGAATTGAAAACAGATATTCAAACAAAATTTGTACACGAATGTTCAAGCAATCATAGCAATCAAAGCAGCAATAGTCACAATCACCAAAAGGGGAAACAAGTCAAATATACATGAAGTGATGCAAATGAATAAGCAAATGTGGCATATCTGTGCAATGGAATATTATTCAAACATAAAAAGGAATGGGGTACTGATACATGCTACAATGTGGATGAACCTCAAAAACAGGATGATAAGTGAGAGAACTCAGACACAAATGGTCATGTATGAAATATCCAGAACAGGAAAATCCATAGAAATAGAAAGTACATTACTGCTTACCAGGGGCTGCAGGGAGAGGGGACTGGAAAATGACTGCTAATGGGTATGGACTTTCTTCATAACATGATGAAAATGTTTTTGAACTAGATAATAGCAAGGGTTGCACAACATTGTGAACATACTAGAAATGACTGAATAGTATATTTAACTTTTAAAAAGTAATAGCTACCATTATTGAGCATGTTCTCCCTACAAAGCATCATTCTAAGAGGGTTCAAATCCAAGATCCAACACTTACTAGCTGGATGCCTTTAGGCAAGTTACTTAACCTCTCTATGACTCAACAACATCATCTGTAAAATGGGGATAATAGAAATATCTACCTCCATAGGTTTGTTATGAGGATTAAATGCATTAACATGAATAAAGTACTTTGAACAGTGCTTGGCATATAGTAAGAATTAGCTATGTGTTAGCTACAGGCACACCTCATTTTATTGTGTTTCACTTTGTTGTGCTTTGCAGATATTGCGCTTTTTACAAATTGAAGGTGTGCAGCAACCCTGCATTGTCAGATGATGGTTAGCATTTTTTAGCCATCAAGCATTTTTAAATGACGGTACCTCTGTTGTTTTTTTAGACATGCTGCTATTGCACACTCAATAGACTACAGCATAGTGTAAGCATAACTTTTATATGCATCAAGAAAACAAAAACTTCATGTGACTTGCTTTATTTCATGATTTGCTTTATTGCAGTGGACTGAAACTGAACCCACAATATCTCCGAGGTATTCCTATACCGTGATCATTTCAATTAATCCTCATAACAACCCCATGAAGTTGGTACTATTAGTTATTTCCACTTTACAGATAAGAAAACTAAGGCACAAGGAGAATGAGTAACTCACCAGGTTAGCCAGCCAGCAAGTGGCAGGCAAAGCTAGGATTCAGACACCAGCAGTCTGGCTTTAGTGTCCCTGCTCTCAACTATTGCCATGCTGAACCTCACATAAATCTCACATATCAAGCACTTGAATTCATAGCTATTTTTGCCGAGGATGAGATTCAGTTAGGTATTTAAGGTTTTCAAAAAGTGAATCAATGTAAGTAAACACGTTAAGTAAATACTACCATAGCTGGTACCCAGGTATGGCAAAACTTTCACAGGTACGTGAATGACTGAGGTGCAGAAAACACTGGAGTAAAAACCATGGAAATCTAAGCTGTGACAGAACATATTGAAGCTGTTACCCATGGAACATCCCTTGACATCTGTTTGAAAGCGAATTGGTCAGCCATTTATTAGCTACCCATCACCCCCTGGGAACATATGACCACAGTGGTGGTCACAGTGCCCGAAAACATTGGAATTTCTTTTGCAGTTAAAAGAGAAAAAATTAATATGAAACAACCCAAATTATATTCATCTTTATATCAACACAGTTGTAAAATATAATTTAAAAAAATTTTTATGGAGCCAAGGGCCTAAGAAGGCAAAAATGCGTAGGGCTCAGAAAAGCCCGAATGTGATTCTGACCTATGGGACTCGTGACCTCTCCCTCTTGACTGTGTCTACAAGGAACCAGCTCAGCAGCCAATGCATATAGCATCCAGCTCCTTTTAGTGTGCCCTCGGTGGTGAGCAAAAGCCAAGAGACCACGTTTGGGAAACCCAGCACTACTGGATCACAAACCTCTGGCTTAGGGAGATCCAGCAAGGCTCCGGAGCAAGGGGGGAGAGGCTTGACCCAGAGCAAGAGGAGGAGGAGACCGCTGAACCCCTGACACTCAGGATTTTTAAAGACTACCCAGTGGCTTGCTTCCCCAAATACCTTAATCTTCCTCCATTCCTGCGTGGAACTTCAGCATCATTTACTCCTTTGAAAGAAGACGGCAAGAATATGGTGAAAAGCGCCCAGAATTACATCAGACTCGCTCTTACGACTATGATCAAGCGGCTTGGCTTCCCTGGGGCTCAGTTTTCTGGGTAAAAAATGGGGAAATAATAATGGTAGTTCTTAAAGTAAAAGTAGGATAAACTATGCACAGTCCCAAGCAGGGGACTGGTTTTTAAAAGTGATTGTTATAATACGAGGGACGTTAAAACGTCCTGTAACATCAGCGAACACTTCTTGGAGGAAGAACCACAGTCTTCATTCGTGGCCCGGCCCTTTTTTAATTTGATACATCGGTGGGTTGGGGGAGGGGAAACAGCTCAGTAACATAATTCTATTTTTTTAAAATGGAGGCAGAGAAGAGGAGGGGGTAGTGGAGAAGGCAAGGGACTCTTCCCAGGTCTATAGTGCTGGCCCGGGAATAAGGCGTGCCTTGGGCGCCTGCAGAGCGGCGTGCAGTGAGAAGCCCAGCAATAGCAAATGTTGCATGCTCCAGGCGCTGCAGGAAGGGGCCCGTGCAGCACAGGCATTCTTGGATGCACTAAGCACTTGGCAGCTTTCTGCACTTGCACTGACGTGGGTTCATTATTAAAAATCTTAAGTCCTTGGAGCTTTCTCAAGAAGCACGTAGGGTTTCTTGCAGCGTGCATCTGAGCACCCGGACTGCTCCGCAAACCCAAACGCAAACTCCAGCTCCCGGAATGCACGGTGGGATCTGATTTCTAAAATCTCGTGCTAACAGCCTCCAAGTCAATCATTTTGTCTTAGCCACCAGCAGAATTCGCGGATTTTGCACACGAACGGAACAGAATCAGATAGTCCTATCCATCCCACCAACTTCTAGGAAGGGAGAGCCTTGCTTAGAGCCCAGTGCAGGAGAAACTTAACTTCGCTCTAGTGTGCTTGGTTTGCTGAGGGCTCCACGCTTTCCCCAGCCCTATCTCTCCGCCTTTTCCTCTGGGGAAGCAAGGAGTACCGTGACATTCGCGGGCTGCGGAACATCGAGGGCTGGGCGGAGGAACATTAGCCAAACATTTCTGCGCGAGCTCCAAGAGCTCGTGTAAAATCGTGCCCCCCCCCAAACGGCTTTCACAATCCAGCACAGCCCCTTCCTCCAATCAGACACTTCGTCTGAGTTGGAAACAGTCAGTTAAACTAACTACAAGTTGGAACCACCGTTCCCCGAAAAAGCGCGCCCACGACCAGCTCTATTCTCACGCTCACTCGCCCTATTTTACTTACTCGCCCTATTTTACTTACACGCCCCGGCCGCAAGCGCGCCACCGTCAGGTCCCACCGACACCAATTAGAGGCAAGGTAAATGCTAGCAGTGGGCGTCTAACCGGCGCGAATGAGTACACTTTGAACCCGCGGAAGGCAACATACCCCTATATAAGGCGCGCAAGCCTGAGAGTCGGCGCCAGAAGAGGTCCCGGCGCCACAAGTGCTCCCCACCAGGACACTGGTCCCAGCTCAAGCCCAGCTCCAGGGATCCGCACGACCCCAGCGCAGTTTGCAGAAGCGCGAGGTTTCATCGACAGCAATCAGAACATGAATCGTTCTCCTGGCTGCAGCCACTCTGGCACAGGCTGTTACAGCCTGGGAGTCGGCGAGGGCATGGAAGAACTGAATGGTGGGTGCCTAGACGGGGACAGGTGCTTTGGCAAATTCCAGAGAAGGAACTTTCCCTGGGAGGGGCGAGTGGACGGGACGCTGCACGGCAGTCGCTTCTCTTGCATCTCAGCCCTTTGCCCCCTCCAGTGCACGCATCGCCCTGGTATCTCTCTTTTTGCTCTTCTCTTTTCCCAGATGTGACGCCTCCCGTGCTCTCGGAGGTTGTAAACGGAGAAGGGGCGGAGGGTACAGGGGCCGAACCTGAGCCCGAAGTAGCAGCAGTAGCAGCAGCAGCAGCAGCAAACTACATTGGCTCGGCAGAGCCCAGACCCTTGGACGACGAAAACCGTGAGGGCGGCGGCAGCGACGATGACCTTGAGCCCCCGGAGCAGCAGGTGGAGGTGGCCCCCCCGGCCGCTGAGGAGCCACAGGTCGCGGAGAGAAAGCAGCGCCGCAACCGCACTGCCTTCACCCAGCTGCAGCTGCGGGAGATGGAGAACCTTTTCCGTCGCGTTCAATACCCCGACGTGTTCGCGCGGTGAGTACCTGGCTCCGGAGGCGCCCAGTTCTCCCGGGACCCACGCTCATCCCGGGGCGCCTTAGTCTCTTTCCCGGGACTCTCCCTCTCTTCTCCTGGGCCAAAAGCCACTTAGAAGACTCAAGGGCGCCGGATCCGCCCTAGCTCTCTGGGGTTGGGGCAATGCCTATAGAGCTTGTGGGGTGCAAGACAGAAGCGGGACTAGAGTGAAGCGAGTAAGGCAAGGCCGATTAATCCTGCTTTCATTTAGAAGTTTGGCAATTTGTTCATCGTAGGATTTTTGCGTTCGTTTTTATATTTTGAATATTGCATTAAAATATGTATCGTGATTACTCAGCTTTTTCTCCCCCTTTAAATTTTGCGCACGAGGGGAGCACCTCTTTTGCCCTACCCTAGTCTCGACCCTGCCACGTGAAACGCTGTTTCCAGGCGGCAGTTCTGACCCTTAAAACGACCGTGACTCATTCCCGTCGCTTGCTTTCCCCGGAGGACCTGTCGTCCAGATCCCCTTCGTATACGAACGGGCAGGACTATTCCGGCCCAATAGGAATGAAGGACCAGGACAAATCCGTGTGAGGTTTAGGCGCGCCATTTCTAATTTCGCTGTATTCAGCCTTCGCCGGCCAAAGAGCAAAGAGATTTTCCCTTGAGCGCTTGGACGACGTGGTTTGAGAGTTCACCTCTCGCTTTTACAATGAATAGAAATACTCTGGTTCAAAACACCAATTTTTTAGTATTTTGGCGTTTTATTTATTTTCACGGAGGAATCTCCCAAGAAAAGAGTTTCAGGTTAATTCTCTGTTGCTTCCCAAACAGAAAAAAAAAAAAATGTCATACTCAACTAACAGACACACTACCAGGAATTTTCATATACATTCCCTTTTTATATTTTACTTAACAGATAAGGGGTCCATGGGAAAACCCTCCCTAAAGCAAACCTCAAGCTGTATTTCAGAAAACTGCACCGGGAGGAGGGGTAGAAATGTAAATGATACGTCTTATCCGTAATTCCACATGCTGAACCTTTGCAATTTTACCCCCTCAGAGAGGAGCTTGCAAGACGTCTGAATTTGACTGAAGCCAGAGTGCAGGTGAGTAAATCTTAAAAGAGGGATTGGCAGGGCAACCATTCTAAAACATACTTTAGGTTTTGTCCTGGAAATTCTCAAGTTGGTGTGTTTTGTTGTCTTTTCCATGTTTATTTTAGCAAGTGAGTTTTGAACATTGGGTGCTTTTAGGGTGGAAAATGGGACAAGTAAGCTCTAGCTTATGGGAATTTCCCATTACTAGAGGGAATATGACTTCCTAAAGGGAAATAAATAGAATACACATCTCTCTCCTCCTTTCTACACACACACACTTCTTTCCAATAAATAAATTTCATCTCCTTCTAACACTGGCATCTTTTAGGAAGGATGTTAGTCCTCCCTAAAGGAATATTCCTATATTGGGGCTCAGTCTCACCTGGGAAGTATTCAAATTAATGCTCTGAAGAGCTAGGTTATAAGAAAGTTCAACCATACTAAATTATTTAAAATACTTAAAACCAAGCATAAGCTCTTGGCTAAATGAGTGAATTTATAAATATTTAGACATTGGGGTGAGGGAGTAATTCAAACACAGAACATAGTACATGAGTAACTAATGTATGTTTAAACTGAAACTGATGGCGGGGGGAGTGGCTTAAAAGTCCAAGTCCCACCCAGTGCCTAATACTCCTGCCGCTCTTTTTCAGTATTTTGTAAAGCAGAGCGGCAGCCTTAAATTTTTTTTAACGCCTTAAATTTTAATCTTTTTGGAAGATTTTGATGTCAGCCTGAAAACATTGCTAAAAATATTGCAATTATGGTGGTAATGGGGAAAGGTTTGCAAGCTTTGAAAAATTATTTTTTATAAAATGAATCCAAAAAAGAGAAAGAACAATTTTGAATAGTTTCCACTAGTCTAAGGAGGGGTGAAAAGTTAGAGAAGAATTGTATACACTTAAATACACAGAGGCCATACATATTTGACTTTATGAAACTACTAGATGCATCTGTGAATGTATTCTCTTGAAGAATTTTTAGCATCTAAGAATTTTGGGGGTCCTTTTTGGTGGTATTATTTTGAAAAGGTAGGTTTTTCTGGAATTTGATTAGTTGTGAGGGTGCTCTCACATCAGGCCAGATTCTCACCTGTGTTAATTTATAATATATTTTCAGTTACTCAGGCAGTGATTACAAATTTGTAGGTCACGAGATCAAAAGTGACTAACTGAGGTCACAGAACACAATAGTTACATCAAAGAAGTATTTCCCCCCTCAAAAAAGATAGATATGTATATACCTGAGATGGCTTAGTGGTTTTACCCCAGAGCACATGCATGAGGACAGTGATGGAAATGTATTGCCCATCTGCGGGTGGTGTGTGATAGGAAAGCAGGCCACTGGATGCTGGCATCCTAATGCCACAGGCTGGACCAACAGTCAAGCATGGTCTCAAAAGGAGTCCTCCACTTTCTCACACAGACAAGGTAAACCCAGAGGAAAAGAAAAACAAGGTTTGCCGAATTGCTCTTCCCCATCCCTGGGTTTACATAGTTCTCTCAATGGATTTCTGAAGGGAAAATGAGCCAGAAAACATAAATAAGGAAAAAGACAATGTTCTCATAAATTTCCAAACACTACAGCATGAATTTCCCCAAGAAACTTAAGAGATACTTCCTCCACCCATCTTTTGCAAATATAGTGGATCTGTTTGATGATACCAGCATTGGGAATATGGACCTGATATTGGCCCATCCCGAAATTTTCCATATGTGGGCTTTGGTTATGTTTAGGGCGATTTGACCACAGGCACATTTGAATCCCTCTAAACTGAGCTCTGTTACACTGGCCTTCTTCAGACTTCATATTTGTGCAGTAGAAAGACACCAAATCCTAAGATGGGAGAGAGGCTTCAGCAGGCAGAGAGAAAGGGCCCTTTGTCTCGTTTAAAACTTGCAGTTTAGGAACTTTCAAAGGGATTAAATACAATGCAGACCCCATCAACTAGTATACTAAGAGGACACGAAAGTCTAATTCACAACTTGTTTGTTTGTTTGTTAATAGTTGGCAAGCATTTAGGGAGGAGCCTCTTTTGTGACCCCTACCCCACGTGATTGAACATAATTGGACCTTCCTGCCTTAGGAATGAGTGATGGGATTGGGGTCTCCTGGATAAGGAGTGGAGCTGGCAAGGCCTGGGTGTCCTACTACTCTGGGTAGCAGTGGCACCCGTCCAGAATCCTGAAAGTGCAGCTAGAGCTGAATGAGCTGACCTCGTCCTGAGCCCGCGAAGGTTTGGAGAGAAGGGCAGATTGGAGCATGCAAAACTGACAGCGGTGATAATACGGTGCCCAATATCTTATCTGGGGCAAAGGATTTTGAGTTTAGTGAATTTGGATTCATTTTGGCTAAACAATCCTTAAGGCTAATGGCTAAAGTATCAAGGCAGTGCACAGGGCTTCAGTAACTCTCATGTCCCAGCGATATAAGCCACAAAGTCTCTGGGACCTCCCCCTTGACATACCACCTGTTTAGTTTTAATGAGGTTTCAGAGAAAGACTCCTTAAACATTCAACATGCCCATGAATTAGTTATTTCAGACTGAAGATGGGCTTTTCGAATAGAGGGTGGTTCCCCTCAGTATGATTTTAACTGGGCCCACCTTTATCCCATGCTCAGCATCCCCCAAAACCAGGGTGACATTGTCCCTGATGAAAAGGGGGTGGAGGCAGCTAGACAGCTGATGGTCCAGCGTTTCTTTACCCTGTTCCCTGGCATGAACATTAACACCAGAGACATGGTGCAATTCATCAGTTCAACCTGCATCCCAGATTTGGGGGAAAAACCATTGCAGAATATTAAAAATGAGAGAGAGATAAATCAATGGGCTGAAGTCTGGGCTAGGCTTGGTTCACTAAGGACGAGGGAGGAGGTGGGCTCTTTACTGTCCTAAGTTATTTTACCAATAAGAAAATAGCTTCTCCTGCTGCTGTTGAAAATCTCAATGGCAGAGTTGCAGGTCATATGTTTTTCATTATGTTATTAACTGTTCAATATACTAAACCAACTCCTTTTCCCCCTCTGATTGAAGGTTTGGTTTCAAAATAGACGAGCCAAGTGGAGAAGACAGCAGAGGGCGATGATGTTCAGAAACCTGGCCCCAGTTGCCGTGGGTCCCCCTGTGGGGATAATCCTTGATGGGCCCTATCATGCAATCCCTGTTCTGGAGCCTGCATGGAGATGTGTTCCTCTGTTGCCACCGCCAGGCATGCCACCTCGGCTACCCCGGCCACGACCCCTGCCCCCTGGGCCACCGCCACCACCCATGTTCCCTGGGCCACCACCCATGTTCCCTGGGCCACCACCCGTGTTCCCTGGGCCACCACCAGTGTTCCCTGGGCCACCCGTGTTCCCTGGGCCACCCGTGTTCCCTGGGCCACCCGTGTTCCCTGGGCCACGCCTGTTCCCTGGGCCACGCCTGTTCCCTGGGCCACGCCTGTTCCCTGGGCCACCCCCGCCACCTGTGCCTCCCTTTGCTCTGGCCCCTATAGGTGTGGCATGGGCCCCTGTCATCAATGGTCATTTCGCCGGCCCCATTTTCTGAATATGAGCCTCATGACAGTTTTTCTGAAGTGTTTTTCTGCCAGATAGGAATTGTGCACAGCACATCAGAAGTAGTTCATCAGATACCTGTTAAATGAATTGAGTAAGTGAACAAGATTGGTGCCTGTTGTTTTTGGAGAGCCTGTTGTATTTTCAATAAAAGATGCAAACTAGCAGTATATTGGTTCTTGGCATCAAATGGGATAAGAAGGGTATGTATGGGGATTGCAAAGGCAATGCAATTCAAACCATGTCAAAGCTTCCTTTCATAATGTCACAGCCCCGAGTCACTGTAACAGACCATGCACATCACAGGGCTCACCAGTGCCTGTGGCGGCTTTACACTGACCACACACTCTCCTCCCCCCATCCTCATCCCCACCCCACCCTGTTGGGAGCACATACATGTGCAAGCAAGATGGGAAGGGATGGGTCTCTCGTGAGAGGGCAGTGGTTCCAGTCAAGGAGCTCAGCAGCCCTGGGCTCAGGGAAACTTCCTGAGAGGCTGCCCTCCGGGCTGTAAGGGAAGGTGGCAGCCAAACATCTCCATTTTCGTGGAGGTGAGAGGACTGGGAACCATTCTGGTTCAAAGACACAGGAGGGGGCTCCATTAAGATCAGAAAAGGGCTCTTTTCTATTTTCTCACCCCCACCCTCAGGCTGACAGAGCCTATTATTGTAGCTTCTCTAGCTCAGAGACAATCATACCTTCAAGGGTACTTCTCTTAAAATGCATTTCAAATATCCCTAAGGCATAGATCAGAACTTAATTATTCTAATATAGGAAATTATTCTGATTTATAGAAAATCATTAGAAATTGGCTATAGACAAATACATTTACCTGAGATAGATGGTCTTTATATGTTTGTTTTGTTTTTGCAGGGGAAGTGATTAGGTTTATTTACTTTTTAATGGAGGTATTGGGGATTGAACCCCAGACCTCATGCATGCTAAGCAAGCACTCTACCAATTGAGCTACACCCTCCCCTTTAGATGATCTTTACAGATGGCAGTTTGAGCTGACAGGTTTTAAAAACAATCTCGGGAGAAGTTCAGGAACTTCAGCATTTTACAGTAATCATTCTGGATGTGCTCTTTCTTCCTAAAGTTTCACATTCATGAACACAGGGCAACTTTCATAATAGTCATTTTCCTGTTCAAATGAAGCAGGGAGAAGGTATGAAGTATCTGGGGAAAGAAAGCTTTTTTGATTAGAACTAGATTTCTGTAACCTGGATCTTGTTTCAAACAAATCTAGTCAGAACCTTGGAAGTCTTTACTTGAAAGAATCTGAAAATCAAAATCTCAGCCATCATTTGGGCTACAAGTATTTAGGGGAAAAGGGCAGGGAAGGGAGGGATGAAAAATAATTATTTAGTTGAGAATACAAGGATTTTGGTTGAGATTGGTGGGAAAAGTGACTTTTTAAACAGAGAGTTACATTACTGTAAATGTATTTTTTAAATGGGGAACAGTGTTTGATCTGAGTTGTTTTCAAAAGCACAACCAGACATCTGCCTGAATTCGGAGCATAGGGTATCGTGCCTAAAGTCAGGCATGCTTTGAGCACATATGGATATGCTGTTTTTTTCCACCCAGACATTTGGTACCGGTGTGACTCTAGGAATTCAGGGAAACTTGCAAGTAAAATAATGGTGTAAAGTAACCTTCCCTGTATTTTCTGATTAGTAAATCCAACTTCATTTCATTTGCATCCCACAGCCCAGGGCCTCCTATTGATGGAGGTGGGGGAGTTAGTATAATGTAGTACACAGACAGGGGTTCTCAAAACCTGAGTGGACACTTGCTGGAGGCAAATCATGTCATAATATAACCCTCATCACCTGCCCTTCTTCCTGAGAATGCTGCACAAAATTATCATTTGGGGATTCATTTAAAGCTTTCCTAATGCTCCTTCTCAATTAGTGCCAAGGAGTATGGACCCGTGCCTCAGACAGCTCAGCTTCTTAGCAGGCACTTTCTTGTTTTCCTTTAAGGTACTTCCACACGAGATCACATTCCCTTGGCAAATGAGACAAATATTCGAGTCCAGCGGTAAAAGGACAGCGCCTTTCTTCTTCCGAGGGACACAGCTTAGAGGAAGAGACCCTGGTACTCTCTCTGAGGCAGAGGATGGCTTTCACAGTCCTCCAGTCCACTCCCTTCATTTTGCAGATGAGGAAACACAGGCCCAGTGCAGTGGAGTGGCCTGGCTTGGGTAGCCTGCACAGTTCCTCCTGGAGAAGGCCAGCCTCTGTGTGGCCAGGCCCTCCCCTAGGCCCAGGATTTCCCTGCTCGGGGCCACACACACCAGTCCTGGTTGAGCTCCTCTGTGCTTAACACCCCCATCTGCCCAGAGTTCTTTCCTTCAAGGGGCTACGAACTCAAGGCTCCTTCCCAAGCCTCGGCCTGGGCCATTTTACCTCTAGGAAAAGTAAGCAATTTCCCCTGAAGGCATGCAGTATCCTGGTGTCCACTCTTGAACACTGAACAGCAGGGGCTTGAGAGAGTGATGCAGTTTGTCCCCTCCTCACAAAAGGCCAAGTGTGCTTCCACTACAATAACCCTCGTTTCCCCCAATCCTCTGGCAAAGTTGTGCCTGCCAACTGGCAACACAACACATAAGCCACCGCCAGCTCTGGGCTTGTGTTGAATTAACTTTTTTTGTAAAGTAGGCTAATAGTTTGGAAACTGTCATTATGCAATTAGTATTCACTTTGAAATGGGGTTATTTATGCTTCGCCTGGATCCATGTCACACACTCTCCTTCTCCGATGTCCCTGCAACGCTATGGGGCAGGGACCCAAAGCGCAGTGGTCTAAATGTCATTTGCAAATGCACCCCAATGGCCTGTACGTCTCCCCAAGCAAAGCAGAGATCTTAAGGAGACAGTTTGGATTCCCAACATTTACATGCAAATATTTTTAGACTCCAGGAACACAAAGGACCCCTTCTGAAAGCACTCTGTTGTGCTTCACAAACAAGGGGACACAAGTGACTGAAGAGGCGGCACATGGGCATGGGCAGCATAATTGATACACCTGGACCCTTTGGAAGCACAGCCCCCAGACAAAACTAGGACCTCTCTGAGAACCGCCAAGCTGGAACACAATTTTCTATTTTTGGCCCAAGAATCTTGGTTTAGGGAAAAAACAGGAGCCAGAGTAGAGACCAAGGAATAGTCTCACCAGTTCCCCTTGAACAAGGGAGACAGATGAAGTGAAAGATGTTTTGAAATTAGTAGGGGAAAAGGAGGCTTCTTCGATGACCCCAGAAAGAAAGGAATCCACATTCATGGCTGGGCCCTGGGCTATTTGGTACGTGGGGGCGGTGGGGGGGCAGGGGGGTGGGTTGGGGGTTCGGGTAGGGAGCTGGGGAATGAGTGGGCACTGGCAGCTGGGGAGTGTCTCTCGGAGGTAGCCAGCGGGGTACAAGAAGGTGGCCCTGGCCAGATGAGTTCTACAAAAAAGAAAAAAAGGAAAAACAGAACTCAGGTTAATATGCAAATCAGTCCCGAATATGGCCTTCCCTAGTCCCCATCACAAGGTAAAGCAACAGGGCTACGCTTTTCCTTTTTCTCTCATCTTTACACTCCTCTAACTCAAATGATCACTTGAAGGGGTCTCACCAAGGTTGAAATATTTCTGAAGAAAGAGGGAAAGTCGGGACAGAGGGAGCCCTACTACTATGTGATTGCCCCTGGCCCACGTCCCCAGCCTCAGCACCTCAAAAAAAAAAAAAAAAAAACCACCCAAGATGGTTCTATATCTTTGTTTTACCATGAAGGAATTTCCAAGGCTGTCCAATGAATTCCATGGGCCCATGTACCATATCAAAACCTCAAATCCAACAAGGAGCCAGATAGAAATCTTGCAGGGGGGCTACTAAGGTGGGTCTTCTGTTGTTTATTTAACACAAAGGCTTAGACTTCAGGCATCCCTGAAGATGGCCAGATCTGTTCTTCCATCAGGTGGACATCTTCTATAGCCTCATAACTCTGCTTAACACTCTGTTTAAGAACGTGTTCCACCCATTCACTCCAAACAGAAAGTCAGGAGGCTGGTTACCAGCTGTGATCCTAATAAACACGTGGGGCATGCAGAGATGAGGAAGTCATCTTCACAAGTCACAAGGTTGCCATCCGAGAGTCAGAAGCAAAGTGAAGGCCAGAAACAAAGGTCTGCCAGCCTCACTCTATTCCTCCTTATCTCCTCCCCTGCAAACCATGAGAAAGCCTCAATACACTGGCAAAATTAAAATGGTATTTTAATAACTCTATTAATACTTCCCCGGCAGCATTTCAGGGACCTCTGCAAAAGTGTAGTTTGTTCTCCCACATAACTGATAAGCCTTAGAATATAATACACCATTATCTCAATTAAGTAAAATCACATTTGAAGGGAACTTCAGTTTTTCAGGATTATATATTTATTATAGAAAAAAGCAAATTGCCAGGAAAGTCTTTTTTTTTCCCCCTCTTTTCCTCTTTCTAAAGTTTTTTTTTTTAATCTGAATTTCCCTGGGTTTTTTTTCCTGTTGCTTTCATTGTGTTGTGCTTCGTATAACTATTTAGAGAAAATCCCAGGGGTCAGCACACATTCAGTCTAATTGCCGACATCTTTTCCCATTACTGTCTCAGCAAGGGAATTTGATCTCCAGAATAATGAGTCTGAGACATTACAACCTCACAGCTGATCCCCAGAACATACTGTGCTCATTTCTGACCCTACACCTTTGCTTGTACTGTTCCTGTGCCCTTCCTCATCCAGCTGAATTATTCAGGACTTACCTGCTTATCCTTTGCCTTCTTCTCCTCCTTCCACTGTTCCTCCCTTTCCCAATCTCGCCTTCTCAACTGTGGCCTCCCTTCCCTAAATTCCTAGAGGCTTGAGGTGTGGATCACTCATTTGACAAGAATCTTCATAGCTTCTGGCATCCCCCTGAAACCTAATAATTTCATAGATGCAATTCTTTATTTTAAACGTCTTTATTGTGGTATGGTTCCTGTACAGTAAACTACACATATTTCAGATGTGCAATTAGATGAATTTTGATAGATGTATACACCCACGAAACCACCATCGCAATCAAAATAGCTAACATTTCCGTCACTCCCCAAGAGGTGCAATTTTCAAATTCCCAATTTACCCCTTCCTACCCCCTTTACCTCCTGGTAACCATAAGTTTGTTCTCTATGTCCATGAGTCTGTTTCTGTTTTGTAGATAAGTTCATTTGTGTCCTTTTTTTTTTTTTAAAGATTCCACATATAAGCAATAGTTTTGGAAGTCCTGGCCATAGCAGTCAGAGAAGAAAAAGAAATAAAAGGAATCCAAATTGGAAACGAAGAAGTAAAACTGTCACTATTTGCAGATGACATGATACTGTACATAGAAAACTCTAAAGAAGCAACCAGAAAACTACTAGATCTCAATGAATTTGGTAAAGTAGCAGGATACAAAATTAGTATACAGAAATCAGTTGCATTTCTATACACTAACAACAAAATAGCAGAAAAAGAAATTAAGGAAACAATACCGCTCACCATTGCACCAAAAGAATAAAATACCTAGAAATAAACCTACCCAAGGAGGCAAAAGACGTATACTCTGAAAACTATAAAGCACTGATGAAAGAAATTGAAAATGACATAAACAAATGGAAAGATATACCATGCTCTTGGATTGGAAAAATCAATCCTGTCAAAATGGCCATACTACCCAAGGCAATATGCAGATTCAATGCAATCCCTATCAAATTACCAATGACATTTTTCACAGAGCTGGAACAAAAAATGTTAAAATTTGTATGGAAATACAAAAGACCCCCAAATAGCCAAAACAATCTTGAAAAGGAGAACAGAGCTGGGGGAATCATGCTCCCTGACTTCAGACTATACTACAGAGCTACAGTACTCAAAACAGTCTGGTACTGGCACAAAAAAGACACACAAATCAATGGAACAGAATAGAAAGTCCAGAAATAAACCCACACACTTACAGTCAATTAATCTACAACAAAGGAGACAAGAATATACAATGGAGAAAAGACAGTCTCGTAGATGCAATTCTTATATCTCTTACCTGCATGGTAAGCACCTGGCATTTCTGCCAACTAGATCTCCTATATCCGTGTTCCCCCATTGCACTAAGGATGTTGCTTTACATTTAACAACAGGAAACAGTGATGATGGTAACAGCTAAAATTTCCTGAGGGCTTACTATGTGCCAAATACTGTGCTGAACAATATGCCTGGATTACAATTATCAATATTTTGCAGGTGAGAAAACTAAGACACAAAGAGGTTAAGTAACCTGCCCTAAGTTACACAGCTGATAAGTGGCAATAATATGATTCAAACCAAAGTCTTTGTCCCTTTGATGTATTCATAATCATTGAAGAAAACATTGAATTTTGTTTACTGGACTCTAAATTTGAGAGAGAAATGGGCTACTGAATGTTTTCACAATTTTTTCAACAGAAGAGATGGAAATTCACAAAACATGGGTTTCTTGTTAAATTTCAATTCACCAAACAGTTCCATTAAGAAGAATAACCCCATTTCTTGGAAACTCTGATGTATTAAGGATTTACTTCAATATAGCATCATGCAATATTTCTGGATAAAAATTAAGCAGATAAAAGCATTATGTATCAACCTGGCTTTTTTAAAACTTTGTTCTTCTACCTAAGCTATTTAATTGGATGCTCTTTTCTCTGTTTTAAGCTGTCCTTTTTAAAAGAGAAAGTGATCTCCCTTTTTCTGGGTGAATTACAAGCAGTCTATGAACACACAATATCATTGGACTCTGGAAGTGTCATGCTTTAAAAACCAAGGCAAGATTAGAGCATGAACGTGACCAACTCTCTTCTACTTTGAATCCAATGTTTCTGAAGTGTTCCTATTTTAGTGGATTTTTGTTTGTTTATTGGTGTCGTTTATCTGTAATAGTTATAAAAGTAGTTCATGGATCACACATACTGTCCAATGATTTTCAACAAGGGTGCCAAGACCATTCAATAGGGAAAGGACAGTCTCTTCAACAAATGGTGCTAGGAAAACTATATACCCACATGCAAAAAAAATGAAGGTGGACTCCTACCTTACACCATATCCAAAAATTACCACAGTGCGGATCAAAAACCTAAATAACTTCTTCCCCTAGGGACCTATTGCATTCAAACACCCCATTTTAGCCATGCAGTGGGCTCTGCATTATTGACTCTTCTCTCTTTTGCATACATGTGCACATGAAATCTTTAGCTTGAAAATATCCTGGAGTGGTCACATCAATCTATTTCATTCTGTGCTTCTTTTGTTCATTAGAAACTGCTCCACCAGCTGTCGAGTAGCTAGCTCCCAGTGAGGTCAAATGAGAAACAACTGTCCATTGATGGCAGAGTTTTTCCAGTGTGAAATTCCAGTTGGCTAACCCAAGGAGTTCGGGAAATATTTCGTAAATCGAGTGGCCTAATATCATCAGACTCCTTCCTATAGAAGACATGAACAATTCATCACCAGAGAAAAAAGCCTGGTGAGCCAGGTGTTAGAGCGACCGCCAAAGCCAGCGTCCCAGGAGGGTGTCAGGGCTCACAAGTCTGTATTGACGAAGAAGTATTCAGTTTAAAAGTCCTTTCAAAAACAGATTAGAGATTAAAAACATTTTTTAGTCTTGCCATCGCTTAAACAATTAGTGGCATAACTGGAAAGGACCCACATATTCAAATAGACGTAGACTCTAAAAAGTTCCTCCCCAGCCCCCGCCTTTCCCCATAGTCCCACCCCCAGAACCCTGCCTCCGGGCTCTGGGTACCAGCCATGGCCGCTAGACGATCTGATTGCAAAGAGGGGTAGCGAATGGAAGCCGAGGGCTCCCGTAGCTCACGATACACGGTGGTTTAACTTCTGCGAAAAAGGGATCAGTATAGTGACCATGTTAAGTGAAAATGATTCCTTTCTCCGGACTGAGCTGAGCTTCCCCTGGAGCCGCCCCGCGGCGAGGGGACTCCGCCAGCGCCCGTGCGCTCCAGCCGCCCCTAGCTTCCCACTCAAGAAGCACAGGCTGCTCCCAGGAAACCGCGTAAGAGGAGCGGGCTGCATGGACGGCGGTGGGCTGGGCGGGACGGGGGGGCGGGGGAGGGGTGTTCTTTCAGGGACTAAAGCCCTTACCCACCAACCTTGGGGCTTGGAGGCCAACCACTTTGCAAAGATGACTTTTATAGGCAATCAATACAAAAATGTACAGCCTGGTTTCGCAAAAGTCAAGCGGTAGGATTCCCCGCGGGAAACATTTAAAAAAAAACATTTCTTCATTAGTGTATTTTTTTAATATCTTAATTTCTACCAGAATACAAATAACATTTTCCAAATGAATATTGGTTGGAATAATGAAGAATATCTTTACACACTAATGAAATACAATTATTGGGCTTTTTTTGTAGACCCAGCTGTGTGAAGAACAATTCCCAGCTGCTCTTTAAATTTTACCAGTTTATTCTCAGCCTGAGATTCACCTTATGTAAAGCTTAAATTTGAGGAGTGAGGAGAGGTTCAGGTGAGCTCAAAGCAAGGGGAAAGTTTTTTTTCTTAAATTTTTTTTAAAAATTTAAGTATAGTCAGTTTACAATGTTGTGTTAATTTCTGGTGTACAGCATAGTGATTCAGATACACACACACACACACACACATAATATATATTCCTTTTCAAATTCTTTTCATTATAGGTTATTACAAGGTATTGAATATAGTTCCCAGTGCTATAGTAGGTCCTTATTGTTTATCTATTTTATATATAGTAGTTAGTATCTGTGAATCCCGAACTCCCAATTTATTCCTCCCCACCACCTCCCCCCAACCATAAGTTTGTTTTCTGTCTGTGAGTCTGTTTCTGTTTTGTGAATAAGTTCACTTGTGTTCTTGTTAGAAATTTCTCCCAGTCCCCATCCCAAGTCAAAACTTTTTTGACTAAATCTAGCTCTTGATCCTCACCCTGTGACCAGTTGTTTCTACACAGGGGACATCCAATAGTGTGGTCAATTTTTTGAGCAATTGATAGCTTTTTGTTGAATTTAGAAACATCTTTGTGTGCATAGACAGATATAGACATAGATAGAGGTTTTTTTCTTTGAAATTATTTTCTCAGGCTTAGTGTTCTGTGCCTGGAATACATTTGTCAGAGAGTAAGAATTTTTTCATTGCTCTAGTTACATATTACCGTGGAAGGAATTTTGGTTAAAAACACAAGGTTTGGACTTCAACAAAGTTTGATTAAGATGGTTCTGCCTATACTAGCTATAGGAGGATGGACTAGTTACCCCACCTCTCTGAGTTAGTTTCCTCCACTATTAAATGGGAGAAACAACAGTTCCCCTATGCAGAAATATTATGAGGAAGATGGGTTAGCTACGATTGTTATTATGATCACCACTTCCAACATATGTATTTCTCCCAGCCTCACAAATACTGGGTTTTATCTCTCAAAACAAATTTTTTGGTTGATTAAATAGGTGTAAAATGGTACTTCTTTGTACGTTTCCATTTGTACTTCCTGGTCCCATAATGAGGTTTACATATTTTCAAGTATTGATTTATTCTATGTGCTTTTTGTTCTGCATATTGTCTGTTCTCTTCCTAACAGTTGGAATTATACTTTATCAAATAACTGCTTATGAAGAGTTTTCTGTTCTACTATTTAGATTTGATATTACCTGATTTTAACTCAGTTAAAATCCCAGCTGAGATCAGTTGTGCCCTATGGTAGGAGATGTGTAATTGTAAGTTAATTTTTTTCTGCATTGCTATACAGTTGTTCTGAGTGCTTACTTAAAATGAAATACTGTGCTCATTGCTTTATGGTGCTTATTTGACATCTGTTAATGTTATAGATGCTAAAAGCTATTTCCAACCTCTCTCCTCTGTTCCATTGATCAGTATTTCATGTTTGAGCCAGCATCACAGTCTTAAAGATCACTGCTTTGTAGCTTGCTCTAATTTGTGGTGAAATGAATCTTACGTATTACTTTTAAAACGATTTCTCTAATTTTCTTGCTTATTTTGCCCTTTTAATTGAAATTGTGTTAATTAGAAAATCATTGGGACAAATTGTCGTATTTACGAATGTGCTGCCTTCCCATTTAAGAGCAGGTCTGCCACAGGGCATTTTACAAGTAACACCTGAAGCTTAAACGTTCCGTCAGTATTACTGAAGTCTCACAACTGTCCCTAATGTATTGTCTTTAGTAAGAGGGACCAATTCTCTTTCTAACATTCGTCAGCTGTAGTAAGCAGAATAATACCCCCTCCCAAAGATGTCCATGTCCTGTTCCCTGGAACTTGTGAATATGCTATGTTATGTGGCAAAGGACAATTAAGGTACAAGATAGAATTAAGGTTGTTGATCAGCTGACTTTAAAAGAGGGAGATGAAATGGATTATCTGGGTGGGCCCCGTGTAAGCACAAGGGTCCTTAAAAGTAAAAGAGGGAGGCAGAAGAGTGCATTAGAATGCTGAGATGTGAAAAGGATTCTGAATGGCCGTTGATGGCTTTGAAGATGGAGTAGAGTGACCATGCATCAAAGAATGTAGGCTGGAAAAAACAAGGAAACATATTAGTGCCCAGAACCTCCAGAGGGGAATTCAGCCCTGCCAACACCTTGATTTCAGCCTAGTGAGACTCATGTTGGACTTCTAACCTATGGAGCTATAAGATGATAAATATGTGTTCTATGCCACTGTCTGTGATAATTATTTATAGCAGCCATAGGAGACTAATACATTAGCTAAGTGAAAGCAAGGCGTCTCCTTATACCCATCCTTGTGCTCTCTTTCCTTAACCTTCTTTCCTTGAATCCAGTAAAAATTAGCAGGCCTGGCCTTGGCTTCTGCCTTTGTGGCTCCCAGAACATAGGAGATATCTTTCCAAAAATTAGTTGCTTCGCTTTGGTATATTCTATACCACTTTGTTTAGCCCACCCACTTTTTCTTTAATTGAGGTATAGCCGACTTACAATGTTGTATTAGTTTCTGGTGTACAGCATAGTGATTCAGTTATACATATATCTACCCTTTTCATATTGTTTTTTATTATAGGCTATTACATGGTATTGAATATAGTTCCCTGTGCTGTACAGTAGGACCTTGTTGTTTATCTATTTTGTATATAGTAGTTAATATCTGCAAAGCCCAAACTCCCAATGTATCCTTTCACCCTCCCTTTCCCCCCTGATAACCACAAGTTTGTTTCCTATGTCTGTGAGTCATCTCTGTTTTGTAAATAAGTTCATTTGTGTTCTTTTTGTAGATTCTACAGAAAAGTGATAGCATATTCGACCACCCCTTTTGTTTTTCTACCTTCATTCCTGAAATACTTGGGAATCTGTAGATGCTCAGAAGTGGGGAAAAGTGAGGGGGTGGGGTGGGAGTAGGGGGGTCGGGGGTTAGGGTTGGGGGGTGGGGGTGTGACACTTGAAATCACCCTCCCATTCTCCCAGGGCAGGTGGGAAGGGTGGTGATTGATTAGATTTGTAAAATTTTTACGCCATCCCAAGACTTTCTCAAAGATACATCTTTCCCTTAAACTCCAGAAAATATTTCTTGAAGTCACTTGGCACTAGTTTTCAAGTATCTGATAAGTTAGCTTTTAGGATGAAAAGCCAAGAATCCATGCAGCTTGGGGCAGACAGGATTTGGAATTTCCCCCATCAAACCTATTGTGCCTTTGACAATTAAAATCTTTAGAATTAGAGTTAAAATGATCTTCCATTTCAAAGGATAAATTATACTTTCATTTTATTTCATGTATAAAAATGTATGGAAACACCAATCTTAAACCATATGTTGCTAGGATAACATAAGATGGGACTGATTCTTTTGCTGGGACACATTGGTGGATATAGTACCCATTTTGGTAGCTTTCATTTATTGAACCTTTATTCTGTGCCAAGTGATGTGCTAAGTAATTTAAATAGGTGATCCTATTTGATCAGCACATTAATCCTAAGAGTTCAGTACTATCATTTCCATTTAAAGATGAGGAAGTTGTTGCCCACAGTCACAAGGTGAATAAAAGCTAGGATTCAAGGTCAAGTCTCTCTGACTCCAAAGGCTTTGCTCTGTCAAATTTAATACAGTGGTAAAGCACTGGGATGCTAGTGTTAGAGTGACCTGGCTTCCAGTCTTAACTCTGCCAGTTGTTTGTTCCAGCAGTCTGTTCCTGGGAAAGTTCACTAACCTCTATGTCTTCAGCATTCTTTTCTACATGATTGGAATAATAGAGAACTGATGAGAGGGATAAGTGATATAACATAACTTTTGCACTCAGCACAAGCCCTAACCACGGAGTAAGCACTCAGAAAAGCCTCCTTACTATTACTCCATCCTGTCTCCTGTCATCACATTATAACCTGTCGTGTCACCTTTCACATGTGGCACAACAGAAGGAGGCCTGACTAGGAGTCAGGTGGTCTGGGTTCTTGTGGCAGCTCTGTGACTATCTCTGCAATTTGAACAAGCCACTTAACCCATTGTATCCATGCTGTTTCATACAAAATTTTGAGAACAAAACCCTGCCCCAGGTACACAAAGTTGTTCTAGAGACCAAGTGAAATCAGACATATTTCACAAAAAATCAGAGTATAAAGATCTCACCTAAACTTAAGGAATCATTCCATCTATTACTTTCTAGAGATCAGAATATCCTATTCATATTTCTACTCCCACTCCCTTTTCCCAGACGAACCCCTTATTCTTATTTCTGCCCCCCCCCAAAAAAGAGAAAGGAAATTAGCTGAGATGAGTAACATGGAGAAGAAATAAAAAGTTAGAGTGGAGATTTGATGATAATAAAGAATTGGTTGTGTTTGGGCTGTGATAGTAATACTATAGTTCTGTTTATAAAAAGGATCTATCTTTTAGAGACACATATTGAAAGACTTATTGATAAGATGATATGATGTCTGGGTTTGCTTCAAAATAATCCAGGGCTGGGGGGCAGGGGTGTTGGAGAATGGGCAAGGGCATTGATGTAACAAGATTGGCTGTAAATGACAGTTGTTAAAACTGGGTGATATGTGCATGGGGGTTCATCTTATGAGTCTCTCAACTTTTTGTGTATGTTTGATGTTTTCCATAATAGAACTGGAAAGAAATGAAGGGTTGCAAACTCAAATGCCTACAGAGCCAGGCAGGTAACATAAATGAGGGCAGCAAACTGGATGAGAGCTGTGGAGAACCGGGAAAGAATGTGTCTCATCCCAAGGGGTCAGCCGCGCTCAGCTCCAGCTGACTATTGCTGGAGAGGAATGTGGGACTGGGCTGCTAGATTTTCTAGTTTTCCAAGAGAAGCCAAAAATAAAAAGTTTTAGGGGGAGGGTATAGCTCAGTGGTACAGCTCATGCTTAGCATGTTGGAAATGCTAAGGACCAGATTCAGCCAGCAATTGCCAATTTATAACCTCTACCTAAAAGGCTAACTTTAGGCAATTTTCACAACTTGGAAGCAGTAGAAAGGAATGGAAAACCCTTCCAATATCAACAAAATTAGAATGCTATCATTCTGCCCTGATTTCATTACAAGTCCTCCTCCCATATGTGCTGTTCTCCACCCTTCATTCCTACCTGTGAGTTTGTCTAACTTTATCCTTTACTCTTATTATCTACTTATAATCTCAAATCCCTGACCACTGAGAACCGAGACATCTTGAGTTTCCAAGACAAGAGGCCTCACGATACCCAGCCAAGCTTTAGGCTCCATCTGATCTGACTCTTCTTTCTGGCACATTTTGCTGCTTTGCTTCATGGTAAGCAAGTCACTTGGGAGAGTGTGAAGAAATCTTGTGCCTCAATGGGCAAGGGAATAGGCTGGGAAAGGCCACGCATCTTAGGGAAGGGGCAGCTCTTGTGTCATCCTTGAAACCCAAAGTATTTACCCCTGAACAAAAGCCCACAGGGCAATTATTTAGTGTGCGTTTCCTAGTTGTGGTGGTGGAGGGAGAGGGTGGGTCCATTTTGAGACCTCGACTCTCCCTCAGTCACTCCTTCTCCCATGACTACCAGCCTGTGAAATGTCTGGTGGGGTGGTCAATGTCTGGTTTTTCTCTGAGAGGGCAGAAACAGTATTTCAAGCTGTGATGAGAAGGATGAGTCAACGTTGACCAGATGGAGGATGGATGGAAAAGGATTGCAGGCAGTGTGGACAGTGTGGGCAAAAGCCCCAAGGTAGGAAAGCACATGGCACTTTTGAAGACATGACAGAAAGCCAGAGTCGCTGCAGAAAGAAGTGACTAGAGATTTGGATAAGGTAGCAGGTAAGAGCCAGATTGTGCAGAGCCTTATCAGGCCCCAAATGGAGAGCCTGGTGAGTCCCTGACATTGTACAGGCTACAGACACAACGTAGACTTAGTCCTTGCCCTCCAGTAGAGGACATTAGCCAGCAAGATATTAGGCAAGTTCTACCACAGTGGCTAAATAGTTGGAAGGGACTGAGGAGGAAGCAGTTACTTTTGTAAATGGAGGAAGAGAAGAGGTGACAGTTGCTTGAACCCTGAAGGATAAATGGAATTACAATAGAGAAGGCGGGCAGAGGATTTCTGGCAGTGGGAACAGCCTGCAGAAAGGAACAGAGGCAGGGCAGTTTGGAGCCCACTAGGGAGGAAAGGAGAGCAAAGTTGAAGGTGGGAACAGTTTTTGAGCAATGATGCTATCACACAGTATTTGAGGGATAGAAAGACAGGAAAGAAAATGAGTCTTATTTTACCGTGTGTCAAAAAAAAAAAAAAAAAGAATAAGTTGCCTGACTTTTCACCCAGACATCTGCCCTGGCTGGGAGTAGGGTTAGATGACCTCAGAGCAGCCTCTCCTAACTTCAGGATTCTCAGAATGTAAAATGGGCAGTGAGACCAGTGATACCAGAGTACAGCAAATGCTGGGAAAAAAATACAGGGGAATTGAACCCTGGCTCTTCCAACCATTGAGCTGAGCCAACACAGTCCTTTTGGAAGAGGGGGGAGAGTTGATAGTGAGGAAACTGACTCCCAAAGGTGCCAAAGTTAGAAGCATCCTACCCAGTACTCCTGAGAGGAACCCACAAGCTCATATATGGCCAGCAGACCTGATCAAGGGTGGTATGGAGGGTTCATCCCACCAGAGACCCTCTCTCTGTCCCCTGCAGCTCTCTGAACAAGTCAAAAACAAGAGAGCCAAAGACAGTCTTCCTTTCAAAGCCAGCACCCTGTAGCACAGAACTTGACTGCCTCCAACTATTAGCCTAACCATACTAAGCTCACTTAAGAGTTAGGGGTCTAGGTTTGAAAACCCACTCCAGTTTTCTCGTTTCTTTAGAGACAGTAATGGTTCCTCCAATGGAGCAATTGGTGACTCTTATAGTAAGTCAATGCCTAGAATAGAAGGATGGGTGTTCCTCCAGGTCCCTACCCAGCCAACTTTGATGTAAAAAGCTGGCAGAGGAAATTAACCTGGAGGGTAGTGTAGTCTCACCTAGAGCCCCACAAACAAGCAGTTCAAAATCCCCAGATTCCTGTTAGTGCTAGGCTTCTGGAGAGTCACTTGTGGACTTCCTATTTGTCAATTTCTTGTTGATACTGGAAGATATCCAGCCAACATGTACCTACTTAGCATCAGATTATTATTTTCATTCATGTTTATGTTGTAGCCTTAATACATTGACACTCACCTGTTCATTTGTAAAGGACATGTCCATCTGCAAATGGCTGGCTTAGTTCTGTCGAAAAGAAGACAGAAAACAGTTAGGGCCCTTGAATCTATTAGAGCTACTAGTTCTAGTGTGAGACATGAAGAATAAACACACTACAGCCTAAACAGGAACTAATTCTATCTTTGTCTAGCAAGGTGATCGAAGCAAGTTTATAAGGCTTAAATGCTTCACAACTATAATTGGCTCATTATTTTATTTATTCTGCTTATTAAAGATCAGAGGTAACTTTATGTTTCCATTACTAATAGGACTCTTTACAAGTATATTGACATTTCAATTGGTTTTGGGTGGCCCTAAAGTATTCTCCACCTTGGACTGATATGAATAGGTACCCTATGTGTACACACAAACATAACATACCCATATACGTATATAAATACACATGTATGAAGAGACATCTACATGCAATCATACACACATATACACATGCACACACACTTGTACAAACATACAGGTAGATAGGTAGATCTAAATTTAGATATATACACACATAAATATACAGATGCATGTACACAATATACACACAGACATATGCACTTAGAACCAAGACTGTGAGGAATGCCAACTGTATAGGAAGGAAGAATTAGCAAATTCATTTATTTTCTTGTTTATGTTGACAAATAAACCTTTTATCTATGATAAAAAAATGTTTGATATGATAAAAATGTGTTTAGTGATAATAATGAATCCATTTTGAGTTTTTCAGGTCTTCTTGAATTTCGCAAGTCAAATTCAGGTCAAAATGTATTAAGATCAGTGTTGCTTTAGGTAGTATGGACATTTTAGCAATGTTGATTCTTCAAATCCATGAGCATGAAATACCTTTCCATTTATTTATGTCTTTTTCCATTTCTTTCAAATGTATCATAGTTTTCAGTATACAAGTCTTTCACTCCCTTGGCTAAATTACTAGGTGTGTATTTTAAATTTACAGCATGTCTCAGTTTGAACTAGCTGCATTTCAAGTGCTCAATAGTCCCTTGTGTCTAGTGGCTCTCAAATTGGACAGTGAAGTTTAGGAGTCTTGCTGCCGGGGTTCAAATCCCAGCTGTAACTTGAAGCTATGTGATGTGGACTAATTGCGTAACCCCTCTGTGCCTCAATATGAGTATCTATAAAATGGGAACAATAATAGTACCTACCTCATAGGGTATAGTGAAGATAAATGACAAAATGTGAGGAGACAGCTTTAGTATCATCATCTTTGTAGTTACTGCAGGGTCTGGAAAGTATTCATGATTGCCATTAATGAATGTTTATTGAACTGAATTCTGCTCAGAGTTTTACAAATAGCAGAGGAATTAAAAAGTAATGTTTATGAAAAATTAGCCTGAAAATACGAGGTCTATTGAAGGACAAAATCAAAATGAAATGTACTTCTTTTCAATATATTTACTCTTCAGCCACTCAGATTCTCTTTGCTTTCCCCTGGTCCCCGAGGAAAGGACTCACTATCACTCAGATCACTGGTTCTCAGCCTTGGCTGCATACTGAAATCACCCGAGTGGGGGGTGTTGTTAAGATCTGCTGCTGCCTGAGTACAGTCCCCAATGATTCTGATTTCATTGGTCTTGGTTGGGGCTTGGTCATTGTTAGTTTTAAAACTTTCCAGGTGACGTGAAACCAAGGTGACCCAGATCACCTTACTTTGAGCCATGTTTCTCAGAGTGCTCCATAAACCACCCGCGTCAGATGTGTCTTAGGCACTTGTTTAAAAGGTAGATTCCTGGTCTCTATTGCAAGTGTCACTCAAAAATATCTGGGAGTTGGAACCACCAGTCTACTTTTATAACAAGTTTCTCAGATGACTGCCTTGCTGGCAATCTTGCCACCTCTCTTTCTACACACAGCTCCTCAGCCACTGCGTCAGGTAACAGTCTTCTGAATGCACATGCTTAGTTAGAGGGTGGCCTATTGTCCTTGGTCACTGGACAGAAAAGACCTCTTTCCTGTTCACTTAGGGTGTTCCCATCTCCATTCAACCCTCCTCCTCCCAAACATGGTTGCTATGTGGTTGAAATTCCAATTCACTGGCTCTTACCCATCAGAGCCCTGGTTCTCCTGTATCCCCTGGTTTCATAGCAATGTGAGGGCTGACATCTGTTAGAGATGGGGAACTTAAAATCAGGGGAGATGTCACAGAGGAGGCTGCATTTGAAATGGGCCTTAAGAGATAGGACAGGATTTCCTCAGGCAGAGATGACAGAAAGAGGCAACTGTCTAGCAAAGACGTAACTTGCTGTTAAGAGTCAAAAGCATGGGCTTTGGAGTGAGAGGGTCATAGGTTCAAACTCTAGTCCTGCCTCTTCTTAGCTCCATCCATGATCTCACCCCTCTCCCTCCAGCACCCCTCTAGATTTTTGTGTTCTGTAACACCACTTTAATAGCTATGCCTGCTCAGGTAGGTGCCTATGCTCCTTTATTTCTGGACAGGAAAAGCCCCACTGGGATTGATAACCATCCCTACTCTCCACATCTCCCTCTTCTGTATGTGTGCAGTTGGTCAGTGGTGGCCACACTGTCTCACTTTCCCCGCAGTCTCCTGCCCTGACATGACTTTCAGTGCTCTTCCTCAAATGTGGTTAAGTTGTTAGAAATCATTGCTCTGACCAACAAATGCCCAGTTTGGTGTATTTTGTTTTAGATGATTTATCCATATTCCAGGTCCTGTAGCAGCCTCAACCCAAATGCACAAACTCAGGTGCAAAACCTCCGTCCTAGTTGCCCTCCAATCATCTCTATGACCTTAAATCAGTGATTCTCAGTGTGGTCTGGGGAAGACAAGAATCAGTCACTTGGAGGAAAATGTTAAAATATAGATCCCTAGGTCCTACCTAGGTCTGTTGGATCAGATAGGCTTAGAACTTGGGGATCTAAGTTGAACTTGACCCTCTTTTTGCCTTTTCTAAGCAACTCTCAATTGCAAATTTGCATGGGGATGGAAGGAAGGGTAATGAGGACACATGAGTCTATAAAAAAAAGAGGGTAGTAGCATCAAAGAAAACCTTTGCTCATCTCACTCTTGTTTACTTATTACTCTTCTCTTCCCCCTCAGCTATGAAGGGCAGAGCCTAGGCAGTGGCAGAAGTGTTGCTAGTTGTTCTGACTCTGCATCCAAAGCTTCCTGGGAAGCCTGGTCCTTTGCCCAGGTTGTATACCCTTAGGTTAATTTGACTAATCGGATTATAGTACTATGCTCAAAGGAAGTAATGGAATGGCCTGTTCCTCTTCCCAGGGATATAAGCTTTTAAACAGGATTTCTAGGCAATAAATATTAAATGCAGGAGTGACCTATGATAGAATTTCAACCTCATGGCAGACTGGTGAAAAGGAGAGGGAGCTACTGAAAAGTGGAGACCCAGAGAGAAGATTAAGAACTGTAGCAGTTTGTGTTGGCAATTAACCCATAAAGGGACTCATTTTCTATGTTGCTCCCTGGAAACAACCCTCTTGGGAATCACTGGGAGCTGCTAGGCAGCATTCTTGTTTAGCCTGAAGCCCCTGGCCTAAAGAGTATCTGATCGGTCCTAGGAAGTGGGTGACCCTGTAAAGTGTGCTGTGCATAAGATGGTGCCTCCAGAAGTCCAGCTGGACCTTGGTAAGGCCATAAAGCTTGGTTAGCAAATCCAGTGGAAGTGGCTGGGGCCGGCCAGATCTATTTGATGGCCTTAGTGCTTCTCCCTTCTCTTGTCTCTGTGGGTATTTAGTTAGGTCTGGCATGATCAATTACAGTGTTTGTACAGGAAGGAATTTTTTAAAAATCATGAACCGTTTGTCAAAAGAAAGAGTAATCACATTTTAACTTGAAAAGCGATGGTAATAGGCAGCCATCCTTATGTGTTCAACAGGAATCTGCAAAGTGCCTATTTTGTATGCAGTACTGTGCTCTGTGCTGTCTCTTTGCCCTGGCAGGTCCCTTTGCCAAGAATGCATGACTGCCTCCTAATCTTGTCTTTTAAGACAAAGCTCAAATTTCTCCTCAGTCTTCCCCAGTGTTAAGTGACCCATTCACCAGTCACTCTCCATCACATTACCTGATTTTATGTACCTGAAATTATCCTGTTTCCTTTTTCCCTCTCTCTCTTTCTTCCCCACCCCCTAGAATGTAAGCTCCAGGAAAGCAAGCAGCCTTGTCTGTTTCTCTCAGTTCAATATCCCCAGTGAGTAGCCACTTAGAAAATATCTGTTGAGTACATGATTGAAGACTCTTTTCCAAGAATTCCAAGAAGAATTCCTTGGAAGATAGGAATCTTCAACCAGGTCTTAAAGGACATGGCCATGGATTGGAAGGGAAACCAGCTTTCCAGGTGAGGAGACTAGAGTAGAAGGATCAGTGGCCTGAGTTTGCTGGGGCCAGAGGGGAGCAGGCAGTTCTCAGCCCAAGCCCAGTTTAGGGAGCTTTGAGTGCTGTCATCGGAGGAACAGGAAGGCATGGAAGGAACAGGAAGAACAGGTAGGATGCAAAGCCACAGATGCTGGGATGAGAATATACATGATTTAAAGAGCAGTGAGAAAAAAAATCATTTGGTTAATGAGTAGGAGGAAATGATGAAAACTGTGTTTAATAGAGTTTATCCTAAAAGAAAAAAACTATAGCAAAATGCAGTCATGTTCTGTAAGTGCACTTGTTTCTCAAGTTGATCCTTATGGGAGGACACAACCTAGAACAGATAAATGCCTTACCCTTCTCATGCTTCTTTTTTCTTTTCTATAAAACAGGAACTTAAGCAATGTCATCAACAATGATTTAATAACAATTCTATTGTCAGGCACTAATCCATACAATAATCTCACTAGGTAAGTGCTATCATTAGCCCCATTTTAGTGATCAAGAAATAGAGGTTTGCAGAGGAGATTACATAATTAACCCAGATTCAAACCCAGATCTGGTCCAGAGTTTTATTAACCACCATCTGTAACATGGAGGTTTCAAAGATAAAAATCCCATTTATAAACTGATTGGGAAAAGATACCACCTTAAAAGAGATAAAATCAAGTTAGAATAGGAGCTTTCTGGGCACCAAACCTTGAAATGAAAATGCCGTATTTGTACTCTGCTCTGACAGGATGCTGTCTAAATGTATCATGAAGTACTATATACTCTAAATGTATTATGAGGTACCTTATAAATGTATTATGATGTAGTTTTAAGAGTGAGGGCTTTAAGAATTAGGGAAACCTGAATTTGAATCACAGCTCAACTACTTCCTGGGGGTGTGATCTTGAACAGTTAACTGAAGTACTCTTTTTTGACCCTCTGGATCTTGGCGTCCAAAATTCTTCATTGCTTTGAAGCGGAGTGTGTGTGTGAGAATAAATATACACACACATACAACACTCTTCATGGTTTCCCTCAATGGGAGGATTGTCCAAATTCCTAGTCCACCATTACCAGAGTGGAAATCCTATTTGAAACATTTATTTAAAAATATTACCTCATGTTATTCTCACAATAATACAAATGATTTTCTCTGCATCACAGAGCTAAAAAGTGGGAGAGACAGCAATGGTAGCCCAGTCTCTCTGATTCCAAAGTATAAGTTAACAAAACAAAGGGCAATGTAGCAGCTTGCATGGTGCATGATTAGAGCTGGGTAATTCATTTTATTAGTTTCAATCCACCTCTAATATTTAATGTTAATTTAAATATTATAGGGAAGAAAAACCTCTTTAAGTGAGTTACACATTTAAGAAAGAAATACACCAAGAATGGCATATATATATATAAAATATAAAATACTAAAATATATATAAAATCTCAGGAAAAAATAAGTTGAGGTGGCTTCTACATAATGAAGAATGCATTTGTCCCCCGTCTCCATCCTTATTACCACTTCCTTAGTATAGAAAGGAAGAGACATTGAGACTCTAATCGTCTCTCATCTGGATCCTTCTCTATTCTGCAAAAGAAGATAAGGATGATCAGCCTTCCTAAGTCTCTAACGGGGTTACCACCCAGCTTAAAAACCTTCCAGCTGGCTCTAGTATTTCCCAGGACACCACATCCCTCTCCAAACACCCGTCATTTCCCTGCACCTTTCACAGTAAAGTCCTTCAAAACAGTTGTCTCTACACTGGTTATCTTCATTTCCTTACTTTCCTTTTTTTCTTATACCCATTTCATTCTAGCTTCTGCTCCTGAACATTAAGGAAAAAAACCTAGTTATTTTTTAGGTCACCAATGATCTCTATGTTACCAAAAGCAATGGACCATCTTCCTGCTTCATCTTAGTCTTTCAGCAGCATTCTATATGGTTGTTCACGGTCTGTTTCTAGAAACACAAGACTATTTCCTCTTCTGACTTCTTCTCCCAAACATCTAAATGTTGGTGTCTCAAGTCTTGATTATAAGAAACACCTCTTTATCTGTATTCTCTTGATAAATGATTCCATCCGGTCCTAGCTTGAAATACTACCTATATGCTGTCTCCCAAATTTACATCATCAACCAGACCATTTCTGAACTTTAGCCTCATTTATCTAACATTTTATTTGGTATTTCCACTTGGATACCTCAAATTCAACATGTCAAAACAAAACTTTGATTCTCACACTGTTCAATCCTTCTGTTTTCCTCATCTCATAAAATGTCATCTTTCCGTTTCTGCCACTAACATCCTAGTCCAAACTACCATCATTTCTTGCCTATTCTATACCAATTGCTTCCTGATAGATATCCCTGCTTTTATCTTTGCCTTCCTGTAAGTCTCCACAGAGCAGCCAGCATAAACCTGTCTTATAAGCCTAAATCAGAACACAGAACTGCCCTTCTTAAATCTCTCCTTCTTCTATACCCCCAAAGTAGCTACATGTAGTATAAAGAATAGAAATTGTAAGACAGCCCTAGCATCACAAGTATTTGTGCCTATGTCTAAAAGAAAATTAACTTATATAACTTCATAGACTCCATAGTGCCTTGCATATTACTAAATATATACTAAGTCAGGGGTCTGCAAACTTCTGTAAAGGATGAGTTTTTAGGATTTATAAGCAATATGGTCTCTATCATTTAACTGTTTAGCCATTGTAGTGTGAAAGCAGGCATGGACAAGAAATAAATGAATGAGTGTGGCTGTTTCAATTAGTTTATTTACAAAACCAGATGGCAGGCTGGATTTGGCCCACAGGCTATAGTTTGCTGAGCCTTGTACTGTGTCCTGAGTCTCATCCTGACAACATCAAATTAAAATGGATACCGTGGTAGCCATGAAGGTGCACCACTCAGAATCAGCCTCAAGGAATGCAATTATCCAACAGCTTCCATCTGCAGGTTCCTTTAGGGCCTGCTGTTTTTAAGCTGAGGCCAAAGTGCTTCCCAGGCAGCTCTCAGCCTATGACTGAGCATGGTAGTGCTACAAAAGCTCGCCATTTCCGGCCAGCACAGGACAATCTTTGCACGTGAGTAATCTTTGCAGAGCACTCAACTCAGCTGGCCGAGATTTTTTCAGAGCTGTGCTGCAATCTGAGGCTTTTCCTCCCCAATCCTCCTTCCTTCCCTCTCTGCTTTCACAGGTATCAGACCTGCATCACAGTTTAAAGACAAGTAATGTGGTGACAACTTACACCTCAGTGGTAGCAATGGTGGTGGTGAGAAGTGGGCAGATTCTGGACAGATTTTGCAGGTAAAGCCATTGGGTTTGCTGACAAATTGAGTGTAGTTTGTGAGCTAAACAGTCAGGAATGATGTCAAAGATGATTCTTTCTAGTGCAGCTTTTTTTTCTAGTTCATTTCTGCCATTTTTATTATTACTTGCCTTCTATTCTCTTTAGTTTTATTTGGTTGTTCTGTCTTTGAATTCTTAACTTGTACACTTAAAGAATTAATTTTTAAGTCTTTCTTCTTTTCAATATAAGCATTTAAGGCTTTACATTTCCCACGAGTAATATTTAGCTGCATACCATGAGTTTTGATGTATAGTATTCTGTCCCATTCAGTTGTATTTTTTAATTTCACAATTTTGTCATGGACACAGGAGTTGCAAGCGCATTTTCAAAATTCCAAAAATATGGTTTTCCTAATCTTTTTTTTTAAAATTTCTAATTTATCTGTATTGTGGTCAAAATGGTCCGAAGAAGATATTTTTAAAAATTTGTTCAGATGAGTTGTTAAGGCCTGGTATGTGATCAAATTTCATAAAAATGCTGTGTTGGCTTGCTGAAAATTCTGTAATAATTTGGTATAGTGCTCTATATATTCCATCAGGTTAAGCTTAGTAATTCTGGGATTCAAATTTATATCCTTATTGAATTTTTATCTGCCTGACCTAAAAAATACAGAGAGAAAATTGTTTAAAACTCCCAGTATAATGTGGATTTTTCAGTTTCTCCTTGTAGTTCTGTAAATTTTGCCTTATATATTTTGAAGCTATATTGTTATGCATACTCCAGTTTAGAATTGCTATATTCTTATGGTGACTTGAAACTTTTATTACTACTTAGTAATGATAAGTAGTAGTAATTCTTTATTTGTAGTAATGATATTTGCCCTCAGGTCTATTTTGTTTAATATTAATACAGCTATACCACCTTTCTTTTGGGTAGTATTTGCCTGATATATCTCTCCCCACTGTTTGACCTTCAACCTTTATGGGTCCTCATGTCATAGACATCTCTTGTAAAAACCACTGACTTAAAAAAAAAAACCTAGTCATGCAGTCATTTTTCTTTTAGCATTAGTTGTTTTAATTTTGTTATGATTTAAAAAAAATACAGCTGTATTTCTTTTAACCATTTTGTGCTTTCCATTTGCACTACTTTCTGTTTCTTTTTTCTTGCCTTCTTCTGAATTAAAGTTTTTTTCTAACTCCATTTTTTCCCTTTACAGATTTGTAAGTTATTGCCTGTTTTTATTTTTAGCACTTCTCCTTATAATTCAAATTTAACTTATAGTCTATACAAAAGCCCTTAGAATATTTTTACTCTGATCATCTCCTGCTGACTTAAATGCTAATTTTAAAGCATTTTATTGAAACATAACATACCTACAGAACATTGCACATTAGTGTTGAGCTCACTGAATTTCTAAAAACCGAATATATTATTTAACCAACACCTGTATCAAGAAGTAGAACATTACCAGTACCCTAGAAGGCCCCTCAGAGACCCTTCTAGTCCCTACAGGCACCCCTGACCCACAAAGGTAACCATTATCCTAGTTCTAGCAACATAGACTAGTTTCACCTATATTTTTTACACCATGTATTATGTACTCCTTTGTATTTGGTTTATTTTGCTCAACACCATGTTTGCGAGAGTCATCCATATTGTTGGATGTAGTTATAGATCATTTATGATCAAGAGTGCATAGTAGTTCATTGGGTGAATATACCCCGATTTCTTTATCGATTCACCTGTTGGTCATCTGAGTAGTTTCCAGTTTGGGGATATTATAGTGTTGCTATAAATATTCCAGTATGTCTTTTTAGGAAACATACATGTTTCTAAAGGGCATATATCTAATAGTGGAAGTGCTAAAGATTAGGTATGTGTATGTTCAGCCATGGTAAGATACTGCCAAACAATTTTGCAAAGTTCTAGTTCCTCCACCCCCTCACCCACACTTGGATATGTGCTATTTGTAATCTATTTCAGTTTTTGCTATTTTTAATCCCACAAAGTAGATATTATTATGTCATTCTGTTAATATTTTAGATTTACCAATGTTTTCCTTTTGGAGCCTCAATTTTTTCCACTTTTTTTTTTTAGTATAATTGACACACAGTGAAATGCACAGATCTTAAGTGTAATCATCCTTCCTTCTTGAATGTCATACCTCCTTCTGGGATTATTTTTCTTCTTCCTGAAAAACATCATTTAGAAACTTATTTAGTGAGAGTCTGTTGGTGATAATCTCTGCTTTTGATTTTTAAAATGCCTTTATATTGCCCTCATACTTTTAAACTTTTAATTATTAAAAATTCAAACATTTTTAAAAATTGAAAGAAAATAATTAACTCCCATGTACTTCCTGCTGGGCTTCAATAACTATCCAATCATGCCAACCTTCTTTCATCCTTACCTCACATACTTTACCCTCACTTGGATTATTTTGAAGGAAATTCCAGACATCATATGATTTCATCCATAAATATGTCTCTCTCTATATATCTCTAAAATATAAACTCTAAAAATTAAAAGATAAAATTTAAAGATAACCACAATACCATTATCAGACTATCACACATGGTGATTCTTTAATGTTTGAGATCACTGAATATCCACTCAGTGTGACATGTTTATGTTTCTCATGTCTCTTTTAATTGATAGGATTCCCCTTCTATCTTCTTGTTTTCTTTGCAATTTTTTTGTTCAGGAAATTGGGTTGTTTGTCCTCTTCCCAGAGTATGGATTTTGCAAACTGTATCCCTTTTGTTTCACTTGAGTTCACTAGGTACAATCCTGAACCAAAGAACACACATAAATCAAGCCATCAAAATTTCCTTTATTTCTTCTAGAGGTATGTAAACAAGGATGGCATCATCTCTATCCAGTGTGAAGTGCTAGGTAATTGGCATCCTCTGTGTTTCCTAACTATTCCTTTATAGCGTTTTACATATAGATCAAATATTGACTTAAGGTGGGGAGGGTATAGCAAAGTGGTAGAGTGTGTGCTTAGCATGCACAAGGTCCTGGGTTCAATCTCCAGTACCTCCATTAAACAAACAAACAAAACCAAACCTCATTACCCCCCTAAAAAAACCTAACGACATTTAATAAAAAGATCAGATATCAGATTGACTGGTAGACAATTTAAAAAGTTAGGATAACATCAAATACCTTAGGAAATATCTGTGTTAAGATGGGGAAAAGTAGATGGAGAATTTGAAAGTTTTTACTTTAAAAACATATTTCTTTCAAATTTGTAGATTACTGACAGGTATATATAGAATAGATAAACAAGATTATACTGTATAGCACAGGGAAATATATACAAGATTTTGTAGTAGCTCACGGTGAAAAAGAATGCGACAATGAATATATGTATGTTCCTGTATAACTGAAAAATTGTGCTCTACACTGGAAATTGATACAACACTGTAAACTGACTATAACTCAATAAAATATAATTAAAAAATATATTTCTTTCAAAAATTAAGGAAAAGTTAGGCATCAAATTCCTCTGCTATAAATGATGGTGTCTTAAATATATATATATAATACTTAATCTAAATTCTTTTTGGAGGTTTTAAGTAGTCACACTCTCAATGGAAATAAATCTTTTAATAACTGTCTTATTTAGATATACTCATAGTACACTGATGACAAGGCAATTTTCTGAATGTACATGAGATAAGTGGAGTTAATAGCACTAAGCAAACATGACATTTTTGTTGTACTATGAACACAGATGAGTCACTAAGTAAAATGATTAATCACAAATCAGTGTTACTAAGCTCACTGAGTGACTATTCTTCCCTTGCAAGGCAGTTAGAAACTCTAAATTTATAAGCTATTGAGTTTATTCTAGCTATAAAGAGATACAAGCATCAGAGTATTCAAGAAATTTGTGTGTAATTAACCTAAAATGATAAGTATCTTATAATATATTATGGCATATTTTTATCTGGGTATTGTACAAATATGTAAAATGAAATCAAATAGCTACAGATAAATTTTAAATAATGTAATAGTAAAAAACTATTTTAATAAAATAAAAATAAGAGAATTTTAATGCATGTCACTACAACACTCAAGATTCATAAATTATCTTCATTTCATCAGCCTGAAAATGTCTTTGCTTCATTTTGCAATGACTAGAACTTGTAACCTTAATAAGTAGCATTATCACAACCTAAATCATGTTGAAAGGAACAAGGCTTTTACAAAGAAACAAACAGTACCTCTGCTTTCAATAAATACTCTTTTTTAACAGTAAGAAAATGAAGAGCAACAGTGCTTGGATTTTGTAAACACCTCTGTTTGATTTGAAATCATTAACCTCAGATAAACAAAGCTATTATTAATATGAAATTAACTAAGTTTTTTTGCACATGTGCAAGGAACCATGGGGATGTAAAAATGAAAATGAGGACTAATGGGGAAGAGAAAAACCCTCCCTAACTGTAAGGAAGAATGGCATACAAGCTAAATCTCCTTTAGATTATTTCCTTCCTACTTTCTTAGCATTAAAAAGTAGCTTTCCTTTAATGAAATGCATCATGGTTCCCTCTTGTGAAATTCTGAAAACCAAAGCAAGATAATGTAAGCTGTTCGAGGGCAGAGACTGTGTCTGCTTATTTACCACTTATCCCCAAGTGCTTAACAGTGCCTAGCATATAGTAGGCATCCAGAAGATACTGCTGAATACACAGATGAGGAAGCAGCATGAGTTTTCCTTTGCAGGATAAGGATACAACATGAAGTCATTTCACTGTTATTTAGTAAATAATATATTAGTTATCTATTGTTGTATAACAAATTGCCCGAAAATTTAGGAGCTAAAAACAACACACATTTAGTATTTCACATTTTCTGTGGGTCAGGAATCTGGACATGACTTAGATGGGTGCTTGAGCTCAGGATCTCTCACAAGGCTGCAGTTATCTCAAAGCTCCACTGGGAAGGATCTACTTCCTAGATCAGTCACGATTGTTGGCAGGAAACCGTTCCTCATGGGCTGTTCTATCAAGGCCTCAGTCCCTTGATTCCTTGCCATGTGGGCCTCTCCACAGAGCATGTCACAGCATGGCAGCCTGCTTCATCAGAGTGAGCAAGTGAGAGGACAAGAGAGAGCACAAGCAAGACAGAAATCAAAATCTTTTATAACCTAATTGCAGAAGTGACATCCCATCCCTATTGCTGTATTCTGTCAGTTAGAAGGAAGTCACTAGGTCCAGCCCACACCTAAGACAAGGGGATTACACAAAGGAGTGAATCACCATGACCTTTGGGGGCCACATCAGAAGGTGAATATTACAAATGCTGAGTAGACTGGTTGATTTGAGTGTAAGGTAAATAAACACATAGAAGATGAAGCTGGAAAGTAGACTGGGGTCAGGGCAACCGTAGAGGCTTGAGATGTCCTAAGTTGTCTGAACTTTGTCCTGATGCTCACTACTCCAGATGTAGTTCATGGATCAGCAGCATTCGTATCACCTGAACACTTGCTAGAAAGACAGATTCTTGGGTTCCTACCACAGACCCACCGAATCAGAGTCTGCCATTTTAACAAGATCCTATGTACATAAAGTTTTTTTTAATGCTGCTCTTGTTGCTGAGAAGGAGAAAATAGCTTTTGTGAAAAGACTGAATATGAAAGGAAAAGGAAGAGAAATGAATAAAAAATGACTACATTTGTTGAGGATGCAAGATAAGATTTGGTCTGATAATGGGATTATGAGATTTACAGAAGAATATGGTTCACCCTCAATATCAGTGTTTCCCATATTTAATTCTGCATTAAAATCATCTGAGGAGTTTTTAAAAAGAAGTGCCCAGTTCCTTGGAGAAATGCTTATTCTAGGGCTGGAGCAACATGTAGTGTCAGAAAATAAAGTGCTCAAAATAGAAAAGGATGTGGGTAGGTCAAAGGGACACTGGAGCCACTCTTTAAGAGTTCCCAATGTCCAAAGCTGGAAAAATGTGAGCAACAAAATAAATAACATAGTATTAGGTTATACCCTAAAGATAAAATAAATATCCATGAATCCATACTGATATAAATGATTGAATAAATAAATAAATGGAGAGGGAAATCATCCATAGAAAATTCCTGGTAATATATGTAAATACTTCATTCTCTAGGAGGTAGAGCCTATTTTTCCTCTCCTGAGTGTGTGGCTGGACTGAGTGACTTGCTTCCAAAGAACAGACTATGAAAAGGGTAAAATAGTAGCTTTGCAATGAAGAGCCTGGCAAACACTAGCCAGGTGACCAAAGTTAGCATGACTAATGTTAAGTCATGTTGATAGTATATACCACCCTTCAGGATGATGTGGTAAGAATGGTACCTCATCCTTGTAATCCTCCACAAATCTCAAAACCCCAGCCTAATCATGAGAAAAACTTCAGACAAACCCAAACTGAGGATGACATTCCATAAAATTTCTGACCAGTTCTCCTTATATTTGTCAAGATCATGAAAAACAAGTAAAAACAGAAACTTACAGATCAGAGGTAGCTAAGGAGACATGATGATTAAATGCAACAAGGGATCCTGGACTGGATTCTGGAATAGAAAAACGACATCAGTGGAAACACTAGTGAAATCTGAGTAACGAATGAAGAAATAAAGAACTCTGAATAAATCTGTGGTTTAGTTAATAGTAATGTACCAAAGTTGATTTCTTAGTTTTAACAAATGTACCATAGTTATTGTAAGATGTTAACATTAGGGCACTAGGTAACTGGTATACAGGAACTCTCTGTGTTATCTTTACAAGTTTTCTGTAAACCTAAAATTGTTCCAAAATAAAATGTTCATTATAAAACAATAAATGTCCAGGCCTCACTTCTGAGATTCTGATTTAATTTGTCTGGGGAAGTGAGGGGGAAGTGGTTAAGCACCATTATTTTCTAAAAGTTCCTCAGATGATTCTATCGTTCAGCCAGAATAGACAATCATTACTATATACTAGTAGTTCTCAAACTCGAGTGTGCATCAGAATCCTCAGGGGCAGGGTGTGTGGGGGTGGTTGCCTTGTTAAAACACAAATTGCTGGCCCCTACCCTCTGAGTTTCTGATTTGGTAGGTCTTGGGTGGGGGCCTGAGATTTTGCACCTCTTACAAGCTCTCAGGTGATGCTGATTTTTCTGGTGTAGGATCCACACTTTAACCACTGCTCTATACTAAAATCTTATGGTGGTTTCTCTCAAACCACTGTGAAAAGTAACAGCATGATACAAAGCAGTGTGATACAGTGAAAGAGCACTAGTCTACAACTCAAGAAACTTGGATTCTAGTCCTTAACTTGTCATCATTCATAGGACCTGGATGAAACACTTCTCTTAGCCTTAAGTGTCTTACCTACAAAATAGACTGGTTTAATGACCATTAAATCAGAAAGCTGGGACTTCTTTCAATTTTTCAGTTTACCATCATAGTTGTGTTATCTCAAATTTGATAAACAATTCCATGAAATCTAACTCAATATTTCTAAAACAGTAGTGAGAGATTTTTCTCTAGAATACATGTTATGATTATGAAGTAATGAAGACTATTTTAATCAGTAAGCCAGAGCTAATACATTCAAATTAGTAACATCCCAATTTCATGTCATCACCATGTATCTAGTCCAATGATGTTGTCATTGTCCCAAATATTTTTGGAACTCTTTTAATATACATCAAAGTCAGGTTTTAGGTTATACAAGAAAAGCAATCTTATTACTTTTAAAATCACACCTCACTGGTCAAATGTAGCCAGTATTCTCACTCACATTAACCACCAGACAGCCCTTAAAATGACCCTTGGTTATTTCAAAAAACCAAAATTGCCCTGGAAGAACAGAGTCTTGGACATTAGGGGGAAGAAAACTCATTTGAGAACTTGATAAAAGATTGCAGCCCTCCCCGGAAAAATGCATCAGCATGCAAAAAAATGTTGCCAACAACTTAAATCCCTAGACTCTTAGAAACTCCCAATCTGGGGAGATAAATATTTACTGCTACTAAAAAATCCAAATGTTCCAAAAAGACTCAGAAGGAATCGTTTAGAGGCAGCTTCTCTGAAACAAATGAACAACAGGAAATGCACTGAACTTGGGGTGTGAATAAGGCACCTCAAAATTCGGATTCTGATTTGGCTATGTCCCTAAGCAGTTTGAAGCAAACAAGTCACTTTTCTCTTAGTGTCAATTTCCTCATTTGCGAAATGGAGACAGGACGAAAAAGGGATTGAGCTATATCAGTGGTTCTCCATCTGTTCATTGAAACAGCAGCATCAGTATCACCTAGGAACTCATTAAAAATGACTACTGAATCAGAAACTCTGGGTGTGGGGCCTGGCCATCTGTGTTTTAACAAGCCCTCCAGGGGATTCTGATGTACACTTAAGTTTAAGAACCACCAAGCTAAATGATCTCTATGAAATTCCTTCAAGCTCTCAAATTTATTTGGAAAGTAACTTCGGTTAAGATACATAACAAAAACCAATAGTCTCAGTCATATCTTGTTAAAAAGATTTTCTAAAATTTCTAAGGAAATAAAAGGATAAGAATCTCTATTTTTATGTCCCCTACATTATCCTTATACTCTTTATAAATACTAGGTATACATATCTTTACCCATGTGGTCCAATTCTGGCTGAAAAAGAAAATTCTTCAACCCAGAGCTAGGTGAGACAGAAAATACCTGATTCAGCTTACCTTGAACAGTTACCCTCCCTCCTTCCTGCTACTCAAATTATTCCATGGATTTATTAACTAAGTAGTAGAGGAAACAACTGGAATTTGTTTTTATCTAAAAGTGGTATCTTGCTTTCACTGAAAATGTGCTCAAGATACATTATCAAGAATTATCAAGCAATAATAAAAGTATTCTCCCTTAGTGCAAACAAAAGCAGAATTATTTTGAAATTAATAAGACTAATGGTTTTTGTTTCCATTTCAGGCAAGTAAATCAGATATTTGGTATTAAGGAATTATCTTTATTGAGGTATGATGGTATCAGAGTTATGTATAAAATAGAAGTGTCCTTATCTTTTAAAAACCTGATACTACAATACTTAAAAATGAAGTATGTCACCTGTGGGCTTTAGTAACATCAAGTGTTGAGGTAAGGTGAATGGGTAGGGTGGTAAAAAAGATTGGCCATGGAAGAGCTGAAGTAGATATGGGTGTGGGGATTCATTTTACTGTCTTACAAAACTTTTTGTAAGACAAAGCAGAAAATATATCAATTCTCTTGTCTGCTGTTTTTGAGAAAAAAATAAGCATATCGGGATCCCAGCAACCAAATGAATAAACTAGAATGTTAGGAATGTTATTTACCCACTACAAAGCAAAATAACATTGTACCTAAATCTAGTATCTATCAGTCTATTACTAAGAAACACAGATAATGTAATATAAACATTTCACTTACCAGGAGATCCAAACTGACAGTGAGGAAGATGGTGGAAGACTGTCCGACTAAGTTAACAGGGGCTCTATTAAGGCTCTCACATCACAAGAATAAAGAGACACTCTGAGGGATGATTCTGAAATACACATTTCTACTTATTTGTAAGCAGTTTTAAAAAAAAGTCTTTAAAAATTTAAGTCCCAGTGTTGTCACTTAAAATCGATTTTGCATTAGAGGGGGATGAACTCAAGAGAAAGCTCCATGGTAGCAATCTTTACGACAATAAAAACAGAAACTGGCACCCAATTTCCACGGTATTCAAACGTGAAATCGTATTCATAGTCAAATGAAATAGTCAATATTTGAGAAATTTTTCCATTAAACCACCAAGTTCCCAACTCTGATAGTGGCTTTAATGAAGCAGTAAAAGAAACAGTCGCTCTCCCTCTCATACCAATTACTTACAACAGATAACTGTGGGTAGCGGCTTTGAGTCACTGATAAAATTTCACTCGTAAAATAATGATAGTGGTCACTACATAAAACATCTAATCCAGTACTATCCAATAGAACTTTCTGTGATGATGGAAATGTTCTGTATCCTGTATTTTCCAACATAGTAGCCTCTTGCCATAGGTGGCTACTGGGCACATATGTCGCTACATGAACTGTTACTAATGGAATCAAGGAACTAAATTTTAATTTAATTCATTTAATAGCCACATGTGGCTAGTGGCTAGCATAATAAACAGCACATATAGCCCCAGAGTACCTGAGGGAAGAAAAACACACACCCACATACGTTTCACTTAATATCTAACTCACATTTATTAAAAATTGCAGATTACAGAAAAGCATGAATAATATTGGCTTTATTAAACAAGCTCAATTAACTTACCTTTGACTAATAAATCAAAGTATTTAATACCACAAAAGGAATTTTGAGTACGAGGTTGAGTCCAACCTCTGAAATTAAAAGGAAAGCAGCTAAGGTATTTTCTGGAGAGAGCAACCACAGACCTCCCTCTAGTGGCAAGAGATAAAGCTGCTGCTGAAAAGCTGAATTGCTTCTGCACTATACATAAAACTGCTCACAGACATTTACATAATTATAACTTAAAAATACTCTAGAACAATATATAAGGAAAATAGATCTGATTTTTGTAAACAAAGGTTAGACCTAATTTTCACTTACTAGAACTGATCTTTCCAGAAAAAAAAATGATTTGCCAATGACATTTGGGAAAGTAGGGCTTTCACAAAACAAGTTTATGGAGCCTTAACCAAATCGTGAGCAAAAGAAAAGAGCAATTCTTCTCTGTTGATAAATGTTCTGAGATGGGACATGAAAAGGAGTGGATTCAGAAGTATAAAGTAGTAAGCAGCAGTGGGTTTGTAAAAATTCATGGTACATCAAAAGAGACAATGTAAAATATTACAGGAGTTCTTAAAAACCCAGACACTTTTCATTCTGATAATCAGTTTCAAAAGACAGCTCTGCCACATTGCCATTTTAATTACAACCATACATACTGATTTAGATTTAACTACTGAACTACTACTTTCAAGTACAAGAAGGAACTCAAAATAGAAATGACTTGTGTTACAGCTATTGTTTTTCCCTCACAGTTTCAGGAAAAACAGCCTTTATATACACTGTAGTAAGTACAGAATGTACAGAAGACAGTTATATATACAAAAGTGCATTAATATAGTAATACATTTAGCAGAAATACAGGAAAAAAATCCTGGTTAACAATCTGATACATTACAGTATTAAGACTACTTGAAGATTCTCCAAACCAGTCAACTTCCTACTTGCTTTGGTTATGATACTGATGCTACATAACTAACCTTTGAAATTAAAACAAAAAAAAAATGAAATTTTTAACCATCTCTGAAATGTTTTACATATATATACTTGTATTTATCCTTAATAGCTTTTGACAACAGTTCTATAAAACTCCCAACACAAAGATTTAGAATGAATAATACCTATATCTAAATTAGAGTACTCAAAGAGGAAATTAAATTGATCCACTACAGGAACAGACATGGTCTGCTCCATTCCCAAAAGCCTCAGCTAGATAACCTAACCCCATAGTCTCAACTTAAATCCAATTGGTCAGCTACTATTAAAGAGCAAGCAGCTCCACAAAACAAGCCATGGCTTCAGGCCACTGTTCCTTAGAACAATTCAGAATAGGTAAGTGTTAACTTGTCTTTTATACATATTAATTCTACAACTACTTTCATATAGTCAAAATGCATATGTATAATTAGAGCAATTCTCCTCTTTTCTACCCTCATCCCTCACCACAAAAAAGAACACAGATTTATTTCCACAGGTTCCATTGACCACGAAGACGTAACAAAGAAATTCAACAATAAAAAGTATCACATATTGAAATCAGAGAAGATCCAATCCGTTTTTCCAAGTTCAGTATGAATGTCAAATTAAAAATTAATTTACCATTATGTGATCTAGGTTAAAACATTAATAACCTTAATTTAAAATATAATTGTGAGGGGTGCTGAAAACAAATAATTTTAATATTAGAAAAAATATGAAAAAATTTTAGTGAGTCAACTCAGATCTTCGGTTATACCATGCAACTTCCTTACTCTCAATAGCCAGTTACTTAGAGGAATTTTCAGAGTTCCTTCTAAGCCTTTTGGAATAAGTAAGTTATTTTCCAAAGAAACAAGAATTAAGCATTTCTAAGGAGCTATGTTCCAGATACTATGCTGACAGAGGTCTAAATATTTCTCAGATGCTTCTCACTCACTTAGCATGATTTAATTGTAAAGATAAAATTTATCTTACTTTGTCAGACTTAAAATGAATCCAAAGTTACTACAGTACATGTGTACACAAATACTTACTTTCTACCTAATAGTCCTTTTAAGGATTAAATTTACCTCTAAGTTTAGACATGTTGAATGTCAGTGTGCTCAACATCAGTACCATTATTTGAATGTAACTGGAAATTTTCCTGTCTACCATCTCAAACTATAAACTGACTTTAACCCCTTCCCAATTCCAAGCAAACATTTTTCTTGAAGATAGACCTGCTAAAAGGTAATTTGTTAAAGGGAAGGAGAGTGTTCAGGTATTACACGAATGAATACAACGAATCCCCCAAATTAATAAGAGAATCAACTTGCTATATAATCTCTGTTCTTGAAGTACTTTTTCCTTGAAAATTATCTTTCCAGAGTTATCTGGTTTTAAAAAGTATTCTGGCTTATGATGTTTTTCACGGAAAAAAAAAAGAATACATTAAGCTATACTTTAGATAACTTCAGTGACCTAGCTGGGCCAAAAATAAAGTTATGCAAGTGAAATTTAAGATCTGAAGGTTTTTGTTTTGTTATATACTCTATTATCATTGGTTTGATTTAATGCCTTTGCTTACTGATATCCAACAGTGTGGACATTTTATAAAACGAATTACAACATTCAGATTACTTTTGATTTTGGAAAAGCCTGATATTGACAAAAAGTATAGAGTTCCCCTTTAAGGCACATGAGGCTATATAGAGTAAGCCACGAACAAAAAATTCTGCTAGAGACTCCTAGAAACAAGACTTCTATATTTGTCAGATATACTAACATTTTTGGCTTAAATATGAAGACATTTGATAAATTTCACAATTTTTAAAGCTCATCAGAATCTGGATACCTTTATAAGGTAGTTTCTTGAAATTTTTCCTTCATGAGGGATTTTAGCACTTCTAAGAGCTAAATAAAATGAGATGTCCACCCAATCCATAGAGTCATTTAATTGTAAGTCAGTTTCTGGAATTCAGCAATATCTAGATGACCCAAAGGACTGACGAAATGGACAAAACTGCCACAGCCTAAATGAAAATGAGACAAGTTTCAAGGAAAAAAAGTGTTATTTTACTCTAAGTTCTTCCTGGGGCAGAATGAGTTAACCCTTTATACTCCACTACACATTATACTACATCACCTTACTTTAACTCGGTTGAAAAACTGTAGAAAAAGACATGCCATTTTGTTTAATTCAAGGTTTACACCTTTAAAAGCTGTGGTAGGGACTAACAGACTTCTTATAAGATCCTTTTTCCAGTTGTAATTGACATACATACAAGATCTCTAATAAAATGTTTCTGGATAAATATGAGGGGATTTTATCATGCCCTCAATTAACAAGGCTTACTTTTAAAAAGGAAAACTTTATTTGCTCCAATGTCAATTCTCTACAGATAAGAACTGACTGTGGAGAAAATAAGTCTCATATTTTTATTAATTGGTTAGTTAGGGTTTATATTTTAAAACAAAAAAAATATTGAGTTGGATTTGTTTTAAATTGAACTCAGAGAGAGACCAGACTAAATTTATAACTCATTCCAAGAAAGAAGTAATTCAAATTTGAATTATCAACATGAGGCATTAAAACCCTCCCAAAATATAGCATATTAACAAAGACAAGTGAACTTTGTCTTTTTCTGCTGGTTTTTTTTTTTTGGTGGGGGGCAGGTAGGTAGAAAAAGACTTTGTAATCTCCCTCTTCAGTCATAAGCAAAGCCAAGTTGCTTAAACTTTAAAATTTTTTTTCTTTCACTCTCTTCCAAACTAACTTTATGAGCAATCTCTAATCTATAGTATTGTAAAGATAATGCATCCGGATTTTACAAAATTTCATGGTGCACTTTACTATAAATACTCAAACCTTTATAAATTTTAAAAATTGGCTTTGTGGCACTTTGGTAAACTTGTTTAATAGTGAGTTAAGTTAAATCTAGGGTAATAAGACTATGTGATTGTTGGGAGAGTAGAGTAGAGGAACTGGTCTTATATCATGACACAGTTAAGGATTTTCTTTTACTCGTCACTGTCAAGTAAATTGTTTCCAACTATTTAACAGATAAATGCTGCTCTACAGTCTCCAAAAGTGGCCTGTTTTCCCTGAAGAGTGGGTAAAGAGAACAATCATTCTCTGGAATTCTGCTTTTGCTAAGAGCAGGTAGAGAATTTAACTGTATTTGCTCTTCTCTCCATTTACTCTTCCTGTATTTGGAAGGGAAAACACAATGAAGTAGATCCCTTCCATCTTCCTCAGAGTATTCTGGGATCTATCCCCAAGCTTTCTTTGGGCTCTCCAAGATAGCCAGGAGCACCAAAGCGGGGGGGGGGGGGGGGTAAGAGGAAAATCAGGACTACTCCAAATGATACCCATATACACATACATACTTTCTTAAAGTAAAATTTTAAAGTGTGAATTTAGCAGTCTTCGAAATGTTACAACTATACCACAGACCTCAGCAAAGCTGCAATGCATCAATTTTTTTCTCAGTTTCAATTCTTTAACCTTCAAGGAACCAAAATGAAATCAAAATTTCAAAAACACATGATTTAAGCAAATCTTAAGCAAAGGTTAAGACTTTAAATCAACTGAGAATTAAGAATTTAAGTTGTTAATCTTTTTCTTAACAAGTTACCTGATAGGATAAAATGTAAAAAGTAGGAATCTATCAACCTCTGACTCTAGAGTTTAAAAAAATACTGATTACAACTCCTTCTACAGAATCATGATTACCTCCCAAGTTTCCACAATAAAAAGAAAACTATGAAAGTCAGAAAGCAGCTTGATTGTCAGTAGTATCAGTTTCCATTTTCTTTAACCCATGTGAATGCTTAAAGACATGTGGGAAAATAAAAGGAAGCACACTACTTCCAATGTTCACGATAACAAACTCTCCATGAAAACATTTAAACTCCATTTCACATTTAAAATTAGAGTTCTATTAGTAGCCAAGAAGCTAAGGTTTTTTTCTATATCTCACTGCTCAGTGTATTTCTAACAATTTATAGAGAAGTTTAGCAGAACTGTAAGGGGTTTTTTTAGTTAATTTTGAACATAACCTGTTCACATGCCAAAAGCTGTTATACCAAATATTTAAAAATTAGAACTGTGCTGAAAATAAAAAGACCTATGAAAAGAACTTGATAGAGATATTTTCTGCCTTTAAGAGAGTTTCACAGCCTAAAATTTCAAAAAGCAGTGGAAAAGTAGAATTGGTTGTTTTGCTTAATTGATTTCTCCATTTGAATATTAATCAACATAGCATCAAGTCTAAAATTCAGCTACTAGTAACATTATTTTCTCAGTAGTCATCAGTTGCAGAAAGGAATCTGAATTTACATAAAGTGAAAAACAGAAATAAACCTAACAGGAAAGATATCAGGGTCTGATTTTACACCTTTGAGTTAATAATGAATGAAAACAGACAGAACTAAACCTAATGAAGGCACTATTGTAAACAGCAATCCACACCCCACCTCCATAACCTCAAAAAAAGATTTCCACTAGGAATTGAGAATTATGCTATGGCCCTATAGAAAAACTAAACTAAGAAATTGTAATATTAAGAATGAAACTGAATCATGATCGCTGCGCACACACACACACACACACACACACACACACACACACACTGACATAATAAACTACTTGTCAGCAGTACCTTGAAATCTTCTAAACTGTAAAACTACTAGTCTTTGAAAAGCCCACTTAACCACCCTTAAGTTTAAACAGTCAAAACATTTACTAAATCAGTGGTTCTTAAAACTAGAGTGTGTGGCAGAATAACCTGGTGTTTGTTAAAACACGATGGTGGGCCCCTCCTCCAGCATTTCTGATTCACTAGGTCTGGGGTGGGGCCACAGAGGATGCATTTCCAATAACTTCTCAGGTGATGCTAAAGCTGCTGGTCCGAGGACCACCTGCTAAGAACCACTGACCTAAATTATTAATGGTACATCAGCACAGCCCTAACCAAAAGTTTGGTCAAGATGCATGTAAACAAATAAGGATAGAATACTTAATGCTTAGAAAGAACGCTGATAAATTCACCCTTATTACATCAAAACATCTACATCTGCTTCATGGTCTTCCTCAGTCACTTTCAAGGACAGCACTTCTTCATTAAGGAAGAGCCCACTGAGCCTCTCCTTCCGAGCCTGCCTCTGTTCTTTCAGCTGCCTCTTGCGTAAGGCCTTCTGCTGTAACTTCCGCTGCTTGGATCGCTTCTGTCAAAATAAAAATTTCTACATCAGTGGGGTTCAGTTTTGACATATCCACTGCAAAGTATTTTATGGATCAAATTCTATATTTTCAGATTAGAGATGTTCAAATTCCTCTGCAGTATGATCCTGGTTCCAGTAAGTGAGCCATTAGCTTAGACTTGAAAATGATTCTATTTTTATGGTATTTGACCAATGAATCTTCTGATAAGGAAGGGTTGAAACTTGATCATTTTGACTAGTTATGGACAACCAATCATTTCTAAGATTTTTTATATCAAATTAAGGTACACCGGTGTCAGTGCAAATATGTAGTGAACAGTACTGAATACAAATGTAGAAAATATTGCCAAAATCTCTAGTGCTTATGCTTTTAAGGTGCGTTTCATCCAAAAGCACGAGCAATTTTATAATGGCTGTGAAAGAACCATGTCTTTTTCATATTAGGCAAATACCATCTTAAAAGCCCATGAGAAACTCAGTGGGCACTCTATTCCTTGTCACTGGTGAACTGATGCCAAAAAGGAATGACCGCATATCCAAAGAAAACCCTTGACAACCAACAAAGCTGGCTATGTTTCTGCTACTTCCGTAAGAACCAGGGAAGAAATCACTGCATATCTTCTAGTCACCACTGGGTTCCTCAAAAGTTATAATAGAGATACCCTTATCATCCAAAGTTGGCTCCAGACTGTCACCACTGCAAGGAACCGAACTCCCCTGCTAAGTATCACAGGACCATTCTATATACACTTAAAACCTCCTATTTTTTATCTGCCCAATAATATTATACAGAACTTTTTCAACTGTGAAAAGAGTAGACAGAAATTAGAGAAAGCATTATTACAGTTGAAAAAGAGCTAAGAAGAAACATTCAAGATTAAAACATTAAGAAAACACTTAACACACACACAAGACATAGAGAACATTCTTAGGAGCTAATAGACAGCAACATCAGCAACATAGTGAGATTCGCTCAGTAGTAAGTTGCAGTCAGTATTGCAATCTTGAGACTCACTCATTATTTCCATCAATTTATCTTACTTAAAACAGACACAAAAATCAGGTAAAATTGAAGGTTATATGGCTGTGGGTCAAAACTGTATTTCAAAGCACTCAGCCTAGAGGGCTTTGTCCAACAGCAGAGAATCCTGCTTCTTCAGTTAAAACCAAAACCCACATGCCTCTAGATAGCAGGATAATTTTAACTCTCCAAGAAATTTATATGAAGGAATACTAATGTTAATATTGAAAGGTAAAGTTTTGTATTGATTAGACGTTTTACTTTTGAATCCCGAATCCGCTCTGCTGCACTTGCAGACAAGTTGCTGTCACTGTGTGCTCGACTCATGTTGGCACTGGAGTTTGAAGCAGAGTTTCCAACACTGGACCCACTGCTGCTTGCAGAACTGACCATGCTGGCACTGCTGCTGCTGGCACTGGCACTGGCACCGCTCACTCCACTGGTGCTTGCACAACTAAAGTTGCTTCTCTTCCAGGCCTCTCTTGCAGGCCGTAGGCGAGGGCTATGCTCCTTGATATAGTTTCTGACCTTGGAATACACAGACAAAAACTGGTTAATGTTGTTCCTTGATGTTCTGCCCTCAAAATACTGGAGAAAAGAAGAATATTGTACTTAAAGATTATAGAAAGTGTTACAGATGTACATAGGTAGAATATAAAGACAAAAGAAATCTCTAAAATGTGGAAACAAGTACCAGAAAAATTGACAATGTTCAAAATTCTAAAATATATATTATGAAGCTAGATTTTTAAAAGCATGTGAAATATAATCAGTAAATGGAAGGCTACTGGCTTCCAGAATTTAGGATTATAAGAAAATAACATTCAGGAACAGAAACCAACAGTAAAATAAAACAGATAAGATTAGGCATTTTTAAAGGGTTGCCACTTAAGATGATTAAAGTTAAGCTGTCAATTATATCTAAGATTAGGGTGTTTCCTAGATCTTAGCTAGGGGCCCACAGTACCTGTCTTCAAATGCAAGGCATCAATTTACCATACTAATGAAAAATGGGCTGGAATGTAGAAAATGATAGTATGTCTGTTGAGAGAAATACTGAAATGAGAGAAATTTTTTGTAAATAATGATAAATGCAAAAAATTTAAAAAAAAAAGTAGAACATAAGTAGTCATTTAGCTATGCACCAGAGAAAAAGAGAACAGCAAAGACTATATTTAGAAGATACCAGAAATGTGTATTTCAGCATAGCAGAAGGAAGACTCATTCCATTTTATCCTAGCCAGGATCAACTACTTCGTAAGACTACTCAAATCCCTCAGATTAGATGTCCACTCAAGTATAGCTCTCAATAATCAGTATTTTGATTCTGGCAATTGGCCTTTTGCAAGCTGAGTTAGAATAAATCTACACCTTAGTGTAACCACCCCTTAAATTTTGAAGTTAAGTTTCAAAACCTACACAACTAAAAAGCAGGTTCGAGATCCTCGGTACTGCCAGTTGACATGTACATAAAACCTCTTAAAACCAGATGATCTAATATTGCATTTCACAGCAGTGACTTTCACCTTAATTACCTATGTATTTACATATGACTATTCAAGTACACATGTTACAAAACAATGGTATTTTCAATAGTTGTACAATCTGTATTTTCTTTACATACCTGCTTCAGTTTTTCATCTGTGAGACAGTTAAGTTCAATAATAAACTCACTGTCTGTAGGGGAGATTTGAGCAGAAGGATCAATTATTTTAATAATATCAAGTTGCTCCCGAAGACCCATCTCAGTACTGACTTTACGACTCAGATACTCAATGTATTCCACCTATGTGATGAAAAATCATAATAAACAAGGTCAATGCCAAAACCTCTGATCTTTTAGTATGTAATTTATGTTTGAAATATCAGAAGCACTTAATGTTATATTTGTTCCCTGCAAAACAATTAAAGCTCAAATTCATATTTACTAAGCAATCCACATTTATCCAGTAGCTTTAAACAGACAATAATCGAGTTTCACATATTCTCCATATACATGCTTCTAATTAAGAATGTCGAGATCTCTACCTGTTCATCATTTGTCATTGCACTCCAAGGAAGTTCATCTAAGTTCCGGTGCTTGTTTTTCTTTTTAGGAAGCAGGCAAGGTGAACTTGGAATACTGGGTATGACATCAGAAAGTACATCACTCCCACTGGCAATGTCACTGCCCGGTAACTTTATAAAAATAAAGAGAAGCGGGTAGTGAAAGCACAATTTAAGAAGAATAAATTTTAAATGTCACAAAATGTTTCATATTGATTAAAAATTACCTTAATAAAAGACTAATGACAAACACAAAGTCAGAAGACATTAACTCTGATCACTTCTATTTTAGACAAAGCAGCAACATTAACGTAGTCTTTGTATACGCAGTCACTTAATCAATGAGAGAGATTTTCCAAAAGCTTAAAATCATAATCAAGACTTGTTAAAATGCTAACTTAAGAGTCAATCATCATTAAGGTTTTAAATTCATAATGCAATGTAGGCTAGGGTCCACACAGTATAATGAATAAGGAGCACTAGTCTCCATCTCAGGAGATCTGAGTGATCTGCCACTACCTGGCTTTTTGCCAGACACTACGCTAGATATACTGCCATATAAAGACAAATAAATCATGGCCCTTGTCCTCAAGTCTGTATTAACAACCTCGAGATAATTAAAATAATTTAAAATATGCTGTTAATAGAAAGAAAAACATTTTAAAGACCAGAAGTATTATAAAAGAAAAATTAGAAAAAATGGCAAGAGAATGTGCAAAGGAGAAAGCAAGCCTAACACAGAAAATCCAATCAGCAAAAATATGTACTATAATTTTATACTGCCTGTTAAAAACCAGCTGGAATGGACTTAATTTTCAACAGCTTTATTGAGTTATAACTGATATACAAAGAACTGTACATATTTAATACATACAACTTGATGACTGGACATATGCATATACCATGAAACCATCACCACATTCAACAATCAAGGTAATAAACATATCCATCACCTCCAAAAGTCAGAATGGATTTAATTTTAAATAAGTGTGTTTAAGTTATTCATCAAAAAGGTAAAGCATTTTCTTCTACAAGGAGTACATAACAATTTTCAAGAATAACGCTTTCATTTTTACAAGGTACAGAACAGCACTTACTGTTGTTTTGGTTCTATAGACTTTGCAATTACATCTGAACTCTGGATGATTAATAGGCTTTTAAAACTGAAGTATAGTCGATTTCCAATGTTGTGTTGATTTCTGGTGTACAGCATAGTGATTCATTTATATACATATATATGTATATATTCCTTTTCATATTCTTTTTCATTATAGGCCATTACAAGGTACTGAATATAGTTCCCTGTGCTAAACAGTAGGACTTTGTTGTTTTATCTATTTCATATAGTTAGCATCTACAAATCCCAAACTCCCAATTTATCCCTCTCCAGCCTCTTCCCCCGGTGCCCCCACAGCTGGTAACCATAAGTTTGTTTTCTAAGTCTGTGAGTCTGTCTCTGTTTTGTAAATAAGTGTGCCTTTTTTTTTTTTAGATACCACATATGAGTGACATCATATGGTATTTTTCTTTCTCTTTCTGGCTTACTTCACTTAGTATGATGATCTCCATGTCCATCCATGTTGCTTCAAATGGCATTATTTCATTCTTTTTTATGGCCGAGTAATATTCCATTGTACATATATACCACAACTTCTTTACCCAGTCATTTGTCAATGGACATTTAGGTTGCTTCCATGTCTTGGCTATTATAAATGGTGCTGCTATGAACACTGGGGTGCACGTATCTTTTTGAATTAAGAGTTTCCTCTGGATATATGCCCAGGAGTGGGATTGCTGGATCACAGGTTAAGTCTGTTTTCAGTTTTTTAAGGAATGGATGATTAATAGGTTTTTGAAGTCACCAAAAGAGAAAAGCCAATTTAGTCATGAAGATTATTTGGCCTCCTATTGTACTCACTATAATAGGTACAGGGAATCCAAGGAGTGTAAGTCATGGCCCTTACACAAGAACTTTATATTCAACTTTATATTCCACAGGTGGAAGAAAAAACAAAGGATGAGGTTAAGGAGACCAATATAATTAAAACAGAAAATCAGTGCTAGGGATTTGAAAGTTTAACAAATGAACCATAGCTGTTATATGATATGAAGAAATAGGCCAATAACATTTTCTAAGTAGTAGTAATGATGAAATTGTTCTTGAGGGAAGATGAATCAAAAAGCAGTATGGGGACAAAATAGAGTGAGGAAAGACTGGAATTAGATAGGAAGCTCTTGTTGTGATCTGAGCCGGGACCAAGATAAGCAAAAATGGAAAGAAAAATAGGAACAGATAGGGAAAATTCTGAATGAAATACAATTTACAAGACTGCTTGATAACTGAATGGGTAAGAGTAACAGTCAAATGACCACATGCGAGACCAGAAGAAAACTGGCAACATTTCAGTCATACAGCTCATCCAGGTTAACACACAACCCTTAAAGACCTCATTTTTTTTTTACAGCAAGAGACCTGAAGCAATGTTATATAGATCTTCTAGTCTAACACCTCATTTTACAAATAAGAGAAAAGTGATCCAGGGAGGGTCACTGGGTTAGTGGCAGCATCCAAAGTAGGACACAAGGCCAGTGCTTTCAACTATGTCAGGCCGTCTTGCCCTGAAGGTAGTTTGGAATGAGAAAAGAATGTAATCTAGGATATGGAGAGTTTGTAGTGATAATGAGAAAAGTGAGTACAAGTGTCCTTTGAAATGACAATAGTCATTTTTCAATACACTACAAGACATGTCACAAAGCAGAGTATTTTTCCCCATGGAAACACTGTAATTGGAAGCTACATTACTGATCAAGGACTCAGCATCAGATAATGGGTTAGAATTAAATAATAAGGCCATTCAAGTGGAAATGTCAAGTAGTCAATTGGAGATATGGGATTAGAGCTGCAGATATACAGAAGAATTAATTGTATGGGTGCTCCTGTGTATTTATTAGATCAGCAGTTTTCTATTTTATAACTGCTAATATATTTCAGGATAAAAATGCTTAATAATTTTCATCTCATATTTTTCATGGACAACAATATTTGGTATATTTATATTATAATCAGTAATTGTGACAACTAAGGAAAATTAAATCAAACCTCTGCCATATTTTCTGCAGTATGCAGCAAAATTTTATGAGTAAGCTCATTTCTGTAATAGCTGATGTGCAATTTCAAATTGCACCTCTAGGTTTTAAGCATGACAGCTGAATTACTCACTCTTTAAATTTTCTATGCATTCTGATCAACAATAAAATAATTTCTCAAGTTCTAAGACTAGTCAAATATATCTTTAATAATAAAAGGACTGCAAGCAAAGAAAACTATCAGCAGAGCAAAATGCTTCAAATACTACTTCAGATGCCAAAATGCAACTTCATTCTAAGGTTAAAATCCTGCCTTTATCAAGTAGTTAGCATTTCTCTTCCCAGACAATCTATGAATCATTTATATTTACTTTAGTAGTAACTGAAACATCTGTTTAAAAGAAAGATTTAAACAGATGCAGTTTTTAATCACAACAGAGGTAATAAGAATTTTAAAACTGTGGTCAATGATTTTTAGCCTATATAATTCTAACACATAATTTGTAATTATCTTTAAGGGTTAATTTACTGTTCATCATTATGAGGTCCCACAAAGACAAGAGAGCATTTTAAACCTTTCAGCATATTTAAATAGCAAATATCCATGGTAACAGAGTACCTATGCTCCAATTTCAGAAGTGGGAAAACACATTACTAAGGCAGGCCTTATTTTTGTTTCAATGTTGTAGTCAGTCATGTGCATTAATGGTGAGTGGTTGGGGATAGTTTTCCACTCGAACTACTCATGAAATGAGTGAGTAAGTCAGCAATTAAAATTTTAAAATGCCTGCCACTTTGCAAAATTATGGATGATAAGAACTCTAAATAAATCATATGAAATAAGCAGAAAAAATTTTTTCTCAGAATTATCAGAACTCTACCTGATTGCACTTAATAATAAGAATCCCTGCAGTCTGATTTTAAATACGGAGTGCATACTTTTAAAAAAATGAGGCACTGAAGAATAAAAAAGTACCCACACAAATGGGTATTATAGATGCTGTATTATCTATAATAGAAAATAAATAGAAAACATGTAAATAGGGGAATGATTTCATAAGTTCTAGCACATCTAGTACCAGGAATATTATGTAGTCATTAAATGACTAATTTGAAGATCATAAAAAAGTTTATATATTAAACGAGAAAATTGTACTATAGTATTTTATCCAGAAGAAAAGGGAACACTTCCTAACTCATTCTATGAGGCCAAAGTGATACAAGAACATCACAAGAAAGGAAAACTACAGACCAATATCTCTTATGAATACAAATGCAAAAATTCTCAACAAAATATTAGCAAACCAAATCCAGCAGCACATTAAACGATAATACACCATTACCAATTAGCATTAATCCCAGGAATGCAAGGGTGGGTCAATATACAGAAATCAATCAACATAGGATGATGGGAAGAAATCAAGTGATCCTCTTAACAGATGCAGACAAAGCATCTGACAAAATGTAACACCCTTTCAGATAAAAACACTGAGCAAACTAGGAATAGAAGGGAAATTCCTCAATACAATAATGGGCATTTATGAAAAAAACCTACAGCTAACATACTCAGTGGTGAAATACTGAACGTTTCTTCTCTAAGGCCAGGAAAAAGATAAGGATGCCTGCTTTTGCCACTTCTATTCAACACTGTACTGGAGATCTAGCCAGGATAGTTAAGCAAGAGAAAAAACCTACCCAGATTGGAAAGGAAGAAGGAAAACTAAGATCAGATGACATGATCTTAAAATATAGAAAACCCAAAAGAATCTACACAGAAAAGAAAAATTAAAGCTAATAAATGAGTTCAGCAAAGTTGCAGGATACAAAACCAATATACAAAACTCAACTGTATTTCTATACACTAGCAATAAACAACCCAAAAAAATGAAATTAAGAAAACAATTCCATTTACAGCTGCATTAAAAGAATAAAATGTTTAGGAATAAATTGAACCAAGGAATTAAAAGACTTGGACACTGAAAGCTATAAAACATCATCAAAAGAAATTAAAGAAGGCCTAAATAAAGATATGCCATCCCACATTCATGGATTGGACTATTGTTAAGATGGCAATATTCCCCAAATTGATCTACAGATTCAGTGTAATCCCTATCAAAATACCAATTGCCCTTTTTGCAGAAATAGACAACCTGATCCTAAAATTTGTATGGAATTACGAAAAGAACCTCAAATAGCCCAAACAATCTTGATGAATAAAGTGGGGAGAACTCACTCCTCCGGATTTCAAACTTTATTACAAAGCTAGAGTAATCAAAACATAAGGATAAAGATAAGGATATCCTGGTATAAGGACAGACATATGTATCAATGGAACAGAATGGAGAGTTCAGAACTTAACCTGACCAATTCATTTCCACAAGAGTACCAAGACCATTTGATAAGGAAAAAATATAGTCTTTTCAACAAATGGTGCTGGGACAACTGGATATCTACATGCAAAAGAATGAATTTGGACTTATCTTACACCACATACAAAGAGTAACTCAAAATGGATCAAAGACCTAAATGTAAGAACTAAAGGTCTAAAACTCTAATAAAGAAACAGATGTAAAATCTGCATGGCCTTGGATTAAGCAACGGTTCTTAAAATATGACATCATAAGCATAGCATTCAAAGAAAAAATAAACTGGAGTTCTTTAAAATTTAAACTTTTGTTATTTATATAAACTACATCAAGTGAACAGACACTATTAAGTGTACAGACAACTCACAGAATGGGAAATATTTTTGCAAACCATGTATATAAGGGGATAGTAACCATCACATATAAAGTACTCTTACAATTCAACAATAAAAGACAACACAATTTAAAAATGGGCAAAGGATTTGAATAGACATTTTCCCAAAGAAGATATACAAATGGTTAATAAGCACATGAAAAGATACTCAACATCATTAGTCATTAGGGAAATGGAAGTCAAAACCACAATGAGATACCACTTTACACACAGTAGGATTGCTACAACAAAAAAAGACAGAAGACAGACAATACCAAGTGTTCCCAAGGATATGGAGAAATTGGAACTTTCATGTATTGCTAGTAAAATAGTACAGCCACCTTGGAAAACATTTTGGTAGTTCCTCAAAAAGTTAAACATAAACTTATCATATGACTCAGCAACTCTAAGTGTATATATCCAAGAGAATTAAAAACATATATTCATATGAAAACCTGTATCTGAATGTTCATAGCAATATTATTTATAATAGCCCCAAAGTGGAAACAACCCATCAGCTGATGGATGAATAAATAAAATGTGATATATCCATAAAATGGAATATTCAGCCATAGAAAGGAATTGCTATAGACTAAATGTTTGTTATCCCCCAAATCTGTATCTTGAAGCCCTAATCCCTAATGTGATGATATTTGGAGATGGGGCTTTGGGAGATAATTAGGTTTATATGAGGTCATGAGGGCAGAGCTCCCATGATGGGACTGGTGACCTTATAAAGGGACAAAGAGACCAGAGCTCTCTCTCTTTCACTTCCATGTGAGGATGCAGCAAAAGGCAGCCATCTGCAAACCAGAAAGGGGGTCCTCACCAGAACCCAATCATGATGGCATTCGGATCTTGGACTTTCAGGCTCCAGAAACGTGACAAATAAATGTTTGTTTAAGCCACCCAGTTTATGGTATTTGTTATAGCAGTTCGAGCTGAGTTAAGACAGGAATAAAATACTATAACATGGATGAACCTTGAAAACATGCTAAGTGAAAGAAACCAGACACAAAAGGCCATGTTTTATATGAGTACATTTATATGAAATGTCCAGAAAGGCAAATCCATAGAAAAGTAGATTAGTGAGGGCAGGAGGAGATTGGGACTATCTGCTAACAGATATGGGTTTCTTCTGGAGTGATGGAAATGTCCCAGAATTAGATAGTGGTGATGGCTGCACAACATTGTGAATATATTAAAAATTGCTGAATTATACACATTAAAAATATTAAAATGGTGCATCCCAGTTTTTTTTAAAATGTTAATAATTTTTATCCAAATCATATTTACAATGATTTGTGAAACAGAAGCAGAATTTCAAGTAATATAAAATATAAAAATAGAGGCATTGTTGATTTTTTCCTCTTTAAAAACCTCTTAATTTTCTGTGTAGCATTGTTTATGACAAAACTGAAACCAACCTAAATATTCATTATTAGGGGACTGATTAAATAAATTACGATGCAGTTATCAAAAAGAATGAGATACATTAGTAGAAAAAAGCAGAGGGCCAAACACTGGCTGAAGTATGATCTCATTTTTGTGTCTTTTAACTCTCTGCAAACATACTTGTAGCTGCACAAGCTCTTAACAGTGGTAACCACAGCAAAGTCGGACTTGGAGACATTTTTATTATGCCATTCTGCATTATTTGATATTTTAATAAAAATTGTTTGAAATAAAATATTCGATTCCTCTTTTGGAAAACAACTTCAAGTACTTAGATGGATTTTAAAAATAGTAGGTATTCAAGTATTTGTTGAATATAACAGTTGCTAAATGCAAGGAAAGCTTCTTCAAATGTTATTGTCTTTTACAATCAGAAAATGGATATTGTGCCCAGAAATAAGCCCACGAACTTATGGTCAATTAGTCCATGACAAAGGAGGTAAGAATATACACCAGGGAAAAGACAATCTCTTCAATAAGTAGTGCTGGGAAAACTGGACAACTACATGTAAAAGAATGAAATTAGAACAATCTCTAACACCATATACAAAAATAAACCCAAAATGCATAAAGACCTAAATGTAAGACCAGATACTCTAAAACTCCTAGAGGAAAACATAGGCAGAATACTCTTTGACATAAATTAGAGCAATATTTTTTTCAATCCATCTCCTAGCATAAAGGAAATAAAAGTAAAAATAAGCAAATGGGACCTGATTAAACATAAAAGCTTTTGCACAGCAAAGGAAACCACAAATAAAACGAAAAGACAACCTACAGAGTGGAAAATATTTGCAAATGATGAGATCAGCAAGGGATTAATTTCCAAAATATACAAACAGCTCATATAACTTAATATAAAAAAACAACCCAGTCAAAAAATGGGCAGAAGACCTAAATTGACATTTTTCCAAAGAAGACATACAGATGGCCAACAGGAACATGAAAAGATGCTCAACATCGCTAACTATTAGAGAAATGCAAATCAAAACTAAAATGAGGTATCACCTCACACCAGTCAGAATGGGCATCATTAAAAAGTCTACAAATAATAAATGCTGGGTGGGGGGGCGCGGAGGGTGGGAAGGGATAGACTGGGATTTCAAAATTGTAGAATAGATAAACAAGATTATACTGTATAGCACAGGGAAATATACACAAAATGTTATGGTAGCTCAGAGAAAAAAATGTGACAATGAGTGTGTATATGTCCATGTATGACTGAAAAATTGTGCTGAACACTGGAATTTGACACAACATTGTAAAATGATTATAAATCAATAAAAAATGTTAAAAAAATGCTGGAGAGGGTATGGAGAAAAAGGGAACCTTCCTACACTGTTGATGGGGACGTAAATTGGTGCAGCCACTATGGAGAACCTCATGGAGGTTTCTTAAAAAACTAAGAGTTACTATATTGACCCAGCAATCCCACTTCTGAGCATATATCGAGATAAAACTATAACTCAAAAAGATACACACACGCAAATGTTCATGGCAGCACTATTTACAATAGCCAAGACATGGAAGCAACCTAAATGTCCACTGACAGACGAATGAATAAAGAAGGTGTGGTATACATATATACAAAATGGAGTATTACTCAGCCATAAAAAAGAATGAAATGATGCCATTTGCAACAACATGGATGGACCTAGAGATCACCATATTAAGTGAAGTAAATCAGACAGAGAAAGACAAATATCATATATCTCTTATATGTGGAATCTAAAAAAAAAAAAGACACAAATGAACTTATTTAAAAACCAGAAATAGACTCACAGAAATAGAAAACAAATTATGGTTACGAAAGGGGAAAGGGATGGTGGGGATAAATTAGGAGTTTGGGATTAGCATATACCCACTGCTATGTATAAAATAGATAAAGAACAAGGACCCACTGTATAGTACAGGGAACTATATTCAATATCTTGTAATAACCTATAATGGAAAAGAATCTGGAAAAGAATATATATATATATAAATACACACATATATATAAAACTGAATCACTTTGCTGCATACCTGAAACTAACACAACACTGGAAATCAACTATACTTTAATTTTAAAAAATAATTTAAAAAAAGAAACTAAAAAAAAAAGAAAACGGATGTTACAATAACATGATCTACATTTTCTGAAAGACTGTTCAGAAATGCTGCCTTATAATGAGTTCAATTTGCCACAAAGCCACTTTATATGGTATATGTGCCACAGAAGAAAAAACACTGTCAGGTGAAAAACATCTCTATGTATGAAGAGAATACAAAATGAGAAATTATATTCTTCATAACAATGAAATATTATATATTTATGATAATAGTGGTTTGTGATCTTAGATATATAATGTGACCCTAATGTAAGGATATAGTGCCAATAAGGACATAAAGGCTATTTATTAGTAAAGAGTAAACTTGCTTGGATTCATGCACAAAAAGGTACTGATGATATATAACAATGGGAACACTATACAAATATTAAATTACATGAAAATATACAAAAGGTAATCTGTAGCATCAGAAGCCTAAAAGATACATTAGCAAAAATAAAAGATACATATTTCATCTAATTTTTAATGCTGTCAGAGAATCTCCAGGACTGAATAAACATCGGAGAAATTTACCTGAGGTAGAGATGAAAATACCAAAACAGAAATTCATACTTCTGTGTATGGAGCAATGGTGGTAATATAAGAAAAAAACACCTACCTGCCATTCAAATTCACTATCTGACCAATCCCAGTATGTGCTAATAGAAGAAGATACATCACTGCAGACACTCCCCTCAGGGAATAGATCAAAGGACGTGAAATCTTGATCATCTAATAGGGAATAGCAATCATCTTGATCTCCAACAGAAACTGACGAAAACAGCTCCTCACTGCATTCTGAGCTGGCAACACTTGTTCCACAGGATGTTAAGTTCCATCTAAAAACACAACACAAAAGAAATCACAACAGAAACTACAGAATCCATACAAGTTTAAGATATAGGATACATTTATGAGGAATGTGAGTGTATTTTTAGTTGTAAGAATGATGTTGTGCTTGTTTTCAAAAGAGTCCTTAGCTTTTAAGGATAAACACTAAAATATTTATGAATGAAATATGTTTGGGATTTGTCTCAAAATAATAAGGAAGAGGTTGAGGAATGAGTAGGAGTATAGATAAAGCATACTGCCATATGTAATTGTTGAAGCTGCATGATGGGTATATGGGGTTCATTACACTATTCTCTACTTTCATATCTGTCTGACTGGAGTCAGACTGAGTTCAAATTCTTGCTCTGACACTTGCCTGCTGTTTGATCTTAAGCAAAACACACCCTTTCTCCAAGCCTGCGCCCTCATCTTCAAAATGCAGTTACTGTGAACATTACATGAGAACCCATATAGAGCACTCAGCGGACATAAGTGTTCAATACATGGCAGCTATTATTATTATTAAAGGAAGAGGGTAGCCATTGAAGGGCAGAGAAAAGCACCAACAAAGTATACAAGTAGCTCAAAGTATTTCCTGTATTTACATAACTTTTACACATTGATGATATACAGAATCATTGTAAAGATGTTGAAAGAAGAAAGGAGTGATGAAGATTAAAATGACCAATAATTCCATTATGCAGTAATAACTGACCTATAATATTTTGCTACATTTTCTACATGCATATATATTTTTTATGGAATCAACATTCTGTGTGTGTGTATATATATACACACGAAATATATATATTTTAGTAGCCACCTTTTATTCACTTAACAGTATATACTGACCATTTTCCTAAGTGTATTATTAAACATTTTAATGCCTATATAATATTCAAATGATTAAATGTATCATAATTTAACATTATTCCTTTAATAATAGATAATTAGGCTGTTTCCAATTTTTTGGTATTACAAATTATACCGAAATAAACCTTTTTGTTTATAATTATTTATCCAAATATATAATCTCTCAGGATAGATTACTTGAAAGGAAATTACTGAGTCAAAGAATATGAACACTTCTAAGAGTAACAGTATACTTAGCTAAATACCTTTCTGAAAGGCCACACCAATTTATACTCCCAAAATCAGTATATAAAATTGCTCATTTCACCATAACCTTCACAGCACTGTAATTTTCATGTTAAAATTACACATCTAATAGGAGAAAAACATTTTATATCAATTTTTATTTCTTTGCAAGATAAAAATTTAAGATATTTATTAGCTATTTTGCTCCACCAATTTACTGTGTGTTAATATTTTTCCTTGTTTAATTTGTAAGAGTTCTTTATGTATTAAGGATATTAACATTTTGTCTGTATTATTTCTTGTAGGGTCATATGTATTTTTTTTGGTCTTAAAATCTACAAATATGTTTTCTTTTATAAATTTCCATTAGCTTTATATTATTAATGAGATAAATCTTCATTGCTTTGGCAGTAGCCTAAGGAATTAATCCTTAAGATAATGATTTAGTATATCCGATACTAATAAGGTACTGAAATAATGACTTCCTGAAGAAAAGCCTGTTATTTACCTATTATTAGGTTATTTCTCATCTTTCACTAAATCCAGTTTTTTCTTGAATTGTGTATTTCCCCTTTAAAACTTCCCCTCTTTTTTATATAGCCAATCTTAATTCCAAAGTTCTTGATCTACAAAATTTGTGCAGCCTGACAATTTTACAGCACCTTTTCCTTTCTGCTGAAGGTAGAGTACTTTAAAACACTGAAACACACACATAGACACACACACTTTAAACTATTATAGTGCAGTAGACAGAAAAGCCTTTTATATCACCAAACTTTTATAAATAGGCAAAAATCTAAAATTCATCTAAGAATCCTACAATATCTTGTAGTATTACCTATTTTCATCACATGCTTGCTAGGTAGGCAGTATCCTCATTTTTTAAAAATCAACAAACTTAGTAGAATTAACCATACTGCCCAAGTCATGCAATAAGGCAATATAAACTGTGAATGGCAATTACAAGTTCTGTCCTTTCACCCACTCAACAAACATTTAGTCAGTATCTTCAAAGTGCCAAGTACTGTGTCATGTGCTAGGAAAAGCTGTTACATAATTGTTTTTAATGAGAATTTCTTTTTAACTTGCAAAAGTTTAGTAGAAATGTGTTTCCCTTCATGAGTAATGACTTTTTTTAAAAAAATGCCACATTTAATAATCTAATGATTAGATCACTGACAAGAGAGTCAGGAATTTGCTTGGTTCTGTGCTCTTACCTTAGGGCAAATTCAGTATGTTCCTCAGTTTCCCATATCTATAACTATAATATATATAACAAGGTTATGTGTATTCTTAGACGCCTTTGCTCTTTGTTTTCTTTTTTCTAAAAATTATCAGTGGTAAGGAAATTGGTCTCATAATTGAAACAAATCTTTTACAAAATAGAAAAATAGTACTTTTATTTAGAGATTTTTTAGAAATTCTATTATCTTCTAATTTTCAAATATTATTTTTATTATTATTTTAAGACAATGTGGATAAAAACAAAGTAGGAAGTACTTTCATCCACTGCTGGTGGATGAATAGAATATATATATATATATTCTTTTTCAGATTCTTTTCCATTATAAGTTATAGGTTATAGATTAAATTGGCATAATCTTTCTAAAAAGCAATTTGGTAATGTATATATAAAGAGCTTTAAGAAGGTTCTTTAGACTTAGTAATTGACTTTCTAGAATCTATCTCTTTCCTCAAATAGAAATTTGGAGAAAAGATGTATGTACAGACATGTCCAAACAATAAGCCAAAAAAAAAGAAAACAAATGCCCTCAAAATATTGGGAATAATTAAATGATATAGCTATATCTGAAAAATCATGTTTTTATAATCATTAAAAATCATATTTTCAGGCTATTTATTGAAAAAGATGATGATGATGATGATTAAAACACAATGTAAGTGCAAATGGCCTGGTCACAAATTATAGAGCCTGATTCTGATTTTTAAAATTATATATGTACACAGAAAGAACATTAAAAGTAACATCAAAATGTTGACAGCTGTTATCTTTAGTGAAAAGGATCATGAGTGGTCTTTATAGTTTTGTATATGCCCACAATTTTCTATAATGAGCTTATATAATAGAAATTTAAGTGATTCTTTTTAGACTGTTCTGCCGGTTTCAAATGTTTAACACAAGACCACTGTGTATGTGAACTCAGCACTGAACTATTCAAATTTACAAAGCCCTTATACCTTATTCCACTATGAGAAAACCACCTAAGATCCTAGCTATAACCATGAAATTATTTACAAAGGAGACTTTCTCCATATCTTAAAAGAAAAATGTTGAAAAGAATCCATGAAAGGGAGTTTAACTCATTATCTAGGCTTGGTGCCCAAATTTTAACTTAAAAAAAGGAAAGCCTAGAACATTTATCTGCAAGGCTTTTCAGCAAGCATACACAGATGAAGGACTTTCAATGGTATTTTGGTAAAATTAAGAAAAGCACGTGCACTATATACACAGTCTTCGCAGCCCTTTCTCTCTCAGGTATACCTACCTACTACCTCTCAGGATGAGAATCCAGCAGGTGAGTACTGTGGAATGATGTCCTACTATCAAGTGGGATGAAAGTCATTCCAAATCCATGCCACACATTCATTTTCAAGTAACAGTCCCCTATCATCACTTGTAGTCATCACTGACTCCCTGCCAGAATTCCCATACAGCCACCTGACCTCTGCTACATCTCTGGAGCCCAATAGGCCACCAAGGGCCCAAGTTATAACAGATGACACAACCCCCCTACTCTACTCACTCAAATTCCCAACTCTCCTCCCAGGGACCTCAATTGTCTTGGGATTATTACCCATCCCTCCTACTCACTCTACAGTATGGGAAGCAAACATTTCATTTCATTTCATTTCTAAGGCTAATTCTTCCATTTGGGCTTTAAGTAAATCCCAGCCATCTCCTGTCATTCCACCTGGTCTTGTATTTTCAATTTCTCCCTTTCCTGTGGGCTGTTTCTAAGGAGCTACAATCTCTATTCTCGGAAAATAAAAACTAAACAAGGCAAAAAACAAATCACTTTTTCCCCCAAATTACCACATCTCTCCTTCCTTTCCCTGCTAAATTTATTGAAAAGTTTCTTCTGTTCTCTTAAGCTTTGTAATCCACCGTTCTGTTGCTATCACACTATTGGAATTTCTGTTCTGATTACTGCCAGTTCTACATTTCTAGCCTGAATAGTTCTCCAAAGCTTGATCCTCATTTTCAACTTGTCTTAACAAGTCCCCAAACCAAATTCCTCCTGCCTCTGCAACCCATCCCTCTTCATGAAATGTGGTTCTCCCACCTGCAACTCTTCTGCACCGCTAGTTCTCTAACAAAACAGGAAAACTGTGGGTGGAACAAAAGGCACACGGCAGTCTTGGGGGTTTTCTGGTTAATGGTGACGAAAATGGAGCTCTGAAATCACAGAAATGAGTAACTGCTTTATACAATATGTAGTTCATTTTGTATCTTGCCAATAGGGTGTACAAAAGTGAGACACTGTCCTCCCACATGCTTTTCACAATTGTTCAATGTCAAAGTACTGATGTACTCCTCAAAGGTGAAGAGAAGAACACACTGAGTAGTTCATATTAACCCCCTTCATCTCACAACTTAATTATAGGACCTATCAATATCATTATAATTTTTTCAATTTGCTAAATGATATACTTCTTTGATGACAGTGGAGGTTACACGGGACAAATGCTAACAGAAAACCCACAATTACATCAGAAAAATCTTTTCCCCGAAACCAAAAAAAGTCTTAAAAACTATATATACTCCATATTGATATTTCAACTGAAAATAATTAGGTTTTTTGGCTTACTGAAATTTATTTTATTCCCCCTAAATTCCAGACAAACCCACCTTGTTCATAAAATCCTAAAAGATACTCCTAGGAAGCTGTGAATTCTTAGGAAGCTTGCTATGTTCATGTAATTTATTTTCCACTGAACCTAGACCAGTGACACACCAATCTAAGTCATGGGTGATTCTAATTTGAACACTACAAACATCCGAACTTAGGGATCACAAGTAATAGTGCCTTGACTCTCTTGGTTAATGAAGACTGCAAATATAGCCCAGACTCCAGTAAATGAGCAGGCACAAAATTGTCATCATCATAAGGTCCTTATCAACCACATTACTTAAACAATTACCACAATTTTGTTATCCGGTAACAATGAAGAATTTGAGCAAAATAAAAAGTAAATCAAGTATCTACCCACTGACAAGCTTTCTACTTTCAATGAAACTTGTTTTATAATGACTAAACCCAAGGCAGACTATCAGAACTTAACTATTCAGATCTGGTTTTTGGATTGTTGCTTGAATTGGTGAATGATGTGATATAAAGGAAAAAAGTGACACATACAACTCCAAAATAAAAGAACTCCCCAAACTTGGTCCACATACATGATTTAGCTGTTTGCTTCTCCCTGAAAAGAAATGACTGGAAGCATACAGTCCTCTCAAATGCCACCTTGAGGAGAGGGTAAGAAGGCTGAACATTCCAGAAGGAGAAAAGACTTAAAAAGCAAGGTAGCCTAGGGAAGAAACATCATCTGCTGCTTCCCCTAGTCTCTGCGGAAAAGGGTACACAGAAGATACATTAGACCTCCTGCTACCAATCTGAGCCTTGTGAAAACTAGGGTAGGAAGAGGGGTGTTAAAAAAAAGCAGGCAGTAACTAGAAAAAATAATGCTTGACTTGGGAAAACCGGGGCTGAACAGGAACCACCTCCTCTATCTTCACTATCCCATTCTGAAAAACAACCTTGACCTTACCAAGGTCTGTAAGAAAAGGAGTAGAAAAACACAAGGAAAAATGGGGAGGAGAAAGAACAGAACAAACTATAAAAAATATATTATTCACCATGCTTCACTCCCTGTCACCCCCACACATTTTGGCAGCACTTACCCTCAGCCTCTGTCCTCATTCCCTTGCCCTCATCATCAGAGCAGGCTAATTCTGAGATCATTTATCTTTCCCATGTATATGATTTACTCTAATGCTGCAAAACGTAAGTATTAAATATGCACAAAACTATTCTTTTATGTTATTTTCCAATGCGAACAATCTTAAGCAAATGTCATAAATATGTTACATTCATGTTATAGTCACATCACAGGTCAAATAGGCTTCTGTGAGTTAGTCTAAGAAACTCTAACAACCATTTATAACACTGGAGCCATTAGTTCTGTTCCAAGTTTTACCACAGGCTCCAAAGGAGTAATCCTGGCTTTGCCTAACTCCGTTTTATGACCTTGAACTCAGTCTTTTCTCTCTGGACCTCAGTTTCCTCATTTTTGCAATGAGGACTTGGAATAGTTGTAACAAATTTACTACCGCGTCCTTTTCAAATGTGTTCTAGTGGTGTTCTGTATGATTATTTAACAATAACATCTGCTTTCAGACTATAACTTTCTTTTAGGTAAGAATCATATTTTACATATTCCTTGTATTTGTAGAAGCTCAGTAAATCTGTAGACTGATTTATGGGATTGAGGGGCATGCAAAAGACATTACAATGTAGAAGGATTTGTTCTGTAGATGAGAAATCAGAACTAGACTCCTTAATTCAACTCCAGTGTTTTCCATAGCTGAACCCCTCTCCTCCTCCCTCCTCCCTTGTTCACACACTCTCCCAGGCCTCTGTGTGTGTGGTGTGTATATACATATACACATATACACACACATAATATATGCTATACATATATATACATAATATATGCTATATATACACACACATATACCTATACTATAGGTTGGGTCTATGTATAAAACATCCTCAAATCCCCCTTATTTGATATAACACTTAAATGTCTGCATCAGGGAATTCTCCAGAACACTCTATATCTTCTAGTAAAAACAGGGGATTCACCGTCTGAATAAATTTGTTTAAGCCAGCCCATCCTAAGCCTCGCTCCATCCCTCCACTGGGGGAGCAAACCAGGGGACGTGCTATATGAAGGAATCTTCCAGATTTAAGCTTATACATTTTGGCAGGGCCTACAGCGCTAGGGAAAAGAGTTCATAAAGGGGGAGGGGGAATCGTCTGGTTACCTAGAGCTTCACTAAAAATTGGGGGATACGGGGTGGAAATCGGGCTGTGAGACAGGTTAAAAATCGGGAAAAGGAAGATTCTAGCTTTTAAAGTGCCACCTTTCGAAAGATCTATGGATTGTTTTTGAGCCATCCGAAATTCACTCTATGGCGTACCGGAAATGGAAGGGGTTAAACTTCTTGTGGATGGATGGAAACAGGGAAGCATCTAAAAATCTAGGGTGGGGGTTTGGGATTCGCAGGATACAGATGGGGCGGGAGGGAGAAAGGAGGAGTCGCTTGGTCAGAAGATGAATGGGGGCAAGAGAGCGAGTAAAATGCCGGCCAAAAGGAAAATCGGAGGACAGGGGTGAAATAGGGAGGGGGAGAGGGAAGGAGCCCGGGAACCAGCGCGGGTCGCAGGGAGGTGGGGGGAGGGGGCGAATGGAAGCATAGACCCTCGGCCTCGGGCCAGGATGCAGGCGACCCCGCGTTCTCCAGCTGGGGGCAGGGGTGTGGGCAATTTGCCCCTGCGCTCAGCGGAGGTCCGTACCTGTTGGTGTGGAAGCGGTGAAGCGGGTCCGTGCGATGGCAAGACGAGAGCTGGCAGCCGAAATCGCTGATGTCCAGGCAGCCCGGCTCCTCACTCGGGCAGGTGCCCACCCCGCGAGGGGGTCCCAGAAGCGGGAAGGGCTCCTCGGGGGTTAGGAATTTCTCGTACGAGGTGGTGGCTGACGCCTCGTCGGACATGGTTGGAGAAAGCCTGGCTCGGGCTCCCTCTCCGGCCCCTGGCTGCTCCCGCGTCCGCCCCTGCCCCCACTCTAACCTGTCTGCGGTCGCCGTCGCCGCCGCCGCGCCTGAGGGGGTGCCCGCCGCAGCTCACTGGCAGGCTGCGCGCCGCGGCCCACCGCTGCCCGGGGAGTGCCGGGCGGCGTGAAGGGGCTGCTCGAGGCCACACGGGCCCACCGGCCACCTAGTCAGCGCCTCAGTGGCCTCTGCAGCAGCCTCAGTCGCCGCCGCCGCAGCCCGGCCCAGCCCAGTCAGCGAAGAGCCGCCGCCGCCGCCCGGCCCGCCCACTGCGCTCGCCGCTCGCGACTGCTGCAGTCCACCCGGCGCCCGCTGGGAGGGGAAGGGCGGAGGGAAGCCGCTCCCTGTGCCCTCTGCTGGAGCGGAGGAGGAACTGAAGCTCCGCCCGCCGCAGCCCCGCCCCGCCCCGCCCTCCACGCGTCGAATCAGGGATTCCAAGGGCTAGAAGGGCCCAGGCGGGCGCATCAGGCCAACCTCCTCCTCCGCTTTCTCACCCTCCGCTGATTACTAAGCAGCAAGTCGCAGCGCTGAGAAGGGACTTGGCCAAGGTCACACCGCGGGTGCGTGAGAAAAAATCCGGAGGCCTCAGTTCCCAGCACACTCGATCACCCTGTCCCAATTCAACAAGTATTTATTGAGCTCCTGCAGTGTGTGTGCCCAGCACTGTGCAATGAGCTGCAGGGAAAATGGGCCAAGTAGGGAGGAATAGTCCCTGTCTCACCCTTGATCACCTAAGCCGGAGAACTCTGCGCGACAGCCACTGGGCTACTCAGAGTTGCTGGACACGTAGTGCTCTTTTGTGCTCTGTGCTCTTGCTCGCATTATGTATTCTGCTTGGAATGCCCTGCCGTTTCTGCCCTGCTAATCCTTAAAGCCCCAGCTCTAACGTTACCTCCTCTGTGAAGCCTTCCCTGACTCCCAAATGAGACTTAGGTATTCCTGTCAATGCTCCCGTGTAAGATATATTATGACGCTTAAGTTGTTCAACTTAAATCAGCTTACTAGGTGCTACATACTGTTATTTCTTCCTATCTTTTCCCTCTTTTCTCTGTTTTTCTAGACAAGTGGTTCCAGATCTCGGATGCGTAAATTTTTAAAAAATAGTCGGAGAAAACACAAGATTGCCAATCACTTATTTTGCCAAATAGGGACAATTTTTTAAACTACCTACTACTACTTTATAAAAGGAAGCATGTTTTCATATAAAATGATAAGGGCACAATCTCTCAATAAAAATTTAAATATATTTAGGTTTATGGAGAAACATCACATTGAATCTTGAGAGAAGCTTAGAACTAAAGTAGGTAAAAAGGAGGGGAACGGTGAAAGAATGCAGAAGGTAAGGAGAAAGAGGGTCACATGAGCCCCAGTCTTAAACTCTGTGTCTTGTCCTACCGATGCAACTTATAATGAAAACAACTCCTAACCATTCCTTTAAAATTTATGTATTGTCTTGCTTCAGTTTACCCTACTGCTGAACACGTATGTCTTCTTTTACTTAAAGATCGTAGAAGTGAGGGTTATGATAGTCTGACCTATGGCCCCCTACGCACCAATTCTCGGGGGCCTGGGACTAGGGAAACCGAATGGGCCATGGCTTAGTTCTCAAACAAGAGACTTGATGGTCCAACTGAAGCAAGAGTCCAGTGCTGCATAATAATGTAGGTACTCAGTTAATAGTACCAGAAAGTATTAATAAGAAGCTAACAAAATACTCTCATTTACACTTATATTTTATACATACTATAACAGGACAGTGGTTTTTAATATATATTTTTATTGAAGTATAGTCAGTTTACAATGTTGTATCAACTTCTAGTGTACAGCACAATGCTTCAGTCATACATGAACATATATTTGTTTTCATATTCTTTTTCACCATAAGTTACTACAAGATATTGAATATAGTTCCCCGTGCTTTATAGTATGAAATTGTTGCTTATTTTATATATTAGTTAGTATCTGTAAATCTCAAACTCCTAATTTATCCCTTCCCCCCTCTCCCCACCCCCGTAACCATAAGTTTGTTCTCTATGTCTGTGAGTCTGTTTTTGTTTTGTAAATAAGTTCGTTGTCTTTTTTTTTAGATTCCACATATAAGTGATATCATATGGTATTTTTCTTTCTCTTTCTGGCTTACTTTACTTAGAACGACAATCTCCAGGTCCATGCATGTTGCTACAAATGGTATTATTTTATCCTTTTTATGGCTGGGTAGTATTCCATTGTATAAGTATACCATAACTTCTTTATCCAGTCATCTGTTGATGGACATTAAGGTTGTTTCCATGCTTTTTAAAACTAGAATCCAATGACAGAGTCTGTGAGTCTTCTACAAGTGTGTTTTACCTTTACATTCAGTTTTAAGCATATTCTGGAGTATCCGGATGACTAAATGATAACAGATGCCACATAATTAGGTCACGTACTTGAGTCTGTTTTTAAAATCTAGTTGGGACAAGGTAATACTACTTTAATTGTCATGAGCCAGTGAGAAAATAAATGAGGTGAACCTCCTATTTCATGGCTTACTATACAAATGAAGATTTTCTGGTAGCTTGAAAGAGGAATGCGATGGGAAAAGAGAATCCTCACAAGACACACATACAAGCTCGTTGACAGTCAAGAACACATGCTGGCCAGTCAGTAGTATGTTTGGGTTTCTAAGGGCAGTTCTGTCTCAGCAAACATCATATGCTACATTAAATAAACATTATTTTGTGTTTGTGCATAATTTTTAAGTTTATTTTTGTGTTGAATTTGTTTAAGAGCTTTATGAACAACACAGTTCATATTAAGTTGTATGTTTGTTTACATTTAAGAAATAATATTATAAAAAGAATTCACATAAATGATTGGGAATGAGAGAATGTTTTTCTTTTAAAAGAGGTCCCTTGAATATATTTTTAGCTGAGAAACACTGATACAGATAATGACAACAGTACATAGAGTATGTGTACTGTGTGTGTAATGTTTACTTAAATATATGGTAATGATGTACTAATACATCTTTACCAAGCTCTTAGCCACTAGGAGTTGATGACTGTTGTGCATCCTCCCTTCTTGCCCCACTTCAGTTTGCTTGGTTTGTCCCTTGGGGGTAGTCTGACTGCATTTACCCCATTCGTCCCTCCCTTCCATTATAATGGAATGGAATAATTCTAATATTTATGTATTAGTTCCCTACCTTCTCTGAGAGTCTGCGCCTGGAAGGCAACCCTGGGGTGATCTACCTTCCCCAGATGCATAACTTACCTCCCAGAGAGATGTTGGACTGCAGGAGGGTTGTGGAGAGACTGAACAGGATTGAGAATTGCCAACCAATCTTTATCATTTTGGTTACTATTGGATAGAAATATATTGACCTTGACCCAATAATGATCTATGATCTAACCATTATAATTTTTCATGTGACTGATGGATGCAAAGTATGTGTGTATATGTATCTAACTACATCTACATCAAGACATATTAAATAATATATATTATCTATAATCAGCTCCCCAAGTATCACCAACACAACCTGCTGTTAAAACAAAGCTTGAGTGTATTACTTATCACAGCAAGGGAGAACATCTACTCCACAGTGATTTTGCAGTGTCTCAGAGGGAAAAGGCAAAGATAGAATTCATTAAGAATTAGAAGTTTGGTTTCAAGTGGCGATTTCAGTGTGGGGACTCAGTTAGGATTAAGTAAGAATCATGATACAACAGTCCAGGAGTGGTGGAAGCAGCAAGGTAAGAGTTTTGAGGTGAGGAATTCAGAGAATCTTAGGGAGCAAACTTTGCTGATGCTTTCTATTGAAGAGTTGGTGGGTCTTTTGGGAAATTCTTAGGATGGGTATCCAGTCTGTGTCTAGACTAATTTTTTTGCATGTGGATATCAAGTTGTTCCAGCACCATTTGTTGAAAAGAGTATCTTTTCTCCATTGTATTGTCTTTACACCTTTGTCAAAGATTATTTTATGTGGGTCTATATTGGGATTCCACGCTGTTCCACCTATCTGTTTGTCTATTCTTTTGCCAATACCACACTGTTTGATTACTGAAGCTTTATAATAGGTTTTCAAGTTGGGTAGTGTCAGTTCTCTGATTTTGTTCTTCTTCAATATTGTGTTAACTATTCTGGGTCTTTTGCCTTTCCATATAAACTTGAGAATCAGTTTGTCAATATCCACAAAAATAATTCGTTGGGATTTTGATTGAGACTACATTGAATCTATGGATCAAGTTGGGAAGAACTGACATCTTGAAAATATTGAGTCTTCCTGTCCATATACATGGAACATCTCTTCATTTATTTAGTTCATGTTTGATTTCTTTCATCAGAAATTTATATTTTCCTTATAAATCACTTGATATTCTCTGAACCACAGCATGTAGGATTTGCTCTACTTTCTAGGCCTTTTATGAAGCAAGAAATTAAGAGGCCTGAGGAGAGGAAAAAGAAATCCAGACTTCCCCTAAAGTAGTTAGGGTTTCAGTTCTCTAGTCAGAGCCCCCACTCCTTTTTTTCCTTCTTGAATTAAATTATCTGATTATCCTTTTTCTTAGATGACAAACCAATGGGCCAAAATGTATATCAAAGACAATCCTGACAATAAAGCTGATTCCCAAAGTTTCAGACGAAGTACCTATAAGGATAATGATTAAGCCTATTTTCAACAAAGACAGTAAATGTTATATCTGATTTACAAAAAGAGAGATGAACATAATTTTTATAAAAGAAAAATTGTAAGATACAACATATAATAATACAGAGATATAATGTACATTCTATACCATAAATATACCAAACATATGGAAAGAATATATATTGACAGAGTATCACGAATATCAACCAAAGAGAATCAGTTAAGTCTGGATCAGGTACAAAAATTCTATATTTTAATGTAGCTCCATAGGTTAAGTCTGATACACCTCTTCACTTAAAAACCACTGGCCTCGAAGATGCTAGATTCAAATTAATAAGAAGTAAGGCCAAGTAAAGGTTTAAAATAATAACTGAAATCATAATTGACAATGCTATATTGCTACTGCCTAATATTCTCAAGCAAAGCACCACCAGGACTCTGATAAATAGAAACATCGTGGAGACCAAGAGCACTGAGAAATCTCTAGGAACTTCCCATATAGCATACAATTTCTGAAACTTTTATATTAATAACATTTACCCATACAAATTTAACCTGGTGAAGGTTGAGCATCTCTTCCTTTTTTTAAATTATCCTGGTTTTATTTTCATTCTGTGGTATCTGTATCAGTTCAAACTACCTTCTTACTAGTATGGTTCTGAGGTAAAACCCAAGTTTTTGAATAGGGAAACAGTAATTGGATTTGTATTGAACACTTTAGGAAACAAACTTTACTTTATGTCATCTTGTAATCTTTATTAAAAGAGGCTCAGAAAAATAGCACATTCAAACTTCTTTTCTTCTTATGCTGTAAGACCTCTCCATTTCCAGATAGTCTATAAAGAGAGTTATGTGAAATACCCATAGTTTAAATAACAAACACTTTCTTTATTGTGCAAATGATGAAACCTGTTTTGTTAAAATAGTTTGTTTCTACTTCAGAATTATGTTTTATAATTAATGAAAGATTCCAAAAAATATAAAGTTACACCAATCTAATCTTAATCTGCTCTGGTATTCCTACCTCTCTTATAAAGTGATTGAAGAAAGATTAGGTGAATTTTAGTTCTGGGGCTTCCTAAGTTTAAATGCATTCTTCTTTGGTATTAAAAAAGTATAAGATAGGTATCTCCCCCCACTTAATATAAAAAGCATCCATTTATTTTGAAAGAGTTATTCTCAGCCCACCCTTAGTTAAGGTTAATTAATTTACTTCTTATTGAATGGTCGGTCTAGATTTAACCAAATAGCAACTGATCACCTTTCTGTTCTGTGTTTATCCTGTCCTTTCTTTCACTCCCTACTAAGTGCTTGGTCTCCTATTTTAGCAATTTCAGTGTAATATGGCCAAATTTCTGTTTCTGGCTCTTAATGATTCCGTTTCAAATAACTGATCTAGAGAAAATATGAAGTTACCTTAATTCTAACAACAAAGTTTTAAACGTGCACTTCAAAAATGGAGTTGTTAGACTTGCTGAAGTTATAACTGGACTTGCTAAGGCAGTTAATGCTGCTTTTGGGTTAAAAAGGCAACTATATACTCTGTTGAAAGAGAAAATGTTAGAGAAACTAAGAACTGAATAATAAAAATCCTTACATGTTCCTATTTTTAGATAACCTTTGCTTTTGGAAAATTGAGGGCAGTATCCCTTTCATATTCATTTTCTGGGATTGGGCTTGGAGAGACTCATGGTTTTCCTCTGCATTGACTGTCTTTATATGAGGTAACAAGGACTGCATGCATGTGAGGGAGCGATACAAATATTTTTTAACTAATGCATTAGTGAAATTAATGAAAGAAAAACAGCACAGACTCAAGACATAAAATTAACATTTTTTTGAGGTACTAAAAGTTGAGAGCAGAGTGGTCATGGGGATAGAATTTAGATTGTGATTCACAGTCATAACCCATGGTGATTGAATCTTGGCTGAACAATGACAGTATTGCATTCTGAGGAATTTCACTGAATAAAAGGGATGAGTTAAAAATGCCTCTTAAGGGATAACCAAATAAAGAAATAGGAATAAGCATATGAAATATTTTAAGGAAAGATTTACATAACCTTTTCCTGAGTCCATGTTTCTGACCCTCAGATAAGGTCTTTCCAGCCTACACACTACTTGGCTATAGTTGCAGTTTTCTAAAGAGCTCGTAGGCAGTTCAGATCGAAGTTAGGCCAGACAGCTGTGGATGGGAAGTGAATTGTATTTTACCTGTTCTGCTCCATTCCTTAAAAAATGCTTTTCTATATACAATAACTCAGAGATTACAAGCAATTCTCTTATAAATAATAATTAAGCCTGTTTAGAACGAGGAATACAATGGAAACTACTATGAACATCTTAGTTAAAAATTCTCCTTCTGTGTGATGGCTGTAGCTACAGCAACCATATTGTTACACTGAGGAAACTGTGAGTTAGGAAGGCAGAGCTTGAGCTTGGAAAATGTAGCAGAAAGATGAAAGGAGCTGCTATAACAATATTGAACTGCCTACCTTTGGATTTCCTTTATGTGATAGAAAAATAATTAGTTTCTTAATGACAGCCAAACACAACTGCTAACTGATACAACATATAATTATAATACAGTGAGATGCAAGGTCTAAAAGAAGTATGTATAAAGACCTATCAATACACATTTAAGGAAAAGATGAATTCTGCCTAGGAGAAAGGAGATTGGGAATGGCTTAACAGAGGGAGTGAAATTTGGCCTGGGCCCTTAGAATATGAGTAGCTGTCTACTAGGCTGGGAAAGATAGGCATTTTGGATGAAACAGTGACGCTGAAATCCCATATCATTTCTGTGGTGAAATTAGTGAATGTTAAAAGGTAGATGAAGGACTTAGAAAATTTTTTTTATTATCATATTTATTTATCATATATGTCGGTGTCGCGATATCATGTACATATACACACCATATGCGGAGAGAGCTGATGGCTACTCTGTTTATTGATTTTTGTAAAAGGGTTTATATAGGACATGCATGATGCCTCACATACCATCTAAGTTATAACAATGTTAATAATCTTAAGCTATTTAGGTTCCCAGGCTCCAAGTTCCCAGGCTCCTGCAGTAAGCACAGGATGTTACATGATCAAGGACAGATTGTTTTAAAGTTCATCACAAAACTTCATTAAGTAGGCCATCTCTTATCCAGTCGGCTGTGCCTGTCTTAGGTTGTCCTCCTCTGAGGACCTTACCCGTCATTGGCTATCCAGCCGTCCATACTGGATACATTAAATAGGCCATCTCTTATCCAGCCAGCTACGTGACATTTTTCATAGCTTGTTTATCAGTTTAGCCCATGGCTTATTCTCTAGAGCCTTCAGGTGGGGGCCTACAATATATAATCATGGAAACCCCTAAGGTTTAGTGGCCAGAAAAATTTTAAGAAATGCCAACAGAGGGGCTTATTATAATAAAATTTACCTATCTGTTCTCATATAATTTTCTTCTTATTTCTGTGAGGGAAATAAGATGTATTGTTCCCCTGTATGATTCTACTCATTCCAATGTTTAAGTACTTAAAAAAAATTTAATGAGTAATTCACTATTCTTCAGTTGCTCTTACCAAACCTTCATTTAACCATTATTACAGATAAGTTAGGAAAGTAGTATCTTCTCTTCAGAATTTGTGTGTGCTAAGCAAGTTAGCATAGTATTCTTTCCTATGTTATATTGAAAATCTTGTACACAACTAAAATACTGCACAAGACCTATAAATATTGAGATTTATTTGGCCAATGTAGAAAGGACTTTTCAGAAACAACCAATATATCTCAGATCAGTATAAAATTTTAATTAATGATATTTTCTTCTTATGAAAAAGAGGATGTTTATTTCAGTTACCAAATCAAAAGCAACCACTTAAAAGACACTCTATAATCTGATTTTTTTCCAAGGGAGGGGATGACCAACATATTTTGCTAAATAACAAAAAAATTATAATATGTAAATAAATATAAATAATAAATAAAAAGGGAACCAATTACAAGAGGCCATACTGGAGGAATACATTCAAATATACACAGAAATAGGTTTTCAGGTATATCTGGATCTTAATTTAGGGGGAAGTTAACTGAGAGGATAATCTCAGTGAAAAGAATTGTCTTCGCACTTTTATTTTAAGCCAGAAGAGTGGATTTTAGTCAACTGTTTTGGTATGGGTGGCTTTACAAGATATATATGCTGGGGCGGAAAACTGAACAAGATGCCAGAAGTTATGGATTTTGTATCTTTGCAAATGTAAATTTTAAATATCTGATTGTTTTAAACCTGAACACCTTTTCAACCTGAACACTTCTCAGCTAATATCTATATATTTTAAAATATTATGATCAAGGTTTATAATAATGACCCCTAATGTTTTCTGAATCATAGCAGAATTATTAAGTTAGGATATATTTTTATTATTTGCAAACTAGTTGCCTGGTCTATTTTTTTTTTAACACTTCTAGATTAATCAGAGCATCCTTGTTGGGCATCCAACCTTGGGCTTGATCTTTGGCCATCTTCACTAACAGATTACAGTTAACAGAAATGAAACAACCAACAGATGATAAACAAATTTAAGAGTCATTAGAGCAAGAATATCTATCACAAAATAATTGTAATTGAACCAAAATTTTAAGTGTCTCATAGCTTTTTCAACAAGATTTTTTCATATTCTGTAGTGAAAAAGAGTTACAATGAAGCATGAACGAATGTACTTTCATTTCTAACTTGATAGAATGTGGTCTGTTGGTGTCAGCATGACAAGAGACGTTAGGAATAGGCTGGGCCTCATTTTCATTTGTTAGGTCATATGTCCAACTTTAATTGGAGGGGCCCTATCTAGCTGCATCTTAACTTACCCCTGGCTTCCCTAGAGATGGTTATGACTACTTGGCCTACAATGGAGGGCTACAAAGGGCCTTGTTTACTTAGTTCTCTGATAAACATGAGGTAAGAATGTGTCTTAGGGAGGGTTGCCTGAAGCAGAGCCTGAGGTTGGCGGGGGAGTTCTTCATGTGAGTTATTGAGGGAGCGATCTCAAATGCAGGGGAGTGAAGGAAGCAGGATAGGGCAGGGGGAAAAAAACCCAGCTGGAGACCAGCCTTAGCCTGGCCTTACAAGGAGTGCTGGGGTAGGTTCTGCACCACAGAACTGGTCCACTTTGGAGGCAAGGTGGCTGGCGTTATGTACCTTCATCATCAGTCAATCACTGACTGCAGGTTACAGGGGTGTGGGGAGTGGGGGTGTTGTAGAGTACTGAACCTCTTATTCTGCAGAGTGCAATCCTCCAGGGAAGGAAGCAGCTGCAGTTAGCAGCTAACACACACAACTTATGGGGGATGGGTCAATCTGCCTTGTAAAGGGGGCCTGAACTGGTCACCAGCAGTGTGTGTACACTACAGTATAGAAACACTGCCATATGTGTGTTAGGACCCCGGATCCACCCTTAAGAAACATACAACTGAAACACACCACAGAAAGCACTGCAGAACTTGAACACTTAAACTACGAATGACGTTGTTTCTAAAATTATGTTATGAGAACAACTGGGATGAGATGCTTGAAACACATCTCCCTTTCTAACATCGGGTTTAGGAATATCCTCTCCCCTTACCTACTCTCTTCACTAAGCAGTAGCAGCTGGTGGCGGCTTCTGTGATCAGGGCAAGATGCCCAGCAGTGAAAGAACCTGGTTGGTTAGGAGAATTCAAGGCAGATGAAGTCTCTGGAATGGGGATATGGGGTTTAGGGTGAAAGCAGCTGTAAGGGCAGGGTCTCTTGTTTGTGTCTGACATCTGCACCCAACCTCTCTGCTCTGTTTATTTCTACTGGCCCTAGAGACACCTTTGTCTGCCTGTTTTTCCTCTGTCAACACTTTTGCTGTGCACCAGGATTTCGATCTTTTCTGGCCTCTGGAACCTGACTTCTAGCAGCTTTACCCCTATGCTGACATTTTCTAATAGTTTAACACTAGAAGTAGTAGGGGGAAATTGAAAGCCTTCTCATGCTATATCTCTCCTATTTCTTTTTAAACTTAGCCACCTGAAGTAGAAGACCAAGGCCAGACATGTGTGCTATTGTTGGGAGTTGGGAAGAAAAAAGACAAGTTTGTTCTTCTGCAATTCAAGCCCAGAGGCTTTCTAGGGTGTGCAGGGTAATGAGTTCTGAAGTGCCAAGAGGGAGTGAAGAAGGTCAGGGAGCTATAAAAGTGGTACAGGGAAAACGAACTTATTTACAAAATGGAAACAGACTCACAGACATAGAAAACAAACTTATGGTTACCAGGGGAGGGAGGAAGGGGTAGGAAGGGATAAATTGGGAGTTCGAGATTTGCAGATACTAACACTATATATAAAATAAACAAGTTTATACTGTGTAGCACAGGGAACTATATTCAATATCTTGTAGTAACCTATAATGGAAAAGAATATGAAAAGGAATATATGTATGTATATGATTGAAAAATCATGCTGTACACCAGAAATTGACACAATATGGTAAACTGATTGTACTTCAATAATAATAAAAAGTGGTACAGGGATGGGGACAAGGCAGGACTTGTTTTACCTGCAGCAAACGCTTACCTTCTTATCCTTCCCCCAGTCCCTTTACCATCACCAGTCTGGCTCCTGAAAAAAAACATTGTGGACTGCCTGAGAGTGAGTCAGGAAGTGGGAATGGGTGGGTGTGGAGCAAGAATAAGAAGACCCTGGGTACTGCAGGCTCTGAAGAAAAGGAGGGAATTCCTTTTTTACTTTTATCTGGAAAAGAGGAGATTTCCCTGTGCTCTTGGGCTGCGGTAGAAATACCTGATTCTACCAACTGCTAATGTGGAAATTACTAGCACTTTGGCTGGTTCAGAATAGTACATTAAAGAGTCTCTTGGTGCAGTCCTAAAACAAGCAAAATCTTTGATAATATCCAAGCTTTACAGAATGATGGGGTGAGGTAAGTATCCTGCAGCTTTATCTCCGGTGGCCTTAGGCAGTATGGGTAGTAGTGAGGCCTGTGTAGCACAGTGGGGCACAGTATTTGACCTCGTTATGATTATTGCTATTTTAGTCATCTCCTTTGCTGCCAGCCTTCAAGGGTGAGACCCTTGCTTTATTGCCTGCTGACCTGCCTCTGAAGAGAACCTAGTCTTCCTGACCTGCATGGGTATTGAGGCGACTCTTAGGGAAAAGAAGAGCATTCAAGAAGAGTTTATGGCTGTTTTCTCAGTGATCTTTGAGAAGGGCCAAGACATATCTGAGTTTAAGTCTTGGCTCCATTTGTTACTAGCTCTGTGACCGTGGGCAAGTTATTGAGTTATCTGCTATCTCTCTGGCCTGAATTTTCTCAGCTGCTTTAGAGCCACAAAGAGGAGGGGAGGGAAGGATAATACTTATAACTACCACCAATAATTGTGAGAATTAAACAACAACAACAAAAGTGGGTGTAAAGCACTTAACATAGTACCTAGTCCATAGTTGCTCAAGTGTTAACCATGATTATCATTTATTATTTATCAGCTAGAAAGTCTTAGCTGAGAAGATATCTCCATCAAAGTCAATAATTATAATTTCTATTTCAATATACTGCTTAACTCTGTGGTAAGCAATGTTCTAGGTGCTGCTTGCATTTAAAACTTTTAGAATTCTCACTCCAAAAACAATAAATGCTGGTGAGTGTGGAGAAAAGGGAACCCTCCTACAATGTTGGTGGGAATGTAACGTGCAGCCACCATGGAAAACAGTATAGAGACTCCTTAAAAGATTAAAAATAGACTTACCATATGATACAGCAATCCCACTCCTGGGCATATATCCAGAGGAAACTCTAATTCGAAAAGATACATGCACATCAATGTTCATAGCAGCACTATTTACAATAGCCAAGACATGGAAGCAAACTAAATGTCCATCAACAGATGATTAGATAAAGAATACACACACACACACACACACAAGAATACTACTCAGCCATAAAAAGAATGAAATCATACCATTTGTAGCAACATAGATGGACATAGAGATTATCATACTAAGTGAAGTAAGTCAGACAGACAAATATATGTTATCACTTATATGTGGAATCTTAAAAAAATATATATATATATGAACTTATTTACAAAACAGAAAGAGACTCACAGACGTAGAAAACAAACTTATGGTTACCAGAGGGGAAAGGAAGGGGGAAGGGATAAATTAGGAGCTTGGGATTAGCAGATACAAACTATTATATATAAAATAAACAAGAAGTTTCTTCTGCATAGCACAGGGAATTATATTCAATATCTTGTAATAACGTATAATGAAAAATATATGAAAGAGAATATATATGTATATATAAAACTGAATCACTATACTGTACACCAGAAACTAACACAACATTGTAAATAAACTATACTTAATTAAAAAATTAAAATTCTCACTATAACTCTAGAGGTAGATACTAATATTATCCCCATCTACAGATGAGGAAGCCAAGGAATAGCATGCTTAAATCACTTGCCTAAGACTCCACGGTTGGATACTGGTAGAGTGTAGATTCAAACCCAGAAAGTCAGGTTTACAAAGTCTGTGCCCTTAACCATCGAGGTATGCGGTTAAATAATCAGACAAGAACCGAAAGGAGATGGGGAATGGATGATAGAAAAGGCACAGGTGAACAGCCAGAAACTGAAAATTTAGAGTTTGGGTTGGTCCGGAAGTTTAAAGGCATCATTATGAACTGTTTATGTTGTCAATTTAATTAACAAGTAAGTTAAGCTCCTATTTAAAAATGACTTGGTAAGATTACAAGTCAAATTACAAGAAGGTTGAGAAAATATTCAATAGCTAACTATAACTAACAGGATAGGCCTGGTCTCTTACATCTTTTACCAGATAAGTGCCCTGGATCTCCGAACCAAGCAATCTGCGTGCCAGGGGGCGTGTCGACGTGCCAGGGGGCGTGTCGACGTGCTAGGGGGGCGTCGATAGTCCAAGGAACATAGGCGTGAAGGGGTTAATGCCAGAATTGGGGGGTGGGGCGAACGGGGACGAAGAGGATTGTGGGATATCCGTTGTACGTCGCCCCATGGGCGCCTGGGATATATCCAGTGCGCGTGTCTATTATTACCGACCCTAAATGGGGGCCAGAGGCGGGTTCGGGTCTAGCCAGTGCCGCCGCAGCTGCTCTCCGAGGCCGCAAGACAGGAGCCATCGGCCGCGGCCCGCGGCGGAGAGAGAGGATGAGGCGGAGGTTTGTAGCACTTGTTTTGAGCTGAAGGCGTAGGCACGTCCTGCCGCCAGCCGCGCAGGAACAGGGGAACGGAAGTGAGAGGGGGTGAGGACTAGGGGAAACTGACAGACAGACGGACCGGTCGGCGAGAATTGATGACGTCAGTGTCGCAAGTGGGTGTGTAATCATGTCGTGAAGGTATTGAGATGTATGACTCTTCTGGGTAGTGTTTGGGCGTGGGAGAGGTTGGGAACACATGAGTGGAGAGTAAAGTCAGCAGGGTGAAAACGTGTTGTCAGCTAGGCACCAGAACATACAATCCTACCTATAAGGGATGATTTTATTGGGCCCTTGGTTTCAGATTCTTATTTTGATGGGCTGGCTGGGTACTGCACTAGAAGCTCTGTATGAGGAAAGGAATTAACCTTTATCCTCGACACTTACTAGACTGTTTTGCACTACTGAGTTTTGGTTGGTTTATCACAAAGCAATAGTAACCCAGAGGTAGAAATTTTGGTTAGCATAAAAGGAATGGAATTAAAGGAGCAAGGAAGGCAAGTACTTATTAGAAGAAAAACAGACTAATGACATAGCATTTAGTTTTGCTGCTGCTGCTGCTGGGCTCTTTGATCCCAGAAACCCCAGAGTGGGGTTTCAATCTATCTGTATTGTTGTAGTATGAATAGTTCTTTTCTTTTTATTGCTGATTAATAGTCCATTTAATGAGTATACCAGAACAGGTCCATTCACCTTTTGATGGACATTTGATTGTTTTCTTAACTGAACATCTTGCTAAAACTAGCCGAAGTATGTGGGAGTTTTCTCTAAGGAAACAAGTAGTAATATTAATTAACACCGGCAAACTAATCAGTGAATAACAAGATTTACTATTATAGTTGCCTATAGTAACAATCCTTTGAGGAAATTCCACTAATCATTTTTCAGTCAATTATCTTGAATTATTTATTTAAAAAATAACTTCTACTTTGCTGTGGTTATATGAAGGCTTGCCTCAGTATACCTTATTTGAGGTGTTTACATAAAACACTTTGATGGTGTTAGTGTTGAAACTGTGAAGACTGGTAGCTCTTTAATCTTCCTTGGTAACTGTACTTAGTAACCAGAAGGTAAGGGACGTTTGCTCTCCTCTCATTGTATGAAGCTGGAGGAAAACACAGTATTATTTCCAATGACGTGTATAGAAATTTTATTCTTTTAATCTGGCAGAATTTGGTTTACTTTTAAAGCTTCCATATGTGTCTATATTTTACACACACGGGTAGTTCTTGCTGAGTAACTCATTCTACCTCTAGGTTAGAATAGAAGTCCTAGGACTATTGTTGGAATTCTGTAATTGGTGAGTACTCAAAGATAGTGGTTATAAATGTTGAGTACAACCACCAGCTGACCTTCTGGTCATGGGCCAAGTACAGAATGTCTCAGTCTCTTGTTTCATTGTAAAAATTCATGTGAATTTGGTGTTTGGATCTTTCAAATGTGTTCCAGCCACACTGAACTCCCCCATAGGAACCTTGATCATCCTTCTACTGCTGATTCTGCTTATTCCCTCTATACATTCTTCCTTGAAAAGTATTTCTGTCCATTCACACATACCCCAATCTTTTGCAACACTCAAGGCCCAAAGTCAGTGCCACTTGTTTGGAAACCTAGATCGCCTGTTCTCCTCTGCATCATCTTTCCCTGTTGTAAATAGGTTTTTGTGTACAAGGATGATAATGACAGGGACCTTAGGGGGTGTGGTATTGTTTATTTATCACAGGTTCTTATCTCATGCATTATATTGATGCATGAAAGGAGAAACACAAAGCCAGAACCCCCCAGCTTTTTCTGTGCTTGTGTTTTTCCACTGCTCTCTTACACCACTTGTCTCTCCCTGGTAGCAATTCTGAGGACTGTGAGGCAGCTCCCACTGAACTCTTGTTTAGTGTACTGATAAAAGAAAAATGTGATGTGCTGGGCACAAAAATATCTTCATTTTATGTAAAAACCTTCTTGGGAAAGTTAGTATTTCTTTAAAATACAAAGGAAAAAAAGCAGAGCTCATTACTAATTGCTGCCTTATATTGGGCTTGCTGTGGGCCTCACAACGGGACAATGTGGCTGGGGTCTAGGGTTGCCCAAGAGGTCCTGCTCTCTCGGTGAAGCTGACCCCAGGTAATGGAGGCCATAGGTGTGACTGAAAAACAAGAAATGAGATGGATAAAGCCACATACCCTTTAGCCCCTGTACTCACTGACCTGTGGTCATCATCCTGGTAACTCCTACCTCAAAACTCACTAAGGAAATCCCCTGCCTCCCTCCCCCCACCTGAATTCTTCCCCCTTTGGCATAGTAGTCTTTTGTCTCTTTGCCTTTGCTTATTGGGTTATGAAAAAGATACCTTTTCCTTGACTTTATTCTAATGTTTCTTCTCCTGATTCCCACCCCAGGGCCAAAGTGACTTGAACAAATATATATAGGAAAAGTGTCTCCTTGTCTGTGGTGCCTGAAGGTACAGTTTCTAAGATTTCAACTCTGGGGCGGAGGGATTGAGAACAGGAAACCCACTTTGGCCTCAACGTAGTCCTAAATCACATGACTTATAAGAACCTCTCCATCCGAGGAGTTAAGGGAGCATGCCCAGATGGAGAGTGCAGACTCTGGAGCAAGACTGCCTGTGTTGCAATCTGGGCTCCACACCCTGTAGGCCTTGATGACCCTGCACAAGTTTCTGCCAACTCAAATCTGCCGTTGAGCCCCTCTAGTAAATGTTTGATGTATTTTTCAACTCCAGAATTTTTGTTTGGTTCTTTTAAATAATTTTGTCTCTTTATTGATATTCTCTATATGGTGAAGCATCCTTCTCATACTTTAAGTCTTTACACATGGTTTGCTTTAATTAGTTCTTTGAGCATATTTATAATAGGTTATTTGAAGCCTTTGTCTAGTAAGTCTAATGTCTCAGCTTCTACAGGGACAGTTTTGACTGTCAAAAAATCAATATTGACTGGTTTTCCTGTTTGGGCCATTCTTTCTTTTTTTCTTTTTTGTGTGTCTCATAATTCGTTGTTTTAAAGTGGACATTTTCAATAATGTGGAAACTCGAAATCACATTCACACTGCCAGGGTTTGTTGCTGTTTTTATTATTGCTATTTGTTTATTGTCTTCCCTGGACTAATTCTGTAAAGTGTGTGTTTCTTATTGTGTGTAGCCACTGAAGTCTTGCCCAGTTACATCACTAAGCTTGTAGCTTAGTTGTCAGCTGATAACTGGTCAGAGGTTTCCTAAAATGTCTTAAACCAATAACCCTCCCACCTTTTGCATAGGGGCTCTGTGTGTATTGTGGTACACTGTCAGTGCTCTGGTAAGCAGTTCACAATTCTGCCTTAGCCTTCACTTCCTGTTTTTACAGACTTTCAAGGTTAGCCAGAGGTGAGAGATGAGCACCTTGTCACGTTATTCCATGTATTACAGCCTTCCACATGTGTGTACTTTTAGATCCTCAGGAGTGTGTCGTAGCTTTTCAAAGACCTTTTTGGACATCTCATTCCCCAGATCTTCCTTAAAGCTTTTTGGCCAGTCTCTTGTTTTCCCTAACAGGTATTGTGGCCTAGACAGCTGTGATGTTAAACACTTGCCACTAATTGTGTTTGGTAAATACCCTGTAGATAGGGCTTTTCCCATTATCTCATTTTTCCTTTTGAGTTGTGTCAAATAACTCCAGGCCATGCCAAGGGATTTTTTTCAGGGAGCTGACAGACAGATCAAATAGTGGCAGTGCTCTAGGGATGGGAGTTTTTGAGGAGCTCCAAGCTGCTCTGCCCTTTCTCGTGACTGTTAAGCAGCTGGTTTTCATCATTTACTGTGGGTACAAGGCTGCTGGTTTTCAAGGCTACCATTTTTCAAGGATACCATTGAGCAGGAGAGAGGGTGATGAGAATAGGAAAGTTAAAAGTCCCCAAAGATCAGTGTTCTTAGCAAGATTCAGTGGTTTTCTTGAATAAATGCTCCTTGGACTGTCTGCAAGCTTTTAGATCATTTCCAAAGTTCTGAAAACATTGGTTTTTAACACCTTTTGCCAGTGTTCTCGTTGTTTTGGAGGAGTGGATTTTCCTAGGTTCTTACTATACCATTCCAAAAGCCCCTACTCATATATTTTATTCTGTTTAGGGTACAGTTAGATTTCCATATGAAATAACAATTTTGGTGTATGGATATTTGGATCAGAGCATCTTAGCAGTGGGCAGGATTTGGACTAATAGTGAAAATGCTGAAGACGGCCTCTTCCTGTGTCTTCAGGACTTAAAAGACTGTCCTGAGCTGAGGCTGGGCTGTGATCATGAGTAGGCCAGTGGGTGAGAACTGTGGACAGCCAGTGAGATAATGTTGTTTTTTCTCCTAGTAGGCTGTTTCCTTCTGTGCTTATAAATACCTGAAAACCTTGAGATGTGTTTGAGCCAAACTTCTCCAGGAATGGGCCACCAATTCCCCTTTACTGTTTACTATATTTCCCAGAAAGTTTATTGGACTTGGACCTTTCCTTTAGAAAGAATTTGGAAGAGAATGATATTAAAAAGAGGGAAACAAACATTTGTTGAATGAATCAATGAATAGTGGGCTGGAGAGATCAAGGAAGGCTTCCTGCAGGAGGCATGGGATTTGATCTGGTTTTACAAGAATGGGTGCATGTTGGTTACTTGAAGAAAATGGGTGATAAGTAGGAAAGCAGTTAAATTTAATGGAACCAACTGAGATTGCTATAATTAATTCCCCTCACTGAGCCACTGTAAGAATAAATCCCTGGGAACCCTCCTACACTGTTGATGGGAATGTAAATTGGTGCAGCCACTGTGGAGAACAGAATGGAGATTCCTTAAAAAACTAAAAATAGAGTTACAGATGATCCAGAAATCCCACTCCTGGGCATATATCTGGATAAAACTCTAATTCAAAAAGATACATGCACTCCAGTGTTCATAGCAGCACTATTTACAATAGCCAAGACATGCAAGCAACCTAAATGTCCACTGACAGATGAGTGGATAAAGAAGATGTGGTATAAATATATATATACAATGGACTTACTCAGCCATAAAAAAGAATGAATGCCATTTGCAGTAACATGGGTAGATCTAGATAGAGATTATATTAAGTGAAGTAAGTCAGAGAAAGACAACTATATGATATTACTTATATGTGGAATCTAAAAGAATGGTACAAATGAACTTATTTACCAAACATAAATAGACTCACCAACATAGAAAACAAACTTATAGTTGCCAAAGGGGAAAGGGGGGATAAATTATGGGATTAACAGATACACACTACTTTATAGAAAATAGATAAACAAGAACCTACTGTATAGCACAGGGAACTATATTCAGTATCTTGTAATAATCTATAATGGAAAAGAATCTGAAAAAGAATATATATTTGTGTAACTGAATCACTTTGCTGTACACCTGAAACGTTGTAAATCAACTATACTTCAATAAATTTTTAAAAAGAAAGAATAAATCCTTGGGAGAAAGCCAGATACTAGGCAATGATAAAAAAATAATAATAAGGGAGGAGGCAGTATATCATAGTGGTCAAGAATTCAGGTTCTGATGTCAGATTGCTTAAATTCCAACCCCAGGTTTTCTGCTTATATGCTTTTTAGCTCTATGATTCTGGGCAATTTTCTTAACCTCTCTGGCTGTATTATCTTAATCTGTGAAATGGTAATACTTTCCTGCCTCACAGGTTTGGTGAGAAATTAAATGGGATAATTCATCAATAGTGCAAAATACAGGACCTAGAGATTGTCATTCTAAGTGAAGTTAGCCAGAAAGAGAAAGAAAAATACCGTATACCACTCATATGTGGAATCTGAAAAAAAGGAAAAAAGAGGACGCTAATGAACTCATCTACAAAACAGAAACAGATTCGCAGACATAGTGAACAATCTTATGGTTACCGGGGGAAAGGGAGTGGGAAGGGATAAATTTAGGAGGTTGAGATTTGCAAATGTTAGCAACTGTATATAAAAATAGATTTAAAAAATTTTTCTGTATAGCAGAGGGAACTATATTCAATATCTTGTAATAACCTTTAGTGAAAAAGAATATGAAAACGAATATATGTATGTGCATGACTGGGACATTGTGATGTACACCAGAAACTGACATATTGTAGCTGACTATACTTCAATTAAAAAAAATAGTTCAAATTACAATGCCTTGTACAGAGTGAGTGCACACCAAAACGCAGCCATATATTTTTTCTGCTGGTTTTCTTGAGATATAATTGATGTACAGCACTGTATAACTTTAAGGTGTACAGTACAGTGATTTGATTTACAGACATCATGAAGTGATTATCACAATAAGTTTAGTGAACATGCATTATCTCATATAGGGACAGAATAAGAAATGGAAAAAGATTCTTTTATTTGTGATGAGAACTCTTAGGATTTACTCTCAACGATTTTCGTATATAACATACAGCAGTGTTAAGTATATTTATCATGTTGTACATTACATCCCTAAGGCAGCCATATTTTTAATCTATGAGTCCAGCCATGAATCCAGATACCAAGTGTGCAAAGCTAGAAACCATGTAGGTATGATCAGAATTGAAATTGTTTTTGAATGCTTCCTGCAGTTGCTTTGTTTATTTCTATTCAGTTCACCTTTAGATTTTGGTAGCATCTTCTTGAAAATGCTAGCATCATGTTAGGTAGAATCATATGGAGTGTTTTTTGTTTATGTTTGAGACAGAACATTAAAGGGAGAGTACTCACTTTGGGGGCAGAGGGTGCAGGGCTGCAATGAGGCAGGGATCCCACAGAGAATCCTCCAGACCTAGGTGAGATTCAGAGGGGTGGAGCCAAGTTCTGGATCAGCTTAACCTCCTGCTAGGAGATTCTACTACCTGAGTTTTTCTTTCTCCTTGGGTTTCAGAGGTCCACAGTTCTTATTTATTCCATCATCAAACAGGCATTGGAGTTAGTGGGGGGTTCAGTAGTATATTTTTTAAACCAGAGCATGGGCTCTGGACCCAAGAGAGGCTTAAATCTGAGCCCTGATATTTCCTAGCTCTGTGACCTTGGGCAATTTACCTAAACTAACCTTTCTGCACTTCTGCAGGATAATAATATCTATCACATAGGATTATTGTAAGAGTTAAATAAGTTAATACAGGTATATATAAAAGACTTAGACAAGTTCGTGACATATATTAAGTGCTCAACAAACTACTTTCATAGTGGGTGGGGAGGTGACTATTTTAATTCTCTGTTTACATGTTTAATTTTCTGTTTATATGCTCAATTTTTTTCGCCACTGTGTCTCCTATGCCTAGTAAGTTTGTTAGGTGAATGAATGAATGCTCACTGGTAAACAATCCTAATAAAGTGAGAGATGCTACAAGAGAGCCTGAGTACAAGGCCCTTTGCAGGACATGGAGGATATACTATGCTATGCTATGCTATGCTATGCTCAACTCTGAGCAGTTCAGGGAACGTTTGTTTGAGAGGCACTGTTCCCTTCCAGAATTTCCACAGTGCAGTCAGGAACTATGAGAACAAACTGCATCCTGGAACTAGGAGGAAAAGCAATGCTAGAGAGCCACCAGGTGGCAGTACCGCACAGGGAGTCAAACAGCAGAGGCAATGATGAGCCCTTTCCAGCCAAGGGTTCATGTTTATGTCTGACGCAGTTTTCTCTCCTCTCCACAGAAATTGAAGCTGTGATTTCTTTCCCTTTGTTCTGCTCGTCTTGGAGCACTGCCATTCCTACTCAAGGCTGCTTGGGAACCATCTGGCACTCTAGCCGCTCGGTCTTTACCAAGCAGAGGAGAGAAACGATACTGAGTTTCCAGTTCTTCAAACGTTGGGCTTCTAACTCCCACATTACTGATCTATTTCTCTTGCTCTGCCCTGGATGGAATTACAAGGGTGAGTGAAGTAAAACTAACATTTTTTGAGACAGCAGGCACTATATCAGAAATTTTATATAATCACGTCATTGAATTGCCACAGAATGCTAAGATTAATTTTGTCATTTATTTTATCCATCGTCTTGCTTCTGCAATTATTAACATGTGTGGCCAGTCTTGTTTCAGCTATACTCCCCACCTAACACCACTGGATTATTTTCAGGCAAATCCCAGATAATTTTTCATTTTATAATTTCATTTTCTGTACTTTCTTATATACTTCTAAAAGATGAGGACTTTTAACACACCATAGTACCATTATAACACTTAAAAACCCCAACCAACAACAATACCCTAACATTATCAAATATACACATAGAGTTCAAATTTACCTGGTTGTCTCAGTTTTTTAATTGCATTTGGTTAATTCAAATCAGGATTCAAACAAAGACTAGATTGAATTCATTTGATTCCTGAGCTGTAGGCCATTTTACATAGAGGAAAACTGAGGATCAGAGAAGATCATCTGTTCAGTATTCAAAAATGATTCTCTATTGAATCAGACCTGGTACCAGATGTTGGGGAAACAAAGATTAGGAAGACCCAAGTCTCTGCTTCAAGGAACTGCATTGTATGCTCCTGTAATGCTATGTGAATATATCTATCACAGGACTTAATACATTATGTTATTAGTATGTGGTTATGCATCTGACTTCCCAGATAGGTGGCAAATCCTTAAAAGGCAGGGGCCAGTTCATGGCCAACATTGCATTCCTAATAAATACTTAGCCTAGCCCCTGGTACATAGTAGGTATTTAACAGCTATGGAGAAAGGAATCATTTTGTCTGACTGGGCTGTGGGAACCAGTGAAGAGTTTCCAGCAGGGCAGTGGCATGATAAGGTTATCGCAGTAGGGAGGTGATGCACGTCATCATTTGGATGGGAGGCTTGACAGGCTGGAGGCAGAGAAGGGACTATTGTGGAGTTCATGCTAAAGAGGGTGAGAGCCAAACTAACGCAATGGCAATGAGTGTGGAAAGGAGATGGACTGGAGAGTTACTGAGGATGTGAATTTGGCAGTCTTGGTAACTTCTTAGTTGTAGAGAATAAAAGAAAATGGAGAGTTCCAGGTTTCTGCTTTCCGTGATGGTGGTGCCACCAATTGATTCAGAGTAAAGAAGAGAAGCGAGTTTGGAGTAGAAGATGAGTCCCGTTTAGGGACATGTTAAGGTTGTGTCTATGTGATCTTCAGGAGACACTCCCCCTTAGGATGTGTGAGATCAGAGCCCAGGCAGGGAGGTCAGGAGTGAAGATCAGGGAATCACAGCGTGTTGGTGGAGCTTGAAAGTCTGACAGGGGATGCCATCACTCAAGGAGAAGACATGCAGTGAGACCGGGAGTGGACTAAGGAGGGAACCCCAACACTTACCAAGGGGGTGGAGAATGAGAAGCCCATGAGAAAGATGGAAAAGGAACAGCCGGGAGATTGGAAGAAAACCAGGAGAGTGTGGTGCCACAGAAACCAAGGGAGGAAAGAGTTCAGGAGGGAGGGCAAGCCAGTGGTTGGCATTCTTGAGGCAGGTAAGGAGGGGATGGTAGAGAATAGTTCAGTGCTGCGGCCAGGGTGTGGTTGGTGGTGGATAAGTGGCAGGAGGTGAGCCTAGAAAGGCCAGTTGGGCCCTCATCCAAAAGGGCCTTGGTGTTAAGACTTCATTCTGTAGATAATGGGGAGTCATCAAGAGGTTTCAAGCAGGAGTGACCTGGTCAGATCGGGGTGCTCTAGAAAGGTCAGCCTGACGCAGCATGGAGGTTGCTGTGAAGGAATGGGGCTGAAGACAGGGCTCCTTGGAGTGGAATAAAGTGTCACTTGGGCTGTCAAGGTACAGACTATCTTACAGGATCTTTAGTAGATAAAATGGGCAGGCATTGAAAACAGCTAACACTGAGCACTTATCATGTGCCAGGCACTGTTCTCAGTGCTTATGTGAATTATCTCACGCAGTTCTCACAACCAATCTGTGGGTAGATAACATTATTGATCTCATTTTATGCCTGAGGAAACTGAGGTACAGAGAGAAAAAGCAATCTGCTGAGGATCGCAGAGCTGGTAAATAACACAGCCTAGATCCGAGTCCAGGTGGTTGTTTCTAGCCCACTCTAACCTGTTTCACTGTATGCCACTCTTAAACTCTAGATTGTTTTGCCTTGATCAGATGTGTTAGGATTCAGTTCAGCTGTGAGCTCTCAGCCATCCAAAATTACAGTGGATTAAACAGTAAAGAAATTCATTTCACTTTCATGTTAAACCCTGAAGGGTTGAATGGCCTATCATCGTCACAGGATGACACTTGTCCCCATGGTACAAGGTAGAGCTCCAACCATCACATCCACGCTCTAAGCAGAAAATGCCGGGTAGGAGGAAGGGAAGAAGGTTCCTCCACAGGTTCCAGCTGGTGAAACCCTGAATTGTGTCTTCTGGTAAAGACTGTTGTACTCATCTATCAGGTCACTGACTGAGGCCTGCTCTGTGGCTAAAAGCCTTAAAAATAGGAAATCTCGCCTAGTTCTAATCCTATCTTTTAAGTGTACGTTCTCTTCCAGTTTCTGCCTGCTTCAGGTTGTTTGTCAGTACTTTCAGGTAGTTGTTTTTTAAGGGTTTGTCTAGAGTATATCGTTGTTATATCTGAAGGAAAGGTGGGCTGGATAGAAGCTACTCAGTCATTTCCTGGAAGCCAGAACCTGCCTGGTCACTGTTATATAACCTATGGCCACTGTAGCAAGAATGTTCTAGTGTGGTAGTAAGAAATTATACCCGGATTCTATCCAGATGTTCCCTCTCAGTGATGTGGCTTGATAAAGGCAGTTTTATAACCATATTAAATGTGATAAAGTTTCAGGATGACGGGTTTGGAGGTATAAGAAGCTTAATAAGCCCCAGCGTTGGCTTTCTCATGAGCTGAAATAACATCACTCTGGACAGGCCGAATCTCACTGCTACCAACCTGAGTGCCTCTTCCCATGAGGAGATTCACTCTAAATATTCCCTATCCTGGTATGTCCTGGCCACCTCTGCTTTAAAAAAATTATCAGAGTTTATTATAGTAAATGTAACTTCTATACAATTTATAGATCAGAATGAGAGGCCAAAACCTCTACCCAGTTCTCTGCCAGATCTACTATCTGGGATGGAGAAGAGTGGATAAATTGAAAAGCTTTTTAACAGGTTGAATGGTCATGGATTGGTGACAAAGTATATGAGGGAGAATTAGAGGGTAGAGTTAAGGATGACTTCCAGGTTTCTGCCTTGGGCATCTGGAAGGATGGTCAGTACAAAATAGAGAATATAAGAAAGAGCAAGTTTAAGGGGAAAGATGAATTCATCTTTGACCATGTTTGAGGTACCTGTGGGAGGGAGTCAGAATACATATGAGTCTGGAGGACTAGAGAGAGATATCGGATGGAGATATATATTGGGGAATCTCCAGTGGGTAAGTGATAGATGAGGCCATGGGTATAGATGATATAGCCAGATAGCATCTTCAGGGTGAGAGGAGAATTGATAACAAAGCCCGGTAGTTAAAGGGGAGAGCATAAGGAATGAGTCCCTTTAGAAAACTGAGAAACAGCCAGAAAAATTAAAGGCAGACAAGGAAATGTGGTATACAAAAGCCAAGGGACGAGAATTTCACGAAGGGGTTGGTGGTCAGTAGGGTCCAGTTCAGCAGAAAAAGCAAACAAAGCAAGTACTGAAAAGCATGCATTGGATTTAACAACTAAGAGGTCTTTACCTCAGAGATTGCAGTTTCAGTGGAGTGGCAGAGTGTTGCCAAAGTACAGTTTGGGGAGTGTACAGGGGTGGTAGACTTTTAACACGTGTTTCCTGTTAACCATTCCTCCCAGTAATCATACTTCTGTATAGTCCCTTAGTCTTGAATCTGGTAGGCTCTGTAAGTAGGTTTGACTGATAGAATGCAGGAAAGTGATGCTGCCTGACTTACGAGGGTAGGTCATGAGAAGCTGTGCAGCTTTTGCCTTGGTCTTTTGGAGCCCTGAGCAATCATGTAAGAAGTCTGACCTCCCTGCTAGAGAGACTGCGTGGAGAGATGGTGAGACGACATGGGGAGAGAGAGAAGCCCAGCTGCACCCAGCATTCCAGATACCCCTCCCAGGCGCCAGACGTGAAGGAAACCATGTTGGATCTACCAGATCAACCTCGCACCAACTGGATACCACTGAGTGACTCCAGTAGATGTCATGTGGGGCAGAAGAATTGTCCAGTAAGCCTTGCCCAAATTTCTCACCCACCCAATCATGAGTATAATAAAATGATTATTGATTTCAGCCCCAGGTTTTGTGGGTGGTTTATTGCACAGCAATGTATAACTGGAACATTGAGCATTGAGGTAATAGAGATTGTATATGCGTGTTGTACTTCTGATAAGCTTGGAAGATGGCAGCTAGAAGGTCTCACAAGATTGTGGGAGGATTTTTTAAAAGATGGTGGAGACTTCAGAATGTTCACATGCTGATGGGGAAGGAGCTAGGAGAAAGAGGATTGAAAATGTGGAAGAGAGAGGCAATGGCTGGTACATGAGGTTTCTGAGAAGGGAAAGGATGAGATCCAAAACTCCAGTGAAAGAGCTGATCTTGACTGTAAGGGTAGTGGGGCACTTTAGCCTCTAAACTAGGAGATGTCTGCCTTCCTATGGATCTTTAAAAAGTTTTCCGATCGACTAAGCCTGAGAGAATATATGGAAGTTAGCTGGACAGTAATGGATCTCCCAAGAACTGGTTAATTGAGGTACTGTCTCTGGCTTACTCACTTAACCCAGACCGAGAAGTGACTAGAATTCACATCCTTGTTTCTGTTTTTCCTCTGTTGACTAAGAGCTTATTCTGTACCAAGAACGTCGGGAACAGGGATAGGTGTCAGGCTTGAAGATTGTGATAAAGATTTGGAAAAGCTGTTGTGAGAAATAAGAGCAGAAAGTAACTAAAGTTTTGTGGGAGGATTTCCAGGCAGTATTAGATTGAAAGCCACAAAAAAATGAGATTGCACTGATTATTATACCTGTGATATTTTTTATCAGCTCTTAGAAGCCATGACATAAGATAGAAAAAAAGTCCTTGCATGGATTCAAAGCTGATGTCTTCAGGGCAAAGTTTGATGAGAATATTGGTCAGAGAGTTTGAAGTGATTGATTATAAGATGTAGAATAAATAAGCAAGGAAATGGGAAGCCATGCTTGGAGAAAAATGGAGGGATCGAGGAGGTCTTTATAAGGTTGAAGAGTAAGTGCAATGGGAATAGGAGTGAGAATGAGCTGGAGAGACAGAAATAGACTAAAATTCATTGTTTCAAGGATAATGAATTCTAGGTGACCATAAAGTTTAGGGTATGACCATGGAGGAAGATCATTGGAGACAAGATGATCAAGGGAATGAGAGGCCTGGATGTTGTATGAGTAAAAATGTGGACCTTGAAATCACTTAAGATAATGGAAAAACAGGCTTAGAAAAGAAATTAATTGAGATGCCATATCCCTTAATGAATGTAAGGGAGTGAACAGAGTTCAGAAGCTGACAAAGCAAAAAGGCTGTGATGTGTCTTACAGAGAAAATGCATGCATTAGATAAGCTTCATTCAGGTACGAGTTACAGTGATACTAGCTGTGAGTTCAATTTATTAATTTAACAATAGGGTGCATCTAGCAAAGGGAAGAGGAAACTTACTGATCTATAGGTGACACCACTCCAGAAATTGCTAAACTAACATCTGTTGTGTGTGATGAAGCTATGGGAAAGATGGAAAAGTAGCTAAATTTGTGGATTCAGAGGATGACAACCAAATTTTATAAAGCCCGGTAGACAACATTGTTGTGAGGCTGCGAGCCAAGGAAATTCAGTCATGTTACCCAGAGTCAGGAAAATGTTAGACCCTTCTCGCTAGTGTTTTAATATAAAGAAATATTGCATATAATTATTTTAAGTAATATAAAATAAGATGTCTTTAAACAGAAATACAAGTGAAACAAGTTATATGTTGATTGGTTGATGAGACGGTGACCAGGACTTGCAGGAACCTCACCCTGTATATCCATTAGAAGCAATGACTCAGCATTTGCTAATTCAGCGCTCGAGATAATTTTATTGAACATAACTACCATATATAGTGAGAATTGACGTTTGTGTGTATGTGTGTGTGTGTGTGTTTTGGAGTATTTTAATACAAATTTCAGTCATCTGAACATTTCCTTTGTAAATATTAAGTATGTTTCTCCAGTATGTTGGTTCTCCAAGTGTGGTCTGGGGACCTTGGGGGCGCCTGACACCTGAGTTCAAAGTGTCTGGGAAATCCTCCTTTTTCCCACTACATACCTCCATAAGATTGGATTTCTTTATATACTTCAACCAAAATAACTACAACTATATCACAGTGCTGAAACAAATATAAGAATCTAGCTGTCTTTTATGAAAGCAGACATGAAAGAGATTTTCAAAAATAGAAAGCATTAAAAAAATTTTTTTGTTTTGAAAATATAGTTATTTTAATAAAATATGTTCTTTATGTTAACATGTAATGGGTTTATTGTTATTTTTAATGAATTAATAAATATTTTTAGGTATTTTCAGTTCTGATTTTGAATATAGTAAATATTGATAGATCTGTAACCTACATAAGCAGAAGCTCTTTAGGGTCAAAGAAATAGTAGTAATATGTTTTTACTATGCGCATGTAATTTTATTTTAAGCTATATTGTAAGAAAGCTGTCAGAATTTAAAAAGAAGCACTAGTGCTAGCAATAGTCCTTTGAGCACATGTTTGTGAAACTTGCCAAAAGGAGGAGGAATTTTTAAACGACTCCAGCTATGCATGAAAAGGAACTAACACAGAATGATTCTCGTAACTAAATTCACCAAGGCTACTTTTTGAAACTCTGGAATCCCACAGTAGCTTTTCAAAAAAAACCCTTTTTGGTCTCACAGGGTGTTGCGAAAGTGCTGCTTAGAGGCCCACTTGCCTGTCACCAGGCTTACTCCAATGGTGATATCTTACATAATTGTAGTAAAATATCAAGTCCAGGAAGTTGGTATTGGTATAATATTGTTAACTAGACTACAGAGCTTATTCAGTTGTCATCACTTTTTACATGCATTCATTTTCATGTGTGTAGCTCTATACAGTGTTATCCCATGTATGGATTTGTGTAACCACCACCACCACCGTCAAGATAAAAACTGTTCATTATCTCAAAAGTGCTCTCCCTTGTGCTACCCCTTTATGTTTTCAGCCCCTTGCTTCATTCTGTCCTTATACCCTGGCAATGATTAATCTCTTCTTAGTCTCTCTAGTTTTGACATTTTAAGAATGTTATGTAAATAGAACCCTATAATATGTAACCTTTTGGGATTGGCTTTTTTTTTTTTTTTTTTTTTACTAAATGAAATGCCTTTGAGGTCTAGCCTAGCTGCTGTGTGTATCAATAGTTTGTTCCTATTTATTGCTGAGTAGTATTCCACTGGATGGATGTACCAGAATTTGTTTATTCAATCACTAATTGAAGGACATTTGGATTATTTCCTGCTTTGCCATTATGAATTAAGCTGCTGTGACTATTCATGTACAGGTTGTTGTGTGAACACGTTTTCATTTCTCTGGGATAAATGCCCAAAGGTGTACTTGTAGGGTCATATGATAAATGTCTGTTTTGTTTTATAAGAAACTACCAGAATGATTTCCAGAGCCTTATTGTTTTACATTCCCAGCAACATTGTATGAAACGTCCTATTTTCCACATCTTTGCCAACATTTGGTATTGCTATTTTATATTTACCCATTCTAATGGGTGTATAAGGGTAGCTTACTGTGGTTTTAATTTTCATTCCCCTAATGGCTAATGACGTTGAATATCTTTTCATGTGTTACTTTGCCATCTGTGTATCTTCTTTGGTGAGATTCTGTTCATGTCTTTTGCTCATTCTCTAATTGGATCATTTGTTTTTTACTGTTGAGGTCATCTGAGAATTCTTTATACATTCTAGATACCAATCCTTTGTTGGATATGTGGTTTGCACATATTATCTCCCAGTCTGTAGCTTGTCTTTTCATCTTCTTACAGCACAAGAATTTTTAATTTTGGTCAAGTCCGATTAATAATGTTTTTTTCTTTTATGGATGTCATTTTTTTTGGTGTCTAGTCTGAGAAATTTCAACAAGATTGAGGTCCCAAAGATTTTTCTCTTATGTTTTCTGCTGAAAGTTTCATAGTTTTACATTTTATACGTAAGACCATGATTCATTTTCAGTTAATTTTTGTATCTGGTTTGAGGTTCAAGTTGAAGTTCATTTTTTTTACCTGTAGATGTTCAATTGTTCAAGCACCATTTTTTGAAAAAGCTGTTCTTCTATTGAATTTTTTACACCTTTGTCAAAAATCAGTTGGGTGTATTTGTGTTGGTCTATTTCTGGGTTCTTTATTTGGTTTCCACTGATCTGTGTCTCTCATTCCTCTAATAACACACTTTCTCAATTTACTGTAGCTATATAATATGTCTGATGAATAAAGTGATTCTCCCCAGTTTATTCTTCATTTTCAAAATTGTTTTAGCTATCATAGTTACTTTGCTTTTCCTTACAAATTTTAAAATAAGCTTGTATGTATCTGAAAATTCTTGCTGGGATTGTGATACTAATTGTTTTAAACCTAGAGATCACTGTGGGGAGAATTGACATCTTTACTATTTTGAGGCTTCCAGTCAGTGAACACTGCATGTCTCTCCATTCTTTTAGATCTTTGCTTGCTTGCTTTCGTCAGTTTGACAGGAAGAGGTACACCTACGAAGGGAGAGGACTGGTAGAATTTCAGTGGCTTTATCTTGCTCTGTGAACTCCGAAGCCTTAATTGCCTCCTTTGTGGTGACAGCTCTCTCATAAGTTCATTGTGAAGATTTAAGGAGACACTACAGATCTGAGTCCTGCCTCTGACATGTTTGTTTTCCTCCTTATTTTTCCTCTTTTTAGTTTTTGGGCTTCTTAAGTCCTATCTGTGAACCCACATGCAAAATAATGTAACTGACTTCCATGGGGTTGTTGCGAGGAAATGATGTGAGAGAATTCAAGTGAAGCTCCAAGGAGGCTGCCTGGCACAGAGGAGGGGCATGATAAGCAGTGGCTGTATCAGTATCACTATATGAATGTATGGAGGTAAAACTGTAATTTCTTCCTTTCACTGAGAGAAACTGGTGATAGAAATCAGGGATCTAGTCCAAAGACCTGCCAGCACAAGGCAGGTAGCAGGATCTTGCTGAAGGTTCGGGAGAGTGGAGGAAGTTCATCCCCACACAGCAGACAACGTGAAAGAGAACCTCAGAGCCAAGTGCCTGCTATGACCCAGCTTTTATAGAAAAAGAACTGGAACATATATGTTTGTGTAAAAGCAGATCTGGAAGAACATATACCAGTCTGGACTGTGGGGAGATGGGGTAACTTTCACTTTTGCTTTTACTTTGTTCCTTTCTGTGTTTGAAAACTGTTTCATTTTAATTGAGCATATACTACACTAAACAATGTTAAAATGATTTTTAAAAGGCCAATCAATAAAAAAATAACCAATCAGTAAATTACACTAAAAAATCTCAAGGCAGTTTCACTCAAACTTCTCTTCCATTCAGCCTCCTGCCTGGCCCTTAGGCTCCCTCATCTCCTTAGCTTAGCAGCTCCCATCCTCCAGAGTTCCTTCTGCAGTTATCCTTGTACAGAGAAGTTTTGCTGCTATCTTCCTGTAGACCCAGGCCATCTCATCCAAGTCCAGAGAGCCTCACTCACCTCCCTAAGCACACAAGCATAAAGCATTCTCGCAGGTGTGTTCCTAAGCAAAGACAGTTCCTGTTCTGAGAAGAATTATTTGATTAGCTCTGAAAGGATTTTTATTCTCTCCGCCTTTGCATGGGTAAAGTAACCTAAGGCTATGGAGTTTAATGGAATTCCCTGTGAAGAGGCTGAGGGAGGGCTTAGGTAATCCACCTACAAACCTGTTTGGAAAATTTGGAAAGAAGCATTTGATGCAGTTATGACGGCATTCTGTGGCATGGCAGTTAAAATGCACCAGGCCCTCTTAGAAAATTCCCAGATGTGCACACATTTCATTCTCACCACAACCCTATGAGGGACTTCCTGTTATGACTCCAGTTTACCAAGGAGGAAGCTGAAGCACAGTGAAGTTCACTACCATGCATAAGTTGTAAGGGAAGGAGCCAGGGTTTCAAGAATGCCCAAATCATGTCCCTCCTCTCTTTATCCAACTGCCCAACCCCTCCGTAGGCAACCTGCTTGGCTGCTTTTATACAAAATGCAGTATTGGAATCAGGAGATCACTGCTTTAAGAGCTCAGTCAGTGCTAACTCCCAAAAGCCAGAGTGAAGAACCTGGTTTATTTGGTACAGTGTAGCAAAATGTCCAGCTTGAAACTAAATTTCTGATTACCTTCTTCATCCATATGTTATTAAGGGTAGTTATGTCCTTATAAAAGGAAGATTTAGGGTAGCTAAACAAAGAAGGGGGTGATGTAGTCTCATTCCACAAAATGCAAGTGAGATCAACCTTTTTTCAGTGGAGTACTTCAAGACGTGGTATTTAGCAAGTGTCAAGGTATAGTGATTGGGACTGTAGAGCTAGAAGTTTACAGAAGCCTGTGACCATCTTGAGGCTAAATTCTGCCCTTGGTCTTCAGCCAGTGAAGTGCCTGCATCTGCTGGAAGTGGATAAGAAAACATGTAGAACTGAATGATGATGAAAAATCTGATTTTCAGCCAAGCTTGTGGAATACACCACAAACAGTACTAGAAAGCAAATTTAAAGGCAAAGTGTGTATATTTAAAGTGAAAGACTGGAAATAAGTGCAGCGAATGTCCAATATAATTTAGGTAAGGTAGAAGGGAGGATCCAATAAAGATAAGAGTAGAAATCATTGAAGTAGAAAACAAATAGAAAAGTCAGAGAAACCAAAAGTAAATTTGTCCAAAAGACTAGTAAATGAACCTCTGGAAAAACTGACTCAGAATAAAGAGAAATGCACAAACAAGAATAAAAAGAATGTATTCTAAATGCCACTGAATTATACACTTGAAGTGGTAAATTTTATGTTCTATGAATTCTTCCCCAATAAAAAAATATTTGGAATGGAAAAGGGGAGAGTAACTATGGATAGGATACAGATGAATCATATCATTTGATATGATGTTTAGTAATTGCTTTAAAATATGCCATTAAAAATTATAGGGAATTACAGATGAAGATATGCAAATATTAATTCTTGAAGCTGGCTGATGGGAACACGAGGGTTCACTATACCATTCTCTATCCCTTTGTATGTGTTTGAAAAGTTCCATTAAAAAAGTTAAAATGCAACTCCCTAAATCATTTGAAAATGTGGGTAATTTGGTGATTTCTTAGAGTTGAATAAATATGGCATATTAAAGTCTATAGTAGCTCTAATTTAAAAGAGCATTACAGGCACGTGAAGAAATGAGGAAGGACCCTGAATGTGAGCCAGTGCTACCAAAGTAGGTCATAGAATGGGCCACCTATCCCCCCTGCTCCTGTGGAACATAGTCCTTCATTCAGCAGCTCTGCTTCTAGGAATTTCTCCTCTGGAAGTATTGGTCACATGTGCAAACCACAAGCATGTAGACCCCAGACTGGTTGGAACCAGAAGTTTAATGATTAAACTCCCCTAAACATCATGCTGTTACCTCACCACCAACCAGTCAAAAGAAAGTCCGTGAGCTGCAGCCCTCACCTGAAATGTCTTTAAACCCTGAAAGCCACTGGGGAGTTTGGGTCTTTTGAGCGTGAGCTGCCCAGTCTCCTTGCCTGGTGCCCTGCAATAAACACTGTACTTTCCTTCACGACAGCCCAGTGTCAGGAGATTGACTTTTCTGTGCAGAGGGCAAGCAGACTCGAGTTCCATTTGGTATCAGTAGTTCTATTTATATAACGTTTGAAAACAGAACAACAGTGTTGGGGATTCATATTTGAGTGGCAACGCTCTAAAGAAAAGCAAGAAAGTAATAGCTATAACTATCATGAGAGTGGTTTCCTTTAGGGAAGAGGAGAGAGGCTGTGATTGCACAGGGGCTCACAGGGATTTCAGGAGTTCTGGCCTTGCTCTCTTTCTTGATCTTTGTAGTAGTTTGCTTTTATAACAATTTTTTTCTCTTTCTTCTCTTTTTAAAAATTTTTTCTTTTTAAAAATATTTCTAGATTAAAAAATTTTTTAATTGAAGTATAGTCAATTACAATATGCCCATTTCTGGTGTACAGCATAATGTCTCATATGTAGAGTCATGCATATATATATATATATATATATACACATATATACATACATTCATTTTCATATTCTATTTTATTAAAGGTAATTACAAGGTATTGAATCTAGTTCCCTGTGCTACACAGAAGAAACTTGTTTTTTTAATCTATTTTTATATATAGTGGTTAACCTTTATAATAATTTGTTAGGCTGTATACTTATATTTTATGCATTTTCTGTTATTTCGCCCTCAGTAAGAATGTTTTAGAACCTGAAGATAATATTAGGATTATCTCAGGTTTAACTGTGATAATGAAATGAAACCATGTTGAGCTCTTAGAATATGCCTGGTACTTTGAAAGACCTTAATAAATGTTAGCTATCTACAATAAAAGTTTGCTGTTATGTTTTTCATATTTGTTGCCTATATTTCTCAGCTTGTTGTTTGTCTTTTATTTCTGTTAATGCTGTCTTTTGAGTTATTGGTCTTGAAGGAGGATTAATAAAATGGCCTCCCTTCGGCTAATGGATTGCTTATTATGTTTGCCCTTAAAACAGTCAGCTGACCTGACTGACCAGTTGCTACTCACAGTTCCAGGCCCATTGTTAAAACTAAAGCTATTGATCTTACTGTTTATACTTTATTCCAGGAATCGAAAGCTATAATCATGCTTGGTCTCTGAGTCGATTTCCAGGGAGAAGGTCACAGAACTGTAACCTTACAAAGTAGGCTAAATACCAAAAAGACCACACCTTGAGTGCTTACAGGATAAAGAAAAAGTGACAACAGCTAGCCTCTATAGAATTGGTCGCCTGGAGGCATCATGATGCCAGTCTAAGTCTTCTGATGAGAAAATGATTCTGTTGATTGTTATCGATGTTTTATTGTTTGAGCTGTGGCTGTATAACCACCCTGCCCCATCCCCAAGGTGGGGTCACGGTTTTGAAGGCACTAGCCTGCTGTGAGTCCCCTTTGCCCAGCAAAGTAATAAAGCTGCCTCTTTTTTTCTAAGCTCCAAGACCCCATCTCTGAGTTATTTGGCTCGTCAGGGAAGGGGGCCAATCTTTCGGCAACAGCCTTTGCTTTATAATTTCTTTCATCATTCTTAACCATAGAAAGTCTTCTCCAGTACAGAGATTTAATAAATATTTTATTTTCTTTGCAGTTTCAAAAGGAGTTGCTTTTGATCATTTGATTCTTTTTCTTCATTTCATAACAACATATTTAAAAATTAGTACACACTTGGATAGGATAAAATCTACATTTATTTCTCAAATTGACCTGGAATTCATATGTAATGTCATGGGAGAAAATAAACTGATCTTTTCTCCAATCAGGTAATGAAGTCCCCCCTAGCACCACTATTTAACAATTCATCTCTTCCCCACTGAATTCTGCTGCTTTCTCCTTTTGCATATGTTAAATTCACAAGCATTTGCACCTAAAGCATAGAAATGGAATGTGATAATGCAGCTGAAGGAGGGGGAGGGGATGGTTGCCAGGCAGCTGCAACCTGGAGGGACAGAAAATGTGGAAAAGCCTTTTTTCTGTCAAAGAAGTGTTCCTTAAAGATTCCATCCTTGTGTATGACACACAAGGTGCCTGCACTTCTGACCCTCAGCTAATCACTTCATGTGCGGAGACGTCAGTCTCCTCACGCGACACGTGCGGATAGCTACAGCACCTGCGTCACAGGGTGCGGGGCACAAGAGCTAACTGCAGTAAGGAGCACAAGCTTTGGAGTCAGTCGGCCAGGTGTCTCATCCCTGGCTCCACCACTAACTAGCTTCATGACCCTATGTCGTTTCCTAACTTTCCAGCCTGTTTCCTCATCTGAATATGTGACAATTAATAGTAATGAAATTAATATTAATAGTAAATTAGAAATAGAAAGAGTAATAGCTATCCTCTGAGGTTGCTTCTGGGAATTAAAGAGCTATACTGCACTTTAAGGGCTTACTTAGCATGAGGGTGCCTGACGCATAATAAGCTTTCAATGAATCACATTTGTGGTGATTTTAATCTTTCTATCACTATTATGATGGAACAATGAGGAAGAGAAAAAAATTCAGGAAAGGAGACTAAGAACTAGGCACCAAAAAGATCTCAGAGGGGGAAACTAAGAGACAGGGGTGTCATGGAAACCAAGGGAAGATCGTATCTAGAAGGAGGGAGATAATGCAAAGGAAGGTCATTCAAAGGCTAGTTTCTCCTGCAAAAGACCCATTTCATCTCTTAGCGACTAATGAGACTGGAGACAGAGAGGAAGGAAGAAAACCCATCACCTTCAATAAAGGCTATTAGATGCAAAAGTATCTAAAAGCATTCTTTCGGCTATTTCCCTCAGTCTGATCTGAATTCCCAGGTCTCCCGCGTCTTCCAAATAGGGAAAATATGTATTTCCTGAATAAGGGAAAAGCCAGTCTCACACAAACTAAAATAAATTATCAGGTTCGCGTCATTTTGGTGAAATAAAAATCTAGACAATTTCAAGTTTATACAACAGAGCTGAGGCTGGGGAGGGAAGAAAAAGGGATGAATTATGGGTTTTCAAAGCAGTGGTCTGTGAACCCCCAAGCTAACTCCAGTGAAAAGGAGGGTGGTGTATTTAAGAGAAAAATTGAGAAAAGGAGAGCAGAAAGAGGAATGATATTCTTTGGAGTTTTTTGAGGGGGAGGTAATTATATATATATATATATATATATATAATGGAGGTACTGCGGATTGAACCCGGGACCTCGTGCACACTAAGCACATGCTCTACCATTGAGCTATACTCTCCCCCCCCCCAGGGATGATATTCTAAGATATTAATAACAAGAATGATAATCTAAGATAATGAATGATCCCCTCCAAGTGTAGATTTAGAGAAGGGTATAGTGGACTAAAGTATTATAAACCTACAAGAGTCAGGGAATGGGGGGCCTGAGTGGAGCTACCTCCTCCCTGGAGGGGAGGGATCCCCTGTGACTCTGGAGAGATAGAGGTGGCTGCCAGGGGCCAGAAAGTGCCCCAGAGGGATGCCAGGAGTGGGCCTCACGAGCCTTTGCTCCTGGCCAGCTCTCAGCTGAAGGGTCCAAGGCAGAGGAGCCCTCCCAGCCGCCTTCTGGCCCTGAGGGTTAAGGAGGTGAGATTAAAAGCACCCGTGGACTGCTGGGGGTCGAGGAGGAGTGACGGCAGAGCACAGGAGGCTGAGCCTCCACCCCCTCCACCTGCAGACACTGTGGCTGGAGGGCGTGCATGGGTTGTAAGGTCAGACTGTGAAGTCACGGATGGAGCAGGAGCAGGAGGCCAGGGAGGAGCTGATGGGGGTGATTCTGGAAGGAGAAGCAAGTCAAGGCAGGTTCTGGGTGTGGCAGCCCAGGGAAGGCTGCAGTGGGCTTCTTGCAGTGCCTGGCTTCTACCCCTCCCTCAGTGCCTCAGCCTGGAGGGCGGGGGACCCCGGTGTCCCTGTTGTCGCTACTGAACAGGCCATCAACTGCTCCCATAATTAGAGCCCCAACCGCCCTCTCCCCTCGGGACCACACAGCGCAGGGTTCTGTGTGAAACCTCTGGGTCTGTGAATCCTACCAGGCTTCCTGCAAATCTAGCTGAGTCCCCTGCCCGGTCGTCGTGCCCTCCCCCGCCACCCACACACAGAGAAAGCTCTGTGCTTTCTCTCCTCCACACACCATCTCCCATGCAGCACACCCTGTCCTCTCACCCCTATTCCCTTCCTGACAAACTCCCTCAGGTCTTCATTCATTTCACTCCACACACAGACATAAATGAAATCATTCCCCTACCAACCTTGTCCTGCTCACAAGGACAGGAACTTCTTTACCCACCAGGAACATGGGACCCTCAAAGACTGAGGTCACAAGTCAGTCATTTTTTTTTAATCACCCTCCAATCTGAAGCCATGAGATGTAGCAGGAGCAGATGTCCAGGAAGGTCCTTCTGTGTTTTCTCTCCCCTATTAATACCCTCAGTTCTAAAAGGGTATGTGGATGGGGTGGGGGGTATAGCTCAGTGATAGAGCATGTGCTTGGCATGCACAAGGTCCTGGGTTCAATCCCCAGTACATCTGCTAAGGGAAAAATTAAAGGGGTATGTGACTTTCTAATTTCCTTGTGTTTTCACACACCCTGGCGTCTGGATTGCTTCTCATCTTTCGTTGGCAAGTCCCATTTCTTGGATCACGGAAAGTTAGCTGGGAGTCCTTGGGCTTCTGATGTCCTCTAGCATGTAGCTAGGGTGAGGTTTGCATTGTGCTGCTCCCCCTGATACTGAACTCTCATGAATAGCTCCTTTCTCTGTAATTGGAAAGGAGGCAGAGGGTAGAATCAACCCAAGGGACAGTCTTGTTCGACAGTCTTGTTCAGGTGTTGTCCAGAAGGAGCAGTAGCAGCAATCTAAGGAATATACCCAGGCAAGGGAGAGCCTTCGCTTCCTAAAGTGAACAGAATGGAGCCCTTGAAATACCCATATCCCATTTTTGCCCCACCCCTGTCCTCATCATCAGAGTTCTCAAGATGCATTAGGGAAGAAAGCATTGTTAACTAGTGGGGCAGATTTGACTCTGTGACATAGGAGACAGATCAGTTGTGATAAGGGACTCTGGGAGATAGTCAACTTATTTCAGCTTCCATTTTCCTCATCTGTAAATGAGGTTGATAAAAACTCCACTTCACAGTACGACCCCCCATTTATAGCTTCTATATTTAGTTTTCCAATTATTTTCCTTCTATACTCCTAAAAGTATTATCACACACAGAGACATTAAACTTGATGCTTACATATATTAATTGACATAGGAATCCACAACATATATTATTTGGTGAAAATATACACAGTATAGAACAGCACTTATATTTGATCACTTTTATCTATACATATATCTTTCTGGGTACACAAGAAGAGGGAAATATTTAGGACATTCATCCAAGGACTGACTGGTTATACAAGGGTGGACAGTTTCAGGTAATGTGTACTTTAGTTTTTGTTTTTTCCTTCACTTTTTGAAGGTTTAACAATGAGTTATACTCCTTCCATAAAAAGAATAAAGTCATCAAGGAAATAGACACAGACACATCAAGAGAATAGACACTTAGGCAGATGGAGGAGGGAGCAGGGACAGAGGTCAGGCCATTCTTTCCACTTTGCTGGTATACATAACCTCTTCTCCAAAGAAAGCCACTTTGTGGATAAATTCATGCAAAGCCTCCCCCACCACCCCACCACCCCTGTTTTCCCTATCACCAGTCTCTGAATACAGTTATGGGTTTACTTAGGGCTGGTCTAGCACCTTACTTTGGCTCAGAGAGGTCATTGTGTCTGCCAGGAACCTTTTTTAACCTCTCCTCTTCAGTATGGGTCAGCTCCTGCAGGGTAATGATTAGATTCTCAAACCCCTGGGCCCTGCTGCTCTCATCACAAGTTTCCTTTGAATGGCCCTCTTCACCACAATATGAACAGTGGATTGCATATTTTCTCTTTCTGGCTCTCCGTATATCCCCAGGACTATCATTCTTATACCCAGAACCACCGCTGATAGGAGATTGAGCCCGGGAACTGTTTGGGGAATCAATGACCAGTACGTGATCCTGAGGTCTGGCCCTGACTCTAAGGGGAGGGTCACCAATGGATGTCAGTAGAGGGTTCTGAGAGTCCACCAGGATCACATCCTCATCTGAGTCATTGAGGGTATCATCTATCTCTATCACGTTGCAATCAGCACTGCTGATGGCTTTTGGCTGGGGGTCCTGAAATGCTACAGGGCTTGCTGTCCTCTCCATGATTAGCTCAGATCTTTTGGGCCGCTTCCGTTTCATAAAAGTGTCATCCCAATCCTCTTCCTCCCTTATCATCTTGATTAACTCCAGGAAATTGGGAAGATGCTCTGGATCATCTGCATAAATCCTGAGAAAATTCTTCAGCCTAAAGCGCAGGTCCGCATTCAGTTCAGCCCCTAAAAGAAGCTGGTGCAAGCAAGTCTGGTTTGCATCTTTCTGAGCTATGATCCCTGCCTGAATAGCATTCTGGAGCTGCATCTCTAAACGGATCACATAAAGAGAGGCTTTCTCCCCTTGTGCCTGCAAAGTGTTAAAAAATTTCCCATGGGCAGTGACACTGCTTTTAGACTCCCCAAACACCAATTTCATGGCGCGCAAGAAATCTGCCACACTTAGGTTGGGGTTGGCCGCCTGCAGCAAACGCATGACCTCTCGCGCGGGGCCCCTCAGAGTTTTCAGCAAGCGCTTGAGCTTTTCCTTCTCAGACATATTCCAATCTGGCAGGATCCCACTGACTTGGATCAGCCAGTTTTCAAAGGTGTCTTCCCCTTGGGCTGGCACCACCCTTCCGGAGAAAAACTTCACGTTTCTTTCGGCCATATTGACCCTTAAAGGACCAAGACTCCTCCCCAGGGACCTCAACATGGAATGGGCCCAAGGTGGCAAGGATGTGTTCTGCCACCGGCTATTACCCACACGTGCAATGATGCTAGCCATGACAGACGATGATGATCGTCTATCTGAATATAACAAAATGCTCAGGCTTTTTAGAAAAGTCTAATCTGCAGGCGAAACCCCCAAAGCAACGTTCCCGAGCTCTGCCTTTCTTGTATCTCAATAGGAACTGCAAAGAAAAGAAAAGAATAAGTCAATAAGATAGTTGACTGCAGGGAATCAGTCTGCGGTCGTTTTCTTTATCTTCCCGAACACCCGGCAGTACATTTTCCATTTGCCCACTGCAGGAAACTGGCATTGAAAATACCTTACAGGAAACTGGCAATTATAACCTTCAGGAGCTAGTGGGTGTCCCATGCAAGCAGGGAGCTTGTCGGAGCTACAACCATTCCCTCCCACCTGTTACTTAGGTGGCAACTGTTAGAATTCTAGGTGAAATTGTCAGTGTGTGGAGCCGATATTGAGCTTTCAAAATAGACTGCAACGGTCTAAGTCTCACAAATTTGGGGTAGTAAATAAGATCTCCATTAAACTCATGGTCTCAGGTCTCAACCACAACCCCTTCTCAAAGCTTCCGCCGTTATTTCTCAGATTCTTGTATGAGTTTGGAAATAAGTGCGCGCCTTTATTTCCCGTTCAGCCTCCGCAACAGGTGCTTCGGTGAGAGAGCTTGCTCCGGGGCTAAGTCGACCTGTCCACGCGGGTTGCAGATCCCGGTCCTCAGGGCCATCGCGGAGGGCAGGGCATGGAAGGGAAGGGTCAGAAGCAGCCTCATCCCTCATCCCGCTCCCTCACCCCCTCCTCCGCCGTAGCCTGATGGAAAATTCCTCTCCCACGTTGTGAATACAAGCCAAAGCGACGCCCCCGTTACATCCCCCGCCCTCAGCCCGGGAAATCGTTGGCCTACCAGCTCCGCAATCAGCCGTACAGAATTCAAGTTCAAATTCGGCTTTGATGGCCTGCCGTGGAGAAAGGGAATGGGAGTTGGACACGTAGACCCACATATTCCTCACCAGGAAGAGACCAGGAGATGCAAAGGGGGTTCAAGGCAGACAGATTGCGATTCTACCCCACCACAAGCCCCTTGCCACCACCATCCCTGAAACGTCCCCCTCTCAATCCAGGCAAATCCTACCCTTTAGGCAGCATCCCATGGAACCCCACCTCCTCCCTCAGCTCAGCAGGGCCAACAAGAGTGCTCCTTTCCCTGCCTGTCAGTTCTCGATTCCCCAAGTGGGGAGCCACCCAGTCCTGGTGGGACTTCCTCCTCCTCTCTCCACGCCAGGCAATGGCTCCCCCTTTCTTTACCTGTGCTCCGCTGGTGGACAGCGGATGCTCTGGCGTGGACAGCTGTGGATGCCGCCTCGCCGCCTCAGAGGCTCTGTAGGGAGAAAGGATGACGCCTCCTAGGCCGCTAAGAGACCCGGAGCAGCCAGACCGAGATGCTTCGAAGGATTGCCCAGTAAGGGATAGCAGAGTCGAGGCAGCCCGGTTCCCACGGCAGCAGCGGCCGCCCCCGCCCACCCGCTGGCCCTCCCAGCAGCCGCCGCTTCTTTTAGCCTCTGCCCATTGAGACAAAAGAGCATGATGAGCGGGGCGGCACGGCCAATCAGCGGGGCGCGGGGGCGGCCTCCCCGCGCAGCCTCCGGCCCGAGGCCATTGCTAGCAAAAAGGGGGGAGCCGGCCTGCGGGGGCTGCGGCACACGAGCGCGGGAGCCGGTGCGGTGTCAAGTGCAGCTCGGACTCACGGACCGGGCCGATTTGCATTTTACCCGTGAGTTTGCTGCTTCCCCCTTGCTTTCTTTCTTCCTCTCCCCTTCCACCTCTGCTGTCCTCCGCGCTTTGAGACCGGATGCCTTAAACACGAGGTGGGACAGAAATCAAGTGAACAATAAGAGTTCCTTACCTTTGTATAGGGGGAAGGGGGAAAAAGATTTACTGAGCGCTTTCTCCGTGCAAATGCACTTGCGCGGACATCTCATTTATTCTCAGAAGCCTTGTGCAGGAGGGAGCAGTATGCCCTTTTAACAGAGAGGGGACTTAAGCACTCAGTCACTCTGGTTAGGAAGTGCAGAGCTAAGAGCTCACACCCAAGTCGATATGTCTGATTTCAAGGGCTGCCCCTTGTAAACACTATTCTCTCCTCTCAGACTGAGGGTTAGTGGAGAAAAGCCAAAGCCAAAGGGGAGATGGGAAGGTCCATTTGGAACTACATAGAATTAGTGAGCAAGGAATATTATCTCCATTTTACAAATGAGTGAACAGACACAGAGAGGTTAGGCGTCTTGCGCGATATCATACAGCAAATAAGTATCAGTATCCGGTTTTACACCTAAGTCAGTTGTTCTCCAAAGGCCAACTATTTATCCTCCTGAGTTGCCTAGAGGGTATTTTTCACATGGGCGGTCCCGAACCATTTCAACAGCTTCTTGGTGTCTTGGTAGTGCTGAGGGAGAGGTGGGGAGACAGTGGGGAGAGGGGAGGGGGAAGAGGTAGGCAACTTTTATGGTACCCATTGTACAGAAGAGGAAACTGAGATACTTTTATCTTTTTTTTTTTTTTACAACAAGCTGTCTGCCTTTTTTTAAAAAAACATTTTTACAGCTTATGACCCCAAAGGAGACAAGGCTCAGAGAGATAAAATGAGTTGCCTAAAATTACAAGGTGAAGCCAAAATTTGGACCAAGTCTCTCTGACACCAGAATCTATGCTATTAACCAAAGTATGGGTACAAGGCTGGCTGCCTCAGAATCATTTTCAAGAACTTGTTAGAGATGCAAATTCCTGAACCCCACCTCTGGGGGGTTTGGATTTACTAGGACTGGGCGTGGAGAGTGTGATTGATAGTTTTCACCAGTGCTGTAGTTAATTTTGAGGTGTAGAGAAGTTTGTGAACCACTTCTGAAAACACCACATCATGCTGAGGGCAGTAGTCAATTGGTCTGTGGCCAATGTAACTGTCCACAAGGTATCTGTCATGAGATTTAACTCCAAGAGCGGAGGTTCCTACCTAGGGTCTTTCCTGAAATTGTTTGTAAAGATTAGAATTTGAACTCTTTATTTTTTGGAGTTCATAGCTTTGTAAATTTTCAGATGAGTCCAGAAATAGTTAAGGACCACCTCCCTACAATCTTTCTTCCTAACGTTTTTCTCTTTCAACTTGTGCTTGAGGAAGAAGTGTGAGAAACGAAACACAATTTGATCTAACCCCCGAACGACAGCCCTCAGCCGCTGATATAGATAGCTCTTTCATTTCCTGGCTTGAGGACACGTTGCTAGGTTGCCCTTCTGTGAGCTCTTGAGGGGACCTCTTAAATGCTGAATTTGGCATCACTGGCCTCAGAGAAGGAGCAACTCCATGGAAACGGCATGTAGGGCTGTCCAGAGTGAATGGACCGTGAAGCCAGTGAAAGAGAAATCTGCACCATTTTCCATGATTTCTGGTTCTTGAAGAGCAGATCTTACTTCCCTTACATAGATTGTGGTTGGGAGGCCCCCTGCAGGGCTGGTTCTTCACTCCTGATGCTTGGCAGCAAATGAACACTGTGCCCTTTGACAGCTGTTGGGAGGTCTTCAACCTGCCAAGGTACTTCACCTGCTCCTTTCTGCCTTCTTCTTGACTTACCTCAATACCTAGAGTTCCCTGGAGTAAACAATTCAAATTTGGAGATGAAGCACCTTCCATCTGAGGCCTGAGGGCTTTTTTGTGGATGGAACCACGGGGGGATTGGAGGGTGGAGGAAATAGAGAAGAAGGCTCACCTCACACAGTCAGGGGTGATGCTGGCAGTAGCGCTTGGGTTTCCTTCAGACTCTTGCTCCTGCTCCCCAGCATCGTGACATCTGACCCTGGGTCTCTTGCAGACTCTCGTTCTGTGTTTAAATGGGCTGCATTGCCAAAGTAGGTGATCTGCAGTTGGACCTGGTGGGGTTGGGATCACCCAGGACAAAGAATAGATCTTAGAGCTCTGACAAAAAAATGTGAAAAGAAACAGATTGGGTACATGAGCCTGGATTGGGCCCTTAGAACAAAGTCAGGATCTCTTTTGCAAGGCTGGGAGGAGGGTATGCTAAGCTGACTTCAGTTAGATACAGAGCATCTGTGATCTCTGGCCTCATGTATGGGAGTGTGTTCCAATTCGTGGCTGTAATGTGAGCACATTTTCCAATTTCAACAAAAAAATCTTAAAAGCCTGAAGATTAGGGAGATAAAGCTTTTAGTTGAAACAATAATAGCTGCCCTTCACTGCCTGCCTCCTCTGTGCCAGGAACTTGCTGTTGATTACCTCATTTAAGGTTCTCAGCAATGCCACTGATACAGACATTGTTATCCCATTTTGCAGTTAGGACAACTGAGTTTCAGGGAGGTTACGTAACTTGTATAAGGCCAAACTCCTTCTAAGTGGAGGCACTGGGACTCCAGCCCAAGGCTGGCAGACTCCAAGGCCCATCTTCTCTGTTGTCTTCCAGATAAGCAATTTAAAATGCACTCTTCAGTTGACCCAGTACATTAGACTGATTTCAACTTTTAGAAGAATGTGGTGGTAATCTTATCTATATTCCAGAGATCTCTCTTTTTTTTAATGAGACAATTAATATAACTTACGGAGCAACTCGTATACCAGGTACCACACTAAGCATTTTATGTACTTCATCTCATGCAACTTTCATGACAATCATTTTGCAGGTAAGGATACTGAGGCTCAGAATGTTGAGGAGACTTGGCCAAGATCATAAAGCTAGGAAGTGGCATGGTGAACTCCAAACCCAGGGCTGTCTGATTCCAGAGCCTGTATCTTTATGCTATAATGCGCTGTACTGGGAAAAATAAACAGGGCCCTCTTTCTGATTCGGCTAGTCTCTGTCAGCCAACAGCTCTGTCTCCTTCCCACGGCCTGTGTCCAGAGCCGGGTACCACTCAGGCTTTTAGGCATCTGTGCCTTAGGCATCTTCCTCAGTCCAGAACTCTTGCCCTGACACCTCCACCTAACAGAAGCCTGCTCATTGGTAAAGGATAGTCAGATGTCCCTCCTCAAAAAAAATTTTTGGCCACTCCCTATCCCAGGTGGAATGAATTGCTCTTGTCTTTCTGCTCTGACCTGGATTAGAGTACCCTTTATCCTACCTTCCAGTAGAGTTTAGCTCATGATTGACCTGTCTCCTCCACTAGATTCCCGGACCCTTGTGGGCAGGTACCAAGTCTGTTCATCTCTAGCTCCGCAGTGACTTACACACAGTGATTTCGTAGATCAATACGTGTTTGTGAGCTGATCAAAGGACTGGCTGAGGGATGCCTAGAATGAATGGATAAATGGGGGGCTAGATACTGATGTGGTCACACAGGTTGTCCATCTAGACTAGACTGATCAGGGGAGTCTGGAATCCCCTGGGCTCACTTTACTAGGCTGTAAACATAGGAGACCTATCATAGGGTCCAGGCGATAAGTGCTCAAGGCCAACTCCAGGCTCATTCTGTGGTCTCTACTTTGGAATTCACCTTTAAGAGGCCAGTCTGTCCAGGATTGTGTATATAACACCTTTGCATTCACAGGAGAAAGGTCTTCCTTGCCTCCCACGTGAACATAGGATTTGTCCCACCAAACCACTTCCCTCTGGCGCTGAGAGAGTCCTGCAGGAGCGTATGCTCTGTGGAGACAGATGGTGAGGTCAGGAAGTGTCTTTAAAAAAAAATACTGGTTGGGGAGGAGGGTATAGCTCAAGTGGTAGAGTGCATGCTTAGCATACACAAGGTTCTGGGTTCAGTCCCCAGGATCCCCTCTAAAAATAAATAAATAAATAAGTCTCTGTTAAAAAAAAATACTGTTTATTGAGGCCACCATGCCGTGGATGGTCAACCACTTTATCTCATTTTATTTTGTGATCTTTGCAACAACCTTCTGAGGGAGGTCTGTTGTCCCTATTTTGTAGCTGAAGAAACCAAGACCAAGTGAAACATCTTGCCTAAGGTCACAAAACCAAGCAAGTGGTGGAGGCAGGACCCAGGCTCAGGTCTGTCTGTCCCCAAAGCCTGGCATCTTAACAGAAAAATACATGGGAGAAAAGTAGACTCCCCTCCCCCAGAAAACTGGAAGAATTAGATTTATAAAATGATGAATTCCATATTTAAGGTAAAATATTTCTAAATTATTGTTCACTTTTAATCCCGGGAAATCATGGGCAAAAACGGCAGAAGGAATCAGGGATGGAAATGGACAATTCCTCTATCAGATACTGCCCCGAATTCCCCCTGGTCAGCCCCCTGTCACATGCACAGCGTGAGGATGCTTAGAGAGCATTCATCCCGGTCTGCTCATTTTATAACTGAGATGCATGAAGCTCCAAGGTGTCAATGTCTTTCTAATGGTCACACAAGAAACTGATAATAGAATGGACACCTAGAATTCTGATCTGCCAAATTCTAGCCTAGTTTTCTTTCTGCTAAGTCAGCCTACCTTATGCAGTCAGTCAACACATGTTTATAGGTTACTCAGGAAAATGTGGGGAGGAAGTGGAACGTTACTATACTCTGAACTAGAAGAGGTGACAAATGTTTCCCTCACCACTCATCCTTATGCAGGTGCAAGTAAAACTTGGGGAAGAAATCTTTGGTAGGAGAGCTGGGTAATGTTGGGATCCCCTGTGGCATTGGGGGCCTGAGTGGAGCTACCTCCTCCCTGGGGGTCTGTGACTCCTGTGACTCTGGAGAGATAGAGGTGGCTGCCAGGGGCCAGAAAGTGCCCCAGAGGGATGCCAGGAGTGGGCCTCACGAGCCTTTGCTCCTGGCCAGCTCTCAGCTGAAGGGTCCAAGGCAGAGGAGCCCTCCCAGCCGCCTTCTGGCCCTGAGGGTTAAGGAGGTGAGATTAAAAGCACCCGTGGACTGCTGGGGGTCGAGGAGGAGTGACGGCAGAGCACAGGAGGCTGAGCCTCCACCCCCTCCACCTGCAGACACTGTGGCTGGAGGGCGTGCATGGGTTGTAAGGTCAGACTGTGAAGTCACGGATGGAGCAGGAGCAGGAGGCCAGGGAGGAGCTGATGGGGGTGATTCTGGAAGGAGAAGCAAGTCAAGGCAGGTTCTGGGTGTGGCAGCCCAGGGAAGGCTGCAGTGGGCTTCTTGCAGTGCCTGGCTTCTACCCCTCCCTCAGTGCCTCAGCCTGGAGGGCGGGGGACCCCGGTGTCCCTGTTGTCGCTACTGAACAGGCCATCAACTGCTCCCATAATTAGAGCCCCAACCGCCCTCTCCCCTCGGGACCACACAGCGCAGGGTTCTGTGTGAAACCTCTGGGTCTGTGAATCCTACCAGGCTTCCTGCAAATCTAGCTGAGTCCCCTGCCCGGTCGTCGTGCCCTCCCCCGCCACCCACACACAGAGAAAGCTCTGTGCTTTCTCTCCTCCACACACCATCTCCCATGCAGCACACCCTGTCCTCTCACCCCTATTCCCTTCCTGACAAACTCCCTCAGGTTCTCAGATCTGCAATGAGCATTCATTTCTTCTTGACCCCAAATTTCCTTCCTGTTCCCTGGCTCCCCAATCATCTCTCATACTACTCTGTCTGCTCCCAGACCATTCTGGGGTGGGAGAGTTTGGAGTCCTTGCACTGTCTCTTCCCTCTAGTATAGTGGTTGTGAACCAGGGACGATTATACCCTCCTCCCAGGAGACATATGGCAATGTCTATAGCTATTTTTGTTTGTCATAGCTGGGTAGGTCACAGTTTGTGCTGCTGGTTTTGAGCGAGTAGAGGCTAGGGTTCTGCTAAACATTGTATGATGCACAGGGCAGGAACCTCTGGCAAAGAATTATCTGGCCCAGAATTTCAATAGTATGTAGATTGAGAACCCCAGCTCTGTTATATAGCTACAGGTCTACAAGGTTAAGCTTGGAAACTGCCAGGTACAGAGCCTTTTGGTGCTAAACTTCCAGGAACAGCTACTCTTTCTGTTCCTCAATTAGGAGAGGGGGGCGGGGTGTTGCCATGAAACAGCTACAACATCGTCAGGAATCTACAAAAAGAGAGGCAAAGAGATTCCCCACTCCCTAAATTTACTACCAACTTTTAGAGAAAAGTACTGGACTATAACTGTTGAATGCTGTACTGTGTCTACAGGAGAGTGCCACATTTCAGAAAGGGAATAGCAGCTTATTATTTCAGCAGTTTATCAAATGCAAAATTTCATGTAGTGAAGACTGAATACAGTAAGGTTTTGGAGCCCTCCTTCCCAAATTTGATTTTTTTCAATCCTCAACCTTCTTTGAATATTAGAATATTTGGGGGGTCAGAAAAACACTGAAGAGGTGGCTCTGTGCAGAAAAACTAACTGCCTTTGTTTTTATTTTTTATTTTTCTGTTTTTTTTTCCTTGGTGGGGGGTAATTTGGTTTATTGGTTTATTTATTTATTTTTATGGAGGTACTGGGGATTGAACCCAGGACCTCGTGCATGCTAAGCACGTGCTCTACCACTGAGCTATACCCTCCCTCCTTGTTTTTACTTTTTAAATTGAAGTATAGTTGATTTACAGTGTTTCAGGTACACAGCAAAATGACTCAGCTATATATACATATATATGTGTGTTCGTGTGTGCATGTATATTCTTTTTCAGATTCTTTTCCACTATAGGTTATTACAAGATATTGGACATATAGTTCCCTGTGCTGTACAAGAGGTCCCTGCTGTTTATCTGTTTTATATATAGTAGTGTCTATCTCGTAATCTCAAATTCCTAATTTATCCCTTTCCCCTTTGGTAACCATAAGTTTGTTTTCTGTGTCGGTGAGCTCACTGCCTTTGTTAATTTAAGTTTGATGAATTCTTTCTTAAGAGCGTGCCTGTTTCTCAGAAACTGGCCCAAAGAGTTGCTTGTTTCCTTAGAACTGAGTTTCCTGGGACTCTGTTTCTAAACTGAGCAATGAAAATGCTCACCAACAGATTTGATTGGTCAGTCTAACCTCTTTTTTCCACTCTTGCCAGTTTCTTCCCCCAGCACCCAGGTGTCTTCAGCATGGGGGAACAGAACCACTCTCCCGGGAAGGAACTTCAGCACTGGACACGAGCAGAGGCTCCAGGAAAGAAAAGCTGGCCCTCCCAGGCTTATGCCCTCGGGGCCGTTTCCAACTTTATGTCTACTTTTCTGACCTTTCCTATCTATAAGGTTGTGTTCCGGCAACAGATCCATGCCGTGGCGGTGTCGGAGGCTGTGCGACAGCTTTGGCATGAAGGCCCTCAATACTTCTACCGGGGAATCTACCCGCCTCTTCTCTCCAAGACGTTGCAAGGGACTCTGCTGTTTGGGACTTACGATAGCCTGCTCTGCTCTCTCTCCCCTGTTGGGCCACACTCCCTGGGACACCGCTGGGCTGCAGGGCTCATGTCTGGGGTGGTGGAGGCTGTGGCCCTCAGCCCCTTTGAGAGGGTGCAAAATGTGCTTCAGGATGGTCGCAAGCAAGCTCGCTTTCCCAGCACCTTCAGCATTCTCAAGGAATTCCACTCTTACGGGCTCTGGGGGCGGCTGTCGCTGGGTTACTATCGAGGTTTCTGGCCTGTCCTTCTCAGGAACAGCCTGGGGAGTGCTCTGTATTTCTCCTTTAAGGACCCCATCCAGGAGGGCTTGGCAAAGCAAGGCCTGCCCCATTGGGTGCCTGCCTTGGTGTCTGGGAGTATCAATGGAACAATCACCTGCCTGGTTCTGTATCCTCTAATCGTGCTAGTTGCCAATATGCAGTCCCATATTGGCTGGCAGAGCATGCCAAGTCTGTGGGCCTCTGTCCAGGACGTGTGGGACACTCGGGGCCGAAAGCTGTTCCTGATCTACCGTGGGGGTTCCCTGGTCATCCTAAGGTCCAGCGTGACATGGGGCCTCACCACTGCTATCCATGACTTCCTGCTGAGGAGGTTTCATTCCAGGAAAGAGCTGCAAGACTGACTAGCTGTAGGAAGTGTGGCCTTGGCAATTTTGTTATTCTAAGCCTTCTTGGGTTGGTTTAAATAGCTTACTTCTTTGACTTGGTCACCTAATACAGCTATTCCTTAACATCTTTGAACTGTCAGTGCACTGGAGAAGTTCCCAACTACCAACCTGTTGGACAAAGACAAAGCCCAACAGGGTTCCTTGGTTAGAAAGAGAAATTTACCCCAGTCTATCCACAGCTGCGATGGCCTCAGACCCAGGAAACCTTTAAGTAACTCAGAACCCAGATGGAATGTCATTCCTTTAAGGAATTCCTTGACAATAAGAGGAAATTCTAAAAGATGCCTTTAATTAGGCACTGTGAGTTCTGGGGCCCCTCCAGTTGGCCGCCGGACCAAACTGGACGGAGGACCAGGAATTCCAATTTCAGAGAACTAAGCTTGACTCGTAGGACGGGGATTTCATAGACTTTCTCAGATGGCTGCATTTTCACGACATTGTTCCCTGCTCCTACCACCACCACTCCCACTTCTCAAGGCTGTGGGTTGAGAAGTTTCAGGATAGCAGTTGTGGCTGGAAATCCTAAATTAGACTTGCCTCAACTGATCAGGTGCCACAAGAACTTGTGGGGCTGGAGGTGGGAGTGGGAAGAAGTGTGGTCCCTGGATGGATAGAAAGAATAGACTTTGAAAGAAGAGGTTTAGTTGCATGCAGCATAGAACATTCTGTAGATTGCTTGGTGTTAAATGCTGGGATGTTTTTGATAGCAAGGCAATAATAATATTGCCTAGAAACATTTGAGTTTCCCTCAGAAATACGAAACTTGAATGAGTGTATCTCTTCATAAATAATTTCATATTTTCTTGTTGGGGATAAATATGGTTACTAGGACATAAATGTAAGATCTGAAATCTTAGCCTGTCATTCAGAGCCATTTAAAATATGGTCCCCATCAAACTTGTAGCATTTTACCATACCACTCCCACTTACATGGATCCCATACAGCAGCCAAACTGGACTATTAGTTCTCTCCCCAAGCATGCCACTAACTTTTTCATGGCCATGCTTTTTTGACCCACACTATTTTCTCCACCTGCAGTACCCATTCTCCACATGCCAGTCTGCAAAATCCTTCCAGTTCCTCAAAGTCCAGCTCAGATGCCACCTTCTCTAAGGAGCGTCTCCTGATGGCCCCCAACTGAATGTGATGTTAGTGTCTTGTGATGCCCATCGCCATTAGCCCCTCATACATAGCACTGATTCCATTATGTCACTGATCTCATGTGATCCTGTGTTCTTGATGTTCTTCAATACCTCCTACTAGACTGTAAAACTCCTTGAAAGCAGGGATTCTTCTACGCAGTTTTAAATCTCCCATGGTGCCTAGGTGCTCAATAATGTTGGCTGAATTACTGAATTGATTATCAAGCTGTGATATGGTCTTTATCCTCAGGGTGCTGTCCCTTGTACATGAAGATAATGTTATTGATTCACTGTCATCAAAACACCTGCCTTTGGGGTGTCCTTTTTGTTTTATCAGTGAGTTTACTTTTGTGTGCTAATGATAATGATGCTGATGATAATAACAACAATAATTAAACAATGATTTTCAACTGACACATCTGATGAGTTTGTGTTATTGATGTTTACTGTTAGCAACACTGGAACTGGAACTGAAATTTCACAGAGACACATTGCCCAACTCTCTGATTTGTTTCAACTCTGGAATTTTGAGGATTTCCAAGGTGGCATATGTTGCAGTTTTGCTTTTATGGATTATATCATGCAATGACCTCCACTTGTACCTCTTTACCAAACCAAAATTGTCATTTATATATCTTAGCAGTGAGAATTCCTCACTGAATAGCACAGCAATTGAAGACATAGCTCCAGGTGATTTGCGATCAGAAAGCCTTTGCCAGCAAGATCAAGAGAAAATGACTGGTCCAGAACAGCTGCAGATGAGTACCCACGTGCAGACCTGGACAGGTTGGGACAGACAATACTCTCTGCTTGGGGATTCAAGGATGGGGAGCAATAAATCCGCATAAGGGAAGAAAAAAATCAAAGAACAGCTAGTTATATTTCAAGGCCAGCTCTCAGAATGAAGGAAATGTTTACAAAAAATCATTACTCAGCTAATGGCTTTGGTTTTTAAGCTGGAAAGAAGGGGATAAACTTGAAATCAATAAAATGAGGTAATAAATACCTCTGTCTGTTTAAAATTTATAAAATGTAAAATTTAACACTAAAATTAGTTGTTATAAAAGTTGAAGAAAAAGAATAAAAATCCCTGTATAAGCCCCGTGTAATTTTGTCTAAATATAAACTACATCAGCTTTCTAAAGCTCAAGGTGAAATAATAAATAAGTAATGTATTATGACTATTACTGTAATTATATGGTTTATTAAGACTTAATTTTGCTTTCAACATTTATTTTTAAACATTAGATAGCATTATAATGTAACTACATGTTTCCAATAACTGCATATAGTATAGTATATTGAAGTTAATAAAATAATGTTATACAGGAGACAAAAAGCTTGATTTAAAAGGTGAAATTTTCCTAAAAGAATAATGTAAAAAATACTGTATTTCTCTATTCTGTTCACTCTCCAGTGTTCTCTCTGTTTCTTTCATACTATCTTCCTTTTCCTCAAATCTTCAACACTCCACCCCCATCCTCAATCGCAGTTGGAGACCTTACCTTCTATTTCTCTAGGAACAGAGAAGTATTCAGAAGAGAACTGCCAGTTAAAAGAATATTTATAAAGCTATCGCCCATATAATGACCACCCAAGACCAGAAATGGGACACCTTGATGCCCCTCACACCCTACTCCTCCTGCACCCCAAGGCCCCCACTGATGACATTCCTCCACCCATCCACCCATCCCAGAGGTAACCCCAATCCTGACTATTATGATATCATTTCTTTACCATTCGTTATAGGTTTATCTTCCATACAGGCATCCCTAAACAACACAGTTTTGTTTTACAGATATTTGAACTTTATACACTTTATGTATTTGCAATTGTGACTGTCTTCTTTCCCTTCACATTATTTGTGAGATTCATCCATGTTTTTGCAGGTAGTTGTAGTTATTTTGTTTTTCTAAATTGTGATAAATTTACTTCAAAAAAGTGTTTTCTGGAGAAGTTTCAGGTTCACAGCAAATTTGAGAGGAAGTTATGGAGAGTTCCCATATATCCCCTGTTCCCACACGTACATAGCCTCCCCCATTATCAACATCCCCCACCAGAGTGGTACATTTGCTACGATTGCTGAGATTATATTGCTACATCATTGTCACCCAAAGTCTGTAGTTTACCTTAGGGTTCACTCTTAGTGTTGTATATTCTGTGGGTTTGGACAAATGTATAAGGACATGTTTCCACCATTATAGTATTATACAGAGTAATTTCACTGCCCTTCAAATCCTCTGTGCTCTGCCTAGTCATCCCCCTGCCCCACCTCTGGCAACCATTTATATTTTACCATCTTCATAGTTTTGCCTTTTCCAGAATGTCATACAGTATGTAGCCTTTCCAGATCAGCTTTTTTCACTTAGTAAGGTGCATATAAGGTTGTTCCATGTCTTTCTGTGGCTTGAAAGCTCATTTCTTTTTAGTGCTGAATAATATTCCATCATCAGGATTTATCACAGTTTATTTATACCTTCACCTACTGAAGGACATCTGGGTTGCTTCCAAGTTTTGGTAGTTATGAATAAAGCTGTTATAAACCTCTGTGTGTAGGTTTTTGTGCAGACATGTTTTTAACTCCTTTGGGTAAATACCAAGGAACACAATTGCTGGACCATATAGAAAGCATACGGTTTAGTTTTGTAAGAAACTGCGAAACTGCCTTCCAAAGTGGCTGTACCATTTTGCATTCCCGCCAGCGATGAATGAGAGTTCCTGCTGCTCGACATCCTTGTCAGCATTTGATGTTAGTGTTCCAAATTTTGGGCATTCTAATAGCTGTATTAGAGGTATCTCACTGCTGTTTGGTTATTTCCCTTTTATTTTTGTATGCACTGTTGTATGAATATACCACAAATTATCCATGAGAACTTTGAGGGGCATTCTGATTTTTTCCCATTTTTGACTGTTACAAAACAGGGCTACCATGAGTTATAAAACAGGGCTACCATGAATATTCTTGGTAGAGTGTATAAATACAGATACCTCTAGGATATTTATCTAAGAGTGGAATGGCTCGTTTATAGGGTATGGGCATCTTCAACGTTACTAGATGATGCTTAATTTTTTTCTTTAAATTTCTTTTGGGGGGGGGTTGGTAATTAGGTCTATTTATTTATTTTTAGAGGAGGTACCAGGGATTGAACCCAGGACCTCATGCATGCTAAGCATGTGCTCTACCACTTGAGCTATACCCTCCCCCTAAATTTTTCTAATTACTAACTTTTCCTAATGTTGTTTACCAATTTACGCTCTTACTAGGAGTCTGACAGTTTCCATTGCTCCACCTGCTGGCAATATTTGGTATTATCAAACTTCAAAATTTTTGCCAATCTGGTGGGTGTAAAATGGCCTCTCATAATTTGATTTTCCTGATTACTAATGATGTTGAGCATCTTTTCATATGCCTACTGGACATTAAGATTTATTATTTTGTGAAGTATTTATTCAAGACATTTGGCAAGTTTTTTTTTCTGTTGGGTAGTGTGCCTTTAAAAAAATAATTTGTAGGTGTTATTTATATAGTTTAACGTTAGTCCTTTGTTCTTTATATATGTTGCATATATCTTTCTCCAGTTTGTCTCTTATTTTTGATCATTTCTTGATGATTTCTTTCAATAAACAGAAGTTCTTAATTATAATATAGTCTAAAGTTACCAATCTTTTCTTCTTTAGGCATAGTGCTTTTTTGTATCTTTTCAAAGAAATCCTTCCCTACCCAACATCATGAAAATATTCACCTATATTAACATTTAAATTTTCTATAGTTTTGCCTTTTACACTTAAGTCTTTAATATATTTGGAGTTAATTTTTGTGTAGAGTGATAGAATAGATGTCCAATTTCATTTTTCTCCTTACAAATACCCAGTTGCCCCATGTCATTTGTTGAAAAAGCTCTCTTTGCCCCACTCATTCACACTGCCAATTCTGTCAAATATCAAGTGTTCATGTGTTCTTAGGACTATTTGTGGCTTCTCCGTTCTGTTCTACGGGTCTGTTTGTCTAATCTTTTTCCAATATGATATTGCCTTAATTACTATAGCTTTGTAATGAGCCTTGATATCTGATAGGGAAAGTCTTCCCACCTCATTCTGTTCTCATCAAGAGTTTCTTAACTGTTCTTATCAATATCTACAAAAATACATGCTGAGATTTTATTTTCTACAAAAATTAATGTTGAGATTTTAATTTTAGCAAAAGTAACTGTTGAACTTTAATGTAAGCAAAAATAATGGTTGAGACTCTAATTTTAATGTTTCTCAAAGTTTCATAATATTTTACATAGAGTCTAACATATCTTTTGTTGGATTTTTGTTAGTTGCTGAATTTTTAAAAGTTGCTAACAGTAAAGAGAATTCTCAGGAATGGGATCATAATAGGTTTCTTATAGGTAATGCTCTTCTGTTTTGTTTTAAGAGAGAATATATATCTGTTTTAAGAAGTCTATTTATATGTGTTTCTCCCTCATATTGACATAGTCAATGTAATATATTATATATTGATTAATATACTATTATAGATAAAGATGCCAACAATTCATCAGGCTTTCAAAAAATGAACAGTTCACCTTAAACAAAATACTATGTTAATGGAGAGGAATTGTGGGATGGAGCACAAAAAAGCTCAAAATGTCTATATCTAACTGCTTCCTTGACATTTCCACTAAAATATCTTATAGGAATCCCAGAGTTAATATGCATCCTGCTGTTCCAACCATAGAGGACGACTGGGTATTCCCCGAGTGTGCCCTACATTTCCTTTTCTTCTTATTTTTCTCTCTGCATGCAATTCCATTTCTTCCCTCACCAAATGATACCTATCTCTTATAACACAATTCAAATATCATTTCCTCTATGCAGGCATCCCCAACTATCCCACGTAGAATTAGATTTAACTTCTTTTCCACTCTCCCCTGGTATTTAGTACCCTTGATGTAGCACTTACAATCATAGAAGTCATAGAATCATAATGTTAGACTTGGAAATAATCTTGGTGACCATGGTCCAACATCCTCATGCTATGGAGGGCCAGAGAGAATCTGCCTTCCCTTATGATTATTTGTGTACATATTTTATATCCGTTACCTGCAGGTCACTGTGGGTAGAGGTAGGATCTTATTCATCTTTGTGTTCTCCATGATACCTAATACAATCCATTACACATTGTGGATATACAGTGAGTGTGTTTTGATTGACTTGAGAATTAATACCAGAGGGATGGATGAAACAGAGTTACCACTCATAAGAATTACTATATATTGAATGCATGCTCTGTGCCTGGTACTATATGAAAGCGTCACAAGAATTATCTAATTTATGATACACTACATTATTCCATATGAGTAGCTAAACGAGTGACATGTAAAAAGGATATAGAATTCAACAACCAATTAGAAAATTCAGTAGAAAAAATAACTCATTCACAGTAGCCCCAAAATCTATAAGGCAGTTAAGAAGATAGCTAACAAAGATGAACAAACCATTATGCATAAAAGTGTAAAATTGTACTAAAGGAAATTTTTAAAAATACCTGAAAGTAAAGAAATATACTTGTCAAGACCTGCACAGGGTTGGGGATTTTACCTATATACAAGCTAAGACATTAGCCTGCAGTGTTTTAATGGATTTTAGCATAAGATATGAGAATCTTGGGTGAGAGACAAAGGGCTTTATTGTTGACAACAAAAGCAGTAGCCAGAGCTTCATGTTGGTTTGTCTGTTCCTAATGTCCCCCCAAGTCCCACAGGGATGATGTAAAGGACCCTTATGGATGGCTGCACACACAGTGGATTGTATTACAGGAGAGGAACAATGAGTTTGGAGGTTCCATTGATTTTATGGAAAGTAGAAGTAAGCCTGCTCTTTGTCTATGGGGAGATACTTCCTCATCCCTCACGGTTCCCCACTGCAAACATGACCCTAAGAAATGATTCAGGTAAACAGTCGTCAAGGACTGGCATGTTGGCACACTCAGCAAGAACATGGAGAGATGCTCAGGGCCAATGGTGGACTGTCTCTCCCAACAATACTGTATTTATGTATGGGAAGACTTCATGTCAGTAAGTTAGCAATTCATCTCAAATTAATCCGTAAATCATTCCAATCAAAATATTAACAGGCCCATTTTTTTTGTGGAATTTCACAAATCGATTACAAAAATTGGAAAAGGCACATATGGCAAATTGGTTTATGAAAAGTGTGACACAGCAAAAGAGTGGAGAAAAGATGGACAATGTAATAAATATGATTGACAACTGGCCTTCCTTAAAAATATCTAGATCCACGCCTTATACAAAATAAATTCCAGATATAAGAGAGACCTAAAGTACACAACCAAATTTAAACCAGTTAAAAGTGTAGACAAAAATCATAATGTCCTCAGAGTAGAGAAGAATTTCCCGAACAAAACATAACAACACAAGTTTTGAAGGAGGACTGATACATTTGATTCCATGAAAACTATATAGTAAAAGACATAAGAAGCAAAGTTAAGGTCAAAAGGCAAGCAGTAATTGGCTCCTAAAACGGAGCATATGCATGTCCTATGACCAGCAGCTCCTCTTGGTATATGCCCAAGAAAAGTGCATATGTATATTCATTAAAAGGCATAAGTGTGCTCATAACAGCACTATTTGTAATACCCCCAAATGGGAAAACCCAAATGTCCATCAACAGCAGAATGAATAAATTGTAGTATATTCATACATTGGAACCCGGTACATAAAGGAGAACACATGACAACACACATAGCAATATGGATGAATCTTATAAACCTAATGTTGAGCAAAAAAAGCCAGACACAGAAGAGTATGTACTCAATGATTCCATTTACTTAAAATACAAAAGAGACAAAACTAATTTTCAGAACAGGGGTTACCATTCTTGGTCACAGTCACTGAAAGGGTACACAAGAGAGGCTTCTAGGGGGACTGGTGGTGTTTCCAGTCTTGATCTGGAGGCTGATTATGTGGGTGTCTTCATTTTGTTCACATTCATCAAGATGTACACTTAAGATACGTCTATTTTTCTGTATGTATATGATACTTAAACAAAACCTTTTGAAAACCTGCCTACTAAGGATACTTTCTTATACGTGGCTTTTACCAGTAGAGTTACATGTGTACCAAAAGTCATTTTTTCCTTCAGATTTATTCCAGTTCTACTTGTTGTAAGCCACCAAAATAGGAATGCAGAAAAACTTTTGCAAAATATATTACAGACCAATAATTAGAATATAGAATATGTAAAGCACCCATCAGAAGCAATAGTAAAAGGACAAACAAAAGAAAAACAGGTAAAGGATATCAAAAGGTAATTCATAGAAGAGGAAATATGTATGGCCAGAAAACATAAAAAGATGCTCATCTCATGAAATACTCTGGGAAAAGAAGATTCAAATACTAGAGAGATACTCATTTTCACCCATTAGACTGGTAAAAAGAAATCTAAAAATACTTATTTGTAAGAATGTGAGGGAAGTGGGGACTTTTCTACAGTTGATACATGTGTAAATTTGTGCAGTTACTGTGGCAAGCTATTTTGCAATGTCTGGAGAGGTTGAAGATGCACATAATCTGTCATTTAGCAATTTCACTTCTAGGGAACATGTTTATAGAATAATAGGAAGCTATAAAAAGACTATTAATTGCAGCATTGTTTATAATAGAAAAAAAGCAACTTAAATGTCCACAAGAATGGAAATGCATAAGTAAACTATTCATATAATGGACTACTATATATCAATTAAAATGGATGTACATATGTTGCAGTATGAACATGGATAAATCTAAAAAACCATAATGTTGGGTGAAAAAAATCAAGTTGTAGATAATTACACACAATGTGATATAATTTATTGTGATGCAAAAATCACGAGAAAATCATTCATTTAACAGATCTTCATTTTGTGCACAATTCTAGGTACTTGGAATCAGTGAACAAAACAGAGAGCTTTGCCTTCATGGACTTTACATTCCATGGGGGAAGACTGAAATAAAGCAATAAGCATAGCAAGTAAATAAGTTGTATAGTGTGTTAGTGATGAAAGCAGAGCAAGGTAAGGCAGGTAGGACAGGGATGGGCAGGTTGCAGTATTAAATAGCATAGTTTAGGTGGGCCTCAATGAAATGAGCCTTGAAGGAGGTGAAAGAGTTTAAATAAATGGATAACTTGGAAAAGAGCTCTCCTTGCACAGGGACATTACAAAGGCCCTATGGCAACAGTGAGCCTAGCTTGTCTGATGAACAGTAAGGAGAATACAGACTGGACAGAGTGAGTGAGGAAGAGAGCAGGTAGGGAGGTGAGAGGTATAGTGGAAAGATGGAAAATGTAGGGCTTTTGTAGGGACTTTGGCTCTCACTCTAAGTGGAACTGGGTATCTTTTCAGGATTTTAAGCAGAGAAGTACAAGAATTTGATTTATATTTTTAAATGATCACTTAATTTTTTTGTGTAGAGAGTGTACCATAGAGGATCAGGGATAAAAATAGAGAGATCTGTTAGAAAGCTATTTCAGTTATCAGATGAGAGATAATGGTGGATTAGATCTTATATGTAGCAATGGGTATGGTGAGAAGTGGTTGGATTTTGAATACATTCTGAGGTTGAATCAAAATGATTTCTTGATAGATTGAATGTGCAGTGGGAGAGAAAGGGAAGAACTCAAGATAATGTCAGGATTTTGGCCCTGAGCATATGAACTGATAGAACTGCCATCAATTGAGGTGGGAATGGCCATAAGAGAAGCAGGTTTGGGGGAAAAAATTAGGAAGTCAATCTGGGACATTTTGAGTTTGAGATGTCCATTAGACATCTGAGAAGAGGTGCTGAGTAGGCAATTGGATATATTAGACTGCAGTTTGGGATACAGATCTGATCTGCAGACATGAATTTAGGAGTTGTCAGTATAGAAATGGTTTTACAGCATTGGACTGGAAGAGATAACCAAGGGAGTGTAGAAATGAGAACAAGGACTGAGCCCAGGGGCACTCCCATTTTAAGAGGTCTGGGAGGAGAGGAGGAGCCAGTAATAGGGACTGAGAAGGAGCAGTGAGTGAGGTCAGAGGAAACCAGGAGAGTGTGGGATCCTGGAAGCCAAGTGAAGAAAATGAACTGAGCAGGAGGGGCTCATTGGCTGTGCCAGTGCTGCTGATAGGTCAAGTAAGACAAGTACTAAGAACTGACCACTGGATTGAGCAATGTGGAATTTATTCATGACCTTGACAAGAGCAATTTCAGTGGAGCAGTGGAGGTGGGGCGCTGATGGGAATGTATTCAAATGAGAATAGGAGGAGAAAATTTGGAAACAGTGAATAAGACAAATATTACAAAAGGGTGAAGTAGTCCAAGTGGATGTCTGAGGGATGAATGTTCATGAAAGTGGAACAGATATTAAAAAGGCCCTTGGAAGCAGTGAGTGTGACTTGTCTGAGGAACAGGAAAGAGGCCATAGTTGGAGCAGAGTGAGTGAGGTGGAGAGCACACAGAGAGGGTAGGGGCTAGGAAAAGAAGGTTTTGTGAGGCTCCCTCTGGACACCAGATTGATGTAGGTAGAAGGCCTAAGGGAATGTGGTCTTAGACCAGGAACCTTGATTCAAACAATGTCTTCAAATATTCATGTTCAAATATTACACATGGTGATGTAGATTACATATATCTGTAAAAGAGATTTGCCTCAAAGGGGAGTAAAGAAATGGGATGATAGCAAGTGTGGAAAGTGGAATTAAGAGAATATATATATAGAATAATCCATATATAATGATGAGAATGTATTTATATGAAGATAAGAAACAACAGCATGAAGGTATCCTGACAGAAACAACGTGGTAGAGAGCACAACATCGATGATGTTGGAGATAAGCGGGCAAGAGATGGTAGAGAGAGATTGTGAGAGAAAATGATCTATAGATCTTCCTCAATTTACGATAGGATTACATCTGGATAAACCCATTGTAAGTTGAAAATATTGTAAGTCAAAAATGCATTAAATACACCTAACCTATCAAACATCATAGTTTAGCCTAGCCTGCCTTAAACGTGCTCAAACACTTACATTAATTAGCCTACAGTTAAGCAAAATCATCTAACACAAAACTTGTTTTATAACACAGTGTTTAATATCTCATGTCATTTATTGAATACTGTACTGAAAGTGAGAAACAGAATGTTCAAATAGGTACAGAATGATTGGAAGTGTGTTGGTATCAGTCGTTCACCCCGTGATCAGGTGGCTGACTGGGAGCTGCGGCTCTCTGCTGCTGTCCAGCATCACGAGAGAGTGTCATACCACATACCGCTAGTCCGCAGAGAGATCAAAATTCAAAAGTTTGTGGTTGTGTATTCCTCCAGTCAGGTTTACCTGTGTGGGTTCAGGTTCTTTGAAGTGTATTTGGACTTAGCTAGAGTTATGATTTTGCCAGGGAAGCAATACAAAGTGAGAGAGGGGCAGGAGAGTGGAGGGTATATGACAATGAGTGATTGTAAAGACTGAGCATGACATTTGAGCTAGGGAAGGAGGAAAGAGAAGACAATAAAGGAAAGAGAGATGGTGAAATCTGGTAAGACCAATGGTCTGGAGATTCTGGTGAGGCTCAAAGAGAGTGGGGACTGGGTACCAAAGGGAGTGATCTGGAAAAAGAGGAGAAGATAGTCATAGAAAGGGATGTTTGAAATTGAGATTATAGAGGGGTTGCCATAATTGCTATGACAAGGGCTATGATATGGCCATGAGAGTGAGTAGCTGAGTTGGGGTCGGGGTCAAGGTCAATGTCATGGAGGAGAAATGTTCAAGGAACTGAAGGAGCCAGTGTATCAGAATGATCATTCTTGAACTCACCAGGAATTAAGACAGGACTACTACCATTTGGAGTGACCTAGTTTCAGGAGCTAAAATCTTTGAGAAATAAAGGAGGGGAACAGTGAAGTTGGTAGATGATCACAATGAAGGCTAGTTGGTGACATAGCTGTCAGAAGCTGGAGGTTTTCAGGGATGTGGGAGAAGGATGTTCTATAGGCAGCAATGAGAAGCATGGAAAACATTTACTGGAACTTCAGGCTCTGTGGTACAATGGTTCTGGGAGAGAAAAATCATCTCTTCCTCTTGACTGGACTTCAGGAGACATAGAGTCCTCAGGGAAGAGCCTGGCTTCTGTTAGGACAAGACAATGAAGGGCACATTCAGAGAAGAGAGTGAGGATACAGAAGAATTATTAAGGTCAAATTGCATTTTAGGAGTAGGGAAGGGGTGTGAGAAGTAAACTAAAGAGAGAATGTGGTCATAGCCTTATGAAAATTAGAATGTAGGAGTTAGGGGTGTCATGGGGATCTTAGGGTTCTTGTGGTGACTGGCACAAATGGGGATAAACATAATTATTAGATAAGTTCTGAGGGATTTGAGGCAGATAGACTGAAGATAGACTTTGAAGTTTGGGCTAGGGAGGGGGAGGTGGGTGTGGAGGACTTCCTGTCGACCCCAAGTGATGTGGAAATTCAGTCTCAGACCTGGAGCACTGGTCCACAAAATGCTCCATATTGCTCCTGGAAACAGATCACACCAATCTGTAATGATAGAAAAATGGGCTGAAAACTACATATCACATTCAGGACAGGAATAACTCTGGGGAAGTGGGAGGGGAATGGAAATGGAGTGAAGGTCAAGGAAATCTCAACTTTTCTGCAACGTTTTTATTCCTAAAAAAATAAAAGAGCAAAGTAAATATACCTAAATATTAACAACATCTAAATCTCAGTGGTGGAAACACTGGTGTTTGTTATATTTAATGCCTGGAATGTTGTAGGTACTCAATGAATATTCTTTGTTGAACAAGTATGCCTTTCTGTTTTAAAAGTTCCTCCAGAAAACAAATACAACTCTGAAGTTAGCACAACATGCTACAAGAGTATAGAAAAGGGATTGGGGAGAGGTGGGAAGGCCTGAGAAATCCTTGAGAGAGTGATTGCTGATCTATATGGATTTCTAGCACCATATGTGAGCCATATGGAGAATATGGGGTGCAGGCTAAAGACATAGCCCTATCTCCATTTTACCTCAACGCTCCATGGTTCTGGGTGAATATCCAGAAGATGACCTTGAAGATTTGTTCTTTCAGGTGGAGTCTCACTGGATCCTCACTTTTCTCTCCCAACATAGACACTGGGTGGTGCTGCTGTCCAAAAATTCCACTGTATCATGAATTTACTACTTCAATCTAAAGATGGGCATTTATCTAAGTGTCAACTGTAGGCCAAGCAAAGGGCTCAGGTTTGGAGATATAAAGATGAATAGCCTCTGTAGATTATCCTCTGATTACCTCAAACTGACTGTTATCATGTTCAGTGGCTGTAAAACTAGAAAATGTGACATTTACATAGGAGCGCACCACTGTCACAGAAATGCCCAGCTGTGGGGGTGAATGACCCCGAACCACCCATCCTCTCTATGAGCACCCCTCCTCCACGACCTGGCCGAGGATTAGAACAGACAACACTGAGCACCAAATCACTGGTGGTCACCGCGTACTTAGGTTCCTTTGGCTATAAAAAGCCGAGAGTATCTGATTACCGCGCCTTCAGCTTGGATCTCGGAGCTTCAGACGTTCAAAGGTAACTGGGCAGGATATGCCTGTTTATTTCAGAGTCCCCTATTATCGTGGAGGAGTGATATACTTGGGAGGAAGAGAAGTGGGCCCTCAGGGCGAAAGTAGTGGGAGAGGCAGGGGAGGTAGGTCAGTGACTGGTCCCCGGGCAAATCCGAGAGGGCTTGGGTGGGGTCTGGGGAGGCGGATCTCGAATGATGTTATCAACACCCTGTTACAAGGGTGAGGTCCTGAGTATCCCGGAGAAGGTGGACTCAGGCTAGCAAGGCTAAAGCGGTGGGAGGGGCGAGGAGGCGGGTCTGGGATCCCTTGGCCAATGGGAGACGACTCGGGCGGGGTCTTCCACGCAACTTAACTTCAGGGTTCCGCGCGGGAAGGCTAACCTCGTCCTGCGTGCGGAGCAGTCTCAGCGCAGCCGTCGGCCTGTCCCTGGTCTTCAAGCCTTCGGGTGAGGACGCGCGGCCCCGCCGGAGCCAGAGGACTATGGGGACAGGCGGGCCCAGAGGCCGCGGGGCTGGGGTGTCGGGCCTTCTGGAATTGGGGGGGGGGTTGGGACTGGCGATTGGAATCTGCACTCCTGGCGAGTCCGCGTCTTTGTCTTCGCAGCGCCGCCTTCTGCGCGCGATGCGCAGTCCTCCCGGGTGGGTGCCTGGAAGGTCCGAGTTGGGAGCCCCCAGAGCGACGGGTCCGTTGTGGCTGCAGGTCCGAGGCTGCGAAGACGAGGAGTTTGGGGCCGCCCGAAACGGGCCCTCTGGGGCTGGCCCTCCTCCCCCTCCCCCCACTGTAGCTGTTAGGCTGGGCGCCCGACAATGATGATAGTTATTTAAAAATGTAAGCAAATTGCTGCTAACGAAGTGGCTGATGCGCCCATCTCTTTTATTATTTATTTGAAGTCGCTGTTTCCCCGCCTCTGGAGATTGGCGGCTGATCGCTCATCACAGGAGGGTCTTAGGGTAACCTCGACGGGAAGGAGGCATATTCGCGACGTCTGGCTGCTTGGGGGCCTCTTTATTCTAGTCTGGGCACTAGATGTCTTACCCCACCAGGGTGGGTGGGGCCAGGTCCGCTTTCCGGTCTCAGGGGTCTCCTGTTGTCTCTTCTGGACAAATCGGGAATGATCACTGGGCACCTCATCTCCCAGCCTCGCCCTTTGAGGATAAAGCGTTGTGAAATAAAAATTATCTCTATTTGGTTTATCCCCTTCTGCTGAAGTGCTGAGTCTGATCATAATTAGCTGGCCCTTCTTACAATGTTTACAAACCAGTGCTACAGGGAGCTACTGAGAAGTGTAATTAGTTATGACGAGATTAAATCCCCTCCTTCTCTTATTGCAGCTCCTTAATCTACTGTCTTTGGGCAGATGAAATGAATACAGAGTGAAGGTGCTCAAATAGTGCTTTTTCCTGTTACAAATTCATTAGCTGGTTAAATCCAGTCTTTACGTCTCCTTTTACTTCTATATGCTCTTGTGCTTCTGTCACCTACATTTGACCTTCAGTGTGATTTTTAAGAGTCAGACATATTGACTCTGGGTTTTAGAGCATCTTGGTTTCTAGTGCATCCTGATTCAGTGGCTATCGGAAATGGGGTACTTATGTGGAATTCAAAGCATTTTGATAAAATCGTGACTTTTTAAAATGTGTGCTGTTTTCTTGTTGAAAATCAGCAGATAAAATACACGTTGATATTAAATGTGAGAATTTTTGGCTGTGATCCATTAGTATGATAATAGTTCTGTCAGTTAGGTTTAAAATTTTTTTCAGTGTTTCTTTTAGTCAAGATGAGTGATAAGCCAGACTTGTCTGAAGTGGAGAAGTTTGACAGGTCAAAACTGAAGAAAACTAATACTGAAGAAAAAAATACCCTCCCCTCAAAGGAAAGTAAGTCATGGAGTGGGGGTTTCTAGTGGAGAAAAGGAAAGGTGAACATTCATATGTTCAGTAAATAAACTCTTCTAGTAAATTTTGCCACAAAGTAAGCGATAATTATGTAGCCACTGAATTTAATGAACAGTTAAAAATATCAATCATCTTCTTTTTTTCTTTTTTTTTTTGTTTTTTAATTTAATTTAATTTAATTTAATTTATTTCAAATAGTCATCATCTTACTTGGGTTATGTAAGTGGTTCTTACACGATAGACACAAGCAGTGATGAGGGGATGAAAAACTATTTGCTTGATGGAAAAATCACTAAAAAATCACATTACGACCAATTTTGGAATATTAGACTTAGCATTAGAAAAACCTTAGTTTTGTCCATTTTATGGTTACTTGGAATTTTCTGCATCTAGCAATTTGGGCCCATGATCTCATTCCTGAAGAACCACACAAAATCTGCAGATTTGGCTTTCTGCACTTGGGGCTCCCAGACTCAAGGGATCAGTTTCGTCTTTGAGAGTTACAGCCTGATGGGGAAACTCCCAAGCATATTCACAAAACCGAGGGGCACTTTTTTTTTTTTATCATGTTGGTGTTATTTGAGAGTTCCTAATTTAGTCACAATTGTCTGAAAGGGTATAACTTCCTAATTATATAGTGATAGATAAATCTGAGGAAAATGCTTCACTTGCTCTTCAGTCTCAGAATATTCTATGGAAAAAATGGCAACAACCTAACTCTAAGTCTGAAAAGGAAAACAAGACACAGTTGATGTAGATTCTAGTGAATGTTCTGGTGGTTAACACACACACACACACGAGGATTTATGGTTAGAGCCTTGGCATTCTAAATTTAAAGCAGGTATGGTAGCCTTCAATGACTTGGCAAAGAGTGGCAAAGAGCTCTTTTGGAAGAAACTGAACTTAATCTTATGAAAATACCATTTTAATGATTGTTTATGTTTGGTTTTTTTCCCCAGCTATCCAGCAGGAGAAAGAGTGTGTTCAGACATCATAAAATGGGGATCTCCTCCCAAGAACAAATTTCAACATTGCCTGAATGTCTTGGTTTTAGGCTTGTTTTTTGTAAACCTATGTGTTTGTAGAGATTTTAGGCATCTTCTGATGTTTTCTCATCCATAATCCCTGGCTAAGAGGTCAGAGATAACCAATGTTCCCTTACTTTCATTTTTAAACTTTCCATTTTTGAACATTCCAGCTGGCTGATGCTGTCAGTAATCTCACCACTGATGACCTTTGTGTGTGTAGTCCTTGCATCCCTAAAGGATAAGTCACTTGTAACTTTCTACACCGGATGTCTCTACTGTTCCATAACCTTCATGAAGTGACATGCATTTGCAGCTTCTCACAGTTTATTTTCATTTCTAATGTAGCAATAAAATAATAAACATAATCATTTTGGACTCCTGCAGTGGTCCATTCTTGGTGGTCTTCTAGGGACTGAAAGTACACAAGGCTACTCTTTTCAGCCAAACAAAATGGTTGAAGGAAAGCCACTTTATCAGATTAGTCACATGGAAAAGGCTCCTCTCTGTCCAGGTCCAGTGGGTCCTGACTTGCTTTTTTTCCATAGTTGGAATCATAGAATTTGAGAACCTTGGGAGGGGAGGTAATGTGGACTAGTCCCCTTATCTTGGAGTTGAGGAAATGAAAACAATGTGGTCTGAAGTGATCTTTTAAGGTGAGTAAGGATTGGGATTTAAACTGGGTTCCCTTGTTTTCTGAAAAGTGTTTTTCAACTTAACGAGAGGAGACAGACACCCACTGTTGGGGTTGAATCGGGAAGGGGGCAGGAAGCACTTGCTAACACCCATTGTGCTAAGCACATTACGTCATCTATCGAGCATAAACTCAGATACCTAATGCCAGCTAATGACCTGCAGCACTGAACCTTTTGTCTGGTTCTTCTGAACAGAATCCACTGTCTTATGAACCAAGCATTTTTGATGTTTGTGGTAAGCACAAGGCATACGTATAAATGGGAGTGTCCCAATCCCTGCCTCTATACAATATTTTATTACTTTCGATTTATAAAAAAACCAATCACTTATAATCCCACCAATTAGAAGTGTTGGCATTTGGGTGTATAACCTTCTAGACTGTGGTCTATTAATATCCAAGTATACCTCAGAGATATTGTGGGTTTGGTTCCAGACCACTGCAATAAAGCGAATAGTGAAATAAAGTGGGTCACAAATTTTTTGGTTTCCCAATGCATGTAAAAGTTACATTTACACTACACAGTTGACCCTTGAATGACACAGATTTTAACTGCATGGGTCCAATTTTGTGCAGATTTTTTCAATAAATATATTGGAAAAATTTTTTGAGATTTGCCATAACTTGAAAAAACACAGATAAACCAAGTAGCTTAGAAATATCAATAAATTAAGAAAAAGATTTGCTATGAATGTATAAAATATGTAGGTGTAGCGTAGAAAATGTGTTAATCAACTGTTTATGTGATTGGCAAGGTTTCCAGTAAACAGTAGGCTACTGGGAGTTAAGTTTTAGGGGAGTCAATAGTTATACGTGGATTTCAGACTGTGCAGGGGGTCAGCATCCCTAACTCCTGCATTGTTCAAGGTCATCTGTACTGTAGTCTGTTAAGTGTGCAGTAGCATTATGTCTAAAAAATGTACATACCCTAATTTAAAAACATCTTATTGGCCCCTCTCTCTCCCTCTTCAGAGAGGGCCCACATTCTGTCTGTGGAGTGTGTACCTACTTTTAATCTGAGCACCCAACCCCCACAGCTTGTGGCCTTTCTCTTGCCTTTCAATGTATCCCTTTGAATAAATCTACCTTTGCTCAAAAAAAAAACCCCACCTCATTGCTAAAAAAATGCTACCCATTATCTGAGCCTTCAGTGAGTTAATCTTTTTGCTGGCAGAGGGTTTGAAATATTATAAGAATTACCAAAATGTGACACAGAGACACAAAATGATCATATGCTGTTGGAAAAATGGAGCTGATAAACTTGCTCAACACAGGGTTGCCACAAACTTTCAATTTGTGAAAAACAAACAAACAAAAACCCCAAAGCACACTGTCTGCAAAGTGCAATAAAGCAAAGTACAATAAAATGAGGTATGTCTGTACATATCTTTTCCCACAAAAAGGGAATTATGCTGTTCGGACCTATTTGAAATGTCGAGTATCATGTTACCATCCCTTTCTTACCCTCCACAGGAGGTGGAGGCTGTTTTCTTTGCTACAGCATAAACTTCCACAAGCAAAACAGTAGGTGTGAGGTGACAAAAAAATCACAGGTCAGTGTAACCAGAGGATTAGAGACTTAAAAGTAACCATGTTGGCCACCAAGACCTAACTCTTGCTTGAAACAATTGTCCAGTTGAGTTATTCAGTCCCTTGCAGAGACCTGCTGTGTATACTGTGCCCAAGCCTTACTCCCTGTAACTTCTATCCCATAGTCCTAGGACTGTATGCTGGAGACACACACAGCATGGGTGATCCCTGCTCCAGTATTTGAAGACAGCTGCTGTGTACCTGCTCCCGTACCTCCACGACTTCTTATGACACTTCTCAGATCCTTTGGACCCAAGTTACATGCATGGAGAACCATCCTGGTGCTGATGTGCTCAAATTTTCTCATTATCAGATCTCTTTGGATCCTGATTCTTTCCTACAACACATTCGCTCTCCTTCCAGTATTGCCATTTGGAAATTTGAGAAAGATTCTGTACATCCACGATAAATTCAACAACCCCTGCATTTGTGCACTAATCCAGCACAAGATTAGGCCCATTGCAAAGGGCCTAAAGGGAAGCATGAACATCTTTAGATGAGCCAGTGTGGACAATAACTGCCATTGTTCAGTTGCATCTAGTAACCATTCTTTTCATTAATGTACTGATTCTACCCTCGGCAGTTTAAGTGCTAAACTGAGTGGGAGCAGATGAGAGGTACATGGCAGGGGATGAAAGCTGTTAAGTGAATACTCATAAGATGAGAAAACTGGTTGCCCACCTGGAGTAGTTTGATCCTGCCTTTCTTAGATATATAATATGAGGATCTTCTTCTAGTCACTAGAATCACTTGCCTGTCCAAGGGGGAGAATTTTTTTCCCAATAACTCCACTATAAGCATTGAGATTTAAGTCCTGAGTCAATTTATTAATTGCGACTCTGGAGGGATAATGTCATCGAGATTGCAACATATGTCACTCCTGACTTCATTCCCGCTCATAAGAAGACCCACTAGCAATTATCCATAGACAAGACACCACTGTAAAAATTCCAGAACCCAGGGGTGAGGCTGAAACCTCACTTGCACCACAGAGACCAAGAAGGACTGCATATTAGAAGGATATAAGGAGCAGTTACACTCTGATCACGCCGCCCATCCCTCAGGCTGGTAAAGCACTACACCAGGATGTTTATCCACTGAAACAGTTTCTCCACTGTGACAAAGATCAAAAGTTGGACATTCAGCTTCTCCAGTGTTGCTGGACGTTTCCCAGGAAGCTCACATGGGTCTCACCTCACAGGGATCACTGGGAAAATCTTCAGGGCTCAACCACTGGGGGACAGATAGAGATGGAGAAGGGAAGCAGGACTTTCAACAACCAGCACTCAGATCAAGGCAGACTGCATTCCTGCTTGCAATGGTGCCTAAGCAGACATCCTAGTCAGTGGTTTTGCCCATCTGCTGAGGTGAGCTGGTGGCCACATCTGGCCAGGGAGGTTGGTTGGCAGTTCTGCCTGATTTGGATCCTCAGCCAATGAGCCACATGGGCTGTGGAGTCCCTTCTATGGGCAGAGAAGCAAATTCAGAGCCCCACCCAACAGCTGAGTATGGCTGCTAGTCCCACCTGACCAGGATGCTTGGCTAGAGAATTCAGCCAGCAATGGAGCCCATCTTACAGCCCTGCTTGGGTGGGGAGTAAACTATGGGTCATCATACAAAAATCAGTATATGATACACCGCATTAACAGAATGAAGGATAAAAATCACATGACCATCTCAATAGATACCAAAAAAGCATTTGAAAAGTTCAAATCTTTTCAAGATAAAAACTCTCAACAAATTAGGTAGGGAAAGAATGTACCTCAACATAATAAAGTCCATATTTGATAAGACCACAGCTAACATCATACTCAAAAGTGAAAAGCTGAAAGTTTTTCCTCTAAGATAAGGAACAAGACAAGGCTGCACACTCATCATTGTACTGGAAGCTTTGATTAACGCACAAAACAAGAAAAATTGAAGTATACAGACTGGGAGGAAGACATAAAACTTTTTGTTCACAGATGACATGATAGTCTATGTACAAGATCTGAAGGAATCAACAAATGCCTGGAATTAACAAGTGACTATAGCAAGATTGCAGGATACAAATACATATGAGTCAACTGATTTCCTATATACCCCAATGAACAAGTCAAATCTGAAATGAAAAAAATACCATCTACATTAGTACCCCAAATATGAAATAATTAGGTATAAATCTAGCAAATTATTGCAATATCTATATGAGCAAAACTACAAAACTCTGATGAATGAGATCAATGAAAAACTAAGTTAAGGAAGAGATAGTCTATATTTATAGATAGGAAGTCTCAGTACATCAGGATGTCAGTTCTTCCCAAATGAATGTATAGAGTCAATGTAATCCAAATCAAAATACCAGCAAGTTGGTTTGTGTATATTGACAAAATGATTCTAATGTTTATATGGAGAGGCAAAAGGCCCAGAACAGCCAACACAATGTTGAAGGAGAACAAAATGAGAGGATTGACACTACCCAACTTCAAGACATACTATAAAGCTACAGTAACCTAGACAGTGTGACATTGACAAAATATTGGACAAATGGAATGGAACAGAGAACCCAGAAATAGACCTACATAAATATAGTCAACTGATCTTTGAAAAAGGAGCAAAGGCAATAGAATGGAGAAAAGATAGCCTCCACAATAAATGGTACTGGAATAACTGGACATCCATATGCAAAAAAAAATGAATACAGACATCGACCTTATACAATTCATAAAAATTAGGTCAAATGGCTCACAGACCTAAATGTAATGTGCAAACTATAAAATTCCTGTCAAATAACATAGGACAAAATCTAGATAATCTTGAGTTTGGCAATGACTTTTTAGTTGTAAAACCAAAGGCACAATCGATGAAAGAAAGAACTGATAAGCCGGACTTCATTAAAATTAAAAATTTCCACTCTGTGAAAGACACTGTCATGGGAATGAAATGACAAGCCATAGACTGAGAGAAAATACCTGCAATGGATATCAGATAAAAGACTGTTATCTAAAATATACAAAGGTCTTTTAACACTCAAAAAGAAATCACAAACAATCTGATTTTAAAATTGGCCAAAGACCTTAACAGACTCCTTGCCAAAGAAGATATACAAATGACATATAAGCATATCAGAAGATGTTCCACTTCATATGTCATGAGATACCTGTAAACTAAAACAATGAGATGTCACCACACACCTATTAGAATGGCCAGTTCAGAGCAATGACAACATCACATGCTGATGAGGATGTGGAGCAAAAGGAACTCTCATTTATTGCTGGTGGGAATGTAAAATAGCACAGCCACTTTAAAAGACAGTTTGGTGGTTTCTTTGAAAACTAAACATACTCATACCATACTCAATCATACTCGTTGGTATTTACTCAAAGGAGTTGAAAACTAATACCCACACAAAAGTCTGCACATGGATGTTTATAGCAGATTTATTCATAATTGCCAAAACTTGGAAGCAATCATGATGCTTTTCAGTAGGTGAAGGGATAAACTGTGATCTATCTGGACAATGGAATATTATTCAGAGCTAAAATTTAATGAGCTATCAAGCCATGGAAAGAAATGGAGGGAACTTAAATCCACATTACTAAGTGAAAGCCAATCTGAAAAGACTACTTACTGGTAATTCCAATTATATGACATTTTGGAAAAGACAAAACTGTGGAGGCAATAAAAGACAAATTTTAGGTTAGGTGGAAGGGAGGGATGTATAGGCAGAGCACAGAGGATGTTTAGGGTTGTGAAATTTCTCTACATGATATTATAATAGTGGGTACATGCCATTATACATTTGTCCAAAACCATAGAATGTTCAACATCAAGAGGGAACCTTAGTGTAGACTATGGACTCTCGGTGATAATGATGTGTCCATGTAGGCTCATAAGTTGCAACAAATGTACCATTCTGGTGGGTGATGTTGATAATGAGGGAAGCTATTCATGAATAGGGGCTAGGGGCATACGGGAAATTTTTGTACCTTCTGCTGGATTTTGCTGCAAACCTAAAACTGCTCTATAAAATATACTCTGTTTTTAAAAAGACAGTTTAACTTATATAAATTTAGTATTAATAGAATTTCAGGCATCACTGAGTAGAGTCTTTTAAACAATCTAATTTTTGTGAGGAAAAAAAATGGTGTAATTCTGAATAGTTTTTCTTAGAAACAAAGTAGAAACCTGATTTTTAAAAAGAGAAATCAGTTTCTGGTATAGTGAAACTTATGCTTTATGAATGTAAAATTTGTTGTTCAAATCAAGAAAAATATATTTAATCATTTCTTCTGAGTGTTGTGTGACAGCATTTTGTTTCAAAGTTGATATTACTAAGGCAAATATAAGGGGAGGATGAGGAAGATATTGAGATTTAGCATTTATTAGTAGTATACACTCTCCAGCTATGCAGCCGCTTTACTGGATTCAGAGGGTGGGTGGAGTTTGCTTAGACTGGAATGTTCTTGGGCCTTTCCTCTATAACTCTTGTGCAAGATACCCACACTTCACTATTGACACGAACAAGGCAAGGATTGGGATGAGAATTTGGTCAAATTATAGTTTTGTTTTACAAAAAAAAAAAGTGGGTTGAGGGGAGGGTATAGCTCAAGTAGTAGAGTGCATGCTTAGCATGCACAAGGTCCTGGGCTCAATCCCCAGTACCTCCTCTAAAAATAAATCTAATTACCTCCCCCCAACCCACGCCAAAAAAAAGTTAATGGGTTAAAAAATTAAGTCAGGATGAAAGAGCAGGCAGGATGGAATAGTGTAGTGTAGAGATTGTCTTTTAAATATATTTTTTGCAAAATTTGGAAATGAGCCAATCCAGGACTCCTCAAATCACTGTGGTAACCGGCCAGTAGAGTAAAAAGTAAACTAGGAGTAAAGAATGAGCAACACAAGGGCCCTTAGAGTCATCTCTTCCAGTACCCTCGTGTTCTAGATGATCTCCAAGGCTCACAATTACATTGTAATGAAGAGCATGCCAGGAAAACAGTTGGAAGAACCAAACTAAAACCCAGGCTCCCTCTGAGACTTATGATCTTGCCCCTTCACCACAAAGCTTCCATGGCCAGACCTTTAAAATGACGCTTGGTTTCCACACGTAAAATGAAAGTTTAACAGCGTCTTTATCTCCTTCACATTGTGTGGCGGATTCACTTTAAAGAAAAAAAACCCCTCGAAATAGAATTCTGGATTTCCCTAACCCGGTTGGTTCTTCATTTCAAAGGCTACATGAGGTGAAACAAACAAGAAATAATGCTCCTTTTCCTTCCTAAATAGTTATTTAAATGTTTTCTTTTTCCCTAGCGGAGAGAAGCTAGTAGCTTTGGACCGTTCCTTGCCTGTGAGGGAGGAACAGGACTTGAGAATATTAATTGCAACCTCCTAAGGGGCTTCGAGCCTTCAAAGAACGGTATGAGCCCCGAGCCTCCTCATGGAGAATCCCGGCCTCCCGCCTCTGTCACCAAACGGTACGTAGCTGCTTGCCTTTCCTGCTCTTTTGGTTCCCATGGTATCCTGAGCACATGACCCGTCCTGCTACCCGGGAGACCGGCTACCCTTTCTTTTCAGGTTTTGGACTCTTCTACCTGGCCTCATTGGCAGGGGTGCACTTTGGGTTGGTTTCATCATCTCCATGGTTGTGTCCAACCCCTTCCGACTGATCTCCCCTCCTGCCCCGTCCCCAATGGTATGTCCCAGAACCAGATTGGAGAGGCAGAGGGGCTTCACTAACAGACACAACCGCTGGCCGAGAACTGGAAGGAGGTGAGGGCCAGGGTTTGGCGGGCCGTGGAGGTCTCTTGCTGCCTGAATCCAGCTGCCAGCCCTCTTCATAACCAAAGGCGAGTCTGGGGTGGACATTGAGGAGGAAGAGGATTATTTCTAGACTAATTAAAGACAGCTGGAGTTGAAGTTTCCTCTCCCAGCTCAGCCAGTACTGTGTAGTATGCCCTCTGACAAGTCATTGTCCACCTCTGGGCGTTGATTTTCTCTTCGGCTTGCCCAACGCTAAACTTCTTTGATTTCGGGAAAGGCAGCCTGGCTGGTCCCAAATTCTCCTTATCCCAAGGCTGTTTGTGGAACCTGGCTGTTCCAAAGAGAACCCCTTGAAGCCCTCCTCCCTAACTTCCTCAACTGGGAGCAGCAGGTTCAGGCATTATGGCACAGGGTGGCAGTTGAAGAGCCCTCCTCCCCCGCATCCCTGGGTCAGAGCCAAATTTTACACCACCATCAGCTTGCCTCTTTCTTTTCTCCCCAGTTCCAGATACCATCAAGATGCCCAAGATTGAAAAAACCGTGCTCCAAAATGATCCCAATGAAGCAGAGAGTGGAGCCCGTAAGCCTAAAACACCAGGGCAGAGTCAGGAAAACAAGAGCTTCTGTTTAGATGACCACTCTCCTGGTACGTGTAGAATTCTATCATCACTTCTTTGGGTAGTGCTTGAAAGCAGTTAGGTTAAAGGAATAGGTAGCTTGTGACTTAAGTGCCTTTAAGGAGCATAGAATGCTCTTTGCAACCTTGCATTTCCCCCGCCTCATCCCTCTGGTACTCCTCTTTTAGATTATTCTTTTCCTTGTCTTTTGTTCCCTCTAATCTTTACATATTGGACCTAGGCCTCCGGATTGGCAAGTGAAATTAAAAGATATTTTGGCTGTAGAAATAGAGGCCAAGAAACATAAAGACTTGTGTTTGACATAATGACAAGACTTGAGAGTGTCTAAGTTAGTTCAAAACATGGGAAATAGATTGCATTCTTATATTTTGATTTTGTAGATTGTAAATGGTAGATCCAGGATGAATTTGAAAGAATTCTAATTATCTAGTGCTGGAATTGTGTTCTGTCCTTTTCCAGCAACATTTGTTGGCATAAGAATTATCACTGCTATAGGGTAAAATTTTTTAGATCTGTAATAGTGCTTTTCTGTATACACCGAGGCATGAGGTATCTTCCAAGCCTTATGATAGGCATTTATTTGAGGTTTTGGTTTGATTGGTCCAACCTCATAGGAACTCAAATTGCAATTCTCTTACTATAATCTACAATGAATTTAACCAAACATCAATCTGAAGATCTGTTCAAATGTGGTGACTTTGATCTAAACTTTTGAAGACAGAAATGGGAAGAATAGTCGGAAGCCAAGATACTGTTAAGTTGAATCATGTCTGTCTGTCTAGTGGCCATTTAGGGTCACTGTCAGTAAACAGAATGGCATAATTATTAGTTTATAGTGTCTCTTAAATAAATGGCTTACTGAATTGATTAAAAGATACATTTTAACAAATATGTAGCTTTTTAGTTAGGGTAGGAAGGAAATGTAGATTGGTGGTACCAACTTTTGTTGAAAGACTTTTTAAATGAGAAGTAAATATGCATAAGTAGATCATCTCCTTGCTGAAAGTTTTAGAATTCTTTTATGTGAGTCTTATATTTTGGTTATAAATAGTTCTCTCTGAACAAATTATGGAACAATATTGAAAGTGAGTGAGAAAATAGTTTTATTGCATGCTTTATTTTGTATATCAATTAATAATTATAGCTACTATGTGTGCTGACTGTGTATCTCAGCTGTAATTAAGCAATCTTTACAGCTATCCCTTTGTATCCATGAGAGATTGGTTCCGGGACCCTCCACCCCTCAGGATACCAAAGTCCTGGTGCTGAAGTCCCTTAGGTAAAATGGCGTAGTATTTGCATATAACCTACTTACAGCCTCCTGGATACTTTAAATCATCTCTAGATTACTTATAATGCAAAATTCAGTGTAAATGATATGTAAATATCATTGGGGAAAAATTCAAGTTTTGCCTTTTGGAATTTTCTGGCATTCTTTATTTTAATATCTTTGATCCCATGGATGTGGGAACCTGCGGATGTGGTGGAGGGGGGGTTGGACGGGTTGGTGGGGGTTGGTGATTACATAATGAACTCAGAACAGTGGTTCAGAAATTCTGGTGCTAGTGTGTGACAAAGTTCTTACTAATCTTGAATGAAATAAAACAAAGATATTGCAAATGAACTTTTAAAATAAAGTTAAATTGATGCAATTTAAACGGTTGCTGTATTTTGACTCGTTTCTTTTTTGCCCTTTGAAATGTTAAAATACACTTTTTAAATGAAATGATTATTTGGATGATGGTAAGGTGAGTTTTTTTTTCTTTTTTGCCGCAATGCCTATATGTGGAAAAATTAAAATTGGCAAATCACTGTCAGTCACTCATTTTTGTGTGTGTGAAATTGTATTGGTCTGTGGAATCTCCAGATTTTAGAACAATGTTTTAAGAACGGTTCAGCTTTAGAGCCATCTAGTAAGATTTGTGGTGTTATCTGTAAGAAGACTCATTTTATGTCTCTCCCTGTCTCATCAGAGGTAGGAAGAGGATAGTAGAAACAGTAAGTTTTAGATAAAGGTTTATTTTATAAACCATAACTTATGCACCGTTCCTTTGCTGTATTTTACTGATTGTTTTTACACTTCAGGCAAAAGTTTTTGAAATCATCTTCGCTAATGTTTTTCGTAAACTAACTTCCTTATGTCTGACCTCTCTGAGTTTCCAGAGATGTTGAAGAGCAAAGAGTTCGGAAAAACCTTAAATACTGAAATGATTGAGTTTGTGTAAGATCTGTTTGATAAATCTAAATTTGAGGGTTTTACAGGGCTTAGTGAATCTCTAAATAAAATAAAAATTCTTTTTGTGTGAGTTCCCTGTTGATGACTGCTATGCCTTTTTCCAGAGAGTCAACATGAAGTTCTTTCTGTCACAGATCTGATAGAGACAGTTAACGAAGTTTCTAAGCTTAGCATTGCTCATGAAATCGTGGTAAATCAAGATTTTTATGTGGAAGAGAGTGTATTACCTCCCAACAGGTACAGACTCTTCTATTTTTTCCATTTTACTCCTCCTGGCATAGGTACATAGCACAAATGACTTTTGATCAGGTTTGAAGCATTTTTATTAATACAGTTAATGTTTGAGTATGTCTTAAATGGTACCAACAAATAAAACAGAGGAGTAATCAGTGTAATTATTAGTTTAATAGAGTGAAAGCAGAATAATTATATTTAAACAGGGAATAAATCAATGCAATTACTGTCAGAATGTTAATTTTGGTATCCCAGTTAGCAATGAAACACAGTGAATTTCACATCTTCTCAGACAGCTTTGAAGGAAGTAGCTCCTAGAAGTTCATTATTCTTTTAATTATCTACAGATTGACCAAGTAAGGGTGAAAAGATTGCCTTTCTAATAGTGGTATTGCCAACTCTTCATGGGATAAGTGATGTCAGGGAACATTTTTGCTTCATAATCAGCTTAATAAAAATTCTGTGAACCCAAAATTCTGTGAGCCCACTAATAAATAATGTCCCTCTAACGTTAGACTTTATTCTGCTTCTTATTAATTATATTGATATTACAATACATAAATAGGAGTCATTCAGTAAGTATGAATTGAATACTTCTAATGATTTGTTAATAGTTAGATGGGTAAATTTCGTCAGAAACAATATTGTATATAGCATTTCTAATTTGCCACCTTAAAAAGTGGCTTCTATTTTGCCACTTCAGGGATTCTATTACATAAGCACCTTGCTCTATCAGTTTTTCTCCCGGTCTTCACACTTCTTAGTTTGCCAACATGTACCCATGCCGGGCACAACTTCACTGAGGGGGGTTTTCACCAAAACACAGACCTGCTCGTATCTTCCTCGGTGTCTCTGGAGCCTTAGTTAGATTTATTTTTTCTACTGGCTGGGGTGCAGAGAAAGTAAAACTAGGGAGGGGAGTGAAGGTCTATTAAAGTGAGGGGTGGGTAAATGAAGCAGAGGTAATACTATTTAGAGCTTGGTTTTCATTGTTTTGTTATTAACAGCCTTATTCTAGTGTAGTAATGCAAAAAAGTATACCGGAAAAGAGATTGAATTAGAATTTGGGGTTATCTGTTATCTATAGATAATCAATGATTGGTTTCACCTTTGGGCTTATAAAATCGTACTAATTACAGTTATGGATTCCTGACAAGGGAAATCTCCTTGTCAGGTACTCATTCAACAGACTTTATTGAGTACTTACTTACTAGGTGGATGGCAAAATGTTAAATGCTGGGGACATATAGATGAGTAACATGCTGGTTTTGCCATCAAGAAGCTTCTGTAGGAGAAACAGTCAAATAATAGATAGCTCCTGTGCAGTGATAAATTCTCTCACACCTAGTATATGGAGTTCTATGTTCATGTTTAGCTGCCTGAGGAGGATCAGGGGAGCCTTTCCTGGTAAGGTAACACTGTATGAATAGGTGCTTTTCAGATGGTCTAGGGGGAAAAGGATTCTCCTTGAAGTGGAAGTGACATGTCAGAAGCATAGAATGGTGGAAGATGATTATATATGCATTATAAGTAGTTTGTTATTGTTGAAGAACAGAGTGTTAGAAGGAGGTTGACGATAAGGTAGGAGAAGTAGCAGAATGGGATCATGAAGGGTCTTAGAGGCCAGGTATCCTGCTGGTGATGGGAAGCTTCTAAAGGACTTTAAATGAGCATGTCGTTATGGTCAGATTTTTATCTTAGAAAAATCATCGGTTTTAGCAAGAATATGTGGCGTTGTGGGAGTAATACTTTGTTGGGGCAAGAAGGCCAATTACTAGACTATTGCAATAGACCAGATGGGGATGGATTCCAGAGATATTTAGGAAGCAAAATCTCTGGGATTTGGTGACCAAGTGCATAAAAAGGATGAGGGGAAGTAATTATTACACACTAGATGAATAATATTTGGTGACATCTCACAAATGGGATTGGTGTGTTGGGGGAGGAACTTTGACTTTTTTCATTTATCTTTGTATTGCTTGTAAAAATTTTAACAGAAGCATGCATTACTATTGTATTTTTTAGTGGGGAAAAGGATAAGCTTTATGGCTTGCATGAATAAGGAACAGATTTGCGAGGGGAAGATAATGAGTTCAATTTTAGGCTTGCTGAGTTTGAGGTGCATGTAAGATTTTCAAGTGTTATCAAGAAGGAAAATCCTTCACTGGCTTTTAAGACTGAAGGAAAAGATCATTTAGTTCAAAGATGTAAGTCTATGGATACAGAAACCAAGGCACACACATTTAGATGGATGAAGAACCTCGGCTAGAACTCAGGGGCTCAACCTTTAGTTCATGGTTCTTCTTACTGCAGGAAGAGAGCCTCTCTGGAACCATGAGGTATCCTTCTGAGGAAATTTGGCCAATGCCTTTACATCTGAGACTAAACTCAGTTTATTCAACTCTGCTGAAGTCTAAACATAGCTCCTGTCCTGTCAATGTAATGGTCCTTCATTATCTTAAATGCTGTTTTGGATTTAGGAGATCATGATCCTATATCAGTTCTATGGGTAAAGAGCAATTTGCTCATTTAATCTTCTTATAGTCTTGAAGGCAGGATTATGGAGATGATGTACAATGCTTTTTGGGACCATCTGGAAGACCAGCTATCAAGTATTCCCCCCGACTTCACTTGTGCTCTTGAACTTCTAAAAGAAGTTAAGGAGGTGAGTAACCAACCTCCCATTTGTGGATAGCAAGTTCCTGAGCATCCTATACCTTTTGATTGCTGATGGCTACCAATATTCTAAACATGTCCACTATTTAAGTAGATCGTATGGAAAAGCTTCCATTGTATTTGTATGAGATAAAACTTGAAAGTTGTGATCTTGCTATAACAACACAGTATATCATTTAATGAAACAGGTTTTCACTGAACCCCCATTATGTTTTATGTGTTTCAGAAGCACGTAGATGAATAAGAGAGCCCTTGCCAACAAGGAACTTATATTTTTGAGTCAAAAGGTTATTTTAAGTGATCCTTAATAGTTTCTTTGCCTTCTGAAGTAAGACAATTTAGTAATGTCTTTATCCTTTATTTAGAATGTCTCATTCAGACCCACAGACACAGAAAACAAACTTATGGTTACCAGGCGGGAAAGAGCGGGGAGTAAATTGGGAGTTCAGGATTAGCAGATACTAACTACTATGTCTAAAATACATAAACAGCAAGGTCCTACTGTATAGCACAGTGAATTATATTCAATATCTTGCAATAGCCTATAATGAAAAAGAATACTATACATATATATATGTATAAAATTGAATCACTATGCTGTACACCAGAAATTAACACAACGTTGCAAACTGACTATACTTCAATTTGAAAAAAAGAATGCCTCAGCCACCTTGTGGTGGTGCACTTCTTTTTATCACACTCTTGTTTTCAGTCATATCTTTATCTCATTCTGTCCAGAAAGTAATATGGTGCTACTGTTCCTACTGATCCCAGTGAAGCCTTAAATTATAATTGGCCCCTAAACAGAGGAAAATAATATTCCCTATAAAAAATTTGGAGACCTAGTTTCTGGATCTCCTGAAGACAAAGACTGAGATGGCTTTGTCTTAAGGGGGTTGTTCATTACAGAATGTTTGGGATTCTAAACAATTTGGCTCCACTGATTTTCTTTTCCGGGCAGATCTTGCTATCGCTGCTATTACCACGCCAGAACTACCTGAGAAATGAGATTGAAGAAGCCCTGGACATGGATCTCCTCAAGCAAGAAGCAGAGCATGAGGCCCTGGATGTTCCTCATCTCTCTAACTACATTCTCAATTTGATGATCCGGCTATGTGCACCAGTCCGAGATGAAGCAGTGCAAAAACTAGAGAGCATAACAGATCCTGTGCAGTTACTGAAGTGAGAAACTGAATGTACTGTCCCTGAAATCTGTCTTAGACACAATGCCAGAAAACTCTGGGCTAGATTCTGTGTTTAAGCCCCTGACTTGTCTAGCTCTTCTATACTGAAGAACTGACTAATACCTCCATTTTCCCTCTCTGGACTATTGGCTGTTATATTCCAAGATCAGACTCTCAGGGCCCTTTTGATGATCTTTACATAGTTTAGACCCTTCTAAAGAAATGATACTGTTAAGACATTAGCATACAGTAATTCTTTCTTCTAGAGATTTCAAACAGCCCTTTCCCAGACATCCTCCTATGTGTCCTAACTCAAACCCTGTGAGGGGACAAGAATGAGGATTATCCTTGCTTCACAGCTGGAAGAACCAAGACCCAAAGAGATAAAATGGTATGCCCAGTGAGTTAGAAATTCAATCACCATCATTCTAACTACCCACAGAGAGTTGTTGAGATTTTGGTCATTTTTCTGAGAAGACAGAGCGACTAGACTGGATAGAGCTTTAGACTGATAACTAAAAGGTCAGAAGATGTATCTGTTCCTAGCTCTGCCAACAACTCACTCTGTGGCCTTGGGTCCCTGGGTAGAGTGTCTTTATTTGTAAATTGAAGTAGAACTATGGTTTTTAAGGCCCCTTTTAACTCAAAAATACTGTGATTTTAGGACTCCTTACTTGGGTTCCACCTCTCCACACTAGATTTCCTTTCAGAGTGTAAACATTTTATTTCTTCCTGTAACAGGGGTATCTTTCATGTTCTGGGCCTGATGAAAATGGACATGGTGAACTATACTATCCAGAACCTTCGACCCTACCTGCAGGAACATTCTGTCCAGTATGAAAGAACTAAATTCCAGCAACTCCTCAACAAGCAGCCCAGTATGTTTAAAATTTAAGGGCAGAAGAGGGGAAATTTGACCTTGGGTCTGCCTTCTTACAGTGATAGAGTATTTTCTATTTTTTGAGTAGAAACTGTCTTCCTTGGGTAAGGGGTAGGAAGAAGAAACATTTCTCTAAGACAGAAAGACCTACAAAATCACTTCTTTATTGACCAAGAATATATCTTCAAGCCTTAGTCTTCAAGCCTTGGAGTTTGAAGATATTCAAATATTCCCTTCTATGTATGTCATAGGTCTCCTCGATTGCACCACAAAATGGCTAATCAAAACGGCTATAGATCTCACTACACCATCTCCAAGTTCTCCTGACTCTCCCAGATCCTCCAGGATGGCCTGTTCATCTCCAAATTGGGCAGCTAACAACTCAGAGCTTCCCAGTTCCACCATGGTGCTGTATGAGGGTTACGTGAACCTTCTTCTCTGGGATTCTGACATTGAAGAGTTTCCCGAGGTAGGAATGTGTGTTAGAATGTTGCCTTTTTGTTTTGTATTAAATACTTCACTAGAACCCTCTTCTCCTGACAATTTGCTCTTCCCTGCCTCACCAGACTCTGCTGATGGACAGAATGCGGCTGCGGGAGATAGAATCCCAGTTGAACCAATTAACGATACTGGCCTCAGTCTTGTTAGTGGCCAGAAGTTTCTCTGGTAACATTTTATTCAGCACACCTAAGTTTTTGGATAAACTAAAATATATAACCATGGCCCTGATGGAAGAATTTAACCCCAGGTAAGCTCCATAGATCTTTCTGAGAGTTGAAAATAGTATGTGGTTTTTGGGGACATAAGCAGCTAATGTATTATTGCTTATTCTTCAACACAAATGACACAAAGAACCTTGGAAACCATCTGCAAAGGTCATTGGTGTCTTTTGATAAACTGTATTATGGCTTGGGATAGAGACAAAAATTCTTTCCAAGGAGGAGAGTGTGGAACTAGTTTACTACAAATGATTCTTATCATGTTTGCTAAAAATGAGTTATGATATACTTAAATGAATGACACTGGATTTGTGTATGTATATCCAGAAGTTGATCAGTTGGTCAATAATACTGATTGATCATTTGCTGCATGCAGGGCACCACAACCAAAGTAAAAAGAGGAATTAGAAATTCAGGTCTCAATATATCTATAATTTAATTGGTGAAGTAGGGAAAACAGCCATGGAAAATGCCTAAGAAAATCTTTAAAAAGTATTTGAATAAAGTTTATGGGACTAAACAGTACTGAGTGGATCCAAGGATGGAACTGAACCCTCGTCCAATTTATCTTGTTTTCTTTGAAGTGGAGTATAGTACTGTATGTATGAATTAGTTGGCACCTTGAGGGTAACAATGAAGATATTTCACCTGCACACTGAGTCCTGCTGTCTGCTAGTGGTGGAGAGCTGGAACTCTTTTTTGAGTGGACTTGGCCTCTGGTATGGGGCTGTCTGTGCTTTGACCCTATGCCAGGGCCATTCTGCTTTCTGTCCTTCATTTCTAGGCCTGAAGAGGCTATGGTGAGTGTGAGTGAACAAGTGTCTTATGAAATCCATCAAGGCCTCAAAAACATGGGCCTCACTGCCCTGAGTAGTGAAAAGACAGCATCTCTTATAGGCCAACTTCAGAACATTGCCGAGAAAGAGAACTGTGTTCGTAGCATTATTGGTAAGAGTCCCATGGTGGTGGTGGTGGTGGTGGTGGTGGTGGTGGGGAGGGGTGGCAAGGATGTAGAAGATGAGAAAGTGGAGTTAACCCTGGCTGGAAGTCAGTTATGAAGCCATTTAAAAATGGAAAAGCATGATCACTGGGAAAGTCTTTTGGTTTTAGTTTCCTTATGTATAATGTGCAGAATTGAAGTAGAATCTCTTTCAGTTTGAAGAATGAACGTATGGTTTTAAGGTGGATCTGCAGCTATGACATATAACTTACCGGTGTGAGATACTGTCCCACCAACCCTACTAAGTCATCACTGGTCATTGTCTAACTATATAGTCCTAGACCTACGGTGTGAAACCCCTTCTCTATCCCATGTTTTAAGTTACCATATAGACCCTCACACACCTCCAAGGAATAGATGCTAACTTAGTCTGTAGGACATATTCCGTGCTAGAATGGAAGCAGTGAACTTGGCCACCTTGCTTCTAACTTTTGCATCTTAGCATAGTCTGATTTGGATCTGTGATCCTGAACTTGGTGCACTGGCTGCTATGTGTGTCCTTAGAATTTCAGGTACAATGTCTAGGATCCTCTTTTTAAGTCAAATGCATGCCAGGAGCTCACTTAGAGCCACATAACACTATGAACAGCCAGAAATTTACTAGCTTTACATCTTTTGATCATGCATTGTCTTTGGGAGCTTGATAGCATTCCCTCCTCCAAAATAAAACAAACAAACAAATCTCATTTATGGGGTTTACCCAAATGAGTGGGTAGATCAGTGAATATCTCAGTTAATTTAAACTTTGGTGAACAGAGAGTGCAAGAACATTGTGTGTTTCTTCTGAAACCTCTTTGATCTTTCTCGCTTCACTCTTTCTTGCTCACAGATCAGCGGAGCCGCTTTTTTCTCAAATGCTGTTTGGTTCATGGTATGCAGGAGTCTCTGCTGGACTTCCCTGGAGGCCTTATTCTCATCAAGGAAGAGTTGGCAGAACTGGGTTGGAAGTTTGTCAATCTGATGCATCACAATCAGCAGGTGTTTAGCCCCTACTACGAAGAAATCCTGAAAGATATCATCCCTCCAGCTCAAGCGCAAGAGAAAGAAGTGGAGTCTATCTGATAGTGCTGGACCCCGACTATGGCAACAGGGACCCAGGAGAGGGCTCAGCATGTTCCTGGGATGACATCACCTGTGGCCAGCAGATCAGCCTCTTCCTCAATAAAGCCCAGACACGGCTGCAGGGTTCAAGCATGTAAACACCAACTGGCTCAGCCTCCTTCATAATAAACTGAGCTGCAAGAAAACCTCGATTCCTTCTGTGTTGCAACTGAATCCAGATTCCGTTAAACGCTTAAACCCTACCATGTAAGAAGCCAGTGAGCCCTCAGTTTTCCCTTCACTGGCTGATCATTCGTCAGTATTCTGCTTGAGCATCAGAGCATCAGGTGCTAGCGTTACTTTCTCCAATGGAAAATCATTTCCTTGAGGGCTATGAAAACTTTTGGGGGAATTTTCCAGAGTATGAGTTCTGGAAGTGTAAGGGCTTCTGGAAGTCAGAAATACACTGAGATCAAGAGAGGCCAGAGAACCCCATTTCCAGTACCAAATTTTCCATATAATTTAAAAAGATGCAGTAACAGTAAGAGTCCCCACCTCCTGTTCTAGTGTGGGGCACGAAGCAGTATGAAAACCGGGGACTGGATGAAAGTCTGTATTGTCTGCTAACAGGCATTCAGCTGAGGACAGTTCTCAGCCTCAGCAGGATTCCCCCCCACTGCCCCCTCTCTCTCCCCTGGGGGTCAGGTTTGGAATATCTGAGACTGACAGCAAATCCAAGCCCTTAGGTCACTGACATTTGTATCAAGTTCATCTCTGTTCCCATTCCATAGCTGAATCAACCTCCTGTTTTCACATTTTTAGGTTTAGAATACCCCTTTCTTTTTGACAGAAGTGATGTGGGTATTCAAGGGTAGGGTAACCATCATGCTTCTTTCCACTTGCAGACTGAGACTCTAACTCCCAGGTTATGATTTTCAGCTCAGTTGGCATCAAAAATGACAGATGTTCTAGGTCCACAAGGATCTGGGCTTGTTTTCTGAAATTGTAGATATTCATCCTATCATTTTCAGGCCAACTGCAACAGACCAACAATCTAGGAACTTAGGGAAGAAAGTCAGTTTTGATTTGGACTTGTTTGAGATCGACGGGAGAAAATAGAAATTCACTTGTGGGATATTACAACTGGATGGAAAAAATGTCTTCACCATTTCACGGGATGGAAAGAGCTGAGTATGATTTATATAATCCAAGAATGATAACAGATGGGATTTGAGTTCCATTACACTGAAGGTAATTTTTCTAGAGGGTGGATCCCAGGTGATTGACACAGCTAGATGAATAGAGTGACATTAGACTGAAATGAAACTTTGCCTTATACTTTATAATTAAAATTTGGTATAATTTATTTCTTAGACATTCTGAGTTGGTTCTCTATCTCCATATGGAAGAGATAGAAATCCTAATCTTAAACAAGGAAAGATGACTTCATTCAATTCTGCTTACCATTTAGGGAATATATACGTGTGTGTGTGTGTGTAAATTGGTAGTATGTGTACATGGTTAAAAAAGACATGGTGAAAAGTCAATTTCTCTCCCACCCTGGTCTCATGTCCTCTACCCAGAGGAAATCATTATCAGATTTTTGTATATCCTTCCAGAGATATCCTAGAGTCAGAGATGTAGTGCACTGTATGTTAGGAGGGCAGTCAGTTTCAGTATTTCAGGTCTAGAGGTCACATATTTCAAAATCAAAGTCTGAGCAGTGTTTTGTTAATTAATATTAATATTTGTTTCATGTTCCTAAATATTTTCCTAAATGTTCAGACAGAGATTTGCCTGAAAAGGTTTAACTATACTGCTGTCAAGACATGTCTCCAGCAGCAGTCATCTTCAATCTCACAATTAACTGGAACTGCATCTTCAGGCAGAAAAGCCAATGGCTCACTCTTCCCCTAATTCAAGGCAGAGCACACAGAAATGTTAACAGCTTTAACAAACTTCATCTAAAACCTCATCATTATCTAAAATGCTAGGCCCTTACGTCACTAGTCTAACTGTCTAGCTTACTCGTCTCTCCTGAGCCTCAAACTCTCAGTTATAGCTTCATGTGGAACAAGGTGAGCGTTAGTACCCACCACCCCATGCATGCTGTGATCTCTGAAACGTGTGACAACCAAGGGCCTCCAACAGACCACTATTAATGCACCTTCACCATCACCAAGTGTGAAGTCCCTTGTTTCCTGTCTCTCCAGCTGTGCTTGTGTGTCTATAGGGGAAGCAAGAACTGAATATCTTAGTGTGGTGCTGACAGGAGCTTTAGTTTCAGTGAGTGCACAGAGCAGTCAGCCTGCACAGAAGGCCATAAAGCCGTGGTATTTACTGACTACAGGCCCACTAGGACCCTCGGTATGAAGTGAGCCCCAAGCTCAGAAGAGGCTCTGGGAGGAGGTGTGTGAAGGTAGAGGCTGTAGGGAAAAGGGACACACAAGTTTAGAGACGTATGTACGTGTTGGAGTGTCAGCCTCTTTACAGGGCCCTTCACATAGAATTTCTCATCAGCACATTGGGAAAAATATTAACCTTCAGGCTTTGGCGGCAGAGACAATGGGGGCAGGGATACTGGTCATAAGGAGAAATAGCAAAGGGGCTCATACTGGGCCGGGCCTCATCAGCTTCCTGGACGCGCACATTTTACATTTTAAACAAACAATATAAACCTTTAAAATTTTAATGGATTCTGCCAAGTAAAACTTAAAGTTATAAAAATTTCAAGTGAAAACCCACAGTATACGAGAAGGGCCTATTTCCCAACACTCCTTCCACCTAAAATTTAGTATAGTTTCTGCCCCAGCCTGTCCACTTTTGAAAACTTAATTAATATATTATATCAAGTTTTGCATTAGGATTTCCATAGTGATTGTAGTTAAGAAGATTTTCATGGCTATATTTGGCCTTTTTGTTGCTCTTAATGAGAATTTTAGGTTGATATCATTTCATTTTTCTACAAAGTTATTTCTATACCAGGATATTAAACCTTTTGCAGGTAATATATATGCCAATTTTTCTTCCCACATTTTTATATTCCTTTTAATTTTTTGGAAGCAAAGTGTTTCATTTTAAATTTAATAGATGTTTGTGATTAAGAAAATAACATGGTTCAATGTTTAAAAGTTAATGAAGAACACCTAGAGGTCACAGAACTCCGACCTTTGAATTGATCAGTGTCACAGAGCATCCTCACGCAGCGGAGGCGCCAGGAGCCATGAGGTGTGCCTTGGGCTTTAGGGTAAGTGCAGATTTTGAGTCCTTGCTTTGCATTTTCCTAGTACTATACCCTGTGGCAGGTGACTGACTGGCTCTATCTTTCATCTTCTTTGTAGATAGGACAATGGTAATAGTACCTATTGTGAAAGATCTGATAAGGATTGAAGCAGATCAACTGACAAGTTCTCTCCACAGAGAAGCAGATTGGTGACTTCATATCTGTCCCTCAGGTTTCCTTCCCCATGTTCGTACCTGGGCTTGTCCCTACACACCATGGCTTCTCGGGAACTAGCCACATAATAATTACTGTTGAGTAAGGGATTGATCATGATTTCTATTTTCTTATTTATGTTTTATATATTTCTAGACTACATAAAATATTTTATTATCTTAATAAAAATCATCTTTGCTTTGAACCTAAGCTTATAATAGCCACTGGCCTTCTCAGCAGTGTGATACCTTTTTTTTTTTATGATATTCATCTGTGACTTGATAGAGAAGATGAGATTGCTGAGCAGGAGATTTCATCATAATTTCATTTTACTTACTCCTTCAGCAATTTCTAACAAAGCATTTAGCAAATTTTGTTTCATTTTCTTAAATAATATTTTTCATTGAAGAAAATTTAGAAATTGGAGGTCACTGACCACTAATGTAAAGAAAGCTATGTATGTATATGTGCATGAGAGAAAGAGAGAGAGAGAGGATGTCAGTATGTATTGTCGATGAAAAATGAATCAGTCAATATAAGATAGAAATGGAAAATTTTATTTGAGCCAAATTTTAGGATTATAACCCAGGAAGGGCATCTCAGAAAGCTCTGAAAACTATTCTGCTGGTTAGAAATCAAGGCACAATTTTATAAGTTTTTTGAGATAGAGGGCTGTACATCAAATGACGTATTATTGACAGTTTACATGATCCAGATCTAAGCGTCAATCCTGGTGGGTCATGTGACCCCTTACAAGATCAAGAAGTAATGTTATCATTTAAGGAGTTGTCTTGGTGATGCCGGGAGAATGTGGCATCTTTATGGTTGAGCAGGTATCCCTGCCAACGGGGGAGGTCTGGTCGCTGCATAATGCAGTTACACAATGCACAGCTGGGGGAGAGAGGGAGCCTAAGGGCAGAGAAGAATTTCTCATGTTTAAATTTTTCTTGGCTTGCCATAAAATATGAATTTTATTTCATAATTTCCCCCTGTGGACCATTAATCTTTTGATAGAAAGCATTAGGTGATCAAATATTTGGTCCCTAGAAGCCAGGATGGCTGCGTCTGCCTCAGTGTCCATCATGTCCCTCGATGCCTTGTCCTAATAGTCTGGTTCTCTCTTTTTGGGGGCTATACTAGCAGAATGTTAGGCAAGGATTGGCAGCCAATTCTAGGTTGTCCACTAAGGAACTTAAGCCAATTTTCCTCACAAGTGCATTGTGTATGCCCATTATTTTATAGAGAGCTATAGAGGTGATCTATAGTTTCAAATCATTTAGACATCATTAATCTCATACGAGCAGATGCCACACAGTATGAAAGGCAAGAAACTGTCACCGTATCAGTTCCACAAACAAATTTAAATTGGTAGCAGGAACAACAATGTCATCAGCAAAAATTTAAGCCAAAATCCTCCTGAACCAAACCAGTTTCCTAGTATTCCCCGTAAACTGGGAGGAGGGTTGTTCAGAGAAGAAATTTCACTCTTCGTGGGTCATAAAATGATTTAACAAATATCGTGGCCAAATGGTCATACCATTGGAAAACTGATAGAAACCAGCATGCCCACCCTAAAGGCAGATCGACAGATTGGCAAGGGCTGTTTCCAAGGCTGCCTGGAAGTGACCTTGAACCCAAGGGAAACCAACTGTGCATCTCCCTAGCCAACCTGGGGAAAGGCAAGGTCATAAACTTGTTCCATAAATCCACTGGGTCCTGTTAGGAGCTACCCAATATTCAACATCTAATATAAAGGATTATTTATGGCCAAAACAGTCATCATTAATTGGCTGTGTAAAAAGGATCTGACTTAGTGATATTGGCAGTAATGTTAGCTTGCATGGTGCTGGACTTTCTTTCTTTTAAAATAAAATTTCTAAAGCACCCAATCAGAGCCTTGGAGAGGTGAAATCCACCAGGGCAACCTGGGTGTACTGGACATAGGTAATTGGTCATAAATCCAGCAACTGGGTTTATTTTTGAAACTTGCATATGATTGAGCCCAAGAAATACATTTGGCTCACAAGCAAAAGTATGAGCAAAATAATCAGTATGCAGGCTGGTCTGGCATCTTGGGTCAGCTGTCTACTTCAGATGTCTTCTTCTCATCCTGGTCTGGTAGCGCTGGTCTTAGTCAAAGTCAGATGTCAGAAACAGGAGTAGCAGTTCATTCAGGAGATGCCTGACATGGTCCCTTCCAATGTGGCTGCAACGAGTCTTTCATCTCATGTCTTTTCCTATATGAATAATCTAGTTGCAGGTCATGGAGAATCAGATCTTCATCCAAAGTTGGATTACTGTGCTAAACTTCAGAAACAAAGGTAGAGTGTCCTTTTAATAAATAAACTTTTCAAGGAACTATCTGGGAAGTCTTAGCCAGTAAATACAGACCTCAATTAACAAAACTAGAATTTAATATTTACTGAAACAACATAATGTTGTTCCTAAAACTATCCTCATTTCTACCAAATACCTGATTAATTGGCCATATAGTCTCTTATTTTGGAGAGTTGGTGGGGGGGGCGGTGTGATATAGATTCCTTTAAACTGGCTGTGCTGGAAGTTTATATAAAGAATCTCAGACTGAACTTTAAAAGGCCAGGAAGGGCATGTCATACATTCTGACTGTGATATCTATAGATTTGGGTGATGGACTTGGGTGAATTCTTCTCTTCTCCAGGTCCCCAAAATACCTTGAGATTCCTGCACCTGTTAGGAGGTGGCCTTCTTTATATACCTAAGAAAGCTGCTGGGAACCCAAGAGTTTCCAAAATCTGGAGGGATCAGGTAGAAAGAAAAGATGTGTCAATTCTATTTACAGAGGTGTAATTTGAAGGTTTCCTTATATCTGTACAACACAGATTAAAAACCAGTAATATTTCAGACAAAGACCAAAAATTATAACTACACTCATTAAGTTCACTTAGTCCTATGTGACTAATCTGTGGTCTTAATCTGTTAACAGTTTTATGAAGCCATCAGATTTTCCACTAAAGCTCTTTAATTTCTTACCCAGTTCAGCAGTATGACCTGAAAGTTATCAGGAATTTGTATTTGTCAAAAAATCCTTTCTATGAATCTTGAAGAAAAGTATTTGTGCAAAAACATCAGAGTACAATAATAATTGTCTACAAATGACAAAAATTTAAAAAGTCAAGGTTAAAGACTTCTTTATCACATCACAATTGAAAAGAAACGTGGTTACAGCTGTGACATACACTAACATTATGACTGATGTCACTTTCTAAAACATACCAGAATTTTAAAAGTTCCATATAATTTCTAGAATGCATATATTAATAACATTTACCCATACGACACAATCTAAGAAGTTTTATCACCACTTATTTAACAATGCTTTACTTTTAATTTAACATACCAAATATACCTAATTAGTTTAATATTACTCTCTCTGAGATGGAGAGAAAACAAATATTTTGAGATGTTCCAGGGACCTTTTGAAAAACCTCAAATTTAACTAGAGGTCACATGAACTTCATTTAGAATTTGATCTTTGGAAAGTTTGTCCAAAATACCAGTTTCTAAAAAAAATATAGTATAGTCAGTTTACAATGTTGTGTCAATTTCTGATGTACAGCATAATGTTTCAGTCATACATGTACATACACATATTCCTTTTAATATTCTTTTTCATTGTAGGTTACTACAAGATATAGAATATAGTTCCCTGCACTACAAAGTATGAACCTACTTATCTATTTAATATATAGTAGTTAATATCTACAAGTCTTGAACTCCCAAATTATTTCTTCCCATCTCCTTTCCCCACCTGTAACCATAAGTTTGTTTTCTATGCCTGTGAGTCTGTTTCTGTTTTGTAAATACATTCATTTGTGTCATTTTTTTTATATTCCACATAGATGTGATACGATATTTTTCTTTATCTTTCTGGCATTCTTCACTTAGTATGACAATCTCCAGGTCCATCCATGTTGCTGCAAATGACATTATTTTATTATTTTTTATGGCTGAGTAGTATTCCATTATGTATATGTATATACATATACAACAACTTTCTTATCCTGTCATCTATTGATGGATATTTAGATCATATCCATGTCTTGGCTATTGTAAATAGTGCTACTATGAACATTGGGATGCAAGTATCTTTTAGAATTAGAGTTCCCTCTGGATATACACCCAGGAGTGGGATTGCTGGGTTATATGGTAAGTCTAGTTTTAGTTTTTTAAGGAATCTCCATACTGTTTTCCATAATGGCTGCACCAAACTACATTCTCACCAACAGTGTAGAAGAGTCCCCTTCTCTCCACAAAAATATCAAAGTTTTAAAACACTCGATCAAATAGAATCATAGATCACTGTGAAACAATACCCATTCACTTAGCCAAGGTGGCAATAAAAGATCTCACTAGCAAATACAGATCATTTAAACAAAGAAATTCACAATCTATTACCAAAAGCAGTTCAATATTTTAAGAAAACTTTGTCCCTTTAGGGAGAGAACCAAATTCAGGTTTTGTACCAGTTTACCTTTGAAATTCATCTTCTTAATTAAGTTCAATCTTATCTTAGCCAACCGTGACCATGCACAAAACTCTCTCAGTGTTCCTTCTCCACATATCTCCCATAACTTTCTGATCCATTCAGAAACAACCATTACTAGGACAAAACCACCTTTTTTCCTTTAACAAAATACATTTTCATTCCCCATAACTTCTTTGCTGAAAACACACATCTTACTTTCCCTTGCATACTGAAATGTTCCCTTATCATTTTTAACCTCGAAGCTTTAATCTCTAGTGAACACCAAGAAGTAATTGTAAACTGTTTGTCGTATCAGTATTTCCTGATTGACACACTTACATTTCAGTCTTCCTCTCCTAAGAAGACAAAGGTAGGTAAACTTAGACCTGCCCAGTAATTAATGTCCCAGTATTTTATCCTATTTGAAATGACCTGGATAGTGAATGAATTTTTATTTTAACTTAGTTTAGTTTCACGTTGTCAAAATCTGGAGATACTATCCTTACAGCAGACATTCCTAAAACAGAAATATTCTTAGAGTACCTAAAAGCTCTTCTCATTTACCTCTATTATATTTAGTTAAAAGTTTTGCCATTCTTTTTCTTGCTGACACACTTTGTAGGAGGAATAATAAGGTCTTATTTGATTTCTAGTAAACCTAGTTACAATAAAAGTATTATTGTTGATGACTCTAAGGACATGTCAGTATTAATCAAACCCACGAGCTTAAGCTAACTTTAATACCACATATTAATTCAATACTGATTATTTCCCAGATCACATAAACCTGATACTCATTCTGGCTAGATTCTTTTATATTTCCAAGTATTTATATAAGTACTTAATTTCCTTTAAGCCAATTAAATAGAGCTCTTTTAAAAATAAATTCTGGCAATACCACACATCTACAACACACATATAGATACATACAAACACATAAACAAACATGGAGACCTCATAGTTCCCATTCAAAATTTCAGTCCTGAATCAGATACAAAAATGTAAAACCCCTTAGTTACAAGAGGTTGGATTCAAATTGAGTTTCTGGCAGATGAAACAAATCAAGGTCGCCTGTCTAGATGGCTAAATCCTTTTCATTAATGTTTACGGAGAAGACACTTAAGATTTCTATTTATCCTTCGCAAGTCAAGTACCAAATTACCTACCCCCTTTCCTGAAATTTGCTTTTTAAAAACATGATGGAGATAAGAGTTCCTGGAGAAGACCAAGTAGCACATTTGCATCTCAAAGGCATAGGAGATCTTTTCATTTTATTTATGGTTTCCTTTGCTGTGCAGAAGCTTACACATTTAATAAGGTCCCATTTGTTTATTTTTGCTTTTATTTCTATTGCCTAGGAAACCTAGGAAAACATTGCTATGATTTATGTCAGAGAATGTTTAGTCTGTTTTCTTTTCTAGGAGATTTATGGTGTCCTAACTTATGTTTAAGTCTTTAAGCTATTTTGAGTTTATTCACGTGTCTGGGGTGAGGGAGCGTCCTAGCTTCACTGATTTACATGCAGCTGTCCAGTTTTCCCAGCACTACTTGCTGAAGAGGCTGTCTTTTCTTCATTGTATATTCTTGCCTCCTTGTCAAAGATCAACTGGCCGTAGATGTGTGGGTTTATTTCTAGGCTCTCTATTCTATACCATTGATCCATATGTCTGTCTTTGTGCTAATACTATGCTGTTTTAATTACTGTAGCTCTGTAGTATTGTCTGAAATCTGAGAGCATTATTCCTCCAGCTTTGTTGTTTTTCCTCAGTATTGTTTTGGCAGCTCTGGGTCTTTTGTGATTCCATAAAAATTTTAGGATTATTTGTTCTAGTTCTGTGAAAAATGTCCTGGGTAATTTGATAGGGGTCTCATTACATCTGTAGATTGCTTTGGATAGTATAGCCATTTTAACAATACTAATTCTTCCGATCCAAGAGCATGAGCTATCTTTCCACTTTTTAAAACCATCTTTAATTTCCTTTATCAATGTTCTATAGTAATCAGTGTATAAGTCTTTCGGTCCTCAGTCAAGTTTATTCCTAAGTATTTTATTTTATTTTTTGATGTGATTTTAAAAGGGATTTTTTAAACTTTCCCTTTCTGATATTTTAATGTTAGTATAAAGAAATGCAACAGATTTCTGCATGTTAATCTTGTAACCTGCTATCTTGCTGAATTCATTTATCAGCTCTAATAGTTTTTGTGTGAAGTCTTTAGTGTTTTCTATATATAGTATGGCATCTGCACATAGTGACAGTTTTACCTCTTCCCTTCCAAAAGGATCTCTTTTATTTCTTTTTCTTGTCTGATTGTTACGGCTAGGACTTTCAATACTATGTTGAACAGAAGTGGTGAGAGTGGGCATCCTTGTCTTAGTCCAGATTTTAGCAGGGAGGCTTTCAACTTTTCACTGTTGAGTATTATATTGGCTGCGGGTTTGTCATAAATATGTATGTTTTCCTATACCCACTTTGGTAAGAGTCTTTATCACAAGTGGATGTTAAATTTCATCAAATATTTTTTCTGCATCTATTGAGATGTTCATGTAGTTTTTGTCCTTCCTTTTGTTGATGTGGTGGTGTTTGCATGTGTTGAAACATCTTTGTGACTCTGGGATAAATACAACTTGATTGTAGTGTATGATCTACGGACTAGGAGAAAATATTTGCAAACAATGCAGACGACAAGGACTTAACTTCCAGAATGTACAAACAGCTCATACAACTCAATAGCAAAAACAACAATACAAACAATCCAATCAAAAAATGGGCAGAAGACCTAAATAGACATTTCTCCAATTTGTATGTCTCCAGACATACAGATGGCCAATAAGCATATGAAAAGATGCTCAATACCACTAATTATTAGAGCATTTCTCTATGCAAATCAAAACTATAAGGGGGTATCACTACCTCACACCAGTCAGAATGTCCACATTTAAAAGTCCACAAGTGATAAATGCTGGGGAGGGTGTGGACAAAAGTGAATCCTCCTACACTGTTGGTGGGAATGTAAATTGATGCAGCCACTAAAGAAAATAGTACGAAGATTCCTTTAAAAACTAAAAATAGAGTTACCATATGATCCAGCAATCTCACTACTGGGCATATATCCAGAGAATACTCTAATTTGAAAAGACACATGCACCCCAGTGTTCACAGCAGCACTATTTATAATAGCCAAGACATGGAAGCAACCTAAATGTCCATCAACAGATGACTGGATAAAGAAGATGTGATATGTGTGTGTGTGTGTGTATATATATATATACACACACACAAAATATACAATATATACATATATATAATGAAATACTACTCACCCATAAAAAAGAATAAAATAATGCCATTTGCAGCAACATGGATGGACCTAGAGATTATCATACTAAGTGAAGTAAACCAGAAAGAGAAAGATGACACAAGATTTTATGGTAGCTCACAGAGAAAAAAATGTGACAATGAATATATATATGTTCATGTATGACTGAAAAATTGTGCTCTACACTGGAATTTGACACAACATTGTAAAATGATTTTAAATCAATGAAAAAAATTTTTAAAGAGATGAATATCATAATATCAATTATAAGGGGTCTTAAAAAATGACACAAATGAATTTATTCATAAAAGAGAAACCTACTTACAGACAAAGACAACAAACCTATGATTACCAAAGGGGAAAGGAGTGGGAGAGGGATAAATTAGGAGTTAGGGATTAGCAGATACAAACTGCTATATACAAAATAGACAAACAAATTTCTACTGTATAGCCCAGAGAACAATATTCAGTATCTTGTAATAACCTATAATGAAAAAGAATACATACAAATATTTTTTTTAAAGGCATAAGAGGAGAAAGTCAAGTTCATCCTAGGATGACTTTGTTCCGTTAAGGTCAGAAAAAAATTTTTTTCTCAATACTTACAAGCCTCTTAGGATAAATAGGGAGGTTTGGGGAGTGGTAAAAAGATTGGTGGGTTTTGGATTATTTCTGGAGCCACACCTCTGATCTTGTAAAGACAAGATTTGTAAAACAAGGAGTTTTTGTTTGTTTCTTCAAATAATTTGGTGGCCACCTCATTCTTCAAAGGACTGACACATTCATTCACCTATGTTGGAATGTTTTACTTTTCCTCTCTTAGCTTAGGGAAGAAGGCCTCCCCCCAAAATTTCTATCAGGCTCTGAATGTCAGCTGTGGTCAGTTTAGTCAGACCCGGTGGCCTCCCATTCTAGCAATCTAGTTACACTTTTTTTAATGGAGGTACTGGGGACTGAACCCAGGACCTCATGCATGGTAAGTATGCACTCTACCACTGAGCTATACCCACCCCTAATTTTTCTAAATAAATTTGTAACAGAGTTAAAAGCTTTTCGGGGGGAGGGGGTCACACAGCTAGTTTTTAATTCCATTGGTATCTATATCATGCCCACAATGTACATAAACAACCCATCCACTTGGTGGTGAAGATGATGATGGAGATGAAATCCTGTTGCAGACCTAGAGGCTTGGGTATAGAGCCAGAAGGTATGATGGGGTGTGGGGCCCAGGCAGAAGCACAGGAAAAGGTGTGACCTCCAAGGAGAGAAAGAAGTTAACATTCATAGAATTATTTTTAGTCAGAGACACTTTCTATGGTGTTTTCTTTAAGCCAAACAAGCATTCAGTTATTATCTCCATTATTCACAAGTGTGTAATTAGGTCTAAGTTTTTTCCATTGTTTCCTGAAGGTCTTAATGCTTTGAATGCAGAAATCCCTAGTAGTCCTGGTAGCTGATGCCACACTGTCTGTTGCTCATTTTTTTTTCTTTCATGAGTTGCATAATTTTTACATTAAAAAAAATCAGTGAATAAATTTAAACAATTTCTGTACTGCCAAAAGAAATGTTAAAAGTGTGAAAAGTAAATATTTATAAACAGTATTACAGACTATGCTAATATGCTTGACCAAAGAAGACTTTTGCTAATCAGTAGAGAAGGGGAGGAAAGTATCAACAAATAATTCACTTAAAATGCAAAATGATTCTCCAGTAAACTTCTGGAAAGGTGTCAAACCACATTAGCTAAAAGAAAAGAAAATTGGGAGATGTCATAAGTGAAAAAGTCAATATTGAGAAAAATTCTGTGATTATAACTTTTAAAATAATATACAAGCATATTAAATGTGGCAACCAGTCAGTGACATGGTGACACATGGGTTGGTAAAAGAATTTACCAAACGTAAACTATGAGAATAAAAAGGAGTTTATTAGGGTGTGTGCTGCCATAGGCACCAGCGGGCCACGCAGGCAAGAGGTGCCTGTGTGAGCACTGACGGCTGGTTGTTGGGTGTTTTATAAGGTTGGGTCACAAGATGCCTGATCGGCTTGTGCACGTCTCTGATTGGTTGTAGGTGAGGTAAGAGGTTTAGGGTCCGTGAAGGGAGGTGGGGTTTGACTCTGATAAAGTTAGGAATTACCTGGGGCTATTAGTTTGCTAGGGGAAACACACCCAGTGAAGAATGTCAGGCATCTGAGAGCCTAGGAATGGGGGTCATTGGACTTTGAAGGACGTCAGTTGGCCCAACATTAAGTGCTTTAAAGTAGTTTAAGGTAGGTAACCACATTACCTAAGGAAAAATGCATCTGGAAATTTGACACCAATCTGTTTAACATTGGATATTGGTGAATCATGGTGATGGAATCATATAGATGGAAAATGCAGAATGATTTCATTTTTTGAATATACCTTTGTAGTGTTTAGTGTTTTGTAATTAGCCAAATTTGTTGAAACAATCGAACATAATGTAACAATAAAATTCTCATATATTTTTGGGTTTGGAAAAATATTCACAGTATGCTTTTTTTTTAAAAGCTGACAGCTCTTGACAGTTTATCTCTCTGTGTGTGTGTGTGTGTGTGTGTGTGTATTTTTGTCTTACGTTTCCATCACCCAAAATGTTTACAACTCTCATGCAGATGTCTCTTCAGCTCATTCTGGGGAATGGACTTCTTCTCTTAGGGTAAAGAGACTCAGGAAGAGATTACTGTTAGGAAATGGACAGTTCTGCCCGAAGCCCCTTCCTCACTCCCTCCCCCTTGCAAATTCAGCTGCTTTGAGACTTCCAGAGTTCCAATTCCGGCTCTGACCAACAGGGAGCATCTATCTACATTGACCACATTTTTTTAAAGGAAAAAGCATGACTTTTTTCCCCCTACTCTTATTTCAGTGACCACTAAACTCTGTTTTCTATTTCTTTTATTCTTTCCATATCTGTTCCTAGTATGCCCTCTCCGGGATGGGCTGAACTTATTTCCTGTCATGCAGCTATTTTCAGATCTTTCTGTAACTATGCACTTTCTTAAGAAAAAATCCCATATATTGCAGTAAGAGTTTATTAAAATTATCCATGCTGGTGTTGTGCTCATTCAATAGAGATCAGCCCCAGTGTCTGCATCTCCATGTAGCATCTGAATGACACCTTATAAACTCCTACACTTCACTAAGCCTCAGCAACTTCAGAGAGGGAAAGGGCCTAGTGATTCGCGTATCAGAGTCCTGATCAGAATACGTGAAGGAAGAGAATATAAAGCAGGAGGCACAGGGCCTGGCACACAGCAGACCCTCAGAGTTCCCTGCATTTATAGCCACAAGGACCTGGGACCCAGCTCTCCTGACTCTCGCTAACTGCCTCTGCATGTGTGGCTGGGTTTGTAAGGACTCTGTCTTTGTGGCAAACTCAGAGGGCAGTAAACACTGGGAGCTGTCTCCTCTGGCCCCCAGGAATCTCCTCTCTAGGCCCTTGGGGAAGGAACTTCTGAGGATCCATCTTGCTTATGTGGGCCTGACAAGGTAGTTTGGGGTCTATTCTTGGCTTCTTTGACATCTTGGCTCTCGATTTTCTAACAACTCATGGCTCCATCCCACAGATTCTCACAGACACCCTGTGAAGACGTGGTCACTGTCTACACACCACACTATGAGTGAGCTGGTCACCATGAGGTCTCGGCCTTAGGACCCTCTAGGGCAGGTGAGATGGTAGGATCCTCAGCACCTCAACCCAGAGGACTCCCCTTTAGATGGATGGTGGTGGTGCAAGGGCTCAGGTTGACTGTTTTCCACTCTTCTGAGGATGTAGGCTGAGTGAGCCCTGTCATGCTGACATGTGACAAATTTCCCCTTTTGTGGCTGTGGTCATGGCTGTTGTAAAATCCTCTTTCTGCTAGAGCGGAAAGGCCCAAGTCATGTGATTACTTACGAGCTGCAGAACTCTAGGCTCATAACCAAGCCTTCAAAATCTCTGCACTAAGAGACGACCAAACTCTACCATGACTTCTAGCAGCTTAAGGCTCTGTCCCTAGGACAACCCCAGCTCCCTCCCACCCCCACATACACCTTTAAATGCAGGCCTGAAAAAGCTGAGTGCGAACAATAGAATTTACTGTTTGCTCCATCTAAACCTTGGTAGTAGGCAGATAGGCCCCAGTCAATACCCACTCTTAGAGCAGTTAGAAATCTTGCATTTGCTAATCCTTTATCTTCCCTCTGAGATATAAATGTTTCCTCAAGGATGTGAGAGCCATCTCTTTGAAGTGCAAACATTCAGGGAGGTAACTTTTGTTCCCAGTCCCTGTGGTACATAAGAGCCTAACTAAAGTGTCAGCGCCTTGCTTCAACTTACACCACTGCCTCCTGTCGTAAAAATGAGAAGATTGTTTCTCTTCCAGGTAAGTGCCAATTAACAAATCCAAGTGGCCTCATCACAGGGACTAGCCCCTCTGCCCCGCGCCACTGCTGCTCAGTGACTTTCCCTTAGTACAGCCCCACCTGTAAAAAGTCTCCAGGCATCTTTTCACGGATCTGAGTTCAGTTCACACTGGACTCTCTTCCCTCCATAGTTACTGTCCACTGTCCTTATCACTTTTACTAGTGTTTGGCCTTGTTTATCTTTGATATGTCTCAGGAGAAAGATTTGGAGAGTGGGGAGGGTCACTGGGGTGGAAAGTGTTGGAATGCTTGGGATTTGTATTTGGGTCGGGGAGGGGCAGAGACCCCACCATTACCTCTGAATCCTCACAGCAACATTTCAGGGTACATTGTAGTACTCCCATTGAAGTTTCTTGAGGCTTGCTTTATGGCCAAGCATATTCTGGAATGTTTTATCCATAGTTGTTATGTGCAGTGTTCTATTCTGATTGAATTAATTTTATTACTCATGTTGTTTAAAACTTCCCCATCTAACTGATTTTTTTTGCCTGTCTGTTTTACTTGTAGTGCAGTGAGCTGTGTTAAAATGCCTCACTGTGACTGTCAATTTGTTCATTCCTTCATTTACTTCTGCCAGTTTTTGCTGCGTGTATTTTGGCTTCTATGATAAAAGGTGCACCAATTTAGAATTGCTTTATTAATATATTCTTATTGAATCAAACTTTTATCTTTATGATATATTCACCTTTTCTTTTTAAAAAAATTTTTTGGTGGGAGGAGATAATTAGGTTTATTTATTATTTACTTATTCTTGGAGGAGGCACTGGGGATTGAACCCAGGACCTCATGCATGCTAAGCATGTGCTCTACCACTTGAGCTATACCCTCCCCCCTATCTTTTTAATAGTAATATTTTTCTTTAAGTATTTTTCCCTTATTAGTGTGTTTATAACAATTCGATGTCTTTTGTTACTTTTGGATATTTCTCAAACATGATCTCTTCCAGTACTTCTCCACTCTTCTCTTTCTTTCTTGGACTCTAATTAAACATGTATTAGATTTATTCACCATATCCCCTTTAACTCTCACCCACTCTCTTTTGGTGCTGTCCATCATTCTGTCTTTCCAGGTTTCATTCTCTGTATTTTCTTCAGACCTATGTTTTATTTTTCTAATTCTTCTTTCAAGCAGGGAATTTACCTTTGACCTTTGAACCACAGCACCAAACATTCAGGGCATATTTTATTATGCACCTAGACTATTGAAGGGAGATAAGGGTTAGAGATGTTAAGCAAATGTTTCCAGGTGACCCAACATGAAAAAGGCAGAGTACAAACTAACATCATAGACTAGACCCTCAGCCCAAGTTCTTCCCACTGTGTTTGCTTTCTCCTGGGCTGTGGATCCTCCCAATCTCTCATATCCCAGGAAATGAAACCACAGTGAGCTCTTCCAGCATTTTCAGAACTGTCTAATACTCTTTTTTAGATCATAAAAATCAGTGATTTTGCTTCATTAGTCATGATATTTTCCTAGGACTTTGTTCTGGCATTTGGAAAATTGATGTATGGTTCCCAGATCAGATCTCAAAGAAGAGTAAATCCCAGGATGCTTTCCCAGGGAAGTATGGCATGGTCTGAACATGACAGTTTTAGTATACATCCTTCATCCTACCAGGAGCAAGATGGAGACACAGCAATGAGTGATGTCCACATGGGCTTCTATGTAGTCAGTAGGCTGCAATGTATCAACAAGCAGAATAGATGGCCACTTATTTAACTCTTTCATTCTTCTCCTTTCTCCAACTTGGCAGTCTGAGGAATACTAGAACTGGATTAAATGCTTTATTATGGTGGTGGCATCAAAAGAGCAAATGTGTGTAGAAGACTTTCTTAACATTCATGGACTCCTTCCTCCTCTCCAATTCCCTGGGTCCCCACCCTCCCCCACAGGTACTGTCACCTGTATCCTGTCATCACTCTGATGAGCACTACGCCCACTCTCAACCCAACTTTGATCTGGCTCCTTATCACCTCGTTTATGGAGAGGTTCAGAATCTTGACTGTGGGAGCCTTCCAATGTCAGACAGGCCACCCAGCCAGTACAGTTTGTTGTTGCCCAAGTTCAAGAGTGACAGCTTTTAGGGAAGAAGAGCTAGAGTGATGGTTACTATCTAGGGCAGGGGAGATAAATCTGCTCCCTATCCCATCTGTTCCACCCTCTACCATAATACCTGCTCTGCGCCTATGGGTTTACCTCAGGGAAATTCTACCGATGAACCAATGGCATTATCAAGACCATATCTATGCTAATATGTAGAGACGAATAATTCCCCCAAAGAGATGTACAGCTGGGAAGATGGAACCTCAGGGAGGTGGTTTGAGATCATAGTGAGTACCTTGGCAAAGTACAGAGAATATACAGGTGAGGCAGGTCAGAAGGAGTTGTATTAGTCTCATGGAGAAACGCTAGGTATTTTGCTGGGGGTTATAAAAGTTATCCTTTTTATTACTAGGAGTTAATATTTTCAATCATCTAAGGGCAGGTTCAGAAAAGTGACAACACAAAATAAGCTGACTGCAGAAGGACCAGGGGAGTTGTCTAAATGCAGAGGTGGAAACTCCTGCCAAGAAGATGGAGTAACTCATCATCAGTACCTCAGGTTGACAGTATGGGGGCTAGAGGTTCTGGAGTCTTTGCTGGAGTTTAATGTTGAGGCAGGCCTTCCTAATCTATGCTGAGATGGAGCTTTCCTCCAAGAGTAGTGCTCCTTGCCTTGCTCCTAAAGCACCCCCCCTCCAATCCCAGGCTCACGTGGGGGCAGCCCTTCTCCATGCTAAGGGCTGAGGTCCTATTTAGCTGCCATCATGACATCCACTTCTCTAGCCAAATGCCAGGAACTGGGCCCTCCCTGGGAGAAATCAGGGTTCCCTGAGTCAAAGAGCCAGAAGTTGGCCACCACCAGTGAGCAGAGGTCTTCCTTAGGTAGGAGTGGAAGTCAGAGGGCAGAGGTGGTGGAGGAGACAGAAGCACAGGGCTCTCAGGGGCACTTGCCCCTCTGTCCCAACACACGTTACATCATCCTGCCTGGTCCTTCAGAGGAGCCTTGGGTAGCCTGAGACAAATATGATTCTTCAGGTAAAGAACCAACTAAGACAGGTGCAGAGACCGTCAGGAGAGAAGGCGGTTATCATAAGAATGGGTCACAGACCCTCACTCAGCCCCACACTGAGCTGGGAGCTGACTCTTTACTCCTTCTGGGGAAGGTCTGCCCCCCGTGGCTGCTCTGTTTCCCACGTTCAGCTCAGACTGAGCTCACACAGGTGACAGACTCAACCAGCATCCAGCAGGCCCCCAGCCCAACATGTGCATGGTTTCCATCCCTACCTCGGGCCCCTGGGACATGCGGGGGCAGGTAAAGGAAAGGGCTGCAGCAGGGGAGCCAGCTCCCCTTTCTTCTCTCTTCTTCCCTAACCCCTACCCCCTTACGGGAGAGGTTCTTTCCCTTCCCTTCACTTTGCTTTCTCTCTCTCCCTTGTCTCTATGCCCCTATGTCTCTATCTTTTCTTCTCCTTCCTTAACTCCTGTTCTGTCTTCATCCCCCTCCGTTTCCCTCCCTGCCTCACTGGCCTCCCTGCCTCAGCATCCTGGGCCATCCCTGGGGGGTGTCCTGGTCTTGGCAGAATGCTGGACCCCCAGGGAGGTAGCAAAGCCCTGGGCTCCCACCCCATTCCCTCTTTTCTCCAGAGCCTTCAGTGCGGACCTGCAGGAAGGAAGGGAGGCGAAGGAAGCTTGCTTCCTTGTTGCTTCTTGTGGCACCTGGAGAAGAGAGTCAAGGCAGTCTAGGTGGGAGGTACCCAGGAGGGAAGGAGACAGAGGGACAGAGAGAGAGAGAGAGGCTTCACCACCCTGACCGGTCAATCACTTCTTTCTTTTTTTTGGTGTTGGACAATGCCATCCGGGATTGTTTCCCCAAGTTGTTATGCCTGGTAAGTGCCTATGTTCATTACTCTTATTAACACTGGTGACCTCCCCAGCTGCCCTCAAGCCCTTTAGATTGAAGAAATTACTCCCTATTCCCAGTTTGCTGAGAGCTTTTATCATTTATAGGTGTTGGATTTCGTCAAAAACTTCTTCTGCATCCATTAATGTAACCATGAGTTTTCTTCCTTAGGCTGTTGATGTGAGGAATTACATTAATTGATTTTCAAATGTTGAATCTGCCTTGCATACCGGGAATAAATCCCATGTGGTCATGCTGTATAATTTTTTTTATACATTGTTAGATTCTATTTGCTAATAGTTTCTTGAGGATTTTTGCATATATCTTCATGAGAAATACTGGTCTGTAGATTTCCTTTTTTGTAACATCATTTTCTGGTTTTGGTATTGCAGTAATGTTGGCCTCATAGAATGAGTTAAGAAGTACTCTCTCTGCATCTATCTTCTGGAAGAGATTATAGAAAATTAGTACAATTTCTTCCATAAATGTGTGGGTATAATTCACCTATTAAGCCATCTGCGCTTGACACTTTCTGTTTTGGAAATTCATTAATTATTGATTCAATTTCTTTTAATAGATATAGACTTCGATTGTCTATTTAAAATATATTTTAAATTGTGAAATATATAGATCTGTGTTTTTTGTTTTTATTTCTTTTGTGCATTTAACTGCCTTATTGATGTATAATTCACATATCACACAATTTACCCAAGCTATACAATTGTTTTTAGTCTATTCACAGAAATATGCAACCACCACCATAGTCAATTTTAGAATTTTTTCATCACTTCAAGAAGAAACACCTAACCTTTGAGCTGTCACCCCTTATACTCCCATCCCTTAAGCTTTAAGCACCTAATGATCTACTTTGTCTTCATAAGATTTCTCTATTTTAGACAGTTTATGTTAATGAAGTTATGTAATACATAGTTTTTTGTGACTGGCTTCTTTTACTTGGCATACTGTTTTCAATGTTGATCTCTGTTGTAAGATAAAATGGTAAGTCACTCCTTTTTATTTCTGATTAATATTTTATAGTGTAGATATACTTCAATTTGTTTATCTCTCTGTCAGTTGATGGACAATTGGATTGTTTCCACTTTTGGCTATTTTGAATAATGCTGCTATAAATATTCACCTATAATTTTTCATGTGAACATATATTTTCATTTCTCTTGTATATATACCTAGAGTGGAATTATGGGGTTGTATGGTAACTCTGTTTATTTGTTTCAGGAACTTGAAGACTGTTTACAAAGTGGGTGCTCCATTTTACATTCCCACCAGGAGTGTATGAGGGTCCTGATTTCTCCACATCCTGACTTTTTGATTCCAGCTATTTTATTGGGTTTGAAGTAGAATCTCCTTGTGGTTTTGATTTCCCCAGTGACTAATGATGTTGAGCATCGCATTGTTCATTTTAATACCCTCCTTGGAGAAATGTCTATTCAGATCATTTGCCCATTTAAAAAATTGGGTTATTTGTCTTTTTATTACTGAGTTGTAAGTGTTCCTACATATTATGGATATAAGTCTCCTATCAAATATATGATTTGCCAATAATTCCCACTATTCTGTGGGTGCTATTTTCACTTTCTTTCTTTTCTTTTTTTTTTTTTTGTCAATATTTCTTTTCCTTTCTTTCTTTCTTTTTTATTTTCACTTTCTTGATGGTGTCCTTTGAAGCACAAAAGTTTTCACTTTTGATAATGTCCCTACTGTGTATATGTTCTTGCTTATGCTTTTGTTGTCATATCTAAGACTCCTTTGCAAAATCCAAGGTCATGAAGATTTATCCCTATATTTTTTTTTCTATGAATTTTATGGTTTTAGATCTCACATTTAGTTTTTTCATCCATTTCATGTTAATTTTTGTATATAGTGTGAGGTAAAGTTCCAACTCCAATCTTTTGTATGTAGCTCTCTAGTTGTCCCAGCAGCATTAGCAGAGAAAGCTATTCTTTTTTCCCATTGGATGGCCTTGAAACCATTGTTAAAAATTGGTTGACCAAAGATGCATGGTTTTGTTCCTGGACTTTCCATTCTGTTCTGTTGAGCTCTATGTATATCCCTGTGCCAGTATCACAGTCTCTTGATTACCATTGCTTTGTGGTAAGTTTCGAAATAGAGAACTGTAAGTTCTCTTGCTTTGTCCGTTTTCAAATTTGTTTTGACTAATCTGGTTTCCTTGAAATTCCATATGCATTTTTAAATTAGCTTGTTAATTTCTACAAAGCAATCTGCTGTGTTTCCTACAGACACTGCATTATATCTGTAGATCAATTTGGGGAGTATTGCCATATTAATATTTAATGTTCTGATCCATGATCATGGGGTATTTTCCTATTTATTTATATCTTTAATTATTTTCAACAGTAGATTGTAGTTTTCAGACGAAGACTTTGTGATTTTTTTTGTTAAATTAACTCATACGTATATTTTTTTGATATAACTGTAAATAGAAATGATTTTTAAATTTCATTTTAGATTGCTCATTGCAAGTGTGTAGAAGACAAGTGATTTTTGTATACTGATCTCATATTGAAATGCCGACTCATTTAAAGTAATAGAAGATCAACTTCTACTCTGAGGATTATTGTATTTCTTTTTATTAAAAATATCTAGCTATCTAAGCATTTTTGAGATGCAATAAGCCAAACAGACTAGGATATGATTAATTTAGGAAAATAATCAAATTTACTAAACTCTTCTAAGTATAAAGAAATATTACACTCTTACAAACTTAGGAGGAAAGGCTTTTCATTTACAGACCTGAAGACACACAGAGAGCTCACAGCTTAAGCTTCACAACCTGACGAAGGAGTCTAATGCAAAATCAGACACAAATGCATTTGCAAACAAACTCTACAGGAAAAAAAATCATTGCAAAGAGATGACCAAGAATGGATACTTGGTCTTTTAAATTATTTGTATAGGAGCTTTCTGTGTTTTCAAATAATAATCTCTTCATTCTGTTCCCTTTACTCAAGAATTTCATGACCCACCTCCCCAACCCATGGAATTTATTAAACAAAAGAAGCTTAATACTCTTTTTCATATTTCGAAGATTTCACAGGCTTTCAGTTTTGAAACTTGTTATCAAAACTAGGATACCAGTCTCTAAACTGAAAGAAAAGTTTACCAGTCTCTCCCCTGCAGCTGAAGTTTTCATTCATGAATTCCATCAGCAAACCCGAGCAGATCTTTTAGACTTCCATTTGTTGAGAAAACTTGGATAAGCAAAACGGAGTGGTTCCCACTAGTATTCTGTAACTACTTAGAGAAACATATTTTTAAAAAATAAATATAACTTAGTTAAATAAATATCATACTTGGAAACCCGAATACACAGAAAATAAATCTGACCTGTCACGTTTCAGAAAGAGCCCATCATGGGTCATAGCACCTCAGGCATCAGGAAGTTCAAGGAGAAGCAAAGCCCTGCAAAAGCAAGCTTGATGTTACATTTTCTTATCAAGCAATGGCTCTCCAACCAGTGGATGATCAAAAGATGAGCAGATCTTGGCAGGCTCACTAGAGTCATAAAAATATAATTGACCAATGTCCTCGAAACTTCCATTCCCAGCCAGCTTGAGTAGTCCCAATCCTCCCAAGTGATCTCTACATCAGAACACCCTGGATATAGCATAGCAAACAAGCAAAGGAAACTCAAAAAGGTGAAAGGGGACGATGAACTGGTTAGTGCCCTTGGGACTGGAACCAGGACACAAGAATGAGTCCCCTCAATTTTCTTAATTCCTCCCAAATGTCCCAGATGGGCACTGCAGAAGCCTCCGGCTCAGAACCAACAATACTGACAGACACAAAGCTCTAAGAAAAGTCTGTTCCTCTGGCCAAAGGACCATGAAAAGAGTAGTCTAAATATAGAAAACCTGTTTGGTAATAATGCACCCCGTCTCCAAACTGCAATGGAAAAACCTCATCCTAACCCCTGAGGATTTAGAGGCCAGGAGAGGAGCTAATCTTCCACCCTGCCTCTCTGAAGAAGATGACACCCACCCAATTCACCTGTCAGGGTAGTGTCAGAGGGGTCCAGCAGCAAGCTGAGCCTCCACCTCCACTCAACGGCAATGACTCTGAACAAGGCGTTCAAGATTGGGATTAGTAAGCATTCCATTTATCCCCATCTCTGGTGTCAGTGATGCCCAGAGGTAAGCTGAACCTCCACATCCATCCAGCACTAATGAGGTGGTGTGAGGTGGGACTAGTCAACACTCCACTTTCTCCCTCAACCCTCTTTGTGTGCTGGGCCCTACTGAGAAGTGAGCCTCCACCTCCACCCAACATCAAGACAGAACCAAGGAGTGGGAGGCAGGGTTGCTTGGCACTCAGCTTTTCCCTTCCTTCCCTTGATGTCTCAGAGACCAGTGGGAAGCTAGCCAAGCTTCTTGCCCCAGCCCTGTAGCCAGCCACCAGTTGTGGAGTCTGCCCTTCCCTTCATCCTTCCCTGGTGTCAAAAGGGCCCCGGGGGAACTGAGCTTACACTCTCATTCTGAGGCAACAAAGTGTTGTGAATTGGTGCCTCTCTTTCGTTTGAAAGGTATCACAGGGCTGGAGGGGGAGTTCAGCTACCACGGACACAGTGTGATCAATAATCCACTTCCGCTAGTGTGGTATCAGAGCAGAAATCTGAACATACAATCCACACCACTCTGTGTTATACCCAAAAATTATGGAAAAATGAAGATTAAATGGGATCTGGAGTCTTACGATGTGGTATCCAAAATGCTCAGGATATGAGAGATCACAATACCAAGAATCAAGAAAATCACACCTCGAATAATACAAGACAATGTACAGATGCCAACACCGAAGTGAATGATGTTGGAATTAACTGACAAGAATTTTGAAGTGACCATCTTAAAAGTAATTAACAAGCAGCTACAAATTCTCTTAAATGAAAAAATTGAAAATCTCAACAAAGAAGTGGAAGTTATAAGAAAGAAAGAAGTGGAAATTATAGAACTCAAAAATAGTGTATCTCTGACTGAAACTGCATAGATCCTGGGAAATGATAGTGTTGAGGCAGCAAAATGGGCTTCTTCTACTTTACTTACTGTCTTACTATCCACCTACCAATATTAGTTTCAGGATTCAGAAAGAAGATGTCATAGAGTATCATTTATACATTTACTGAAATTGAAAAATGAAGTCAGACTTTTACTTATAAATGGAAATTCTGTTCATATATGAAAAATTTTTTTCAGTGAGAACTATAGTTTTCCAACTGAGTCATATGCTGAGCATTTTCCATAGATTGATTGAACTATACTTGCAATGCCAAAATTTAGAAGAATATATAAAACACATCTATCTGGTATATCTATGATATACCAGAAATCACATCCTTTGTAAATTAAAAATATGAGAAGGCTGTTTTCAAAATTCTTTTAGGGAATATGAGAGGAAAAAATGAGCTTAAAATTATCCATTTGAAAAGTTTCTGCTGTTCTGATTTTCAGCAAGCAATAGTCCACCTAGAGAAGGATGCTGAGCGCAGTATCATTGCACCCTGCCCAGTTTCTGTCTGTACAAATGGCACTCCGATCCAACCTCTCAATTATTTTCTATTTGGAATTGTCTAGGCAGAACCTGACACTAGGTTGGGCTAATGTCTTGTCCTTTGAGGAAGGGAGAACAAGATTTGCACTTTCCTTGCCTGGGGTTCTTTAGAATTGTTTTTCTGGACACCCTAAGCACTTTAATTGGCCTTTACCCATTGAAAAAGTGATACTGGGTTCATGGTGAGTTAAAGACTTATATTGTCCTTAAACTGCTTATGGTAAATAGTATTGACAGGGCTCAGTATTCCTTTTGACTGAAGCACAATTTAAAGCACAGTGTGGTTTAAGGTGTCTTCTTGGAAATCACAAAATATTTTTAAGAAATAGAGATTAGGAAGAACCCTAGATCTCTAGACATTCAATCTGATAACTTACAGTCAATGATAATTATCATAATCATCCATTTGTCAACACTATCAAGTGTTCTACTAAGTCCTCTCTATGCATTCTCTGAATGAAGCCCCATCAAGAGACTTGAGAGGTCACATCAATTGTCATTGTCATTTTGAAGATGGATGATGAAATCTTGAAAAAGTTAATGTGCCTGGCCAAGGTCATGTAGATGCTAAGTAGTGAAGCCCTAAAGCCAGGGATCTAATCTTAAGATATTTGATGCCATTATCCCATCTACTGAAAGATGACGTTGTACTGCAAAAATTAAGAGTCCTGGTGGGACTACTTCTTTACCTGCAATTAAGAGTATTAGAAAGAAATGTTTAAGGAAGAAAATAGAAAAAAACAAAACTAAAGAAAAGTGAAACAAATAAAAGCTGTGATCAAATGCTAAGTGTGATGAAAAAAAGACTAGTCTGATAAGGTGACCAGAGATGTGAATTAAGGTGGTTATAGGGCTATCTAGGAGCAGGCTTTTACATGAAAACATGATATGGGAACATGCTGGATGACTTAGTGTTAGAGGAACGAAAAAGAGGCTTGCGTGGCTGGAGAAAAATTCATTTAACAAATATTCAAGTATCCAGTGAACCAGGCATTACTATAGGCACTTAGGATACATTAATGAACAAATAAACAAAGATTTTTGCCATCCTGGAATATATATTTTTCCACCGTGGGAGATGGACAATTTAAAAAACAACATATGAATAAAACACATTGTATTCCAAAAGGTGGTAAACAATGCAGAAGACAAAAGGAAACATTAGGGAAGGGGTGGAGTCGGGAGTCCGGGAGAGGGTTGTAAACAAATTCTATTACCTTTATGCTTGCGATGGGTAGGACAGGTTTTTTTTTTTTTAGAGGGTGAAAATCTTCTCCTTTAGGATCCTTTTGCTAAATGCCAATGTAAATTTTATGCTGGCTTTACTGGACAGAGGCCAGAATCCATTTTTCCTGTCTCGGTGGAGACTCGACCCCTTGTTTAACATAGCATAGCCCCAGGGCGGACTAATGTCTGAGGGCTTTTTGTCATCCAGTGACTACTCGTTCTTTAAGTTCTCACCCTCTGAGGCGCAGCCCAGCAATTTGGGCATTAGTTCTCTGTGCTTTCTGGCAGAAAGGCTGGCCAGGCAGTCCCAGGCCATAGGGAGAGGCACTGTGCCTCGCTTTCCCCGCAAGGGAAGGTAGGAGGGCGGGGCTGGCGCCTGAGCGGAACCCTCTCACGCATAACCCTCTCTCAACTCGGGGCCTCTGGGCGGGTCAGGAATCAGGCCCCGCCTCCCAGAGCAGAGATGATTGACTGATGTGGGGTCACCTGACCTGAGCTGCGCCAATCCAGGTCCTCCCCCAACGAGTTTAACTTTTAGAGGGAACCGGTAAGACGCCAAGTCTAGTTCGCGGCAAGCTCGGGAGAGGAAGGTAGACTGCCGGGTCTTGGACTCCTCAAGTGTTTCCCGATCTTCTTCCAATCAGGTAAATTACAACAGTATTCTTTCTATCAGTTACGAGGATGTTGGCTTAAATTAAGTTAGCTGGGGTCAAGATCTAGGCATTAATACGAAAGGCAATCGAGCTGCATTGCTCGATGTTCCACCCTCCTCTTGACCGCTGTGCATCCGTCTGTCCTCACGTGTGACTCGCTTTACTCGTAGGGTTAATCATTTTGTGCTCTTTCTTGAAAATCCCTTCGTCAACCTTTCTCTTATTAAAAAAATTATATTCCTCCTTGGGATCTTAGTTTTATTTGCGGTTAGTTTTGCTCTCTCAGACTTACAATTGTAAATATTTTATTGTATGTGTGTGTGTGTGTGTGTGTGTGTGTGTGTGTGTGTGTGTGTGTGTGTGTGTGTGTATTTCTATTGTGTTTCATTTCTTTTATATTTAAAAATGCTTTTCTCATCTGAAGAACAAATAAATATTCATCTGCATCTTGGAGATGACTGTACTTAGACTTCTTATAATGGGCTCTCTCAAGCTGTTTGAAATAGTTCTTTTAGTGGATGATGTGACGTGAGCATTTATCCGTTTGACTATCCATCCTCCTAACTGTATTTCACTTGGTTAAACTATTATTAAACAGTGTCATTTATGGAATAACCATTCCTTTAACCACCGATTTGGGGAGGGTTAATTTTTCATTTTGGAATTTAGACTTACGGAAAGGTTGCAAAAATTAGTACAGAAACTCCTCACCCAGATTTCCCTAATGTTAACATTTATAATCATAGGAAAATTACCAAAACTGGGAAATTAACATTGATACAGTACTATTAACTAATGTACATAGTTTATTTGAATTTCACCATTTGCCGCAGTAATGTCCTTTTTCTATTCCCAGATCCCATTCCGGATTCCACACTGCGTTTGGCCAGCATTTCTCCTCAGTCTTCTCCAGGCTGACAGTTGCGCAGTCTTTCTAGGTCTTTCCCAGCCTGGACACTTGTGAACACACTAATCAGGTATTTTATAGAATGTCTTGTCAATTTGAGTTTGTCTGATGTTTTCTTATGATTAGATAGATGTTACACATTTTGGGCAAAAATTCCCGTTTTTTCCTCCTCCTTCGCCCCATTGGTGCTGGAGGGATTTCCACCCTAGTGCTAATGGGGGTGACTGAACGCACGGCACTGGACTGATGCTCTCCACAGCGGTTTATCAGTAACATTTCCTCACAGCCTGGGGGAGGGGGACACTACTCACCAGGTGGAGCCTCACAGGAGTCATGCTCTGGAGGAGAGTGGACAGGCAGGGGCTGTGGGGGGCAGTCTGTAGTAACAAGAGGACAAAGTGACTCTTGGTTCACTTGGGAGGATGTGACTGGCTGGTTTGTTAATTCTGTGGGCTGGTGAGGACCTGACCCCTGACAGTCAGGGGTCAGCAGGCACTGTGGCCAGTGTCCATGGTAAGGCAGGTTTTTTGCCCAGGGACCTTATCCCTGAGAGCACAAGAGGGGCGGCAACCTGTGGTTCGTCCATTCAAGGCCCTCTGGGTTTTCCCCAGGAAGTCAAGGCATACATGTTATGGTGCTTTAATTCTGAGTCTTGTACCACAATACTGCAAAAGTGATTCTGTTCCCTTCCCGAGCATCATGTCAGGGGATACCTGGTCTCCGTATGTTGTAATAATGATATTCATCTGCATCACTTGATTAAGGGAGTGACAACTCTGTTGCTCCATTGTAATGGACTGTTTTCTCATTTGTAAGTAATAAATATCATGTACGAAATACTTTAAGACTGAAAATATGCTGTTTCTTCTCGGGCTTTTATTCACTACCTTTAGGCTCCATCAGGGAAATTTGCCTACAGCAGTTATTACCTAATGATGACTTTCTGTTTCCTCATTCCTGCTACATGTGTTCATTGGAATTCTGAGAGCTGCCTTTTCTCCTCCATTTATTTGTTCATAAAATTTCAAAATATTTATAAAAATTATTGTATAAAATTTATTTCAAATTATTGAAGCAAATAATTTATTCAAATTTTTAAGTCAGTATCGACTCCTGAATAACTATTTTATACTATGACTTATAATCAAATTATATCATTATTTAGTTTCTTGAATTGTTCCAGCTTTGATCTTGCGAGTTTCCGTTTGGTTGGTTCTGTCCTCTTTCCACATGACCTGCTCCTTTTTTGTACGTTTCCTTACTGGCACCATAAGATGTTCACGTTCATCTTATGTTGTTTTTTTCCCCATCTCGGCCCTGAAATCAAACCACTTCTGCAAGGAGCCCTGGTTCCTTTTCTAGGAGAACGTTTAGAAACTTGTATGTCAGTGTGTCTTCCTTGCTGCTAGGTCCTCCCTCTCCATCAACAAAGGAGGGAAATATATTGTATGTATATACTCATGCTTACAGACACTTCCGTATTTCTCCACCTACCCATACGTATAGATACTAAAATCCAGGAGCTCTCACTGATGATACTTCATCTTTTAATCCATTCTAGCTTTATTTGTAACTTCTTTTTCTGACATGGCTCTCATTATCTACAATATTTACTTGTTTGTTGAGTCCAGACGTATACATGAAGTAGTTGCAGAAATGCTAACCAATACCCCTGTCAGAAGCAGATGTAATACCTTGTGTTTGTGTACAATTCTTTATGTCTTAAGCCTCAGAGGATGCAATCTAAGTACTGTTTTCCCAGATTTCTTAGCTTAGCTATTTTTTTCCTCACCTCTTCAGTGTGGTTAAGATACTCATTTGTCATATAATTAGGTTAATTTGTTCATGTGTACATTTGAGTTTGCCCCCTCCCCACATCCTAGTTGATTTTAATTGTTTATTTAATTTTGGGATTTGTGAATTAATACTGTTACTCAAAGAGTCAGGGCTACACCAAAAACATCTACTCAGGGTAAGTGTCACTCCACATCCCTTCTACTCCGTTTCCATTCACCGCTTCTCTCCCACACTCCCAGTTAGATGAGCAACCTCTTCTGTTTCTGGTTTAATCTTTCCTTTATTTACTTTGCACAAGTGAACAGATATGTATATGTTTTCTTATATTGCCTTGCATGTTAAATGAAAGATGGCATTTTAAAATGCTCCTTTGCACTTTTCCTTTTTCACTTAACAGCATTCCATAAAATAATTCCTTTTTCCAATCATCATTCTTTTTTTGCAGCTTCATTGGGCTCCATTAAATGGGTGTATCACTCGCATCCAACCACTCACCTATGTAGGGGCATTTAAGTTGTTTTCAACATTTTGGAATTACAAACAATGCTGGAGTGAATAACCTTGGGTGTATGTATTTTTGTATTGGTGGAAATGTATCTTCAAGGTATATTTTCAGCAGTATGATTGTTGGGCCAAAAGTTAAGTGCGTATGTAGTTCTGTTAGGTATTTCCAAATTTCTCTCCAGAACAGTTGTACTTACTGGTCTTTGTTCCCACCAGCAATGTATAAGAGTGACTGTTTCCCCACAGCTTCACTAACAGAACATTTTGCCCTACTTTTGTGAGCTTTGTCAGGGTGGTAGCTGAGAGGTGGTATCTTGACGTTGTTTTAATAGGCATTTGTCCAACTGTGAGTAAGTTTGACTTGTTATATTTTGAGGACTGTTTTTTATGTTTTTTGTGAATTATCTGTCCCATCTTTTCCACATTTTCCTGCAGAAATTTGACCTCTTTGTCCTTCGGTATGTAAGAGTTCTATATATCTTTGGGCTATTATTCATTTGCCTGTGGTGGAGGCTGCAAATCCTTTATCCCAGTTTGTCAATTTCCTTTTGATTTATTTATGATGTGTTTGCCATACATATAAAAATGTTTTGTGTAGTCATATTGATCATTGTTTTCTTTCATTGAGCCTGGAACTGGAGTCACAGTTAGAAAGGCTTTCCCTACACTGAGGTTAAACAAGAGTTCTGCCATATTTCCTTCAAGACTGTTATGGTTTCATTTTTTATGTTTAGATTCCTAGCCCGGTTACAATTTATTTTTGTGTATGGTGTGTGATGTAGCTCTGCATTGATTTTTTCCCCAAATGTCTCAGTTGTTCCAGCATCATTTATTAAATGTCCATATTTGCCCTAGTGATTTTACACGCCCTTTTATCATGTACTAAAATGTCCGTGTATAATTGAGTGAATTTCTGCATTTTCTATTCTATTCTATTCCACCGGGCTATTTGTCTATTCATGTGCCAGTACCACGATGTTGTGATTTCAGAGGCTTTACAGTATGCTTTAATGTCTGGCATCATTACTCCCCACTTACAGATTTTCTTTTTCACTTGTATCTGGCTATTATTGCATGTTTTTTTAATATGAACTTTATTATCCGCTTGCCTAACTCCATAAAAACAATTGCTGATATTTTTGAGAGTATATTAAATTTTTACTTGAGTTTAGGGACCACTGACATCTTTTTAATTTTCAGCTATTCTACCCAGGGTCATTGAATGGTCACGTTTCCTTCTACGTTGTTCAGGAGTGTCTAAATTTTTTCTTGTATAGATGCTCTCATTATTTCTCATTTTAAATGCATAATTTATTTCTATGCATTTAATCTTTGTTTTTGCTATTGTATATGGGATTTTCTTAACTAATGTGTCCTCCAGCTGCTTGTGTGTGTGTGTACACAAAGACTATTTTGATTTTTGTATGTAACTTTATAGCCTACTACCTTGCTGATTTCTCATTGTTTTACATAATTTGTCATTGTTTCTGTAGGGCTTTTCAGGTATACTATAATATCTGCACATAGAGGTGGCGTTACTTCTTGTTATCCATTCTTATAAATTTAGTTGATTTCTCTAATCAACTAATTCTTTTTTAAAATGTTTATTTACTTATTTAAAAATTTGGGGGGTTATTAAGCTTATTTATTTATTTATCTTTAATGGAGGTACTGGGGATTAAACCCAGATCTCTTGCATGCTAGGCACACACTCTACCACTGAGCTATACCCTCCTCCCCCTAACTGCCTAATTCTTGTATTACAAAATTCAATAGGAATGAAATAGTAGGCATATTTTCTTGTTCTTGACCTTAGTGGAAAATCTCTAGTGGTCTCCCATTAAATAAAATACTGGCATTAGAAATTAATTATATAGCTTTTATCATGTTAAGAAAGCACCCTTCATTGCTATTTTCTTGAGATTTTTTTTTTTTTTTGCATGAATGGGTGAAGTTTCCCAAAGGTTTGCTTGGCATATATGGTGATAATCATATGATATTTGTCCTTAAGTGTATTTCTGTGGTGAGTTATATCAGTGGAATTCCTAATATAGAACCAACTTCGTATTAATGGAATAGGATAAATCCCACTTGGTCACAGTAATATTAACTTCTAAATGTATTGTTGGATGTTTGCTATTTCTTTTTAGTATTTTTATATCTGCATTTTACCTGTTAGTGTTATACTTGCTTCATAAAAGAATTTAGGGACATTTCCCTCCTCTTCAGTGTTCTGTAACTTACAGAGCTTTGGTACTATGTGATCTTTGATGGTTTACTAGAATTCACCTGTAAAACCATCTGAAACAAAACGTGTCTTGGGCATAATTCCTTAATAACTCTTTCTATTTCTTCTATGAAAATTGGCTAATTTAAGCTTTCTAACACTAGAGTTAGAATTTTGGTAATCTATATTTCTCTGGGAAGCTATCTATTCCATGTAGATTTTCAAATGTATTAGCATAGAGGTTTGTGAAATAATCTCTTTTTTTTTCTGTTTCAATGATTATTTACCCTTAGTCACTTATTATTTTGTATATCTGTGATCTGTCCCTTTCTTCTTTCATTAAGGTAGCTAGGGGTATGCCTGTTTCAAAAACCAGAATTTTGATTTGTTTTTCGATTCTGTATCTTATTCATTTTTGCTTTTGTATTTATTATTTCTTTCCTTGTGTGACCTTTTGCTTTACTTAGTTGTTCTTTTGGATGGAGGTGTTTTGTTTAGTTTTGAAACCATAGTAAATTCTTTATATTCATTTAAAAATATTTTCTACTCATAAAAATATATATGGCTGTGAATTTGCCCCTGATCACTGATCTAAATGTATTTCATAGATTCTGATATGTAGTTTGCCATAGTCATTCTTTTAAAAAATTTCTGTAATTTCAGTTTGTATCTTCTCTTTAGTTCAACATTTTAAAACATAAGCTTTAAAAAATTTTTAGGTGGAAGGGCTTTTCTGTTTGCGGTTTTTGCTCCTAACTTTTGTTGCATTGTGATTAGAAAGGATTGTTTGTGATATTTCTACTTTACAGAAATTAATGATGTCATCTCTGGGAGAAAATTATGGTCCATTTTTGACAAGAATATATTCTCTAATCTCAGGGTATATTTATATATACACACACATATATATTTACCTTATTGATTAGCTTTCTGTCTCATCGATTTTTTTAGATTCTCTGTATCCCTACTCTTTTTATATTATTTGACCAGTTTTGTACTGAGATTGATGTGTTAAACCTCCTATTGTTACTCTCATTAAATCTCCTATTATTTTATCTATGTTTCCTTGCCTTTTTGCTTTGTAAAGGTGATTGATGTGTTATTGGTGCATAAATATTCCTAAGGGTTATATCTTCATTGTGAATTTTGGTTTTTGTTTGTTTATTTTTATTTTTTTGGAGGAGGAGGAGGTAATTAGGTTTATTTATTTATTTGTTTTTTAATGGAGGAACTGGGGATTGAACCCAGGACCTAGGGCATGCTAGGCATGCACTCTATCACTGAGCTATACTCTATCCCCGTGAATTTTGGCTTTTATCATTAAGACATACTTTTGCTCATGTTTAGTGCATTTTTAAAAAAATCTTCCTGTTTTCTCAGCACTTTACTATCGAGTCCATGCCTTTTTCCACCAGTATCATTTAACACTCATCTGCTGTGTTATGATAAAGGAAGTTTGTTCTATTCTCTTCTTTTTTGAATTTATCCTCTTGTATTTTTCTCCTTTCTCTTATTTTTAGTTGCACAATTTCTATTTCTTCACAACATAAAACTTGTGTACATTAGTCTTCTCCCTTTTCCTCCACCTTGATTTTAATAATATATGTAAAATACTCACCATCAGATATTTTGGTGAAGTTTTCCCTGTCCTCGAGTGTGAGATCACAATCCCAGCTCATCTTTTGCAAGAGTACTTGGCAGACACTGTAAAGGGAGATATAGGAATTATTTTAAGTTCCTGGGCCACAATGTCTGTGTGACACTACTCAGCTTTGCTACTGTAATGCAAAATCATCCATAGACAACATAGAAATGACCCCTCATGACTTTGTTCCCATAAAACTTTCTTTACAAAATCAAGCAGAGGGCTTGATTTGGCACAGTGGGCCAGTCTGCAGACCCCTGCTCTAGTAGCTTCCTTAGGAAGGGCTGAGGGGTGCAGAATTTTCTAAGTTTCTGCATGTTCAAAAACTACTTCTATAGCCTGTAATATTTGCAAGCATACTTTCTCCCCCTCCTTTAACAGAGGCACTGGGGATTGAACCCAGGACCTCGTGCATGCCAAGCATGTGCGCTACCACTGAGCTATACCCTCCAGCCCAAGGCTGAACTATTTGAATGACACCCCAGTTGCATATAAAATCTTTACTTCAGACTTTCTTTTTAGTCAATATGTTTTTAGATTCTTAAAAATATAGTGATTAAAGGTGAGTTTCATATCCTCCAATGCTTGCATGATTGTAATTATTTCTGCTTGGAGTGTTGACTTACAGTCTCTTTCTGCTTCATGGTTGTTTAACATCTGTGCAGTTTTGTTTCCTCATCTTTCTTTTTTAACAGTGTTTTGGATGAAATTCCCTTCCTTATGTACATCTGTATGATACTGGCTTTTTCACAAGATTTCTAGTTTAATGATGTCACTTTTTGTCAGTATATAGTAAAATCCAGATTCTGTATTTATTTTGTTTGTTTTGGTGATGGAGTGAACAGCTGTGAGTGCTCTGATTTTGTGGTTCTCTTGTCTTGTAAGATCCTTAACTTTCCCCTTTTGTTTATTTTCCCCATAATTACCCAAGTACCAAAGGATGCTTCTGCCTTCCTCTTTGCCTTTTTTCTTCTGTAAAAGTTGTATGTTAGAAAGACTGCACTTTTAAATCACCCCTGTCCCTTCAAAGTCTCATATTTTGGAGTCCCTTCCCTGTAGCCCCAGCTCTCATATTCCGGGACATCTTTTTGCTGTTTTTAGATTTATTCTGTACTAAATCTTTCTGCTGTAGTTTTATATCACTTTTAAGCCCCTCTCCATCTTCCTTCCTCTGTATCTCTTGCAGCTTTTCTTGGTCTTTTTGCTTGCCACAAAGCCTAGTAATGGAATGTGACAAATCTTGTGTGGGGGTTTCATGATTTTCTTTTTTTACACACAATTATTCTGAGTTTTTGGCATTCTCCATTTTAAAGTAATGATGAGGGTGTGGCTTTTCTGTAATTTACATTTTCCTTCTTATTGGTTTGTATCCTCTTGGGAGAAAATGTTGGGAGGAAGGCAGATAAGTAGTCAGCATTGTATTCTGCTAACTTGCCTCTGATTTCTAAGGGCATTATCTTATGTAAATGTGTTTATGTATACATATATAGTTAAATATACATACAAGTCTATTTTCATTCTATTCCTATAGTAGATGTAAATTGGGGTGGCCATATGATTCACCATATCTTATTCAATAAATATTTTGTCCGTAGCTAACCTTGTGAGCAAACAAGACACTGTAGATGTCTTCTCAGGATTTCTAAATATTCTTCACCTTGAAGCAGGTTTATGAAGATGGACCAAAAACCCACAGCCACACTGCTAGAACTTGCTGCAAAGAGTCTGCTGAGTAATGAGCCTGCAGCTATCCATGCACTGAACGAAATCCCAAGAGACCTCTTTGTTACCTTGTTCAACGCTGCCTTCTTGGGTGGGCATAAGCAGATGCTAAAGGCAATGGTGAGGGTTTGGCCTTTTTGCTGTCTCCATGTTGGGTCACTGAATACTCAAGAATCATACTATGAAATCCTGGAAGCCATGATTGATGGTCTGCAGATCCTCCCTGCCCAGAACTCTTCCTCTTGGTAAGATTATGACTAGTAGAGACATAGTGAATCAGCAGGAGGGTATGCTATCGCCTGGGGCAGGGGAATACCTAACAGTCTCCCAAAAATAGCCAATCATGAATGCTGCAGATCTTTGCAGAACTCTCGGTCCAAAAGTTGGGGTCATCTTCAGGACTCCAGTGTCCTATGGAGTTGATTACAAAATAGAGGTGATTGAGAATATAATAGATTTATTTGCCTCATGGGTGTGATTATATAGAAGGATGTGGGCACTGAGATAGGCAAAGATGGGAAGGAAAGACAGTCTCGGGAGGGGCAGGGTATAGCTCAGGTGTAGAGCGCGTGCTTAGCATACATGAAGGCCTAGGTACAATTCCCAGTACCTCCATTTAAAAAAGCATGTGGAAAAGAATGAAAGATGCTGAAATTGTGTAGAAAGGACTTCTTGGTGAATGGTATATGAAGTGGAAACCAAGGTCAAAGTGTTCTGTCCTTGCTTCCCATCATTGACCTCGCTGGGTTGTATTAAAATTGGCTAACTCTCATATGTTCTGTCTCCTCCTTTCCTTACAGGGGGCCAAAACTGAGGATCTTAGATTTAAGGCACGACCCGGACTGTGGGACAACATGCTCTCAGATCAGGACCACATTCCCTTTCTGTTTTCAGTCATGCATTTACTCTCAGCGCTCTATTCTTAAAATAGAAGAAGCTCAGCATAATGTCAGGTGCCTTGGGACTGGTAATTCAGAGTCTGAGCCTCAGTCAGCTCAGGAACCCATGGAATTACTAGTGGATATTTCACTCACAGGTACCTGGAGAACAGAGCAATTTCTTTCTTTCCTTCTTAGTAAAGTTGAGCAGAGCTCAGGGTCCTTGCACCTCTGCTGCAGAGATTTGCAAATTGAGAAAATATCTGCCCATAAAAGTATCCTGCAGTTTCTGGATCTGGGATGTATTGAACACCTGGATATTGATCAGGCTTATCTGAGTGAAGTCACCACGCTTTTGGCTCGGGTGATCAACGTGAGTGGCCTCAGTCTTTCTAACATCCCCTTTAAATCTTATAAGGGAAGAAATTTCAGATCTTTCCTCATCTGGCTTGGGCAGCTGGACAACCTCCAGGAGTTCAGCTTGTCTTTCTTCAGCCTCAAAGATCAACTGCACAGACTGCTCAGGTGAGGGGTAGGGAGGAACCTGGGTTCCCTAAGCACCTCATTGTTAAGACAGAAGAGGCCATGCTTGGATATTCCTAAACTCCTTGTAACAAGATTAAAAAAGGAACTGTGACAAGACAAGATTGGAAAAGGAACTGTGATCATTCATTCATTCATTCAGTGACCACATGTAGACACTAGATAAGTCTATAAATATATTGGTGAAAAGACTCAGTCCTTCTCCTGTTGGAATTTAGAGCTCTCTAGAGAGGAAGGGGAGACATTCAGATGGGGAAACATTTTAAGCTATAGCACTAATACACATGCCCATGGACAGGCCACAGTAGTTAACACTGCCAGATAATTTTGCTCCTACATTCTCCCCAAGGCTTAGACCCTGAATGGAGAACATGTCATCTGGGAACTACTCAAAGGAAACCCTCAGTTGGCTGCTTTCCCAGACCCATCCTCACCAAATAAGTGAACCAGATCCAACACTGATAACGTCGAATATACTAAGTGCAAACAATTTTTTCACTTAATCTTCCCTGCAATCCTGTATAATAATTACTGTTGTGCACATTTTCAAGATTAAAACCTTGTGTCTAAGAGTGGAAAAGTAACTTTCTCAGGGTCACAAATCTATAAAGTCTGATCCCCATGCCCCCATTGTTAACCACTGTTGCAAAATATGTACACATTAGTTTATTCTAGAACCTTAGATACCTATAGTTTAGGGCTGTTTGCCCCCATTCTTCTGAAATAACCTTTCTTTTTTCTCTTTATAGAGTCCTGCCATCTCAGATGGATATGTTGTCTCTATCGTACTGTGACCTTTCTAGCAGAGATGTCACTGTCCTGTCCCAGAGTTGTCAGGCCACCTATCTAAGGGCATTGAATCTCAGTAGCAACCAGATATTCTCAGAAGCTGATGAGCCCTTCCAGACTCTACTGGAGAAGGTCTCAGGCACTCTGGAACATCTGGAGATAACTAATTGTATGATAACTGATTCTACTCTCTCTAATGTCCTCCCTGCCCTGAGTCTCTGTTCCAACCTCCGTATCCTTAGCTTTGCCTTCAACCCCATTACAATGCCTGCACTCAAGAGCCTTCTGCAACACTTGACACACTTGATGAAGCTAAAGTATGTGATTTATCCCATCCCTGTCCATTGCTATGAAGAATGGAATTTTCGTGACACTTTGGACCAACAGAAACTTGCTAAAGTTCAGGCCCAATTAAATGCGATGCTGCAGGAAGTAAAGCGGGATGATGTGAACTGGACCACTTTTCCTGAATAATTTCCACAGTACAAGGAGTTGTTTCAACCCTGACATGTGGCCATTTAAGCATTCATTGTTTTGCCTTAAGCCCGAATTTGTAGAGACACATAGATAAAGTTCTACTGTTCCAGGAAACTGGGGTTAGGGTAAGTAGCTGACCTCTATAAAAGAGGAACTTTAAAAAGGAAATAGAGTGATTTGAAAGGTCCTCTGCTGTCTACATCTTCTGGTTACTAACCACAGTGTTGGGTATGTGAAGTAAGCTAAGCCAGTCGTGGCACGTCATTTCCTTCTCCACACTGATTGGTCCATTTATCCATTTATGGGCACTTGACACAGATCAGTTGAAACTCTTTCTAGATGTGGTAGTTGTTGAAGCCAATAAGTTTACCCTGCAAATTTCTTGTATTTCTGATTGTCTCAGGTTGCTTCTAAGAAACCATGTGCAAGCAAAAGGAAACAAACTACGCTCACTACCTACTGGTGCCTTCAACATGTTGCTGCCTGATTTCCCAGGTCTCAGACCCCTGGCTCAGTTATTCCTTATTCTACATGCATTGATCAAGCATCTGTTAAGATTTAGGTACTGTTCCAGATGCTAAGAAAAAATCCTTGATCTCAGTCAGAATGTAAGATGTTTTTATGACTTATCAGTTTCTCCACTCTTTCCTGGAGCATTTGCAAAATTATTTATCCCCCCATAAACCCAATTTTTCCCCACTCTTTCCCTCACATACTCCGCTTAAACCATATTGACCTCTTTATGCTGTTGGATAACTGCTTAGTCCTCAGGTCATGGCTTAAATGTTACCTCCTCAGATAGGTTTTCTCTTTGCCCTACTAAAGTAGGTTTATTCTGCCATTGCTCTCTCTTAATGTACCAGGTACATTACCTTCATGGTGCACATTATTCCACGTGCATTTGCTCCCTCTGCTCTTCCACTAGAATTGCATTGTTGAGTATGGTACACACTAACCATCTGTGGCTGCTGAGGTCTAGAAATTTGTCTACTCTCCAAAGTGATGTACCCTGAATGGTAAATGCACACTGTATATCCTAGAGTTGGTAAGAAACAAAGGATGTAGAATGACTACTTGATAATTTGCTTGTGCTATTTATGTAATATAATAACATGCTGCATATCCAAAACAGTAAAGGAAAAAGAATGTCAAATAAGTTGTTTAGATTGTTGCATGTTGAAATGATAGCATTGTATTTCCAAGACTTAGTAAGAAAAAAAGGTTAAAATAATTACCTGATTATGTTTATGTGTCAAAGTGATGTAACTTTGTATTTCAAAGACTTACTGAGAAAAATAATGTAAAATTAATAGATTGTTCCCCTTGTTAACATGTTGAAATAAGATATAAACTGTTTGTGATTTGGTAAGAAAAAAAGAATGGAAAAATAATTAGTAGTTTGTGTATAGTGTTTCCTGATTGAAATGAAAACAGATTGCATTTTGAAGATTTAGTAAGAAAGAAGAATGTAAAAGTAATTAATGATGTTTATATTGTTTCCATGTTGAAATGATAACACATTTCAAAGACTCAGTAAAAAGTTTAGAATTTTTTCTTATTACTTAACATGTTGAATGACAAACTGCATTTCAAAGACCTTGAGAAAATAATGTAAAAATCAATCAGTAATTAATAAAAATAGTTGATAAGTACCATTTACTACTGCATTTCTGACTTAGACAAACATGTTAAGGTAACTAATAAATGAATTGTATATATTGTTTCTTTGTTGAAATGATAACACATGGCATTTCAAAGACATAGGAAAATCAGAATGCATCAAGGCCACCATTACCCTGATACTAAAACCAGACAAAAACACTACCAAAAGAGAAAATTATAGGCCAGTATCTTTGATGAACATAGGTGCAGAAATCCTCAACAAAGCATTACCAAAGCCAATACAACAATACATAAAAGGGTCATAAACCATGATCAAGTTCTATGTATTCCAGGGTCACAAGGATGGTTCATCATTCGCAACTCAATCAGTGTGATACACCACATTAACAAAAGGAAGGATTAAAAACCACATGACTATCTCAATAGACACAGGAAAAGCATTTGATACAATTCAACATCCATTCATGATGAAAACTCATCAAAGTGTGTACAGAGGGAACATGTCTCAACATAGTGAAGGCCATTTACCACAAACCCATGGCCAACATATTCAAAGGTAAGTTGAAAGCCCACTAAATTCAGGAATAAGAAAAGGATGCCCAGTGTCACAACTTCCATTTAATATTATATTGGGAATCCTAGACACAGCAATAAGACGGAAAAAGAAACACGACATACCCAGGTTGGAAGGGAAGAGATAAAACTGTCACTCAACAGATGACATGATACTTTGTATAGAAAACCATAAAGCCGCCACCCAAAAACTTAAAAACTAATGAGTGAATTCAGCAAAGTTGCAGGATACAAGATTAATATGCAGAAATCTGTTGCATTTGTATACACTAATAATTAAATATCACAAAGACAATATTAAAAGGGAAATCCTTTTAAAAGCCCATCAAGAAGAATAAAATACCTAGGAATAAACTTAGCCAAGGAGGTGAAAGACCTATACACTCAAAACTATAAAACACTGATGAAGGAAATTGAAGATGATACAAAGAAATGGAAAGGATAGCCCATGATCTTAGATTGGAAGAATTAATATTGTTAAAATGTCCCTACTACCCAAAGCAATCTCCAGATTTAATACAATCCATATCAAAATACTCGTGACATTTTTCACAAAACTAGAACCAACAATTTTATTATTCATATGGAACCACAAAAGATCCAAAATTGCCAAAGCGATGTTGAGAAAAAAGAACAAAGTTGGAAGTATAACCCTTCCAGACCTCAGATCATAATACAAAGGTACAGTAATCAAAGCAGCATGGTACTTGCACAAAAACACATAGATCAATGGAACAGAGTAGAGAGCCCAGAAATAAACCCATGCACCTATGGTCAATTAATCTGTAACAAAGGAAGCAAGAATATACAATAGAGAAAAGACAGTCTCTTCAAGAAGTGGTGCTGGGAAAAATAGACAGCTACATGTAAAACGATGAGATTAAAACATTCCCTCACATCATATACAAAAATAAACTCAAAATGGTTTTAAGACCTAAATGTAAGATCTGAAACTAAAAGTCCTAGAAGAGAACATAAGCAAAATACTCTTTGACATAAATTGTACCAATGTTTACTTGGATCAGTCTCCTAAGACAAAAGAAATAAAAGCAAAAATGATCAAATGGAACCTAATTAAACTTAAAAGCTTTTGGATAGCAAAGGAAATAATCAACAGAATGAAAAGAAAACCGATGGATTGGGATAAAATATTTGCAAATGATGTTACTGACAAATGGTAACATCCAAAACACAAAGAGCTTGTACAACTCAACAGTGAAAAAATACATCAACCAAAAATGGACAGATGATTTGAATAGACATTTTTTCAAAGAAGATATACAGATGGCTAACAGGCACATGAAAAGATGCTCAACATTGCTAATTATTAGAGAAATGCCAATCAAAACAATAATGAGATATCACCTCACACCAGTCAGAATGATTATCATCAAAATGTCTGCAAATAACAAATGTTGGAGAGGATGTGGAGATAAGGGAACAAGTGTATATTGTTGGTGGGAATGTAAATTGGTGTAGCCACTATGGAAAACAGTATGGAGGTTCCTCAAAAGAACTACCATGTGACTTAGGAATTCCACTCCTGGATGTATATCCAGAAGAATAATGAAAACACTGATTCAAAAAGATACATGTACCCCATCTTTTAAAATGAATTCATATTTTGTGGTTGGCTTTATTCCTTTGATAACTACGTAAGTTTAAAAAGCTAAAGCTCTAAACGTTCTTAGAAACAATGAACAGTACAAATATGTAAATTTAAAAATATATGCAGTATATTGTGTGTATGTATTTTCATGCAATATACTGAATATGTGCAGTCAAACTGTAACAGTTGTACCTAATAAAACTGAAAAATGAAAAAAAAGATGCATGCACGCCAAAGTTCATAGCAGCTCAGCACTATTTACAATAGCAAAGATATGGAGGCAACCCAAGCACCCATCAACAGACAACTGGATAAAGTAGATGTGGCATATATACACAATAGAACGTTACTCTTTTCATAAAAAAGTATGAATTCTGCTATTTGCTGCAACGTGGATGGACCTAGACAATATTACTGCTTAGTGAAATAAATCAGAGAAAGATGACTACTGTATGATATCACTTATATGTGGAATGTAAAAATAATACAAATGAGTGTGTATGCAAAACAGAAACAGACTCACAGATATGTAAAACAAATTTGTGGTCACCAAAGGGGAGAGGGAAGGTGGGAGGGACAAATTAGAGGTATGAGATTAAGAGATACAAACTACTATGTATAAAATAGGTAAGCAACAGGATATACTGTATAGCACAGGGGATTATAGCCATTATCTTGTAACCACTTATAATGGAGTATAATCTGCAAAAATACTGAATCACTATGCTGTACACCTGAAACTAACATAATATTGTAAATCAACTATACTTCAATAAAGAAAAGACTACAAAAATTATTTAATAATTTGTTCATATTTCTTACATAATTGAAATAATGCACTGCATTTCAAAGACTTCTGAAAAAACCTAAAATTAATTAACCATTAATGTATATTGTTTCCATGTTGAAATTAAGTATTTCTAACTTTTAAATGAAATAATTATTAAAAAAGAAATTCACCCTTTTGAGGAACTTTTTTGGGTTTTCCTTGTTTTGTTGTGGCTTATACTATATTCTATTGGACAACACAGCACTAGACCATAGCTCTGTGCAGGCAGAGGCTGTTTCTGTTTCATTTATGTATTAATCATTCCTTCTCATGTTCTGTATTTTCTGATGTTTTGACATCTGGGGCCTTGCTGTCACTGGAGAGACTGCCCCTCCCAAGGCTAGCTAATTCCTAGAGATAGCAGACTATTGCCTGTGAGCCTGTGAGCATGCTTTCCTTATGCAAAACAACCAGTACAGAGCTCTACCCCCACAAGAATCACCTTGTTTATGGGCTCTCACAGGGCTGTTACACTCTGGGCCATTATCCCTTTAGCCTAGTCACCCCAGGTACAAATACCAAACTACTAGAGAAAAATTCTAACTCTCAGTGCCCAGGGAAAATACTCAAATTAGCTCATCTTGAACCTGTTTAACCTACCTTGCCCTGCTTTTCCCTTAGAAACCACAGTAAAGGGGACAATTTCTAGACCAGTAAGCAAAGGGATAAATAAGAACTTTATTGGTGTGGTGTTGACAATGTGAATAACATGATTAGAAATTCCTTTTGAAGTCTGGTGTTCCCAATTCTTTGTTCCCAGAAGGCTGAAAGTATGACCTAGACAACTTGTTGGATAGGGAATAATTAAAAATGATTTTGGAGGATAACAAGACATTCAAATAATTTACTGCTGTTTCTACGGGGAAAAAATCTTCTATTACTTTGTTAGGGTCACAAACACAGACTGACAGAAGTCCAACAATTCATTTTGTTTCCTGCAGAAGACCAAATGCTTTAGAACTCTATTGTTTACTTATTTATTTATCTACCTATATGTCTTCCAGTTTTACAGAGATATAATTGACACACAGCACTGTATAAGTTTAAGGTGTACAGCATAATTATTTGACCTAATACATCATGAAATGATCACCACAAAAAAATTTAGTGAACATCCATCACCTCATATAGATTCAACATTAAGAAATAGAAAAGAAGTATTTTTTCTTTGTGTTGAAAACTCGCAGGATTTACTCGCTTAACAGCTTTCATATATCACACACATGTGGTATGAAACACATACAGCGGTGTTAAGTATATTTATCATGTTGTATATTACATTTTGAGTACTTACTTATATTATAACTGGAAGTTTGTACCTTCTGACTAACTTTGTCTAACTCCCACTCCCCTCATCTCCCATCTCTCGTAACCACAAATCTCATCTCCTTTTCTATGAGCTTGTTTGTCTGTTTCCTAGTTTGTTTTGAAGTGCAATGGATCCACAACACTATATTAGTTCCTGGTACTTAACATAGTGATTCTGTATTTCTATACCTTTCACAATGATCATTATGAGTCTAATTGTCACCTAGTTACACGAGACACACTGACTTGCACAAATGCTGTCTTCTCTTACCATTCTTCACTCCAAACCTTGTGATATCTATCCGTAGGCCTAGAACCACAGAGTCTCTTGTCTTTTCTAAATTCCTCAACTTTAACAGCAGTGGAAACTTTGGTCTGCTGCATTTTCCTCAGCTCATTTATGTAGCCAGGCCACACTGCAGGGACCTAGTGAAATAACACCAACATAGATAGAGCATTGCTTGCCTAAGCCAGCAAACCAGAATGATCAGATCAAACTTACCCTGGACATACTGACGAAGCTGCAGTTTCCCATACAAATCAGAAAAAGAAGTGTTTGTGGAAGTTCAGTTAAAATAACCCTGCAGTATATATTCTTCTACTCCTTTCTGTGTGCTTTCTGGGGAACACAGACAGCATATATACTGTAAAATCTAATGAATTCAGATTCCACTCATTTGTAACTGTTGTAAATCAGACAAGGGGACAAGTAAAATAATTAAACATTAGGATAGTTTCCTTTTCAGTGTTTATTTAAAAGAAGGAAATGATTTCAGCTAACATCAAGCAATTTATACAATGCCCTCATATACACGTTTCACATATTACAGATAGGTTTATATTTATACATAAATCTCAAATGGATTTCATTAAATGGACTCCTTTTTTGACTGGCTCTAATTACTCATAGTATTTGAAATTATTTACCTGGCATTTCCAAAACATTTCTTATGATTTCAGCTTTTCAGTACCTGGGGCTGTTTGCCAGATTTTTTGAATCAGGAAGGATGAACCCCATATTTCTTTCTGTTGAGGAGCCCGGCAGGTGACCAGAACACAGAGCCTGGAGCCAGATGGCCTGTGGGCAACTCTTGGTTTGCCACCTACAATATCTGTGACCTCTTGGCCAACTGATTAAGTTAATACCGCTATACTTCAATCTTCTCACTGTAAAGTTCTGTAACAATACCTAACCTATACAGTTACCTCTCCAAATGAGTTATCCTTTTAAAGTGCGCAGCACATAGTAATCACTATATACTTGTTTCTTCCCAAATTAACAACTAAAACTCATTAGATTTGCTTTAATTTCCTTTAGACCTACATGAGACTGAAGTCAACAGTGCTTGCCTGTACCCACTATTTAGGCTCTTACAGTAGTTTCTACAGTATCCCCAGGATTGTGGTTTTGGGGAGGACTTACTGCATCATTATGTATTAATTTGTTATGTATTTAATTCCACGTGTTATCTGGAGAAAAATGAGATAAAATTAACACATTAAAGAGTGATGCGAGTAAGTAAAGCCCAATCTTGTGTGCTGTGGAAGGTCACCTGGAGGCACCAACGTCGTGTGGAGGGGACCAGGAACGTGGGCAGTCTCAGATCTCCAGTTCTCCTGAAACAAGCAGATCAAAGGGAACTCTCCTGTCTTCGGCCCCTAATTTCAGGAAGCTAAGTCGTCCCAGGCACAGGAATATTGTGGGTTCCAAAGGCCGCGGGCCCATGTGGGTGCTGCCATCATGTGGACAATAGTTACGTGGCAGGCCCAGCCCTACTTGTCCTGTCAGCACCAAGCCAAAGGTTATGTGGCCCTGTTGCTGCTATGATCATGAGGTAGATCCAGCTCTTCAAGTCACTAGAGTACTGTGGGCTCCTAAACCCTGCCTGTCACGTGGATCCTTCTCTCATGTGACCCCTAGTAGCTACCAGCATGAGGAAGCTTCAGCCCTTGATGTCACATTGGTGATCTACTGCTTAGGTCATGGATGCTATGGTCTGGTACCCCTCTCTCCAGGGTACATGACCAGTTCAGCCATCTCTGTCCTGTGAAGGTTGTGGGCAACGAAACTCTGTAGATCCACATATAGGCAACAATGTGGCTCCCACCACACGCGGCAGACAAAGCCCTAGCAGTCACGTGAGCACAGCAGCTTCCCTATCGCTGTTGGTCAAGTGTCTCCTATGGTCAGGTGCCAGGATGTGGTTACATGAGACTCAGGCCTTTCAGGCACATGAAGATCGAGGGCTCCTGAACTCACTGTTTCCCGAGGTGATGGGGCCGCCTATGGCCGTGCACTAGGGTGCGTCCCTTGAGTGTGGACGTGTAAGGAGAGTCTACTGAGCTACAGCCCGGCTTGGCTTTCAGCGGAGTCAGACGTATAGGTGCAGAAGACCGTTAGTCCTGTGGGGGCACTCTAGCTCAGGGGGAACTCTGACGAGACTCGGGCTCGGGTACTAACCTTTCCACCCACTATTCTATCCCTCCGTGGTGGACGGTACTCGGGTAGGAGGGGCACCCACTGGTACTAGAAGTTTACTCAGAGAACTGGGCTTCTGGGGCCCCCAAGCGACCTCAGACCAAGGCCTGGCCAAAGAGCAGAGGGCCCCAGAGCGGACTGGACGGAGGTAGGGGGATGGCTTCTGAGCTTGGCCTAACTCGTACATCTGGCAGAGAAAGCCTGTGGGTGTGTGACCTAAACTTGGACCCACAGGAGCTGTTGTCGGCAGAGAGTAAAGTGGAGGAGGACAATGTCCTTCCTCGAAGGGTGGGATGGCTGCGGAGGGGCGGCAGTGACTCATGGACTTTATATCATCTCTCAGCAGCAGGGCCCTGGTTCATCATGAAGGTGGCATTGAATGAGTAAAGTTGAGCAAATAGTATCCTGTTAATTTGTGATGAAATAAAAATTCATATTTCAAGACAAGATAAGAAAAATTTAAACATAAAACTTTTCCTCTGCCCTTTGGCATCCTCTCTCCCCTCTAGTGTGCACCTGCTTTATGTGTTAACCAGACCTCCTCAGTGGCAGAAATACGCTCAACCATAAAGATCAATTTTTCTTCTGGTGCCAGCCATGTAACTCCTTAGAAGATAACATTCCTTTCTCAATCCTGTAAGGGATCACTATGAGCCCCCTCTCACCTTGTATGTACAGATGTTTTTGGTGAACTTTATGTATAATATGCAAATGTACTTATGTACAATATGCAAATATATCATCTCCTTTAAAGATAGTGATTGGTGCAGAATAGACTAGTCAGAAAACTAAGATGTCTATTCATCTTGACAAGCAGCAACCTTCTATTGAGATGTGTGGGGAGATACTGGGCCATACTTAAGGGAAGTTCTTAGCTTAAACACTTATGACCTTATTGATGTTACTAGCTATATTACTTGTATTCTGCCTATTTTACAAGATTATTGTTTCTCACATTACTGAATGTGTGACTGTGTCTCTGATAAAATGATGACTAGGTGACTTGAAACGGTTGACCAAATATATAGTTCTATAAGAGCAATGATTGTAATAGTGTCACCCTAGATATGGGAAGAAGCAACAAGAGGGAATCATTTCATGGACCATAACAGACTAGTAAGACAGGTGGTCCAGAGGCTTTTGGTTACTGTTAATAGGGCCTAGTCCAGTAATAGCCCATCGAGTGGCCTATCAATGAAATCCTGGCCTGACCTAGGAATAAGCATTCCTAACACAGTGAGACAAAATGGTCATGAAATGTCTCCCAAACCATGGTTGAATTTATGACCATGGAGCAGTTGGGAGTGGGGCCAACTGACAGCAAAAAAATGTCACTCACCATCTAGTTCTACAAGAATGAAGTCACTTAGCCACTGCAGTCACTGACCTTTAATACACACTGAAAGGAGTTCAGGAATAAGGTACTCTGTGCTCTGGGAAAATTGGTAGAACAGGCCTTCAGATAATTAGATATTTTCAGGAGAAAAATTTATGAACTCAATTTCTTGCATCTTCTCATACCTAGAAAAGCACTTAAAAGCACTTAAAACATTTAACAGAGACATCTGTTCCTTGTGAATAGCAGCAACCTTCTGCCAAGATGTGTGCCTGACTGCATGTACCCCCTTGACCAAAATCATAAATATATTGACCTCTCCTTTTACCTCTTTGGAGTAATTCCTCGGCACCATTTGAGAAGCTGTCTCCTGGGCTATCAGTAAATTCCCAAATAAAACTGAACTCAGAACTCTTACCTTGTCGATTTTTTTCAGCCAACAATTCATGCCTACTAATATGAGTAGACTCAAAATTTCAGATAATAACAAATGGTGAGGACATGGTGAATTCAGAACTCTCATACATTGTGGGTAGGAATGTAAAATGGTCAACCATTTTGGAAAACAGTTTGGCAGTTCCTCAAATGATTAATCCTATTGTTGCCATGAACTTTGAAAACATTAGGCTAACTGAAGAAGCCAGTCACAAAAGAACACATATTATATGTTTCATACATACGAAATGTCCAGAACGGGGAAATTTAGAGATAGGTACTATGTTCGGTTGCTTTGGCCTGGAGAGGATGGGAGGATAGGGGAGTGACAGCTAAAGAGTACTTTTTGAGTTTCTTTTTGAGGTGATGAAAATGTCCCAAAATTGACTGTGGAGATGGTTGTATGTATCTGTGAATATAGTAAAAATCATTGAAGTGTATGCTTTAAATGGGCAAATCTTGTGGTATGTGGATTATAGCGCCATGATGCTGTTTTAAAAAGACATAAATAGAGTCTTAACCAGATTTGGTTATTAATTGAATATAAGAGACCATGAAGAGGGATTCAAGGATTATGGTCAAGTCCTGGGTTGGCCAATGGGTCGACACTAAGACAGAAAACAAAGGGAGAAAGAAGCAGGTCTAAGGTGAGAATAAATGACTAGAGATAGGGAGACAGCTTATATAGAAACTTAAAAGCTTTTTGAGAGGCAAAGAATCACAGCCTCTTTTGAGAATCTGCTAAGAAGTATGGCATCTCTTCCCACAAAAAATATGAATATATTACCACCCCCCAAAACACACATACAGATAATTTTGAATAACATTTAAGGTGTTCCACAGACTTCCATGCTTGAATGCCTAATCTAAAGTTACTCAGGATGGTCAGCAGAGAATGTTCCTTGGACCCTGGCATAAGTGAGCAATATCAGGGTGGCTATGGACTGGCAGATAGTGACCCTATAGCAAGGCTGGGTTCTTCCTGAGTGCCCTGGAGGTAAGGAGGTTAGGGTGAAGATCCCAGCTCTCTGCACTTCCTAAGCCAGGTGAGAGATAGCAGAAGTTTCCAGGGAGGCTTCTATGTGGACAAGGTTGAAAAAAAGGAAAGAGCAGGCTGACTTGTGAGGCTCTCCCCACAGCAATTACTTCTCTAGAATTCTTGGGATTCTTCACCACAGAGGTGTAGAAGAGCCCCATCTGGTGTCCAGTATAAGAACAACACCCCCCCCCCCACCTATCTGGGAGGTGAGTCACTAAGTAGGACTTTGGGGAAGAAATGGAGGGTCAGAACCAAGGGAGTTTACTCAGGTCATGATCTCAGTTACCTGTCCATCTATATTTTTGGGGTAAATAACAGTCAGGAGCCTGAAGGCAGGAAATGAGAGAATCTGGAGTGTGGCAGCAGGAAGACCAGCACCTTTCCAACCCCTTGACAGGGCAAAGGTGATCTGACTATCTCAGCATCCCTCAGCCTGCCTCAGTCTCACAGCTCTTCCCTTGGCTTAGGTCTCCAAAACCATCATTAGTAATAGCCATTAAATTTCAGCAGATGACTTCAGTTGCCAGCAAATGCTTTTCCATATTTAATGTTTATTATAATAGAATAGAATAGAAATGTTTTTCAATAAAACTTGGAATTTGTCCCAGAAAGAAAAAAGGTGGATTATTTACATAAAATGGCCGAGATTTTGAAGGAGAATTAATAAAATGGCTACACTTAGGCTAACAGATTGCTTACTCTTATGCTTGCCTTTAAAAGGTCAACAAAACTGACTGGCCAGTTATTTCTCACAGCTCCAGGCCCATTGTTAAAACTAAAGCTATTGATCTTACTGTTTCTGCTTTATTTCAGTAATCAAAAGTTATAATCATGCTTGGTCTCTGAGTCGTTCTCCAGGGAGAAGGTCACGGGACTGTAACCTTACAAAATAGTCTGAATTACCAAGAAGACCACGCCTTGGGCGCTCATAAGATAAAGAGATGGAAAGAGCGACAACCACTAGCCTGTACAGACTTGGTCACCCGGAGACAGCATGATGCCACTCAGAGTCTTATGAGAAGAAAATAATTCTGTTGATTGTTATCGATGCTTTATAGTTTAAGCTATGGCTATATAACCACCCTGCCCCATCCCCAAGATAGGTTCACAGTTTTAAAGGCACTAGCCTGCTGTGAGTCCCCTTTGCCCAGCAAAGCAATAAAGCTGCCTCTTTTCTTCTAAGCTCCAAGACTCTGTCTCTGAGTTATTTGGCTTGTCAGGGACGGGGGCCAATTTTTCGGCAACAATTTGACAGACTTCTTGAAGATTTACTTCACAGAGCATTTTCAAAACACCAACTGTGTTCAGGAAGATTTCCCCCTTTTTTAGCCCATAAAATTCTGAAACAAGGTAGAATATTCTAAAACTGAAGTTGAGTGTAACCCACAAAAAATATTTTCTGTGTGGTGCAAGAGAACAGAAACAATGATGGTTTTTTAACTTCCCCAGGATGAAGCATGTCTTTTAAAAATGAACTTTCATAATTTTCAGGTTTTTGAGGCATGTTGATTTTTAAAAAGGAAATAAAGAGAAATTATTAGGAAGCAAATATACAGCTACAGAGAACAGGAGAAAAAAGGCAGAAAAGGCCAAAGTCAATGCCAAGGCCTTGGAGTGGTGGGAAGGGAGATGTAGCCCTTCCCTGGTAACCAGAGAAGGGCAAACCCCAACCATAGGGCAGTGAGGCCACTTGTGAGCCCTCAGATTGGAAAGAACTGAGTTGAGTGACGGGCCTCGCGGAAGCTGGGTGGAGCGGGAGATAATGCGCGCGGAGGGTGAGGGGGAAGGTCCTGTCGAACTCCCCGTCGGCCCTGGGAGTGGGGGCTGGGGAGGGCGAGATCGGCTGTGACGCGAGGCCCTCACGTGATCGGGAGCCGCAGAGCGACGCAGCCTTCGGTGCAGTCGTCACTCCTGTCTGGGTACCAGCTCCCCACTGCCCTGCGCGCGGCGGGCTGGCATCGGGCCCAGGGAAAGCGGAGCAGGTAAGGGCCCTGGGGCCCGTGCGCTGACGCTAGGGAGGCAACGGCCCGGGAACGCCAGAGGCCCGCGCAGGCGATCAGCGCAGCGAGTCCCGGCCACCTCTCTCCACACCCCAGCATTCTCCGGGGCACAAATAGGGGCTCCCTGGGGTGGGGTTGTAGAGGCCATGGGGTTCCAGGGAGGGCAGCAGAGTAACTAAGAGCGATGGGAAATCACCCCCGAGTTCCTGTGGTGAAATTGTGAACCCAGGATGGGGGTGGGGATGGGGGCGGCAGACGGTGGGGGCAGGGGACGCGGGGCGAGGGCGACCGAGGGTGGGGGGCGCAGGACGGGGAGGGGGCCGAGCGCCCGGCTGCAGCAGTCCCCTTCCCTTCCCCTCCCACCCCCCCCCCCCGCCCTCTGCAGGTCTGCGGGTCTACGTGTCAAGTTTTGCAACGAGGCACTTGCATCGAGAATCCGGAGGAGGAGGAGACAGCAAGGATAGGCCCAGGTTGGTGCAGGGGACAGTGGTGGGGGTCAGGTGAAGAGCCCAGTCAGACCCCCTTCCAGCTTCTCCATGCCCGGTCCTCCATTTTGGTGTCTGAAGAGGCCTAGGGGTGGATCTGTAGGGGAAATGGTGGGTTTGGGAGGAGGGAGGGGAAAGAAGTGAGAGGGAGGGGGGTAGGGCTCAGACTGGGTACACCCTAGAGGGCGCACGAAGCCTTTCAGGTGGGAAAATGAAATTTAAAAAATAAGCTTTGATATCCAGACCTCTGAAAGATAAGTAGCCAGGCCTCTGTCCTTGGTGCTGATCTGTTCGTCAACAATGCAGTCCCTTCTTTAGTCTTTTGTCTCCTAGGAGCAATGGCGTCCGAAGAGCAACAGATGCTGAAAAACATCAACATGGAAAATACCAACGAGGAAAATGAAAAAAAGGATGAAAAGGAGCAAGATGATAATAAAGGAGAGTCGTTGGCCCTCCCTTTGAAAGCTGGTGAATATCGTGTACCTAGAGGAAATCGTAGGCGGTTCCGTGTTAGGCAGCCCATCCTGCAGTATAGATGGGACATGACTCAGAGGGTTGGAGAGCCACAGGCAAGGATGAGAGAAGAGAATATGGAGAGGATTGGGGAGGAGGTGAGACAACTGATGGAAAAGCTGAGGGAAAAGCAGATGAGTCATAGTCTGCGGGCAGTTAGCACTGACCCCCCTCACCATGACCATCATGATGAGTTTTGCCTTATGCCTTAAATCCTGATGTTTTCCCTGAAGTTGATAGGGAAACACACCTGCTTCCTAAACTTACATGTTCATGATGTATCTTTGTTGTAAACCTTTTGATGTCATTCGTTTCTGGTGGGTCTCTTATTACCAGTTTCTAGATGAGTGTGTTTTTGACCCAGTCTGTAAGATTTTGTTAGCACGAGAATTTTACCTATTGCATGGCAAAATGTTCATTATATACTGTGAAGTTAATAAAGCAGTTAAAAAAAAGCAATCTCTGTATGTATCCTTTTTCCCCCCTACTTTTTGAATTAGCTTTTTTTGAATTGAAGTATATTCACTTTACAATGTGTAAATTTCTGGTGTACAGCATAATGTCTCAGTCGTATCTGTATGTGTTCTTTTTACTTCAGATCTAATATTTATCTCATAGGTGAAGAGAAAAGTGCTGAAATTAAATGTACAAAAGGATTAATACAGCAACTCATTCCTGTGAGATGGGTTGATGTGTTTTCTTTTATAAATTCTGTAGTTTGAGAAATGCAAACTATTTTTAATGACTTTATGAAAGCAGTAGGGTCACTTAATACATACTTGGTCATGAAATTTGGATCTTTTTGTCAGAATAATAAGTTTTTGTCAGGAATTCTTTATAACTTAGGGACAATATTTGCTTCACATGACTGTGAAACAAGGTCAGGAGTGTGTGAGCTGTGTTTACCTATTTTTGTCCCCATCCCCATCTATCAGGCACGACCCTCTTTCCCCAGGTTTTTCCTTCAAATATTTAGCAGAGTCCCCAAAGATAACTCTCACCAGTCCAGCATCCCTCCTCCCCTCTTAGGACTGAAGCTTCTGCCAGTCAAGGTGTGAGTTCTACTTGACAAAAGGTAGGCGCGTAGCAAAATACAATTAATAACATTTGAGTCAGGAGCTCTGAGTTCTTGTCTCAGTTTAGTCCCTGAATAAAATAACCTTGAATATGTAACTTCAATTCTCTAGAAGAGATTACTTGCAATTCTTAAAGGAACACTGAATTCATTTAGTGTTTCTAAAAGTAAGCTGATCAGCCACCTGTGTGAGAATCACCTGAGGACTTTCTTGAAACTGTGGACTCCTGGTCCGACCCTAAATCTACTGAATGGAGCTTGAGAACTTCCATTTTTAGCAAACTTCCCTGGTAATTCTGATGCACATTAATGTCTAAATGGCTACAGGTGTGTATGTATATATTAAGATCTCATTTCTTAAATAGGAACCATACTAATGAGAAAACAAAGAAGAATACTAGAATTCATTGGAGAGAAGCATTAAAATGCAAAGGATGAGAAAATTTAAGAGACCTTTAGATTTCCTACATAAACATTAAAATAGAAAGTATGTACACTAAAAAGTTAACAGTGGTTATCTCTTGTGGGATATTGAGTGATTTTTCTTCTTTGTACTCAACTACATTTTTCTTAAGGAATATGGATTACTTGTGCAAAAAAGAAATGAAAGCCAATACTAGATCCAAATCCAAAGAACTCTTCGGTGAGCTTATAAATGCAATGGAGGCACTTAAAATTCTCATTGACAGAAAGCTATGTAGATTTCAAGTTACCCATGGATGTGGTATTCATGGCTTGGTTTAATTGTCTCTCCCATTGGATGTGGGCAAAATCACTAAATCTTACTTCCAATCAGTAGAACAGCAAAAGTGATGCAATGTTACTTCTGTGATTGTGTTATAGAAGATTGTGACTTCTGTCTTGCTAGGAGACTCCCTCCCTATCACTTACTCCTTTGCTAGCTTTGATGAAACAAGTTGCCATGTTGGAGAGGCCCATATGGCAAAAAAACAGTGCATCTCACAGCCAACAGGCAGTGAGGAACTAAGAACAGTCTTATAGCCTTTGAGGGCAAAAAACATAAGTGAATTTGGAAGCAGATCCTTCCCTACTGAAGCCTTCAGATAAGACTGTGGCCCTGGCCAGCATATTAACTGCAGATTTATAAAAGACCCTGAGGCAAAAGACACAGATAAGCCCACCCAGACTTCTGATTCACAGAACCTCTGGGATAATAAATGTGTGTGGTTTTCAGTTGCTAAGTTTTGGGGTAATTTGTTACACAACAATAGCTAATACAGTATGTATCTCTAAAGGATAATGATATTTTAAAAACATAACCACAGTACCATAATCACAAATAAATATAGACAACAAGTATTTAATATACAGTCATTGTCCAAATTTCCAGTGGTCTAATTTTTAACTCCAAACTATTTAAACTGACAAAAAATAAATTGGGCTCCTGAGCAACACTATTGGCCTTGTCTAGATTGCAAGTGCCAGGAACAACCTAATGTAAAGTTTTCTATTAGGAAGCTAAAAAGTGTGTGTTTGAAAAAGTGTCTCATATCTAACATAGATCTGGATCCATGAACTCTGAAAATCTAGCAAATGCTAAGAGAAAAACTGGTCTGTTCTATGTAGTGAAAATATAGGGTAGAGTGAGGGTCAGGAAGGGGCATCATACAAACAACTTCATAGCCCAAAACAGTCATTTGAGATTCTGACACTTGCATTTTGTAGAAGTCCTGGAAAACAGCTATATTTGATCAAATTTGCCAAACTAATTCATTTAACTCTAGAAGGAAAAGCATTTGATAGAAAAAGTGGATGTCAGGCTGACAATGTTGGAAAGATGCAGGCATAAATTATCAGATTATCAATCACCCTCGTGGTTTGGTAAATACCTGCAAAAAAACTTCTATTACTGTGTTACAGTTAGAGGAAGCATGGGACTGAGATAACAGGATGAATAAGCAGGTATATGAAATCATTTTATCATCTAGTTTGATTGCATAAGACATGGAGTATGTTACTAAGAAGTCTCTTTTATTTCAAGAAACACAAAATTTAGAGGACTAATATAAGTACATGAAGGATATGATTTATGGGTTGCCAGGACCTCAAATCTTAAAAATGAGGATGCCCTCTGAAAGTTTTAAATGGATAAATCTGATAGACAATGAACATGGCTTTCCATCTCTGTGAATAACAAAAGAACTTATCTGTGAATGTGATACTGAAAAGGTTGCAAAGATCTAGTACTCCAATCAGTATCATTTGGGAGTTCTCCAATGGAGGCAAGGCCATGGAAATATTTCAGGAAGGAAAATGATAACAATAATATGCCCATATGAAGCAGGGTCTTGGAAATCCTTTAAGTGACTTGAAGTTAAAACAGGTAGAAATCCAAGGGAACATTTTAGAAGATATTAAGGAAGAAACTATGTAATAGATGGCATAAATGAGGCATAAGAGAGTAGGCAAGATGCAAAAATGGGGCAAAAAATAATGCAAAATGAGCTGAAGGGGGTTCTGACCATAATATCCAGCTGGCCCAGTAAGGAACATGCATTCAGAAAAGATATTAACGAATGCATACTCAAGGTACTAAAAATAGATCTCTTTAATAATAAAAATAATTTCAGTTCATGCACAACTAGGAAATAAAGTTGTCTTCTGAATATTAAAGGAGTAAAATTCACCATACACACTATGAATCAATGTAATAAGCTAAAGGAGTTAATGTAAAAGTTTGGGTTCCAGAAAATAACAGTAGTTACAAAACCAAGGGAAAAAGTAGATGGGCATATAAGCTACCTAACACCTACAGCAATCCCCAGACAGAAAAAATCAGATGCATAAGCAGTGCCAAAGCCAGTGGTATGCTGATAAACTAAATGTTAAACAACTGGGTTTCCAGTAAACTATTTGTAGTGTTAGCCTATTTCCACTGTGTAAATACTCCTAGTACAGCTGATTTTCAGCTACCAGCATGATGTCACTTAATGCAGAGTTGAGAAGAGAGATGCACAATTAGCTGTCCTGAGCCAGTAAGAGCCAACTTCAGCTCACCACTGGCTCAGAGCCCTCCCTTACCAAGGTGGTTAAAACAGGGCCAATACTACACAAGGAAAACAAAAGATAAGAATGAGAAAAGGAAATGCCTTTTGTAAAGGAGATGAGCATAAAGGAGGGAAAGATAAAAGAAACAGAGGCCCAGCGTATGCAGGATTCTGTGAGTTAAAAGAGACTAGAGGATTGTGTGTGTGTGTGTGTGTGTGTGTGTGTGTGTGTGTGTGTGCGCGTGTGTGTGTGTGTGTGTGTGTGAGAGAGAAAGAGAGAGAGAGAGAGAGGGAGAGAGACAGAGAGAGACAGAGAGACAGAGAGACTGGTAGATTACCTAGGCATGGATACTTCTAGGCAATTTAAAGGATTTTTCATAAAGGCACAGACTTTGGTGTCAGGTAGACCTTAGTTCAAATATTGGCATCATCACTTACAAGTTTTGTGACCTTAAACAAAGTTGATCAATCTCCTTTACTTTCATTTCTCTTATCTATAAAATGTGGAAAGTGTTTAGCAAGATGCCTGCCATATACTAAGCTCTCACTAAATGTTAGCTATTGCTATAAAACATGTAAAATGAAAAAAAAGTTTTAGGCCACTAAAAACGAGTAGCCTAATGTTTCAAAGTTAATTAAATTAGTGGATTTTTAAAAAGTATGTATTGATCCCAGTAGTCAAAATTTGGCATAAAAAGGATTACATTTCTGTACAATTTTTGAATCATTATCGATATTTAATAACTGAGAAACTACACAGGAAAATCCGGGTTTTAGGTTTCCATGAAAAATCAGTAGGTCTGTCAACCCTGGGCCTGCATTCCCATGTTGTACCAATTGACTGGAGGGAGCTTAGTGGTGGCTTCAATTCTTTAGAAAAACCTGTGTTTCAGTTTTACTTTTTGTACCTAACTTTATTATTCAAATTATATAGTTACCTGTCTGCCCCTGAGAGGCACTTCAATTCCCCTAATCCACAGCAATTACATTTCAAAAGTAATTTGAAGCAGTAGTTCAGCAAATGAGTGGGATTTGGCCCAATATGGGACTCAAGACATTTTTATGTTCCAAATCTGCAGTGTCCAATATGGTAACCATGAGCCACATGTGGCTATTGATAACTTGAAATATGACTAATGCAATTTGAGATGGGCAAAAGGGTAAGGCACACATAGGATTTCAAACACATAATGCAAAAAAAAAGAATATGAAATATCAATAATTTTTATATTGATTACATGTTAAAATGATAGCATTTTGGACATACTGTGTTAAATAAAATATATTATTAAAATTAATTTCACCAGTTACTTTTTCCTTTTTAAAAATGAGTTTACTAGAAAATTTAAAATTAGATATGAGGCTTACATTTTATTTCTACTGAACCACACTTTTCCAAATCATTTTTAAGATATACCATGTTTTTTAAATTTAAAAAATCCTATTTTAAAAATTTCTGATAATAAATGATACATATTCATTTTGGAAAACACAAAGGAGTATAAAGAAGAAAAAATTTTAAATCATCTGAATCCTGCTAAACGTTGCAGGGTATTTTAGTTTCTTTTCTTTCAGTCTTTTTTCCACATAAAACATCCACAAATAGAATCTCGTTCTATAAAAAAATCAGTAATACTGTATATACCACTTTGTATGCTCCTCTTTCTTAACATTTAAAGATAATTCTTTCCACTATCTTTAAGAATTATTTGAAGCAAAGTTGTTACTTAAGTGGATTAACAAACTGAATATAATAATAACAGAACTGGGAGAAAATATAGATGATTATTTAATTTAAGCACACTAAATGCATTTCTCAACATATAACCCAAGGCAGAAATTATGCAGAAAATAACTGATTCTGTTACATTAAAATAAGCTTTTATATGGTATAAGTATAATTTTTAAAAGCACATGAAATACTGGAAAAATAACATATAAGAAAGACAAACAGTTACTACCATAATTATATAGTGAATTGGCTCAAATCAGCAAGGAAAGGGCAATACAGATATCAAAATGGACCAATAAAAGAAAAGATAAACCATTTTACAATTGAGTAATAGACACGTGGAAAAAAATGATCAGTTTCATCAGTAATCAAGGAAATGCAAATGAGAACAAGAAAACATTTCCAAGTAACAAGTTGGTAAATAAATTTTTTAAACTTAATTTTAATTTTGTTCCTCCTTCTTTTGGGAGGGAGGTGGTTATTAGTATTATTTATATCTATTTATTTAGACAGAGGTACTGGGGATTGAACCAATGACCTCATGCATGCTAAGTACATGCTCTACCACTGAGCTATACCCTCCCTGATAAATAATTTTAATAATAATAACAGTCAACATTTATTGATCACTTATAATCTAAGTACTTTACATGCCTTATTTAATTTCCCTAACCACTTAAGTTGCATGCAGATACCATTGTTAGGCCCGTTTTATAGTTAAGGAGATTGAACCACATACCCAAAGCCACATTACTATTAAGTTGTGGAGCTGGAATTTGAACACAGATGGTCTGACATCTGAGTCCATGCCATTATTGGTGATTTATACCTAGAGGTGAGGGTTCAGAAAATGGACACTTTCATACAGTGCTGGTGAGAATGAGAACTGGTACAACTTTTCTGAAAGTTAGTTTGCAAATATGCATCAAAAAACCTTAAAATAATTCTACAGCCTTTAACTCAGAAATTCTATGCCTATGACTATATCCCAGGTGAAAAGTCATACAAGTGATCTGTATCTGAGCTTTGAAAACATCGAAGTGTACAGGTATGTAACTATATGCAATGACAGGGTATTTATTTCAGCTTTTTTTGAAATACCAGAAAAAGTGGATAAAATTTTAATACTTATAAATAAGGAAGAAAATAAATATGTTAGGATGCAATAATACTTTGGAAAGCTATTACAGCCATTATAAATAATGTAGTACAGAAAAGACCAAAATGGAACATTCTCTAAGAAATATTGTTATATCAATTATATTGGATGGAGAATTTTAGCTGTATGTAAATAATAATTGACTGAAACTGGCTTAAATATTAAGGAAGTTTACGGTTTCACTTGGCAGGAAGAGAAGAAGTAGGTAGAACAGGCTTCAGGACTGACTGATTCCACAGCTAAAGGATGTAATCAAGACCTAGGTTCCTTCCATCTCTGGTCAGCTTCTGCCATGCTTAGTGTTAGCTTCATCCTGAGGCTTATGGTTACCCCTGATGCAACAAGATGGCTGCTTATGGTGATATGGTGTTTGAGGGTACATTCTTCTCTGTTTCTATCCTTTCCTCCAACTATGGAATACAAGGGCTTCCCTTCAATCTGACTGGGCCATTTTAAGATTGTTGGTCACCCTCAACCAGCAACAATCCTCAGAGAAATTCTGGGTCCTGACAGGTTCAGAATAATAAGGACTTGCCCCCAGAAGCTATCAGTGAGGTGGGGTGGGGTGGACATCCAGATGTTTGGAGTTCTGCTAGGGAGGAAGTGGTAACTTGATGTTAGAGAAGCATATACTACACTGGATGCTTCAAAAATAAGAATGGCCCAGAACACTCTAACCTCCAAGAGGCCCTGAGTTGGGATATCAAACAGCCAGAAAACACACTAAATAAACTGTGGAAGGAAAGGAGATAGAGCGTAAAAAAAAACCTAAAGTATTGCAAAACAACACAACAAACCTAAAGTACTCCAGAAAATGTCAACCTGCAGGGGGAGGAAAAAGAGTTGGAGGGGAAGGGAGGGAGGGAGAGGAGGAGGGAAGGAAGTGGCGGTGGGGAGAGAAAGAGAGAGAGAATATGAATCATGACTGGGACTCTGCAAAAGCTCCACTACCAATAGAAATCTGAAGGATCCCTGGAGCCCTGGTATTAAAAATCAAAACAAGGGGCCATTTCTCTAGGGTACCAAGACCAGTAAGACCACTCACCAGGGCTAAATGGAAGGCATGTGAGTCTGTGCCCACAAATGCCCAAGAAAATGGTCAGTGAGAAACAGAATCCAGTAGATAGAATTCCACGAAGATAAATTCTTCAGAGTTTTCACTTTCATCACATACATAACACCTGTCTTCTCAGTATTTTGCTTTGCTCTGTGGACCAGTGTCAGATGTGTTGGGCACATCCCTTCTTCCACAAGTAGGTAGAAAGTCGGCCTTAAAGGTCGTTTAACATCTCTGAAAAGCAAATGCTTTAGTTGTTTCAGTTTTTAATCTTACTGGGATTTGCACGGACTCCCACTGGGCATTGTTTGCTCACTCGGCAGGCTCATGACATCTACTCCAGCCAGGCTACTCTCTCCCTCACCATCTCTTTCCAGAACTCCTCCTCCTGGAAAAGTATTCCAATGCTACCCACCTTTCAAGGCTCAACCCAGATCCCTCTTCCTCATGACAATTTCCCTGGCTCCATGAGTACCTCCCTTCTTGTACCCCTATTCAGCTGACAAAAACCCAACAGGTTTTCAATTTATTTTTTTACCAGAAGTTGTTATGTGCAATAGTGGACTTGCCCAGGCACCTCTAGTTCTGCTTCCCCCGTGATTTCCTGGATTGTGTTTTATAATTGTTTTCTATCTTTCACAGACCTCATGCCATTGAGTGATCAGTGAACTGTTCTGTTTCTCCTCTTGCCCTTCTTCAATCCAGTCTCCACATGGCAATCCAAGGAATATTTTAAAGAAGAATTAGAATATGCTCCTCCCCTCATCTGTATCCCTTAAATGCCTCCATTACACTTAAATACTTTAAAACAGACTAAAAGAAAACAAATCCTTCAGGCCCTGCAAGACCTGGCTCCTGGCCACCTCTCTGACTCAGCCAGGCCACTCTCTTCCTCTACTGATAAGCTTCAGCTACACTGGCCTCCTTTGGTTCTAAATGGACCAAGGACTTTCCTGCCCTAAAGCCCATGCACATGCTGTGTCTCTTGAAAGGCTAGCCACTGCACCCTAACGCCCTCCCACTCCTGCCCCCGCACCTTTGCCCCGGCTAACTCTTGTTTACCCTTTAGGACTCAACTTAAATCTCATGCCTATTCTCATCCCCTGGTCTAGCCCCTCATGTTATATCTCACAGAACCTTGTTCTCTTTCTTTATCATAATTTGGGATTACATGATTGTTTAATGTTTCTCTCCCCCATTAGACTGTACATTTCATGCTCAGAGGGACCATGTCTATCTTATTCACCAGGGCATATCCAGCATCCAGCCCAGTGCCTGGCACATGATAGGTAACAAGAGACAGTAGACTAAATCCTATTAAATTTCCTTTTTTTGTTTTGATCATGCTAGACCTCCATTTATTGAGCATATTCTGAGCTTCATATGCATTATCTACAATCTTCCCAATAAGCTAGCATTTAGAAATTACTAACCTCAATTCACAGATAAACATTCACTCAGAGACAGTAAGCAACTTGCCCAAGGTCACCTAGGTACAAGGCACAACTAGGAATTGAACTTGGTGGTAGCCGATTCTAAGGCCCATGCTCTTTCTACAACCTCCAATAGTGGAAGAAGTGCTCCGGGAACTAGTATTTTGGTCTTCTAGCAAACACTGACTGCAAACTGTACTCACCCAATTTTGCATCAAAAGACAGCATCCCCAGGAAGAGAAATCACAATCACTCTCTTCTCCGCTTTTTAACTTTGCAGGGACAGTAGTTATGAAAAGGCAACAAAAGTGGTGTGTGTGTTTTAAGACCCTAGAACTCCAACTATGCTGTACATGGTGAAGACTGTTACAGACATAAATCAAAAAGTCTCTGCTCTCATGGGTTTGAGCCAGCGAGGCAGCAGCATGCATTGCACATATGTCCAGGCTCCCTTGGGATAGGCACTGAGCGCTCCCTCAGGGAGAAGGGTGGCCTGTTTGTGGTTACACGCATCTGGTTTCTCATTTTCACGGCAACTGCAGGGCAGTCCATACGTGGTGATGGCTCTTTCGCATACGCAGTTCCTTCTGCCTGTCCTCAGCCCTTGCCTTAATGAACCATTCTTCTTTCACTTCTGTACTCAACGAGGACCCCAGTCTGCCCAGCCCCAGCCCCTCACAGCTCCCTTAAAATAGTTTATATTTTTACTTTTTGGTTGTATCTGATCAGGTCTAACTCCCCGCCTAGGGAGGCCCAGCAGGCGGGTTCACCATCTCAACCCAGGCCTGGCACTGTGGCACTCAGAGATGTGCAGCTAATCAAACAGAAAGAACTATCTCATGTTCCCATTCTCACCACTAAACCTGCCCGCCCTCTTCCTGGAGATCCTCCTCTGCCTTCCAGGGCACCGAAACCCTCCCAAAACACACCTCGAGCTGCTGAGTCCTGCGTTCCCAATGGTGTGACCCACCTGACAGCATCCTAAATTGCCATTTTTTAAAGGTCAAAACCAGATACATATCAGCAACCTCATAAGGTTCAACATAATACTTTTTGAACGAATGAAAGATGAGACAAGTGAATTACTGAGAAAAGAGTATGAGAAAGTAGCCCAAGGAATATGCTTTACTCCCCCCTTTACTATCTAACCTGCTTTAGGGTAGGCTCAGGAATCCGGCTGAATTGCTGACCCTGAGACTTTCCCCCTAAAGGAAGGAGCACCTCTAATCCTTGTCATGAGTGTTTCTCCCCAATGAATTCTTGAAAGTTCATGCCTCACACCATCGGCTTTTGTATTCTTGCTTAAGCTCTATCTCTTCCCATGCTCTTTCATGTTTTCTTCTCCTTTCACAACTATTTTTGGCAACTAACTCATCAAGAGCATAAGGACTTCTATATGATGTGTCTTTACTCCCTTTTCTGGTAAATTCCCAAATGTTCTTTGCCAGGTCATGGTAGTATTTGCTTTATCCAATTGAGAGACTTAAAAGAGGAATCAATGACTATATTGAATGATGAAGTAAGAAACTACTTACCTTGGGTGAATTACAGTATTGGAATGGAGGTGTGGTGTTGGAGGCAGAAAGAATTAAAGAAATTTCAGGGTTGCCTCCACTTCACAATCCTGCTGTTCCTCCTCTCTCCTATCCAGGAGACAGCAATTATAGCAGTGGTATGACCCTTGACTCATCAGCAGGGCGACTGAGAGAAGCATAGGTCACAAAATCTACCAGAGTTCTGAAAGTTTGAAAATTACTGTTTAGAACAAAAACAAAAATCAGGTATTGGAACAAAAATCAGGTATTTCCTGGGTGTCTCAAAAAGACAGAACTTAGGTCCAAAAGAAGATCTAATATTGGGGTATTGATTTGGCCTATCACTATTTGATACACAGTAGTTGCTGCATAAGTGCATAGTGAACAAATGAATGGTTTTAGGATACATCAGCCAATGAAAAACATTAAGGTATAATTTCCCACAGTCTTTTTTCATCTCTGTGTATATATTTCAAACCCAAGTAGGTTAATTTGATACATACTGTGTCAAAATCTTATGTTATTAAAAAAAAAAAGCAGATTGTTTTGTTGTTGATGTTGTTGTTTTTGACTTTCCTTATTAAAAGTATACCTTTCAATTTTTGGTTTCCTGTTCAGCATTAAGGAGACTGGAAGTCATCACACCCATTCTCACAAAAATAAAAATCAGAGAATTGAGGTCACAATGCAAATGACTGCCCTCACTAACTGGAGAGATAAACAGGCATATATAAAGAATTATAATTTACTGGAGCAGAGACTCAGGGGCAGACCACTGCTGGAGCCCGTACTATGATAGGGAAAACAAACTATAATTGATTACTTGCTAGAGGCTCAGTGTGGACAAGCTTAAGAGTTAAAAACTAGATGGACCCAGTCTGTGGTGCCCTCATCATTTTCTTGAGTTTTACCTCCAAGAGCCCTACAAGTGAAGATCAGAGTTAAATATCTGTGGGCCTCTAGCAAGGGGATGGAAAAGTAGCCATTTTGAAATACAGCCAAAACATTTGTTTTTCTTAAAAAGACCTGTCCTCAAAAGAAAATAACCAAACTAGGGAAGGAAAATACCCAACCCCAGTTCCCTCCAGTTTTTCAAGTTGGGGAAGAGGAATATCCCGCTTCTAGCTTTTCTGACTCATCCAATTGTGGGGGGAGGACTGAGAAGAACTGCTGAAGGTCACAACCCATGCACAGGCATACTAAAAGACTGGAACTTAATCACAGAATAGTAGAACATTTCCTTCCCTCCCATGTCTTACCATCACATCAATAGGGCTCTTGTATAATAACAGAGGAATACACTGGAAAAAATTGCACATTGCACATATCAGAACTTACTTAAAAAGAAGTCTCTAGGAAAATCCAAAGTTAACAGAAGAGACAAAAACAAGGACACTAGAGGAAATTTAAGCCTCTGATACCTACAAGCTACAGCAAACAGTGAATAATACAGTGTAACTTCTAGCCAGATAAACATAAGCCTTACACTAAAATCCTATGTACTTCAATTATTTTTCCCCAGTACATCACGTTCAGCTTAAAAAAAAAACTATAAGGTATACCAAAAGATAAAAATAAGTCTGCAGAGAGAGAGAGAGAGAGAGCAAGCGAGCATTAGAACCAGACTCAGATATGATCAAGATTTTGGAATTATATGCAAACTTTAACTCAAAATGGATCAAAGACCTAAATGTAAGATCTAAAACAATAAAACTCTTTAAAAAACAAAAGCTTCACAACATTGAATTTGGCAATAGTTTCTTGGATATGACACCAAAGACACAGATAACCAAATAAAAAATATCCAAATTGGACTTCATTAAAAAATTTTAAATTTGTACATCAAAAGACACTAACAGCAGAATAAACCTGCAGAGGCAACCCATAGAATGAAAGAAAATATTTTCAAATCATATATTTAATAAGAGATTAATATCCTACAAATCAACAGCAAGATTCAAAAATGAACAGAGGATATAAGCAGACGTTTCTCAAAAAAATACACAAATGGTCAATAAGAACATGAAAAGATGCTCAGCATCACTAATCATTAGGAAATGCAAATTAAAACTAGAATAAGATACCACTTCACACTCACTAGGATAGCTAATATCAGGAAAGAAAACAGAAAACAGTAAGTGCTGGTGAGGATGTGGAGAAATTGGTACCCTTGTACAATGTTGATGGGAATGTAAAATGGTACAACACTGTGGAAAACAGTATAGTTATTTCACAAAAATTAGAAAAGAGAATTACCGTATGATCCAAATCTAGGTATTCATCCAAAAGCTTTGAAAGCAGGGTCTTGAAGAAGTATTTTTACACCCATGTTCATAGCAGCATTATTCATAATAGCTAAAATGTGGGGACAACCCAAGTGTCACTGACAGATGAATGGATAAACAAAATGTGGTATATACATACAATAGGATAATATTCAGCCTGAGAAAGAAATGAAATTCTGACATATGCTCCCAGCACGGATGAACCTTGAGGACATTATGCTAAGTGAAATAAGCCAGTCACAAAAAGACAAATACTGTATGAGTTCACTTATATGAGGTATTTAGAGTGGACACCATGTAGAATGGTGGTTGCCAGGGGCTGGGGGAAGAGAAATGGGCAGTTGCTGTCTAATGGATATAGAGTTTCAGTTTTATAAGATGAAAAAAAATTTTGGACATTGGACGGTGGTGATGATTGTAATCATTATGAATGTATTTAGTACGACTGAACTGTTCACATATATGTATGTATATGTATAACTGAAACATTATGCTGTACACCAAAAGTTGACACAACATTGTAAACTGAGTGTATGTCAATTAAAAAACGGTAAAAAGTTTTAAAGATAAAACATGGTGAATATGGTAAATTTTATGTTCTATTTATTTTACCAAAAGAAAAAAAGAAAAGAATATATGCTCCATTTGTAAAAAAGATAAGTACACAAATATAGGGCAAGGAAAGTGAAATTCTTTGGTCTTCCATTCTTCCAATGACAACTGCTGTTACAGTTCCAATGCAGTGTTTGTATTTTGTGTGTGCATATTTTAGTACATGTTATGCAGTAGTTATTCTTTTAAGAAAGATGTCACAATATACATAATGTTCAATCTGCTTTGTTTAATGAAATTAATTCACACAAATATGCCCATTCAATGCTCTAAATTTGTCCCTCTCCACATAAATCTACAACAAAATAAGGCAAAAACTAGAGCATTAATGTTCTGGGAACATTTGTCTCTCCAGTGAAGTCCATCTTCTTAACTATATAATTTAGATAAAAGGTATATTCTTGCTGGCATGCTTACTTTCAATCTCCCCCAACCCCTTATCTGTTGTCTGAATCATTTCCTAATTAACTTACTACCTCCAAGTCCGGCCTGCCTCATTTCTGTCCGTTTGGCGAGCATTTACAATTTGTGAAAACCGAGGACATGTTAAACTATCATGGAAGCATAGGTCCGCCACCTGCTGACAACCACCACATTGTGCAATATTCTGCTCCCTCCAATAGGTTTTTCTATAGGAAGCAGAAGGCTCTTATGGAGACCAAAATAATCCTTGTTTCCCATCCACTTCATCTTTAGCACTGGAAGGGTGTCTGCACTTTGAAAGGACTTTGTTATGGGACAAAGAAACTAGATTTTGAAGGGCAGAGGTACGGAGAAAATGCCTCAATACTTGTATCATTATCTTTGACTATAATTCAGTTGCATTATTTTTCTATATATGCTCATAGATGTACAAACGTATACATTACACATATGATAAAAAATTAAATGGAACTATACTTAGGTGTTGTAGGATAATTTTGCTCCTTTCTAAATGCTTTACCAGATGACCCAGGACCATTGGTCTGCACTCATATCAAATAACACCTTTATGATCCATGAAATATACAACAGCTCAGAGTGAAAGGGATTAACACTGTATCATTTGTTTGCCATGCCAGTCCTAAGAGAAATTTTAGTGACCACTGGGAAGATAACATATTTATTCCTTTACACATGGAAAAAGTCCTCTGGGGTGCTGGCAATGTTCTATATTTCAATCAAGAGTAAAGAAGAAAATGCATATAATCAGAGATTCCACTAACCACTGACAACCAGTATAATAAGTAAGTATGATACTAATATTTCTGCATTCTGACTTCTTCATTGGCTTGAAAAATGTACCCTATAAGGTTTTATAAGGATTAAATGAATTCATATTAATGAGGTACTTTAGTGCCTGGCACAGAACAAGTGCTCAATTAATGCTGCCACTAATAATAGTCAGGCCCATATTCTTTAAATATATGTATATAAATGCACACATTCATAAATTTCATATATATGTTTTAACCAAATATAATCATATTTCATGTGCTGTGAGAAAAAGGTATGACCTTACTTTACCCAAATGACTGCTTAGCTTGTAAAATGCTGCTCAATATCATTATTTACTGGGAAAATCCAAGCCAAAAATGTAGTGCAATGCCCTCTGGAATGGGTGAAAGTAAAACTAACCAAAAATGTTGTTGGTGAAGATGTGGAGTAAGTGGAACTCTCTATACTGCTGGTATGGGTATGAATTGGTACACCACTTTGGATACTGTGAGGCAGTATCTGCTAAGGCTGAACTTGCACACACCTGATGGCCTACGGGTGATCCTGATAGCCTATACTGCACCCCTAGGCAAATACATAATACTTAACAACAATTAATTTGTATATGTGCCAAAAATATATGTATAAAATGTTCATAGCAGCATCATTCACAATAACCCAAGGCTGAAAACAATCAAAGGCTCATCAACAAGAACAGAAGAATTAAGTTTAGTAAAGTCAAAGAATGAAATACTGCAGAGCAATGAAAATGAACAAACTACTGCAAAGTGTGATAACTTTAACTCTAACAGATACAAAGAAGCCAGACACAAAAGAATTCACACTTTTTAGGGTATGATTCCTTTTTTGTAAAGATCAATAACAGGCAAAACTAATCTATGACTTAGCCATCTGAATAGCAGTGAACTTTGCATACTGGTAGTAATGGCTGGAAGGGTGACACGAAAGAGTCCTCTGGGGTGATGGTAATGTTCTATATATGGATTGGGATAGGAGTTATATGGTGGTGTTCATGAAAACTAATGGTGTAGAATTCAGGCCCTGTACAGCCCCAGTACTCCACATTTCTGAGAGATTAAGGGTTTGGTTGAGAATTTGTACTTTACAAAGAGGATGGAAATTTCCTAGTGCTGCTGGTGTGCATCTTCTTCAGGATGTATAAGTGGAGACTTCAGGTAAAACTTGTAGATCCTTTCACATTAGGATCCTGAGTTTTAAAGAGACAGTTAATCATCTCAAGATGAAAACTATTGCCCAGGCTTAATAATAGGTTAAGAAATTACCTTGAAGGATTCCAGCGCAGATCTTGACATTTGCTCCCCTCACGTATGCCCAACACCAAAATTAACTAAGCAAAAAAACAAAAACATAGAGGTTCTGTTGCTTGCCAGATTTGGCAACAACCAACCTACAGGGTAGCATCTTGATCCCCTGGTCACAGTGTTCTAGGCTCTCAGAGACTTGAGGTCCTATCAGTTCTGACCTCATCCATCCAAGTATCTTACACTGAAGCAACACTGGATTATTTATCATAACCACCAACTATACCTTTCCACATTCTCTGTTCTGTACCATGGATCAGACCTGAAATTCCCCCTGGGACATTTCCTTAACTATTCATTCTTTTTCAGCACAAATGGCACCTCCTTTTTGAGGCTTCACTGACAATCTCCAAACCCACTATTGGCAGGAACTACTCCATACGCTGTTCTTCCACAGCATGTCACTTATCCTTCCAGTATGTTGCTCTGATTCATTTAGTATGAAAACTATAACAAAAGAATGCTAAATAGCAGGTGGTAAATCTGGGTAATGGGTATTTTGTTGTTCATAAAATTATTCTCTATACTAATTACAATCTATATATGCCTGTCATATTGCAATTTATTATTTTTTACTTTTTATTTATTTATTTTCTTAAGTATAGTCAGTTTACAATGTTGTGTCAATTTCAGGTATACAGCATAATGTTTCAGTCATACACATACATACATATATTCCTTTTCATATTTTTTTCATTATAGGTTACTACAAGATATTGAATATAGTTCCCTGTGCTATACAGAAGAAACTTGTTGTTTATCTATTTTATATATAGTAGTGTGTATCTGCAAATATGGAACTCCCAAGTTATCCCTTCCCACCCCCTTTCCCCCTGGTAACCATAAGCTTGTTTTCTGTCTGTGAGTCTGTTTCTGTCTTGTAAATAAGTTCGTTTGTGTCATTTTTTTAAGATTCCACATATGAGTGATATCATACGGCATTTTTCCTTCGCTTTCTGGCTTACTTCACTTAGAATGATGATCTCTAGGTCCATCCATGTTGCTGCAAATGGCATTATTTTATTCCTTTTTCCTTGAGTAGTATTCCATTGTATAACTATACCACTACTTCTTTATCCAGTCATCTGTCGCTGGACATTTAGGTTGCTTCCATGTCTTGGCTATTGTATATAGTGCTGCTATGAACACTGGGGTACATGTATCTCTTCAAATTAGAGTTCCTTCTGGACATATGCCCAAGAGTGGGATTGCTGGATCATATGGTTAAGTCTATTCTTAGCTTTTTGAGGAATCTCCATACTGTTTTTCATAATGGCTACACTAAACTACATTCCCACCAACAGTGTAGGAAGGTTCCCTTTTCTCCACACCCTCTCCAGCATTTATCACTGTTGACTTTTTAATGGTGGCCATTCTGACTGCTATGAAGTGATAACTCATTGTAGTTTTGATTTGCATTTCAGTAGGTATTCTGTTTGATTTGTTCTGTATATTGATGTGGATTTTGCTGTATTCATGGGAGAGGGTGAGCTAGGTGTCCTACTACTCTGCAATCTTGTCCCCCTCTCCATACTGCATTTAAAAAAAACTATTGGTCAAAGTGTGAGCAAGCAGGTACAGTAATACCTAAATTCACAATCTTTCTGGAGGGCAAATAACATAGAGCTTCATGGGAGTGATTTGATCATTGTGAAATTTCATTAAGAATTCCAAACTCCCAGTGTTTTTCAACAGGAGCAACGTTGGCATTTTGGAGTGTGTGTGTTAATCTTCTTATGAGGCATCAACCACACTTCTCATTAAACAACTCTGGTACACCAATACAGTGGAATGTCACACAGCCATTGAAAGGAGTGAGATGCTTCTATGTATGCATATAAAGTATTGTGATTCTGCATGATGGAGATGCAAATAAAACACAAGCTTTTGCATTGAAGATTTAGGAAAATATCACACTCACTTTTGTTTCTATCTCAGTTGGAAGAAAAATTTTAAATAACTCTTCTTGACATTATCAAGATAGATTAGCTTTCCTAGGGGAGGAACAAAATTCTTTCTTTAACAAAATCTTACCAAGCTTTGAAATGGATATGTAACATTTTCACAATCACCATTGTTTGCAACTTGTGTTATCATATGAAAAATGTTTTTATTTGAAATAACCGCAACAAAAAACTTTAATGACCATGAAAAGAACAGTAAAAAACTTTCAGCATTAGACCAATTCTTATCTACCACATAAGAGTTACTAGGTTAGTGAACAATAGTTTCTTGTATAAGGAATACTCTATTTACCATTCTAAATAATTATCATATTTTTCCTTGAGTTTGGATACATTCAAGAAGGTAAGAGGAACTTTATCAGTGCCGTTCATCCCCTAGGGCAAAACAACATGGGGGTGACCTAGCTGTGGTGACCTCTCTTATGGCGGAAAAGGAAAGCAGTGAGTGAGTATCTGGCTACCCCAGCTTTGTAAGATGCTGCTGGAGAAACTTGTTTCTCTCCAGTAGTACGCAGAGTACTAAGATAGGACCTCAGTGACTGGGGGGAGGGAGTACACTGGAAAAGAGGCAGATAAGAATATCAAAGGGCATTAAAGGGACACTGTACTTGTTGACTGTACACAGGACTTCGGCAGGAAGTTGGCCCAAAAGCCTCCGGGAGAACTTCACTGGAGGATCTCCCCACTGGGCCTGTAGGCATTCCCAGCACTCTGAGTGCTAAATCCAAACCTCCCCCATTCTGAGGCTGGCTCCTTGTTTGCACTCCCAAGTGCAGAAGTGAGAGTAAACAGAGTGCTTTCAGAAAAACAGACCAGGGTCTCAGGCAGAGCTAAAAACACAAACTTGAGCTATACTGCCACCTTCTGGAAATCCAGAGAAAGCTTTCTAGCAAACAGCCTGCCAAGTTGTAAGAACCAGAGAAGACATAAAAGGTTAAGAATCCTGCTATAAGAGGGAGAAAGAAGTGTGGAACAGGTGTATCCATACAAAATTAGAGAAAAAACTAGATATAAACAGGACCAACAAAAAATATTCCCCACTTGAAGACAGCTAATACAGTTTGTAGGAGGTGACTGCTGCTACAAATGTGAAAGCAGCAATGCAGAACCCCAAGGAACATGGAGATTTAAGGAAACATGTCATCACCAAAGGATCACAATTAATCCTCCAATAACCAAACTCAATGCACAGAAGTTTGTGATCTAGCTGATAAGGAATTCAAAATAGCTGTTTTTGAGGAAACTCAAAGAGCTACAAGAACACATAGAAAGATAATTCAACAAAATCAGGAAAACAATACATAAACAAAATTAGAAATTTAACAAAGAAACACAAATCATAAAAAAGAGCCAAACAAATTCTGAAGCTTAAGAATGCAATGAATGAAATTTAAAAAATGCAATAGACTGTATCTATAGTGGAGTAGACCAAGTGGAAGATATAATAAGTGATCTGAAGAACAGGAAATTTAAAATAATGGAATTAGAGGAGAACAAAGAAAGAAGAATAAAAAAAAAGAGCAAGGAAAGCCTACATCATCTATGGGACCCCATCAAATGTAAAAATATTAAAATAATTGGGATTCCAGGAGAAAAAGAGAGGGAGAAGGGGCAGAGAGTTTATTTAAAGAAATAATAGATGAGAACTTCCCAAACCTTGGGAGGAACTTGGACATTCAAGTTCATGAAGCCAATAAATCACCTTCTTATCTCAATGCAAAAAGACCTTCTCCAAGACACATTAAATGAAACTGTCAAAAATCAAAGATAGAGAATCCTAAAGGCAACCAGAGAGAAAAAGATTGCAACCTACAAAGGAACTTCCATTAGGTTAGCAGAATATTTCTCTGCAGAAACTCTACAGGTCAGAAGAGAGTGGAATAACACATTCAAAGTATTAAAAGAAAAAAAAATTCCAGCCAAGAATACTCTACCTGGCAAAGTTACACTTCAGATATAAAGGAGAAGTGAAGATTTTCCCAGACAAATAAAAGCTGAGTTCATCACTGCTAGACCTGCCTTGTAAGAAATGTTGAAAGAAGTTCTTCAAGCTGAAATGAAAAGATGCTAATCAGTGACATAAAAACATATGAAAGTATACAACACATTGGTAAAGGTAAATATATAGTCACATTTAGAAAACTCTAATTCTGTAACAAGATAGGGTATTAACCAATTAACTATAGTATAAAGGCTAAAGGAAAAGAGTATTAAAAGTAACTGTATCTACTATAATTTATTAACGAATACACAGTATAAAAAGAGACATCTTTCTTGTTAAATTGTGACCAAAAATATAAAAGGGGAAAATAAACTGTTGAACTTCTGTATGCAATTGAAGTTAAGTTGCTATCAGCTTAAAATGAACTGCTTTATCTATAAGATGTTTTATGTAAGCCTCATGGTAACCACAAAGCAAAAACTTAGAGTAGATTCACAAAAAATAAAGAAGGAGAAACAGAACATACCAGCATGGAAAATTACCAATTCAGTAAGGTAGGCAGAAACAGAGGAATAAAGAAACAATGGAACTACAAAATAGCTAGAAAGCAATGAAGAAGACGGTATTAGTACGTCCTTACAGATCAACAATTACTCTTAAGTGTAAATGAATGGATTGAATTCACCAATCAAAAGGCACTGAGTAGCTGTATGGGTAAAAAAGCAAGACCCAAGTTCATGCTGCCAACAAGAGATTCACTTCAGATTTAAGGACACACATAGGCTCAAAGTGAGGGAATGGAAAAAGAAATCCTACGCAGGGGAAACCAAAAGAAAGCAGGGATAACTATACTTATATCAGAAAAATAGACTTGAAGTAAAAAATGCTAACAAGAGACAAAGAAGGTCATTATATAATGATAAAGGGGTCAATTTACCAAGATATAACAATTGTAAATAAATCTGCATCCAACATTAAAGCACTTAAATGTATTAAGTAAATGTTAACAGACCTGAAGAGGGATATAGTCAATAATACAATAATAGTAGGGGACTTCAATACCCCATTTTCAGCATTAGATAGATCATCCAGACAGAAATTTAATGAGGAAATCACAGACTTGAATCATACATTAGACCAAAAGGACATAATAAACATTTATAGAATATTCCACCCAAAAGAAACAGAATTGTTCTTCTCAAGTGCAAACTGAACATTCTCCAGGATAAATTATATGGTAGGACACAAAACAAGTCTTAGTAAATTTAAGAAGACTGAAAGCATACCAAGTATCTTTTTGATCACAATGGTATGAAACTAGAAATCAAAAATAAGAGGAAAGCTGGAAAATCTACAAATATGTGTAAATTAAACAACACATTCCTGAACAACCAATAGGTCAAAGAAGAAATCAAAAGAAAAATGAAAAACTATTTCAAACAAAATTGAAAAAGAAACACAGCATACCAAAACATGTGGGATGCTGCAAAAGCAGTTTGAGAGTAAAGTTTATAGCAATAAGTGTATATATTAAGAAACTAGAAAGAACTCAAATAAACTACCTAACTTTACTCTTCAAGGAACTAAAAAAAGAAGAACAAACTAAGTCCAAAGTTAGCAGAAGGGAGGACATAACAAAGATCAGAGCAGAAGTGAACGACACAGAGATGAGGAAAACAATAGAAGAAAATCAATAAAACAAATAGCTAATTTTTGAAAACAGAAATGAAACTGACAAAATTTTACCTAGACTGAAGAGAGAGAGAACAAAAGACTCATATAAAATCAGAAATGAAAGAGGAGACATTATATAACTAGACAAATACTACTGAAATATATAGGATTATGAGACTACTATGAAAAATTATATGCCAAAACAAATTAGATAACCAAAAAGAAATGGATAAATTCCTAGAAACACACAACCTACCAAGACTGAATCATGAAGAAAAAGAAAATCTGAACAGACCAATAACAGGTAAGGAGATTGAATCAGTAATAAAAAAACTCCTAATACAGAAAAGCCCAGGACCAGATGGCATCACCAGTGAATTTTAACAAACATTTAAGTAATTAGTGCCAATCTTTCTCAAACTCTTCCAAAAAAACTGAAAAAGAGAGAACTTCCAAACACATTTTATGAGGCCAGCATTAATTACCCTTTTACCAAAACCAGATGAGGACATTACAAGAAAAAAGAAACTATAAACCCATATCCCTGAAAAAATAGGTGTAAAAATTCTCAAAAAATATTAGCAAACTTAATTCAACAACACATTAATTAAAAGGATCATACCCCATGACCAAGTGGGATTTATCCCTGGGATGCAAGGATGGTTCAATATACACAAATCAATAAATGTGATACACCATATTAATAGAATGAAAGATAAAGTTGTTATCTCAACAGATGCAGAAAAAGTATTTGACAAAACACAACATCCTTTCATGATAAAAGTTCTCAACGAATTGGCTATAGAATGAACATACTGCAACATAATAAGGGCCATATACAACAAACCCATAGCTAGCATCATACTCAATGGTGAAAGACTGAAAGCACTTCATCTAAGATCAGGAACAAGACAATAGTGCCACTCTCACTACTCTTATTCAACATAGTAATGAAAGTCCTAGATAGAGAAATTAGGCAAGACAAAGAAAGAAAAGGCATCCAAATAGGAAAAGAAGAAAAAAAGTGTTTATTTGCAGATGATATAATCTTATATATATAGAATATCCTAGACAACCAAAACACTACTGGAACTAATTTAGTAAGGTTGCAGGATGTAAAATCAACATACAGAAATCAGTTGCATTTCTATATACTAACAATAAAATATCTGAAAAAGAAATAAACTATTCTATTCCCAAAAGCATAAAAAAATACTTACAAACCAATTTAACCAAGGAAGTGAAAGACTTGTACAATAAAAACTACAAGACCCTGATGAAATAAATTGAAGACATGAATGGAAAGATATCCTGTATTCATCAATCACAAGAATTAATATTGTTAAAATCTCCATACTACCCAAAGACATTTATAGATTGAGTACAGTCCCTATCAGAATTCCAAAGGCATTTTTCACTGAAATAGGGGAAATAATCCTAAAATTTGTGTAAAACCACAAAAGACTCAGAGAGCAAAAGCAATCCTAGGAAAGAAGAACAAAGCTAGAGATACCACACTTTTTTTTTTTCACACTTTCTGATTTCAAACTATACTGCAGAGCTATAGTAACTAAAGAGTATGTTACTGGCATAAAAATAGACACATAGGCCAATGGAACAAAATAGAGAGTTCAGAAATAGAGAGTACTATGGTCAATCAATATTTGACAAGGGAGCCAAGAACTCTCATTGGGGAAGGGTACTGTCTTCAAGAAATGGAGTTCTGAAAACTGGATAATCAATCATATGTAGAAAAACAGAGTTGGACCCTATTTTATACAACTCACAAAGATTCACTCAGAATGGATTAAAGACTTAAACATAAGAACTGAGACTGTAAAACTCCCAGAAGAGAACATAGGGAAGAAGCTCTTTAATATTGGTCTTGGCAATGATTTTTTTTTGGATATGACACCAAAAGCACAAACAATAAAAGCAAAAATCAACAAGTTAGGTTATATCAAACTAAAAAGCTTCTGCACAGCAATAAAAAGTCAACAAAATGAAAAGGCAATCTACAGAATGAAATAAAATATTTTCAAACTACATATTAGGTAAGGGGTTAGTATCTAAAATATGTAAAGAACTCATACAACTAAAAAACAAACAAACAAACAAAATGAACAGTCTGATTGAAAAATGGGCCAAAGATTTAAATAGACATTTTTCCAAAGAAGACATCCAAACGGACAAAAGGTACATGAAAAGATGCACAACACCGTTAATTACCAGGGAAATGCAATGGAAACCACAATGGGATATCATCTCACACCTGTTAGAATGGCTATCATCAAGAAGACAACAAGTGTTGACAAGGATGTGGAGAAAAAGGCCCTTGTGCACTGTTGGTGGGAATGTAAATTGGTTCAGTCACTATGGAAGTCAGTATGGAGGTTCCTCAAAAAATTAAAAATATAACTACCATATATGATCCAGCAATCCCACTTTAGGTATATATCTAAAGGAAATGAAAACAGAATATCGAAAAGTTATCTGCCATGTTTATTGAATTCATGATAGACAAAATTTGGAAACAATCTAAGTGTCTGTCAGAGAATGAATGCATAAAGAATATATATATTATTCAGCATAAGAAAGAAGGAAATCCTGACATTCGCAACAACATGGATATGGCTGGAGGGTACTGTGCTTTAGGAGACAAGCCAGACAGAGAAAGGCAAATATGTATGGTATCACTTACATATGGAATCTAAAAAAGCCAAACTCATAGAAACAGAGAGTAGAACAGTAGTTACCAGGGGCCAGGAGGTGGAGAAATTGAGGAGATGTTAAAGGCTACAAGCTTGCCAACTAGTAGATGAATAAGTTCTGGAAATCTAATGCACAGCATAGTGATTATGTCAACAGTACTGTATTATCCTTCAAAATTGCTGAGAGACTAGATCTTATATGTATTCACCACAAAAGAGAAATGATAATTATGTGATGTGATAGAGGTTATAACTAAAGCTATGGTGGTAACCATACTGCCAAATATAAACATATCAAATACCAACAATTAACAGAGATGGGCCCTGTACTATGGCTGTCAGAAGGTGAAAGCAGAAGAGTAAGACAATAATTTCATCTTCTAAATATACATTTCTATATTGTTTGATACTTGTTGGACAGTGAAAAGTATTAACTGGTAATCTGAAATACTCATTGAGATAAACTCTTGTAAAACATAAAATGTGTGAACTAAGTCACAAAAAACAGAGAAGAAATATATTTATTGACTTAGAAACATGTTCATACACTGTTGCATAAAAATATCACATTAAAGATATTTCTCTAATAACTCAATGTGCACCCATTGGTGAGAGAGGGATCCTTTCATTTTCTAAGTTGTATTTCTATACTATTTTAAATATGGAAACTTTATTGAATAAAATGTTGAAACCATAAAATACTTGGATCTGATTATAAATATGACATCCATATATTTATTGCTTTGGAAACTTGTTCATAGTATGTTGTTTTGTGGATAAAAGAAACAGATCAAGACAATTTAACTGACAATACTTCTCTGTGTGTGTGTGTGCATACATGTGTTGCTATGTCTTAAACTTCTTCACACCAATTATGCACACTGTAACTCATGCAGTCAGTTCACACAGGAGCTTGACTTCCAGCCATAGGAGCTGAAGATCCCAGGATGGACATCAATATGGAAGAATCACTATCAGTGTCTGGAAAATTCCTGAAAGCTTTGGCCTATACAATGAATCCAGCCTCCTCCCTCACTCTAATGAAACTTCCCATACCCATAACTAGCCCCTTAACTGAGACGTTCACATCTGCGATTCTGACTCCGATCACCAGGTGGCATCTTTCTCCATTTTCTACAGGTCATTTGCTCCCAATTGAAAAGGCACTCTTTATAAACAGAAACAAATATTTTTTTTTCCTCAAGACAAATTATGAAACAATAAGGACTGAGTAATCACAACTTTCTTTGAAAAATTCATACGTTTATAATAAAAAGACAGAGGACATACGCAAAGATCCTTTCTGCTTACTCCTGCACCTACATCTCATTAATTTATTAAGGTGTACTGGGTTTCTACTGAGTGCACACACTGTCAGGTCAATTCCTTATCTGCATCCCACACCTGCCTAATTTTGATCTCTAGACCTGCATGAAGTGGAAATGCCCACAGGGAGCAACATGTACGTTAGTGCCCACCCATGACGAACGACTTCAAATGGACTTCATTCTAACAAGGTTAGTCCAAGCTTCTTGAATCCTGGAAACCCAGGATCTACAGAAGAAATGATGTGGATGAGCAGGAAGAGGTGCTGCCTTGGGAATCTGACGGACCTCATAACCCACACCTCTGTCCTCTTGCATAGCACTAATGATATACCATCTCCTCCTGACAGGCCCTCACTCAAAGAGGGAAAGACTTGGCAACCTTTGTATGGTTTCAGTCTGGATTTTCATGGGCAGGAACTGGAGGTGTTGCTTTTCCTTTAGCGCTTCACAAGGTCATAATGGTAGATTTTGGAACTGGTTTTGTGTCTGTCTTGTCCCTAGGAGGGTGGTCCCTCCCATTTAGTCACCTGAGTGGTCCATCTGAGGTGACATGGAGTTTCTGCTTCATGTAAGACCTCCTCTCCCACTTTGAGGAGCCTGGGCCCAAATCCACAGGAGACAGAGAGGAGTAGAGACCAAGTTCACAAAGACAAGCATATGACTAGGACCAGTTCCAGTTCAAACATCTAATCCTTCTAATTTAGCGGAATGGTTTTCACAGATTCCACACATTATTTTCACCCCTCCCAGCATTCCCCTTAGATAGTCTATAAGGAGACAGGTATTTTCATGCATTGCTGGAGGTAATGTAAAATGATACAACTCTGCAAAGGGGATTTGATACCATTTAGTAAATTATTGTAGGTTTACTCCTAGAACCAGCAGGCTTTCTTCTAAAAATCTATTCCAAAGAAACAATTCAAAAAGAAAAAAAGAGGCATATGTAGAAGGCCGTTTCTGGCAGACCAGTTCATAACAGCAGAAGACAAGAAACAAGACAGATGTCCCCTAACAGGGGGCTGAATGATAACCTATGGTGCGTCTGCATTCTGTAGGACTACGCAGCTATAAAAGTAGAGAAGACTGCCTCTCTATACTGCTATGGGTCAACTTGAAGGTATATTGTTCAATGAAAAAGGCAAGGTGCAGAAAATGTGTACAGCTGTTGCTGTTGAAAACAGCAGCCACTAGCCACATGTGCCTATTAAGATTGTGTTCCTCAGTAGCATGCACCATGTTTAGGTCCTCAACACACACAGGTAACTAGTGGCTCCATGCTGGTCATTGTATATACAGAATATTTCCTTTTTGGCAGAAATTTCCATTGGACAGTGGTAGTATAGAATATGTCACCTGCTAAGTGTGAATGGGGGAGAAAACTAACATACATATAATATTTGATTATTTTTTTAAACTGGAAGGTTAAAACAAAAGATGAAAAAAATTCATACCTATTAAGGGGACAGAGGAGCAGCCCAGGATGGAAGATGATGATCTATATTTTCTTAGAATGTAATACAAATTTACAGGTTCTATACACTGAAAATGGCCAGAAACGATGACTAACTCAGTAGCAATGTACAACTTTACTACCCAGATTGAGTTCTCTGAAGACAGTTCCCATTAAAAGGAACCCAGTTTCCTTGGGGAAATGGGTAGGGACTTACCAAATGAGTTTGGACCGAACTCTCATACCAGAAAGCATGTCAAAAAGACTCAGAAACCAACCTGAAGGGGCTCCCACTGGACAAATAACAATTGAATGTAGAAAACATTAATGATTGCAATGGATTAAAACATAATAAAACATCTATGAGCATATGGTGATACTCATAGGTGACACTCTAAAACAAAACAATTACACAAACAAAACCAACTCACTGCTCACCTTTGGAAAATACTAGGACCCAACCCATTTTAAAGTAGAAATACTACACAAGAACTAAACATTCATCCTTCTCTTCCTGTTGTACTTTATCTCAGTGAACCAAAGAGTTCATGAGAAGTTTCTTTTAGAGAAGAATTCCAGATAATACAAGCAGAAGGAATTATAAAATTAAAATATCACCCTCTTATGCCCTTTAATGAAATGTGGGTCTAGGCAAAGATCTTCAGAGGCTGCAAAAAACTTAAGGTGAAAAGATGGGAAGCTTTATAATGGGAGGATCAGGCTGACAACATCTAAACCCAGTGAATCTTAAAGCCACAGGACAGACAACCAGACACAGGGGGCCTCCTGGTGTAATGCTATAGGAACAGACAATTCACATATGTGGTATTAACTTGCAGTTGAACAAATCTCTAAATCTACTTTAAAAATTTTAAAGGAACACTAAGGGCCAGAAGAACATAATAAACAACACAAGAGGATTACAATCAGCAAAATCAAGAATGAAACTCTATCAGTCAAAAGATCTATTATCTTAAGCAAATAAACTGGAATTTTTTTTAAAAAAGAAATGAACCATCTTTATATTACAATTTTCAGAAATTAAAATTAAAACCATAATGAGATACTACCACTAACCTACCAGAACAAAAATTTGGAAGAAGATGGAAATCACCAAATACTGGTAAGGATGTGGAGCAGGTAGATCCCTCACATACTGCTGGTGGAATACACACTGGAAAAACCACTTGGACAAACACATAACAATATCTACAGAGCTGAACATACACATTCCCCATGACAAAGAAATGTCACTCTTATGTACATGTCCAACAGATATGAACATAAATGTCCATCCAAAAGATATGTACAAGCGTTCACAGGCTGCTTGTCCATAGAAAGTCAAAACTGGAAAATAAATATATTGATAAATATACTGGAAAACATCCACACAATGTCTTTTGTTTAATTATTACTTTTTTGTTTTTCTGAAATAAATGCCCTCTGTATAAGGCACAATGCCTGCTGAGGCATAGTGTCCACCCAAAGAGATGTGGCTCTGTTCTAACATCACCCACTCGGCTCAGCAAATGTAGAGACATCTTCCTTCTAAGTGTACTGGTTAGGAGTGAGGGCTCTGGAGACAGATAGGTCCAAACTCCAGTTCTGCAGCATACAAACTGAGTGAGTTTGAATACTTTTACTTCACCTTACAGTCACATTGATTGCCTTATTGGTAAGACCAGGATTATGCAGGACTTACCGCAGACAATAAAACATTAAACAATTATTGCTTTGCATTTTGGTTTCTAAAAAGATAAATGGACAGGAATCACATTAGTTTAAAAATTCAACTGCAGAGATGTTGGGAAAGCTGGCCCTCTGGACCTTGGGAGAAGGAAAGAATGTGTCATTCCTCAGTTTCCTCTTCTGTAATTGGAAAACAATCATCCCTGCTTCATGGATTGTTACTGTGAGAATTGAGTTAACACATGAAAACATTTAGAACAGTGCTGTGCACACAGTAACAGCTCAATAAAAGTGAGCTGTTTTTAACAAAACTTACAAGTTGACACGGTTATAGTTTTGAGAGTTTGCATGCATCTTTTAAAGATTAATAATCTTATAACTGAATCCTACTCATCGAATGACAGATTTTGTATATCATTAACTTTCACTATAACCACTGTTGGATACCTAATTGTCTTGAGAATCTCTCAAAAGCACTTGACACAACTGACTTCATGAAACACCACCATTTCTACACGTGACCAAACATAAAGTCAAGGGGTCATCCTGGATCCTGTCTGATCCTCACACACACACACACCCCACAGCCACTGCAGGTCCCACCTGTCCCACCTCCTATACCCGCTGTCCAGGCCACCCCGCCCTCTGCACACTGCTGCAGCTCAGGGCCAATCCACTCTCGTCCCTCCCCTGGACTCTGCAAGCTTCTCCTAAGGGTTACCCCACAGCTATCCTATCCCTGTTCAGTCCACTCCCCACACAGCGGCCAGAGTCAGCTTGTGAGCACATGAATCTGAGCCTGTCACCCCCACACGCTAACCCTCCACCCTCGGAATGAACTCGAAACTCCTGACACAACCCAGACCATGTGGCTCCTGTCTGCCCCGCCCTCATCTCCCACACCTGCACCTCATCTGCCAAGCCCCACCCATGTGAGATTGTCAACTGCTCCTGCGACCACCAGTGCCACGCACATCACAGGGCGACTGACCCAAAGGCCTGCCCAGGCCAGGTGTCCTCTTGTTGTTCAGGATTCAGCTCTAATGTCGCTTCCTGGGGAAGAGCTTCACTGACAGCCTTATCTATAATAATCCCTGTCCCCGTCATTTTTAGCCTATTTATGTGTATTTTCTTCAAAACACTCATACCCATATAGAAGCATCCTGCTTATTGATTTATTTTACCTGCTTATTGCCAGTTTTCTCAAACTAGAGGAAAGCTCCTGGGACCCTCCTTGTCTTGTTCCCTGTGCTGTATCCCAGTGCCTATTTCAGGGCCTTGCAAATAAATTACTGAATAAATACTTCCTCCATGAAGGAATTGTTACCTACTTGACACAACATAGAGGAACAGATATTTAAAGCTGATTATCAGGTGCAAATAACAATGAAATCAGACATTAAAAGATTCAAAAATTTTAGAAGATCTTCTTGCAAATTCTACAAAAGTGCTTTTCAAACTTGGATGAATACCAGAACAATTGGAGATATTACTCAAAATGTAGACACCTGCCATTCCACCTCCCTGGTTTTGATTCAGCAGACCTAGGGTGGGCCCAGGAACCTGCAGTTTTAACAAGCATTCCCTGATCATTCTATGAAATGGTCCAAGGACCACACAGAAATCCTGATCTAAATGGCTGACATTTTTTGTGCCCCATTAATTTAATGACTATCATGCAGAGTTCTATAATATCTGGGGTGTCTCTGTTAAGGTAATTACTTGAAAGCACACCAATCCTTCCCTCGATCTGTGAGCACAGATTGCTTTCTCACATGGCATCACACCTAAACTCTATAATACTACTAGATGTGGGGAGGACTGAATATTGTTATTTGGTTGTATAGATGAGACTGGTGGAAGGGTAGGAACTTACCTGAAGTGTCCCAGTGATGGGGCTCGATCTCTTCACTTGCTTCAGGAACCTGTCTGGCAGACTCAACATCACACTTGGTTCTTTTCTATCAGCTCCAGCTTCTGGGGCTCAGAGTCCATACCCTTCTCTGATGTTCCACTAGAAGAGAGTCAGGGGAGAAGGCAGCACATGGAATTGAGAGAAGTGAGTGGAAAGGAAAGCACCTGAAATGCAGGGGAAGGGGTGAGGATGTTCTGCTTGTCCCACTCAGTTCACTGGAAACTGTGCAGTGATACTTTGCCCCTCCGCCAGCACCACCACACCGCCCCCTCCACACACAGCAGTGACATTGAAGCTCACTCATCATGGACATGTAGGCTTATCCTTGCTTGTGGCACATGTCCAAGTACTCTCTCCGGAAGTCATGCTATTATGTTAATATCAGATACATCACATAAACAGAACGAAGGTTGCAAATTTGGAATGGAACTAACATTGCTGAGAACCTACTAGATATCACATGCTATAGGCTGTTATTTTTTATTTTCAAATTCTCAAAGCAATGCTCTGTGGGCATCATTACTTCCTTTCTATAGATGGGAGACAGGCTCAGAGAGGAATATATGTGCACAAAGAATTCAAGGGAGGTAGCAAATGGACACAGAGGTCAAATTGAAGGGCTAACACCGGCCCATTCTGGGACAATTTTAACATCAAAATACTTAATGATAATAAACTCTTTGAGCAAAAATAGGACTCCAGGGGTCATACTTACACAAATGACTACAATTAATTAATGATGGGAAAAAGGGAAAGCTCGATCCTACACTCAAATGCTAGCTAATAATTCTAGAAGGAATGACAAAATTGGAAAAGCAGTGCTTGATAGAAACCATAGTAACGAGTGGCTCAGGTAAGAATCATAAATAGATGCTCAGACTGCATCAAATCTCACTGCAGTCAGAGTCACCATGGTAACCATGCTGGCCAAGAAAAGCTGGGAAAAAATAAACAATATCCACCCTTATGTTCCAATATTTGATAGGAATTAAATAGGACTGGCATAACACACAGTAATTAACCTCAAGTATTCTGCACAATAAAGATTCCTAGAAGCTTCAGCAATATACACATACATGTATACATACATGTATGTCCACATATATATATATATATTCATATATATATATATACATACTCTCTCTTTCCCTCTCCTCCCCTGTCCTCCCCTACCACCCACTCTCTCTCACCATCCAATATCCCAAGAATTCACTGAGGTGGATTCACTGGAGTATAAAGAAGAAAATTCCCACAATTCAACAGATTCATTTCTGATCACATGCATAAATTTCAAAGGTACTGGACTATTTTAGTGATGGATTTTTTCTGGAGATGACTTGTAGAATTGTCTCTGGGACATTTTTCTCTATGATTTCAGTAGATTGCCAATAATGGATAAAAGCTGACCTGGAAATACAGGAAATGCGTGTTATGCATCAAATACCCTTTCCATCCTAGAGTAGTCTGTGCTTTCAACAAATAAGATTCCTCAACAACTTCTGTTGAACGTTTGGCTACTGACAGTTCAGTGAAAATAAAATACATGAAAATTTTAATATTTTAATTAAAAATACTGCCATTTACAATACCAACAAGAAGTATGAGATACTTAGGGATAAATCTGTCCAGAGATGTGCAACACCTATACACTGAACACTACAAAACATTGCTCAGAGAAACTAAAGAAAACCTAAATAAACAGAGGGATATGCTATTTTCCTGGTTTGGAAGATTCAGTATTGTAAAGATGTCTGTTTTTCTCAAACTGATCTATGGATTCAATGAAATCACATTAAAAGTTCCAGCAGACCCTTTTTTAAAAGAAATTGACAGAATGAGTCCTAATTTCATATGGAAATGAAAAATATGAAAGCGACAGACTTTGAAATGAAAAACGACTTTGACAATAACAGGGTGGGAAGATAAACACCAGCTGATTTCAAGACTCATTATAAATCTATAACAATCAAGACAGTGTGGTATTGGGGTGAAGGTAGAAATGTATATCAAAGAAACAAAATGAAGAGTCCAAAACAGACCCACACATATACGAACAACTGATTTACAACAAAGCTACAAAGGCAATTTGGTGGAGAAAGTATAATCTTTTCAACAAACGGTGCCTGGAGAAGTGGATATCCATAAACACAAACATAAACTGTGATTCATATATAGAATCATATATAAAACTTAACTCAAAATGTATAATAAACCTGAATATAAAAGCAAAAATTATAAAGATTCTACCAGAAAACACAGCAGAAAGTCCTTGTGACACTGGATTAGGCAAAAATTTCATAGATGAGAAACCAATACCACAATCCATGAATTAATAAATCAATACACTGTATCTCCTGAGAATTAAACATTTCTGCTCTTCCAAAGACACTGTTGAGAGAAGGAAAAGACAAGCCACCGACTGGGAGAAAGTGTTTGAAAATCATGTATCTGATAAAGGACTTGTATCCAGAATATAGAAAATCTCACAAAAGTCACTAAGAAGGAATCAGACACTCAAATAAATTGGCAAAAATTCTGAATCGACATTGCACACACAAAAAATCAAATGTCAGATAAGTACTACATGAAACGATGCTCAACATCATTAATCATAGGGAAATGCAAGTTAAAACTTCAATGAAATACAAATACAAATAAAAACTTCAATGAAATAAGAATGGCGAAAATTAAAAAGATGGAACACACCAAGTCTTGGCAAGACTACAGGGGATGGAACGCTCATACAACTGCTGGTGGAAATGAAAAATGGTGTGATCACTTTGGAAAACACTATAGCACTTTATTATAACGTTAATCTCACATATATCACATGATTCAGCCATTGCACTCCTATGCATTTATTCTAGAGGAAGAAGGTCTATGTTTATGCAAAGACTAATACACAAATGTTCATAGTAGCTTTTTTCAAAAGAGCCCCAAATTGGAAACCACTGAAACATCTATTAATAGGTAAATGGATAAAACAAATTGTGGTATATTTATATATTGGAATTCTACTAAGCAACACAAAAGAATTAACTATTGATATATACAACAAGATGGATAAATCTAAAAATAATTATCATGAATGAACAAATCCAGACCAAAAAAAAAAAAACCAGAATAAAACTTCTTTGATTCTATTTAAATACATTTCCAGGACATGAAAACTAATCCACAGTGACAGAGAACTGGGTTTGCCTAGGGACAGGGAAGTGGGAGGGCTAAGGAGGCCATGTAGGACAGAACTGAAAATGTTATGTCCTGGAAAAATAATACTAATGACATGTAAACCTATCTGAAAAAAACCCCTATCTGGTTATTTTAGGGGATATGGCTTGGTATTACTATACTGGGCAAACTGTAGGGTAATTAACATTTTTGAAAATACAAAAATTCTTGTAATTGACATTTTAACTAACAGTTGAAAAATTCCAGGCTTCTTTAAAATTTTATTATATGATGGATTAAAAACATGGAGTCCATGGAAGAATTTATATTGCAACATCAAATTGCTAGGAAGAGCTGTGAACGAACAGCATATTTCAACAACCATCTGGGAGATATATGGGAATCACTGATTATTATTTATAGTGTCAGAAAAATATATGTAAGTTCATACACATGCATATTAAACAAAAGACCCTCAAGCTAGACAACTCATTGCTTTCAGACAAAGAAAGCATCTCTAACATGGGCCCAAGTGCTAATGCAAAGCATGTAGCTGCTGATGGAATGACATTCCACCTGCTAAACCTCTTCTCTCATGGTGAGATCAAAGCACTTTCTCTACTTTTAGGCTAGTTTGTGAACCTCACAGGAGCTATTCCACAACATGCTTTTGTTCAGATCTATGAACTCACTTGAATCAGGAGTCATATCCCACTAAAGATGTGAAGTGTTGGGGTCTCCTAGAAGCCCCTACCCTTGAACCTGGAGTAGGAGCTTCAGGAGCCATCAGGACACAGATCCTCATAACCTGCCTCCTTCAGACACCTGATATGAGCTGGGCCACTGGCATGAGGAGCTGCACAGGGAGAGACAGATCCAGCAATCACTATGCTTTACTGCTGTAACTGTGTGCCTGGCACCATGCTAGGCACGGGGTTAGTGACAATGACACGGATACGATTGGTTAGTGATCCTCACAACCAGATGTTACAACGGGCTTCTCATCAGGGCCTTTCTCTTCTCTTTTCCTCATCTATCCCTTAACAACAAAGTTGAAAAGGAATAAGCAATGGCCTGAATTCATACGACATCCATGATCCCTCAATAACCACAGGGCCATGGACTTACTCCTTTGTTATCATTGAACGTTCACACCGATCCTGTGGGTAAAGCATTCTCAGCCCCATTTTACAGAGGGGGAAGCTGAGGCTCAGAGAGAGTCGTTACCTGTCTCACTTCCCGCGCTCCTGCCTTTAGAAGGAAAGTGACTCCAGGACACCCCTGGAGCAGGACACCGCACTCACTGGTGCCCGGGGTGTGGGGGTGGTGAGGACCCCAAAGTCTTTACCTACGAGACAGCCGAGGCACCGAGTCTCAAAGCAGGAAACGGAGACTTGGATATGGATCCCTTTGTCTCCTCACATCCCAGGGCGGCCCAGCCCCCACCGCGGGGACCTACACCCTCAGCTGAGTCCCAAACATCTGAAGGCAGGACCCGCTCTTCTCGTCAGACCGCCTCAGTCTCGGTGGAAAGGTCGTTACGGTCGCCATATTGACGTCAGGTTTCTATGGCAACCGCGACGCGCAGGCAGGTCCGCCCACTCCGGAGATGCCTCCTCACGCTCCTCCACCCCCTGGATTTCGCTGAAAGCGGAGCACCTTTGCTCTTTCAGGCTGCCACCTGAGAAAGCATAATAATTAGAGGAACTAGACTGGGACCCGGGTAGTTTGCGGAAGTCTGCCCATTTGTTGGAAAAAAGCACATTCCTATAATCCGGAAATTTTTTGCTTTAAAGAGGCAATAGGAGAATATAGATATAGATATAGATCAGTATATACAGTATACAGAGACCCAGGGAGGTGTCCTAAGGTTCTTGGAGATGAGCTTGCTCTCAGAGAGTGAGCATGTAGAATCACAAGCCTTGCTAAGCAGTTAGTCATCTGTGGCAGAAAACTAAGACGCGGTCTATAATCGTGTGACTTGATGTAAAAAAAACGACAAAGAAAGTCATTTAAGAAATCTCAGAGATTTTTCAGGGAGGCAGGAATAGAATAAGATAGTCATTTATTAGGCAGAAGCGTAGTCAATTAATCCATACATTGGTTTATCCTGGGGAGCTCTTATCCACCATTCCTGATATTTTCTTCTGTGTGGAAGGACATTCATTACCAAAGCACTTCCAGCCCCTCTACACTCACTCTTTCTGTTTTGCAGGAATGACTTACCTGATTCTGAGGTTGGAAGGAGAAACAAGGGTTTCACAGCCCGGACTCTCTCTCTTTAAAACTCTTACAGCAAGCTGCCAACAGGGAGCATGTGTTCTGCCCTGCCCTCAGGGATGGGTCTTACAATTAGCTCACAGTTCTCCCCTTTTTGTGTCTCTCTAGCTCACCAGCTATTCCTATGTTACTGCTTTAAAATGCCTGTGTCATTATTGCCCCCCAAATACACCCTTGCTCTATGTCTGGGCCATAGACCAACTAAGAAATAGGGAAAAAAGAAAAGAATAAGGAGAACAATACATCAACTTGATTCCTTATAAAGGTGAAATTGGAGAAAGTGGCTTAGATTTGCTGGCAAATGGGCTTCCTATTATGACGTCCAGAACTGGACAGACTTGTCCACTCGGCAGTGCTGCACTGGGACAGTCACTAAGGCCAAAGGCTGCAATGTGTGTCTATCGGCTGTCTGATAGAAGAGTCCAGTCAATGCATACTCAGAGAAAGTGGCTTTCTTGCCAAAGGCAGTCCCTGTAGCAGAAGAAAGTGTTTCAAGACACCTTTTTTGAGAAACACTTCTCAAAGTGAATAAATACCCCTTGTTCTGAATGAATACCCACCAAGCCACCTTCTGAGGCTTCCCCCATGGAGCCATTGTGGCAACACTTTCTTAGTACCTTAATTCATGTGATTTTAGTGTGATTTCATAATTATTATTATTTTCCAATTTCCAAGACTAGTGTGAATATCAGATAATCATGAATATTTCCCTAGAAAATTCCCTCAAGAAGGAACTGATGGGATGCTCAGAAATGTACTCCCTCACATAAACCAACACACAAACTATAGTCAAAATGATAACAAAGTCCTACCAAGCCTTCGAGGATAAGAGAATCCCTATATTACCCAATGATAACAGACCACAGAAAAAAGAGGTAACATTCACCACTATCATAATGTTTTGAATATCCATTTCTGCTTAGCAATAAATAAAACAATAACCATGTATTATTTCTCAGGATTCTGTTGGTTTACTGGGCTCAGCTGGGTGTTTTTCTGCTCCACTTGATATCTGTTACCTGAGGCTGCAGTCATCTGGAGGAACCTCTCATCTGGAACGTCCAAGACAGCCCATTCACATACATGAGAGTTAGTGCTGGCATCTGATGGGAGCTTACTGGGGCTACTGAATGGAGCATTTTGGGTCTTCTCTGCAGAGCTCTCCACATGTAGGGCTGCCAGATAAAACAGAGAACACCTAGTTAAATCTGGATTCCAGACAACCAAGAAATATTTTTTTTAGTGTCAAGTATGATGGTTAATTTCATGTGTCAACATGACTGGGACAAGGTGCCCAGATATTTGGACAAATATTATTTTGGCTGTTTCTGTTATGTTTGGGTGACATAAACATTTAAATAGGTAGACTTTGAGTAAAGCAGTATACATTTTCCAAGGACACATGCCTGGTAAGAGGCAGCATAGTTATTCTAATCCAGGGTAATTGGATTCCAAAGTTGGGTTCTACACTGAATCTATGCATATATGGTGAATAGTAATGTTTACTTTGCTCTAGAGCAGGTTTTCTCAACCTCAACACTGTTGACATTTTGGGTCAGAGAGCTCTTTGTTGTGAGGGCTGTTCTATGCATTGTGGGTGTTTAGCCTCCATCCATAAGATTTCATTAGCACCCCTGGTGTGACTACCAAAAATGTTTCCAGATATTTCCACATGTCTCCTGGAGATGGGGAGCAAAATCACCACTTTTGGAGAACTACTGCTCTAGATACATATTTCTGACAGGTAGCTGGATACATAAGTCTGGAATCAAGGAGAAATTTCTGAGATGAAGAGATGATTTGTAGGCTTATGGGGCCTGGCATGTAATAGCTGTCCCATAAATATTTGTTTAATAAATGTAAATTGTCTTGAAAAGGGGACCTGGAAGCACCTACCCTCCACTTCTTTCTCCTGTTTGGGTTCTGTCTCACTTAGAGCTGTCCAGTCGCAGACTGTCTCCAATACGCTTCCTGTCCATAACAGAATCAGCATGATTCTTCAGCAGCTCTTCCGGTCTTCCTCTGTCATTCAGGCTGCAGTCTCAGTCTCTTTGAGGAGGAACATTGGTGTTACAGCAGTGACATTTAATAAGAACTTGATCCTGATCAGAAACTCTTGGTGGACAAGATTAGAGAATATAGAACTAAGCGACAGACATCTGGAGGACCTGTTGATACTGGCCCAGAGTATCAGCAAGAACAGGACAGGGAGATTTTTAAGCTTAAGCAACTGTATGGTAAAGCAGACATGAATATGTTCCCTAACTTCACATTTGAAGAGCCCAAATTTGAAGCCATTGAAAAACCATAGTCCTGAAGAAATAATGTAAAAGTTTTCTGGTAATTTGTCCTAGATTAGTTGTACAACTGATCAGAAGTATCAGAATAAACATACATTTCACAACTAAAAAAATGTAAATGTGCTTATAAAATTCAGGGTCATCAAATCTTTTTATATCCTTATACCAGTTCTACAAACTAAGGTAGGGTCATTCTTAAAAACTTTATGAAAATCTGCATTTTCAACTCAACACTTATTGCTTAGCTTTTGTTTCCCTTTGTAAAAGGAATGTATTTGAATGGTAGACCATGTCAAAATGGGTTACACTACACCAGGTAAAGCCAGAGCCAGAACTCAACATTAAGATGGCAGAACAAAAGGGTGAAGTTCCAGTGTAGCCTACATTTCTGTGCCAGACACCATGCTAAGTACTTTAATGACATTAACATATTTGATCTTCACAACAGCCCTTTAAAGTTTTATCACCATTTATGGATCAGAAGTTCAAGGTACAGAGAGGTTAAGAAACTTGTCTAGGGTTACATGGTTAGTCGGTGACAGAGGGAGGGACCTACCCAGGACTAGGTGGTATTAAAGCCCATTGATACTAACCAAGAAGGTATCCTACCTCCAACAAATATCCCTAGAGCCTCAACCAGGGTCTGGAACTCAGTGAATTTTTAACTGAATTGAACTTAATATAGTGACTGAATATAGAATTCTGGTGAGCCTGCAGCATGACTCACCTTGGACTTACATGGAAAAGTATCTCCCTTTAGAAACTCAAAGTGTTTTTCTGGATGGAAATGACTTTATTCTCTGGCCCAGACCTAGCTGGCTGGGAGAAGAGGCTGATGTAATCCTCTCTGACAGGTCAGACCACATCGGATACAGTGACTTACCCAAGGTCATCCCAGGGTTATGAGGTGAGGTCTGCCCAGGGAGATCGCCTGGCTGGTACTGCAGGGTCCTGTACAAGATACACATAAACAGCTTTTGATCCTGTGTAGCACCTCACCTTTCAAGGGATCAGTGGATAACTTTTTCCCTGAACTTATCTGCAGGGAGAAGTAAGGGCACATGACAGCACATGAAACAAGAACAAACAGGATGATGATTTTCTTCCTTTTCCCTAACTTCTCCAGGGGAGGAGAGCAGAAAACAGCAGGTTTTCCAGGAGTTCTCTCCTTGCTCCCTTTCTTCCCCTTTGCTCTAGCCCAGTCCTTTGTGACATTAGAGGAATGTAGACAAAAGTCAGGAATCTGGGGTACCCTGAGAAAGGGACAGAAAGATGGGAAGTGCCTGACAACCAGAATAGTGCATCAGGAAACACAGGTATTGGAGCCCATGCTCTGGCTGTTGGTTGATTGGTCAGGCTCTCGGTTTCCAACTGTTTCCTTTTGCAGTGTTATCACTCTACCTGATAGCAATGAAATTCACCGATAAAACAAATGTGCATTTTCCAAGTAAGAATAAGAGAGATTAAGTGACTTACAGACATGAATGTCACAGAGTTATTCCAGGGAGGTCTCCTGTCTCTTTTGCTCCCATGTTCAGGGTCCTGTCTGGAAGACATAATATTAGGCTTTGATCTCACCTTTCAGGATCTCAAAGAAAACACTCTTCTTTCATGTAAAACAAGGAGGTAAGATAGAGGGACAGGGAAACAGGGGAAACACAGGGAATGGAATAGGTGCTGATTTCATTCCTTTACCCCAAACTCCATTCATGGGGTACATGACTCAATTGAATGGAAATGGTGCAAACACCTCTTTTCTTCCCCAGACCCATCAGGGCACTCATTCCACTGCATAAAATGACATTGACTCACAGTCAAAATAGAAACGTGTATGTATTTTCCTTCTCTCCACATGCTCTCCAGATCATGTTCCCCTCAAATATGTACACACCTGTAGTTCACACTCTCCTGCCCCTTCTATTACTAGTGGGATAAAGCTCCACCAGATTCCTGACTCTTGGCAAATCTGCCCTCAGATAGTGCAAGTCCCTCTTCCTTCTCCCTCCAAATGTACTGCTCAGCTCCTGTCTTCATGGCTATTAAGGCTGGAAAGAAAAGGGGCCAACATTCCAAGACAGTGACCTTATGGGTTCCTGCGTCCTCAGGGCCCTGAATGCCTCCTGATTTACATCTTTTTTTCCAAATCAGACAACTTTATGGAAGCAGAAGGTATAAGAAGAAGAAAATGTAAACATGTCAAATTTATATGTATTTCCTGTTGTGCAACTTTGTTTCGGACCAAATATTGTTCTGTGCAGTAACCTAAAAATTTTAAAGTAAGTGTGACCACATTCTTTGTTAAGTGAAGCTGCCATAAGGTGTGTCTTCAAACGGCTTTTAAAACCTAGGGCAAAAATTGAATTTGCTTTATTGAGGGATAGATATATTCTTTTTTGTGTGTATGATTCAATATTTGTATAGATTATACTCCATTTAAAGTTATTATAAAATATTGTCTATATTCCCTGTGTTGTACAATACATCTTGGTATCTTACTTATTTTATTATTTTTATTTCTACTGAAGTATAGTTGATTTAAAATACTGTGTAAGTTTCAGGTGTACAGCATAGTGATTCAGTATTTTTGCAGATTAGATTCCATTATAGGTTATTGCAATATAATGGGTATACCTCCCTGTGCTATGCAGTATATCCTTGTTGCTTATCTATTTTATACATAGTAGGTTGTATCTGTTTATCCCATATCCCTAACTTGTCCCTACTCCCTTCTCTCTCCCCTTTGGTAATCCCAGAGCGTATGAAATTTGTGTTCCTCTTGGAAACTGATACCAAAATGCAGTGGCAGAATTGTTTCTAGTCCTCTCCTGGGATTTGTAACCAAGTGCATAGGGTACCCTATACCTTTGGGATTGATAACCAGTGCACAGTAATCTCCTCAACAAAAACAGTATGGAGGCTCCTCAAAAAAACTGAAAATATAAATACTATATGACCCTGCAGTCTCAATTCTGGGTATTTATCCAAAAGAATTGAAATCAGGACTCTAAGATACTGCACTATCATGTTTATTGTAGCACTATTTACAATAGCCAAGATGTGGCAACAACCTAAATATGCATCAACAGATAAGGGAATAAAGAAAATATGGCATATACATATAATAGATTATTACTCAGCCTTAAAAAAAGAAGGAAATTCTGCAATATACAACAACATGGATAAACCCTGAATACATTATACTAAGTGAAACAAACCAGGCACAGGAAGACAAACATTGTATGATTCTACTTATTTTGATATCTAAAATAGTCAAATTCATAGAATTAAAGAGTCAAATGGTGTTTTCTAGGGGCTAGGGAGATGGGGAAGTGAAGAGTTACCAATCAATGCTTGTAAGGTTTCAGTTAAGCAAGATGAATAAGTTCTAGAGATCTTCTGTACAACATTATATAAATAGTCATCAATACTGCACACTTAAAAAAATTGTTAAGAGGGTGAATCTCATATTAAGTGTTCTTATCACAATAAAATAAAATGAAATAAAATAAAATAGGAAAAAAAGATAGTCAACCAATAACTCTAAATCTGGCAAAAACTGCCCTTCAAAAATGAGGGTGAAATTAAGACATTTACAGACAAACAAAGCTGTGGGAGTTTATTACCACTAGACTTGCTCACGAAAAATGCTAGAGAGAGTCCTTCAATTTGGACAGAAAATATCACATACAGTTACTTGAAGCCATATGAAAATACACAGATCTCCAGTGAAAGCAAATAGATGGACAAACTATAAAAACAAGTGTGATTATAATTTTGGCTTGTAACTCCATTCTTTATTTTATACAGGAATTAAAAGACTAATGCACAAAAATTCATTATAAACCTATTTTAACGGGTAGGCAATACGTAAAGATGAAATTTGTGACATCAATAACATACAGTTGGTGGGGGGACAGAACCATAAAGAGTAGAGTTTTTGTATATGATTGAAGCAAAGTTGGTTTCAATTTACATTACACTGTTATAACTCCAGGATAGTTTATGTGATTCTCATCACAACCAGAAAGAAAATATTTGTAGAATATACACAAAAGGAAAAGAGAAGGGAATCAAAATGTGTAATGACAAAAAATCAATTAAACACAAATGAAGGCAGCAATGAGGGAAATGAGGGACAAAAAAAAAAGCTGTAAGATACACAGAAAACAATATAATAGCAAAGTAAATCCTTCCCTCTCTGTGTATAACTTCACAGTCGGCCCTGCAGCCACAGATTCAACCAACCGCAATCAGGTAGTACAGAGCCCTCTCTGCTTATCTCTGGACACCTACTCTCAGCTGGACAGTGTTATGCATCCTGTTAGAAAATCTTCTGAAAGAAGCTCTGACTCCTAGAGGTGCCATGTCCCTCTCAATAGTCATTGCCAAGGTTTCCCTGAAGGAGAGGAGAACTCCAGAACCTTGCAAAATGTTGAAAAAAATCTGCGTTCAAAACCATGTTGTTCAAGGGTCTACTATACTCATATTTCTTGGTAGCTTTCAATCTACAGCAAAGCCTCACTTCCTTAAACCCTCCCCCAATCACCTAACACAAGTCCTAATCCTAAAATAAGTCATTTCTAAAACTCCCTTATTGAAGGACCCCATGATTCTTCACGGTGTGTGCTCTCACTCTCTGCAACCTAACCTGTTCAAATACAGGTGGTTTTTGGCTGGAGGCCATTGCCATTCATGATCTTTGATGAAGCAGTACCACTTCAAGGACTCTGTCATACAGAAATGTTCAAACAGGCAAGAAGTCATAAACAATGGTGCATCAATTTTCACAGAAAAAATATAAGAATATGCTAAAGAATACAAAATAATAAACTAAAAAGTATGTTGCATGGAAAGTACAAAAGGCTGTTGAGAGAAATTAAAGAAGACTTAAATAAATAGATATATTTTGTTCATGGGTCAGAAGATTCAATATTATTAAAATGTCAGTTCTCCCCAGATTGATCTATTTTTTTTAGGGGGGAGGTAATTAGGTTATTTATTTATTTATTTATTTATATGGAGGTACTGGGGATTGAACCCAGGACCTCATGCATGCTAAACAACTTGCTCCCAGCTGGACTTTTTATGGAAATGGACAGGCTGATTCTAAAATTCATATGGGAAAGGATGAGCAAGAATAATCAAAATTAATGAAAAATAATAGAGGACTCACACTGCCTGACTTTAAGACATTATAAAGTCACAGTAATCAAGACAAGTGTGGTATTGTAATAAAGATACACAAGTAGATCAATGGGACAGAATAAAGTATCAAGAAAAAGATCCATACATACAGAGACAACTGATTTTTGACAAAGATACAAAGGTAACTCAGTGGAAAAAGAAGAGTCTTTTAAGCAAGTGATGCTGTAACAATTGAGTATCACATGCCAAAGTTGAACTTCAACCTATATATATAGTGTGTACCATACACAAAAAACTCAAAGTGGTTCATAGGCCTGACTGTAAAACCTAAAACTGTAAAACTTTTAGAATATAGGATAAAATCTTTATGACCTCAGTTAGGCAACAATTTCTTACATATAACACCAAAACACAACTGGTAAAATAACTGTTCTTCGCTAAAATTGAAAGCTTCTGGTCTTCAGAAGACATTTTTAAGAGAATAAAAAGACAAACCACAGACTGGGAGAAAATATTTGTAAAACATAAATCTAATAATAGACTTGTATCCAGTATATATAAAGAACTCTTAAAAAACAATAAAAATAAACCACTCAATTTAAAAAAGGGGGCAAAATATTTACATATACTTCACCAAAGATATATTGATGGCAAATATCCATATAAGAATATATTCAACATCAGTAATTATTAGAGAAATGCAAATTAGGACTACAATGAGATATGGCTAAAATTAAAATACCAACCATATCAAGCATTTGCAAGGATGTGAAGGAATCAGAACCCTCATATACTGTTGTGGGAATGTAAAGTGGTACAACCACTTTGGAAAATGCAGAAGTTAAATATACACCTACCATATGATCCAGTCATCCCACTCCTAGGTATTTATCCAAGAGAAAAGCAAAGTGTATGTCCACAGAAACAGTTGTACATGAAGCAGTTCTAGGAGCTTTATTTGTAGTAGCTCAAATCCGGAAATAATCCAAATGTCCATCAACAGGTGAAGGGATAAACAAACTGTGGTATAACCATATAGTGGAATAGTACTTGGCAATAAAAAGCAATGAACTATTGATACACATAACAACATGGATGGAGCTCAAATAATTATGCTGAGTGAGAGAAGCCAGCCCCCTTCCCCCTTCAAAAGAATACATGCTGTATGGTTCCTTTTATGTAAAATTACAGAAAATGAAAATGATTCTATATTGTCAGAAAGCAGATCAGTGGTTGTCTGGGGAGAAGTGGGAGGGATGGATTACAAAGGAGCATGAAGAAACTTTTGGGGGTGATGAATATGTTTGCTATCTTGATAGTGATGGTTTTGTGTCTGTGTACATATATTAAAACTTATCAAATTGTATACTTCAAATATGTACAGCTTGATGTATGTCAATTATCTCTCAGTAAAGCTATTAAGTAAAAAGTTAAATTGCAGTATAATACTAAATTGGGAGGATCATTGAAAAGACAAAAAGGCAAGTTACAGAATACTCTAGTCCTATTTTTGCAAAAGAAATAAATTTATGCATATTATTCATTAAGAGGATATGCAATGAAAGATTAAGGCACTATTCACCAAATGTTAGCACAGGAAAAACATTAAGAGATTCAAAAATATTTGTAGAAGCCTATTTATTGACATGGAAAGATGATCACAACATACAGTTAGTGGGGGGGAAAGCAAGTTACAAACAATATTTACAGTATGATCTTGTTTTAGTTTCTTAACAATTAACAATCTCAAAGCATATAACCCAATAGTTTTACACATTGAGACATTCTCTTCAGCTCAAATCCATACACTCATTTCAGACTTGTCTTCTGACTCCCAGCAAGGTATAGCCACATGCCTAAGGGACATGCGCAGTTAGAGGAAGTTAAGAATTTCAAGACTGGCAGAGACATTATCTACAGCAAAACTGAATCATTAAAACCAGCCTGTGAGCCTGGAAGGCCACCACATAAAAAAGAAAGAGGACTATAAAGTTGTGTAACTAGAGTGGGTTCTTTATCAGACAAAATAGCTATGCCACCTGCCTGCTGTGGGAATCTAGGAAAAAGTTTAATCCTCATTGGAGGGGATTCCGAATAATGAGTTATAATCATAAAAAATATCAATACCTAGCTCAGAGGACCATGGTGAGAAGAGGAAACCTGTAAAATATAGTGCCAACACAGAGTCTGACATGAGTCTCAGGAAATGTTGCCTCCCTACACCTACCTCCTCCCTCCTCTCCTGTGAGATGACCTGACGTAAATGAAACAGCCTAATATAAGAGTTACAAATGTAGCAAAATAAAAAAATGAGCATTACATTTTATCTGAGATTCAGGGCCATTTGTGTTTGTGGAATGAGTTATCTGATTCAGGTAGAATAGCGGAAAAACAGTAATTCCTTTCACATTAAGTAGCCTGCAGCAACCCTGCCTTCTTTGCCTTTTGAGAGTGCACATTTGGCAACGAGTGTATGTGTGTGTATGTATGTGAATATGTGTACTATTAGATATCTTCTTGTGTATATATGCTCTATTTCTGCAACTAGATGATAAATTCAAGGATATTTTGTTTTTTAACCATTTGAAGCCACAAATGGATCTAAGCAGATACTAATTAACAAGTTAGCTTACTTACGATGCACCAGTTTGCTATCTTCTTAAGTTAAATGGTAAAGAGCTCCCCATCTACACAAGACAAAAATCTATAGCAGTTTTCAGCTCACAATAAAATATTACTTTGACAAAATGGTCTAGCTCAAACCTAGACTGTCACAGGTAATATTGTGTTACAGACATAACGTATAATGTACACACTATAATAACCAAAACATTACACATGGGAACAGATAGCCTATTAGAGTTTGGAGATTGTTCAAACCAGTCTATTTCTGGCTCATTTTACATTGTTTCAATAATCACTTTAACTTCACGGAAAATGGCCATGAGTGTACTGTAACTCAAGTGATCAACAACTACAATTGAGCCCTTTCTGATATGCTCCTTTATGTTAATAAATATGGCCACAGCACTAACGAGATTGGCTTTTGCCTCTTTCTGGTTAAAGATGAGTTTTAATGCTGCTAATGCCTCTGTATTGATCATGTCTCTGGCTGCAGTTGGATTTTCAGACATATTCAAAAGTACTTTCAAAACAAGATTTCTGGTTTTACGATTTCCCAGGGATAGCAAATGGAAAAGCTCTGAAAAGTAACTGGCAACAATGTGGTGATGGTTAGAATCAGTAGTCAGTTGTCCTAGTATCTTTAATCCAGACTGCTGTCCGGGTGAGTTCAAGGGAAAAGACATGGTTTCCTTACACATATGCTTAACATGTAATTCAACCTTGCGTTGTCTTTCATCTCCAGAGGGGGGATTCAGAGTAATTACTGCCTTTTTTCTCATCTCAGAGGAAGGAAAACTGAGTAAGCTTTCAATAAGTGTCACCACACCCACCTCATTAATGAACTCTTGGGCAAATGGGTGAACATTAATGATCCCCATCGCAATCTGAGCGATTTTATGAATAAGAGGATCAGTAGTTGACTTAAGTAAGGTAACCAGTTTTTCAAATTCCTCAGAATCCATGTAGCATTCCATTTTGCAAGGGCAAGCAAATGGCTTAATCCCATTCACCTCCCTGATCCTGATTTGGCGTCTAATCTCCTCTATGGTCTGGATGCAGGGGTCAGAACCAAATGCGTACTCAGGGACAGGCTGTGTGCCTGAGGGAGTGCTCCTAGAAGAGCACGCTGTTGCCGCAGGCAAAGAATGGGTATTTTCCTCAGCTGAGGCCAGGACAATATACGAAGGAGGCTTTGTCTCAGATGAGGCCTGGGATCTAAAGCCTAACACTGCTGGAGTTACAGCAGGGGCTTTGGGCCAGATCGTTACCTCAGACCAGTCCTTGGGTCTATCTTTTTCATTAATTTCATCCACAGGTTGGGGCCTGATTATCCTGCTCACAGGTCTAGGGTTAGGGTCAAAACTAGTTTCATCTCCATCCCAAAACCAGTTCCCAATAACATTCTCTTCCTCCTCCTCTTCAGCCGCTGGCTTAGTCTTGCCACTGGCCCCAGCCACAGGCTCCAACTTCTCAGCATAGGACAGGGGAGTAACATCAGCTTTACCTTCATCCTTAGCACAGATATGATTACCAGACTCTTCTCCATTCCAGAACCAGGAGCTATCACTGGCCTCTTCCCCAGCCCAGAACAAGGTATCAACACCAGTCTTATCTTTACATGTAGTTCTGGACTCAGCGCTAGCTTCAGCCACAGAACAAAACCGAGATGATCTAGTGGCTTCATCTTCAGCTTTGGGCCTAAAATCTGACAGGGCTCCTTCCTTCACCTCAGTAACAATCTTGTTCTTAGATGCTGCCTTCATCTTTGCCCCTGCATCTTCCTGAGGCCCTGCCTTGGCCACTGCTTTGGCCGGGGTCTTGGCTACAGATTTGACTACGCCAGTAGCCTCCCTCTTTGCTTCAGCCTCTACACCAGCCCTTTTTTCAGTTTTGGCCTTCTTTTTATTCTCATTCTTTCTATTCCTATTCCTTCTACTTGCATTCTTAACCCCAGTCATGGTTGAAGCCCAGTTATATAGATAGCTCTATAATCTTGGCCTTGGTCCTCAATGTGTCCCAGGTCAGTGTCTTGATACTCTTTTACTGGACTGAAGGTGATGATCTTCTGTCACTCCAAGGCCACCACAGCCACCACTGGAGATAGACCTGAGGTGGAAGAAGGAAATGGGCTTTGAGTCTCTTCCAACTGTGCTTCTCTATGCAGACAGCCACACAGGACATGAGAGAACAAAGACAGACTGTGTAGTAGAAGTGGAATAGTAGGGTGCTCATGCTCACACTCACCTTGGATCCAAATGAACAGCTGTTGTCCGCTTTCTTAATTAAATTCAAAATGAACAGCTACCTGCAGACTTCTACAGAATGGTATAAAGGAACAAACCTATGGATAGACAAAAAGTTAGAGGAGAGAAAACAGAAGAGACTGAGATGGCCCAATGTGACAAGCATTACAACATATACTTCTGCATATTCAAGGCCATGTTAAATCATCTCCCACCTGTCCCCTCCTCCCAAACGATTCCCCATCCACTTCCAGAAAGCCTGTAGCTTGTCTAATTACACCTTCTCTCAACTCTGAAGTCATTCATTTTCCTTGGACAAAAATACGAGGTGCAAGAGTGGGTAGTGGAACAGAGACAACTGTATTTAGAAGGCAAGCAGTGAAAAAGATGGGGACTATTATTTCAGTACCATCTTGCATGCCCCTGCTTTTTTCCCCTTCCCCACACATATATAGTTCCTACCTCATTCACCACCTATGCCAACCAGCCCACAAAGCAGGCATCCGCAGGAGAAGTCTTTCCCACCACAAAACAGTCCACTAGCTGGAGAAGAGTCACACACCCTACAGAGAGAGGAGGAGCATTTAGCAAAACACCAAGAGAATATGTTGACAACGGTAGTAAAATACCAGGTTAATGGACAGATTCCCAGAACTCAGGCCCTAAAACCTCCTTGTCAAGAATCAGGAAATAAATAAATGGATGTCCACAAAATCTTCTATGGGACTGCATCCGTAGCAAAATAAGAGGGAGGGGCTGTGACAGGTGGCTGGGGTTTGAGTTTCCAGAACCAGAAACTGAAGAAGCAGACTGACTTCAGGCGTTCTAAATGAACACTTTAGAAAAATTTTCGTATTCTGAACTGCCATTCCCACACCTCAACATATTAACGTGGGCTGGCATGTCGAGATTCCAAACGAGAAAGGTGGATTAATACCACATTATTTACTGACATGGATCCTTTCCGTAAAAGTCGATTAACCCCTCACCCTGTCATTTGCTTGCATTTAACTGGGCTCAAGCTCTAAATATGGAAAACAATAAAACTGCCATTTTAAGAGGCACATAAACTTTTCATTTTGGTGTCTTCATAAACTACTCGCTTACTTCCTCTTTCGCTGAAATCACCAGACCTACCGCGCAGACAGGAGACTTTGGCATCAAAGAGGCGCCTGTGGGAAGGGACAGCACCCAGGACGCGGGACCCACAGGTCCCTTCCCAGAATCCGGGCCCCCGCACCCGCCCGCTCGGCCCCCAGCTCCGACCGCCACCCCAGCCCCGGCCCCGGCGGCCTCCCAGGGCGCCCCCACCCCAGCTCCCCTCCGCCATTTCTCCCGCAGCAGCACCCCCACAGCCCTCTCCCGGCACAGACACCGTCGAGGGCGGGGCGCGGGCGCCCGGAAAGCTGACCCGGGAGCCGCCGCGCGGTTCGCCTGCCAGGATCCCAGCCAGCGTCTGCGGCCAGACCCCGCGCCCCGGGTCCCGTCCGCGCCGGTCGCCGCCGCCTCGGCGCCAGGGCGCCCCCGGAGCTGCGCACCTCCCTCGGGGACCGGCTCCAGCCGCGTCGCCTCCCGCTCGCCAGGCTGCCGGGGTCCGCGGGGCAGGCTGTGAGCTGCTCGTCGCCCCCCACGACACCCCCACTTGCCTGCACAGGCTCAGGGCCCGGGTGGTCGGCCTGGCCCTCCGGTCGGAGCTCCTCACTCGGATTCCCACCGCTCTCCGTGCGCTCAGAATGGCAAAGAGGCGGCCCGCCCCCCGCGCCGCTGCGCCAAACCGGGCAGGGGCTGCGCAGGATGCGGCACCAACCGCTCGCGGCGAGGGTGTCGGGAAGGGGGGCGGAGGGATACGGCACGAATGGGCTCGACGCCCCCTCCCAGGCCCACCGTAGTTCCGACCCAGAGGGGGCGGGGCCGGGAGGAACCCCAGCCTGAGGGGCGGGGCCACGCCAGCCCGCCTCGCCCGCCCCCCGCGGCCCCCGCGCGCCGCGACCACCCCCACACTTCTGGCCCCACAGTGTGTGGGGCCGGCGAGCGGTCGGCGGTGGGGGCCGGGGTCTGGAGGTCCGGAGGGGCCGCGCTGAGGGGAGCAGCGGATGGATACAGACCGCCCCTCGGTGTGTGTGAACCCCAAGACTGCTCGGTGTCCGCCCCCCTCCCCTCCCCTTCCCTCTGCTCCCCTGCCCCCCCGCCCGCCATCCTTCCGGGATGCAGATGGGAGAGGGGCTGTGAGCGCGACCCTCCCCAGTTCTGCTTTCCACGTTCAGGGGCCGCGGTCGGGAGGAAGGTGGGAGGGGGCGCCCACGAAGCCCGAGCCACTGCCCCTCTTCTAAGGGAAGGCAGCCCCAGACCTCTGGTCTGAGGAGACAAACCACTTGTTTGCGCCAGCGTCGTCATTTTTTCTGCCACACTGCTGTTTTCTCGTTCGCGGTGGTAACACGCTTTGCCATTGCGCGGTCCCCGCAGCTGCCCAGGAAAGAGGGCCCTTCCCTGTCGGGGACCCGCAGCGGGTCGTACAATCCCCCCGCCTCTCACCCCACAGCCCAGTGTCAGGCACCAGGTAGGGCCTGTCCTGGCGCCTCTTCCTGGGTTCTGTCTGTCAAGTCTTCTCCTGCAGTCACTTCCACCCTCCCATCATCTTTGGCAGTGAGGGAATGTGGCAGGGGTTCGAATCCATTTGGATCTCAGCCACTTGCATGCACACTTGTCTAGTTTATCCATTAGGGCTGTTAACGTATTTTAATCATACTTATTTTTAATTCCCTGTCTGATAATTCCAAAACCTGCTTTATAGCTGAGCCTAGTTCTGATGCTTTGTATCCTTAATTTATGCTTTTTCTTGTCTTTTAGTGTGTTTTATAATTTTGTGTTGAAAGCTGGATATGATGTTGGGTAATAAGAACTGAAGTACATAGAGCTTTAGTGAGAAGTTTTATGTTAAGCTGGTTAGCAATTGTGCTGTGTGTAATGTTTGCTGTAGCCATAGGTGCCAGAGTCTTCATATTCCTCTAGTGTCCTTATTTTTGTATCTCCTCTTAACTTTGGGCTTCCCTAATTGCTTCTTGCAGAGACTGCCTGCATCTTGCAACTCTTTAGCTGCACTCCACTGTTACTATCCTGGAGGCCTGTTAGCATGTGGAGGAGAGGAAGTGTTTATAATCTTACGGTTAAATTCCTGCCGTTTGTGGGCACGTGTCCCTATACTATGACCTTCAGAAGTGTTTCTTTAGCTTCTTTCTCCCCCTTATAGGAGAATGGAAGGCTAGAGTGGGCTAGATAGGAGGAATGCCTTTCTGTCAACTGGGATAAGGCTCTAGGAAAGTCTTTTCCACTGGAGAATAGGTCCTTGTTGTAGAGAAGACTCTGGGGGTGTATTTCTCAAGAGTACACTTCCCCTCCCACTGTCAGTCACGAGGGGATCTTTTGGGGATCTTCACTGTGCGAACCTGCTGGAGTTCCTGGAGGTAAAGCCCACTGAGCCTCTATGGCTGCAGGTCCCTAGAAGTTTCTCACTTTCATACTATTCCACCCGCAGTCTCCAGCAATTTGTCAAAATTACCATTTAAGTGTTCTTACCTGTTTATGTCTCTAGCAATTTCTGCTCTATGTAAAGAGAGATAGGCTATGACTCTCTGGATTTGTCTTTTCTCCAGAATTTGGGGTGGTCATTTGCCCTATGACCTCAGTTCTAAGGTAAGTTACTGATTTTCAGTTTGTTCAGTATTTTTTTTCTGGTTATAAGAGCAATGACTTCCAAGCTTTTTACATGTCAGTCTGGCCAGTCTGGAGTATAGATTTTAAGAGGGTAGCTAAAGGCCAGTGAACACAGCTTTTGTCCTCTTTTTTTCAGCTGAACTTCGGAACTGGGAATAAAGTTGCCCTTGAAAACCTGGCTGCTCCATAAATATTTGCTCTTTTTCTTCCCAGGGATAGAAAATTTATGTGGCTCCCTGAACCTGGCATCTCAGCCCCCAAATTCTTAACCTTGATTGTAGATTAGAATTCAGACTTCCTAAATCAAAGTTCTCAGTGGTGAGGTCTGAGCAACTGTGACTTAACTCCAGGAGAAAAGCCATCTCTGTTACCACCACCACCACCGCCATCAAGAGGCAGTGCACTCTGCTACTAAGTGCTTGCTTAGACTTGAGTGACCAGTTTCTGAGCCCTGGAAGCACCTTCTAAAAGGAGGCTGCATGGTAGAGTAAGGACTCTCTCCTCTGGGCTTTACTCTGGGAACTTGGCCAGACTTCAGAGCCACGCCAGACTTCAGAGTTTGAATAGAGACTTTACCACTAACTATTTGTGTCACTTTGGGAAAGGTACTTAATGTTTTTATAACTCAGTTAAGTCATCCCTCAAAGGGGGTTGGTAATAACTACTTCACTGGATTCTTGTGCACACTAAATGAGAAACTATATGATATTCAGAAATATCTGCATGTATCGGGCCTTCGTGGCTCCTTCTAAAATTGTGATCTAGTCATATTATGGGATGAGCTGGGGAAAGCAGTAGATGAGAATTCCATAGAGATCATAATTGCTAAGACATCGCCACTGGTCTCTTTGTCACTGTAACCTAAGTGCTTTGTATACTCTCTGTTGCTTAACATACCACCTTACTAAAAGAACGTCACTTTTGCATAAGTATGCCTCCCTCCTCCTTGTAGTAATGTACCACAGGGAGGCTAATCCCAATTCCAGAGGTGAGTCTGCTTGATCTAGGGCTAATCCATCCCCTTGGTACTCTGGTTCTGGAAGGGGTGGTGACGGAACTCTGCTCAATGAGACATGAAGAGAAGTTTGCAAAAGGACTTTTGAAGAAAGCGTCCTCACTCATAAGAAAAGGCCATCAGTAAAGATTGTCTCCTTTTCTTCCTTGGGAAGCTGCTTGACTCCAAGAATTATTGCAGCCATCAAGTTTCAGCCTTAGGACGGAAGTTGATATTGTGAATGGCAGAAGAAAGAGGTGGAAAAGGGCTCAGTCCTTGGCTGAGTCAAGCAATCATCAAGGCTGCCTTGCCTTAGAACTTCCAATCTGTGGATAATAAATTTCCTTACTAAGTTAAATTTAGTTGAGTTCCTTGTTATATGGAACAATGCTAAGTGATATGTATACTCAGGCACAAAACAATGCCTCAATGCATAATAGTTCCTGACTTTTGTCTGTTGGTAAGCACCTACCTCTTAAAAACAGTGGCAGAACTCATGTTTCCACGTTAAAGAAAAACTAGATTCTGAACGTCTTGTCTAATGATTGCTAGAGATCTGACAACTGTGATTGCCTTCTGTTCTAGATTGAAAAGGAATGCCTCAGGCAGAAAACTCCAACCTTTCTTTTAGGGGGTTCAGAGGTACATTAAATACTTGAGCTCACAGATATGCCTAGTTTCAATTCAGAGAGTCATTGTGTAAAAGTGCACCCATGTGAAATATCCATGGTGTAAAGATATCAAAGGTTACCTGCTTTCAATTTAGGTGACTGTACTGAAGTTGAGAAAAATAAATTTAGTGTATATAGTCAGAAAGTTTTGGTTAACTTTCCCCAGGTGCACTGCACTAAGCAACAAAGCTATAAAAAGAGGTGGCTATTTAGGATTTATCAAGAACTGGGATTTTGCCAGGACAGTGGAGCCAGGCACTAGAGGATGAGGTAGCAGAGCAATGGTCCATGATGGACCATTCAGTAGGGAAGGAAGGAAGAGCTGAAGTATGCCAATACACAGGTAGAAGGGGCTAAGAGACAGGGAGTCTAACAACACTAAGGTTCAAGTTTCTTTATGATGAATAAAGTACTTTGCTACAAGCTGTAAGGAACAGAAAATCTGATGATGAAGATAGTGATGGTGATGATGGCAGCTTTCAGTGATAATTAGCACATGAGGGAAATTGATGTAGCGTAGTGGTAACACACACCAGATCCAGATTCAAACTAGAAAGGCTTGACTCTCAGCTTCTCTGCTAATCAAATCAAGCTCTGCTAATTGAGCTTGCCAAGTTATCAGTCTGTGCCTCAGCTTCTTCATGTGTAGAACAATAACAGTAACAGCATCATCTCTATAAGTTTGTTTTGAGGATTAAATAAGTTAATATATTTAGAACCCTTAGGGGAATATCTGGCATTTATAAAGCACCCTATTAACAATAATTATCATCAGCCTTCTGTATCCTTGGGTCCCGCATCCATGGATTCAACCAACCATGGATCAAAAGTACTTGAAAAAAAGGATTCCAGAAAGTTCCAGAAATCAAGACTTTAATTTGCCACACACTGGCAACTATTTAAGTAGCATTTTCATTGTATTTACAATATTTACATAGAATTTACATTGTATTAGGTATTGTAAGTAATCTAGAAATGATTTAAAGTATATGGGAAGATGTGCATAGGTTATGTGCAAATAGTATACCATTTTGTATAAGGAACTTCAGTGTCTGGATTTTAGTATCTGTGAGTGGTCTTGGGACCAATCCCCCTTGGATACAGAGGGACAACTGTACTATGAAAAGCAATAAAAGGCTCAGGCATTGTGGTCAGACAGACTAGGGTTTGATTCACACTTTCAGAGTCCAAGTTTCTTCCTCTGTGCTACCTACCCCGCAACACTAGTTCTGTCTTATTCATAAAAAGAGTCCAGTACATGACATAAAAACAAATGCTTAAACAGAGGTGAATAAAATACTGTGTAAGTACACACGATGGAGGAATTCTTTCCTATCAGGGGCAAAGAATAAGAGTGAGAGTATCAGAAAGACTTCAAACAGCATTTGAGCTAAGCCTAAAGGATGATTATGTTTCCCACAGGCAGAGAAAGGGCATGAGAGCACTGAAACCTGGGGGAACAGTGTGGGGAAACACACAGAAGTAGTAAAGCCCAGAGTATAGTTGGGTTGGGAAATAGAAGATAGTCCAATGTGGCTTGAGTGCAGACAGAGTGAAGCAGGGCTTGGACTAGGTGAGGCACAAGTGAATGCCACCTTACACTATGTCTTTATCTCATTCGAGTCCTGGCCCTGACTTGGAAGAATGTGTTAGAAATTGAGATGGAAAGGTAGAATTGTATGGAAGGGCACAGGGCCTTGAAACCCTCCATAGGGAACCTGGTCGTACTTTATACAGGAGAGCCCACTGAAGGTTGTCATTGTTGTTTTTTTAACAGAGGTACTGGGGATTGAGCCCAGGACCTCATGCATGCTAAGCACACACTCTACCATTGAGCTATAACCTCCATCCCAGAATTTGTTTTTGTTTTTGTTTTTTTGAAATTGAGGTGGAGTAGAGGGTAAGCTTTGTTGTAAGAATATAACTTTCATTTATTCATGATTGGACAGATGAAAAACGTACCCTAATTTTATCCCCAAGCAGCAACAGAGTAGGTCAGGTGACATCTGAACCGGTCCCGATATATATTACATGAGATAGCCCATACTGTATATCCAGAAAGTGGGTAGAAACAAAAGGGCCATATGAGTGATGAAGAATTTACTCCAATTACACCCCCAGGAAAAAACTGAAGGATGATCCTGGCCCTTACAAGTGCTACCCAAGGAGTGATGAGAACAGAGATAATGATCTTCATGAATGGACACAGAAACACACACACACGCACACGCACAGACATAACACACTTACCCTGTCCTTTGGCTGAGATTGAAAAAAAATCCACAGGCGTGGATTAGTTATGTATCTGCCCTGGGATGCATGTGGGACTTAGAGGTATCTGTCTGGGCCACAATGTGAAGTTCCCCAAATATAAATGCAGTACTCTCAACAGGAAATCTAGGCTGAGGGAGCTCTGATAAGAAAAAAAAATAGAGAGAGAACTTTAAAAATCATCTAAATTGCAGACGCAAGCCACAAAAACATATGCTGCTTTTTCACCCATAATAGTGGGCTCTGCCTCCTTTATTTAAAAAAATTTTTTAATTGGAGGTACTAAAGATTGAACCCATGACCCTGTGCATGCTAAGCACGCACTCTGCCACTGAGCCATACTCTCCCCTTCTTCTTCATTTTAACTTGTTTATGTATGATGCATAGGTGGCTGCTAAAAATAGGGATGTGTGACACTACTGAGATCAATCCTTTGACACCAACTACCTGGAGTTAGCATCAGACTCCATGGTATTTAAGGGTGCAATCCTCAACAATACTGCCCCCATGTGAGTTCAGATGCCAGTTACAAGTCTTGGGGGCCACCCATACTTCTGACTGACAGTTATAAATTCAGGGTACCCACAACCTCCTCAGGTTGGATAATTTACTAGAACAACTCATGGAACTCACTAAAAGTGATATATGTAGAATTATAGTTCTACTGTAGTTTTATTAGAAAGGATACACATAGGACAAGGTCTGGAAGGGTCTTAGGCATACAGCCTCCATGCCCTCTTCCCATGGATTCAGGGCAACATCACTCTCCCTGGATATCAGTGTGTTTACCAACCAGGAAGTTCCACTGATCCCTAAGTTTTCACTGGGGTTTCATTACTTAGGCTCGATTGAATAAATCATTGGTCATATGATTGAACCCCACATCTAGCCCTCCTCCCCTCTCTAGAGTTCCTGCTGGCCTAAAGGTCCAACTCTAACTATGTGGTTGGTCCTTCCAATGACCAGCTGCAATCTGAAGCTAACTAGGGACCCACTACAGTCCATTCACCAGCATAAAAAAGATACTCCTATTAATCAAGAAATTAGAAGTTTTTTTGAAGCTCTGCCAGGAGCTAAGGACGAAGGTTAGATATGTTCTTTCTTATACCACACCATGTTTGAGGCATTTTGTCAAACTCTAAAAGCACACAGACACAGACAAGAGACTACAAAGCTTGAGGGGAAAGGCCATAATCTAACCATTGGTCCTAATACTTACATTACCAGAATTCTGGAGAGTAGAGGGAAGAGGATAATAACAAAGGAGGCAGGGGTAAGAGAGTAGGAAGTAGGAGGCTTCAACCTCTATAATCTTACGTGCCCGCTGCTCAATTCTAGCTTTTAAAAGTAAACAGGAGGGCCTGAAGTAGTTTTACCCCATAGTTTCAACTCTAGTGAGTATAAAAATAAGGATATGAGTGGGTTTAGGAAAATGCATTACTTTCTAGTGACACTTCCCTAAAATGCCTTGTCATCCAGTGGATCCCCAGGGCAGGGGTTGGGGGTGGGAGGTGGGATATTCAGTTAGAAAGAGGACAAGGACTTTCCAAGGGCTGCTACCTAAGATAAGACCAAAGGAGCAAGTCCTAAGAAGTGGGCAGAAAGCAAAATACAAGGAAGACAGCAAAGTATCTGCAGAGAGGACACATCTGAGACCATCCATAAAGCAGTTTCCATACGTGGTTCCCAGAAAAACCCTGTTCTGAGGCCCAGGACAGCAGCAGGAGGGAGCCTCAGGGGGAGTAGCAGCTTTTGAGTTCCTAGATGGGAAGGAGCTGCTGCCTGGGGCTCAGATCCAGAAATCATCTTCGGAATCGAGAAGCTTGGCAGTATCCCAAAGAGAAATCTTATATGAAGGGCCCAAAGCATCTAGATACCCTCCTCCTGAGTCTGTTCTCTCCCCTTCCCTAAAGCTACCCAGACTGGGGTTCCTTCCCCTCTTGCAGCTCCAGACACCTGGAGCCTTGGCGCCCTCCCTCGATTTCGAGCTGGTCTCAGCTATCCTCACCTTCTGGAAAAGACAGACAGTAGAGAGTGAGCGCCAAGTAGGTGGGAGGAAGGGAGTGTAGCTCACAGTTCCCATCCTCACACCTGCCTTTCCAGAGCCAGCGCCACGAGTGTACACAAATTGGGTGTTCACGAATTGCCACTTCACCGTTCCCTGTCTCTGGTCTCCCCTGAAGCCAACTCCCTCCACGTGTCCACCTCCCCCACCCACCCACACAGAGAAACACAGATTCACACTGCGCTGGGCGGGGAGCCTGGGGTGAGGGCAGGGGTGTTCGGAAGGCAGGGGAGAGAGACAGAGGGTCCGAGGCACTTCCTGCACCCGGATCTAGTCTCAGCCAGCGCCCCTCACGGATGCCACTTCTCGGCCTCGAACCTACCTCCTCCAACAGCGACGGCCGTTTCCCTCCACGAAGGCCTCCCGCGGGATGACTTCCTGCGTCTGGAGCTCCTGGACAAAAACAGACCCCGGCTAAGACGCTCGCGATTGGCTGAGGGACTGTGTCCTCTCCCAACAAGTGCCGTAATTCTGGGCGCCCGAGGGATTCGTTTTCAGGCTAGTGCAGCATGCAGACACCCACCCACACACCATCACATCCTACCACTCCTCCCACGGCCGTCCGTCAGTCGTCAGGTGTAAGTCCTTCCTGTCCCTTTGCAGCTGAGCGCGACACACCTCTACGCCCGTCCAAGGGACAGCGCGGTCACGTGACCCGCCGTCAGCCCCACGTGACCGCGCAGGCCGCTTGTCTGCCGCAGCCCTGCAGCACCGATGGCAGTCTTCTGCCTCTGGGCTCGAGCTGCTTGCTAGAACAGTCTGAAGCTCCTGACCGTGCTGAAGATACAGAGCTGGAGGGAAGGCTGGGCCGGAGCCAAGCTTCCAGCCCTAGGCTGGGCCTTGCTCTGTAGGAGCACAGGGCTGGCGACGAACGCTCAATGAGGAGTTTGGAGACGAACTGACTTTCAGTACTGATTCTGTATAAAACTCGGGTGACATAATAACACACTCCCGGGATCTGTCTTGAAAAATATCGATAGGCAAAACAAACTCGCATTTCCACCACTGGGATGATCTCTGTTAACACCTGTGGTTTGTGAAGAGAGGCAAAACTGCCACTTTGCCCTACTTCCCTGAACCTTGCATCCTAGAATCGGGTGGGGTGGGCGGAGAAAAAAGCATATTGCACTGCCGGAAAAATTTTACAAAAATTGGGTAAAGACAGCATAGCTTACTGGATATTAGTTAAATCCAGTGTTGGGATTTACTTTCTACTGATCCAGCAAGTTTTCAATCATGAGAGGCTGATGTTAACTTGCAGATGTCTTGTCCAATACGTATGGAAATGATTTATGTCCAGTGCAACAGAGAGCATCAGTGGTTTCAGTTTATTGCCCTTAAGATATTAATCAGCTTTGTATTTGACCCAGCAATGTTACACTTTTATTAATTTTGTTTGTATGAAATTGAATGTATATTGTTATATTGATTGTATTGTGTATATTGTATATACACATCTCCTTCAACAATTTTCATAATCTTAGTAGTTAACTGTGTTGAAAAAAATCTTCCATATGCTCATTTCTAATTTACAAATCATGATTTTACCTTTTCAAAAATTAACAGCATCCTCAGACAAAACAAAAATAATATTTTCATCATGTCTGAAAATAATGAAACATGATTATTTCCCACAAGTCTGGATTTCCTCTCCTAATAACTCTATCCCTCACTTCTGTAATTCTTCTGTCTGAAGTTATGGCATAATCTTTTCACTTGTTACTGTGAATACACACAACATAAAATCATTTTGACCACATTAAAGTGTACAATTCAGTGGTATTAAGTACATTCACAATGTTGTGCAACCATCACCACTCTATCTACTTCTAGAACTTTGTTGTCACTCCAAAGGAAATGCTATGATTTTTTTTTTTATGTAATAGTCATGTAAAAAGGTTGCCATCATTCTGCAGGAGAATAGTATAAACTTAGCGACCCTGGTAATTTTACTTTTCTTTAAATAAACATTTCATAAGCTAGTCTTTCTTAAGTGTCATTCCTTTTCAACTTTTCTAGATAAGTTTATCTCTAGAAATTCTTTTTAACACTTAGTTTATTCATTTATAACTGTATCCTTTCCAACATGTCCACCTATAACTTGAGGCACTAGATGTAAGCGTATTAAAAGAAAAAACCCTGTCTTATTATTATATCTCCCCATGCCTGTCTCTGAAAACTTTTTTTAGCATAGTGTATTTTTTTAGACTTTTATTGAGTTATAGTCATTTTACAATGTTGTGTCAAATTCCAGTGTAGAGCACAATTTTTCAGTTATACATGAACATGCATATATTCATTGTCACTTTTTTTTTCACCCTGTAGCATAGTATATTTTTTTCTAGATATGGGATATATGAAGTTTCTCAGCAAGTCACACTGAAATTGCATAGAAATTGTGTCTATTTACACATTTTCAAAATGGGATCTAATTTTCCATAGATGATATCACATTCTTCTCTATTTCACTGGACATAAAAGAATCAGTGCCATTTCATGCCAATAAATAGATCATTTTTAATAGCTGCATGGTATTTCCTTAATACTTTCCTTGGACTAGGATCACAAAGAAAATCTTATTCCTAACCCCATTTAATTGGTGACACTGAAGCAACACCTGTACTTTGAATTGCCAAATGTGTAGATTTGGCCAATTTAGTTCTTCAAACTGGCCTCCTTCCAACTGCAACCCTCACTAAATGTCTCACTTATGCCAGGCAGATAGGTTACATTTATGCTACTGGAACAGATTTTCCAGTTACACACTTTCCTTCATACCACCACTGCTCATTTCCAAGAATGACCTACTGGGTTGTCTTATCCTACTTTTCAGTGGCCAATTTAAGTGGGTCCCACTTCTCTGATGCATTCCTCAAATACCACAGCCCACAGAAATCCCTTCCTTCTTGAGCTCCAGGAATGGGATTTTTCAAATGAGGGTCTATTTGTCATACTACTAATTATCTATGTTTGTAAGTGTGCCCATGTACCTACACCTGGATTTTAAACTGAAGAAGGGTCACTTTGGCCAATTTTCACATAGAACTTTATTGAAAACACAGACTCGAATAGAGAACCATATGTTTAAACAACAAATAGCAGGGTAGCTTACACACACGGCTCAGTTCATTGAAAGCTCAATACTGAAAATACTGCAATCTGGACAGCAAGACAAATATCAACAAATTTTTTTCAGCACTAATAGTCATTTGGCATCCACAAAATGATCCAGCTCAAATCAAGAATTGGACAACGTTAACATCAGCGTTAAAAACATAAGTTACAACATAAAACCAGACTGAAAACCAAAGCACTACTTAGGGCTCTTTGGGAACATAAGGCTGATCAGAGGCAGGTGGTTAATCCTATTAGCTTTTTGGTCCCTCAGGATCATTCTGATTGTCTAGTTGGACTTGCAGTTCCTCAGCTAACTTCTCAAACTCGTGGAATGCAGAAATAAGCGGCTCAAGACTGAAATCATCATCAATTAAGGACATTGTTCCACTTTTTATAATATTACTGATATTCTGAAACATTTTAATAACAATCTGAATGTTATCGTTTGTCTCTTCTATGTTAAAGAGCCCCACAAATATTGATAGAGCTTTGGCACTGAATAGTTTTTTTGCCACCATAGGATTTTCAGACAAATTCAATAGCATTTTCAGAACATGAAACTTTGTTCTTGCATTGCCTGTAGTTAATAAGGAGAGAAACCCAGACATATAATTGGCAACCAGTGTGTGATAGTCAGTAGTTGTAGTAAGGTGTCTAAGCATCCTTAATCCAAGCAGCTGCTCAGGGGAACCCATGCTATGAGCAAGGGTTTCTTCACACACTTGACATACGAATGTCTCAATCATGTTCAGATTTGGATAAGGTGGAGCCATGTGAATCATATTTTCCAAAAAACTTGTCCTAACACGGGAGGAGGGATAATTGAGCAAGGTTTCAATAAGTGAGACAACACCTGAATCACGAATGAAATCGCGGGTAAATTGAGAAGCACTCCTCATACCCATTGCAATTTTAGATATTTCATGAATAAAAGGATCTCGAATTTTGTCCATTAACAGAAGGAGTTCTTCAAACTCTTCAGGACCAATTTTAAGCTCACATTGTATGCAGCTGCAGGACCAATTCTCAGGCTCTGCACTCTCCTTGGCCTTAAGATGCTCTCGAATTTCCCTGACTGACCGGTAGGACGGATCATAGTGAAATGGGAACTCAGGGTCAGGCTGATCAGGCTGCAGCAAAGACTCCTGGTCTTCCCCTTCTGGGGTAACCTCCACAATCTTGGGCTTTCCCTCAAACATTTCAGAGTACACAGATGCTACTGCTTCTTCAGGAATTCTAAATGGGCTTGGGGATGGGAAGCCAACCCCATGACAAAGACCAGGTTTGAATTCAACAGTAACCTCATCCCAGGTTTGGGGCCTGGATGATACATTAACTTCCTCCTCAGCTGAATCTCTGAACCTGGGAGCAGCCTTGTACACGGGACGGGGATTTAAGTCAAAGCAGGCCTCATCCCTGTCCCAGAACCAGGACCCAAATATGGCCTCTTCTTCAGACTCTGGCCTGGCCTCTTCTCTGGCCACAGCTCCCAAACTGGACTTATCCTCTGTCCAGAACAAGGATCCACCAATGGCCCCCTCCTCAGCCCCTGGCTCGGATTCACAGATAGCCGTAGCCCCAGCCTCCATACCGGCCTCTTTCTCTGCCCAGAACCAGGACCCAATAATGACGTCTTCCTCACATCTGGACTCTTGTTTGGCCCTATCACTGTTGTTAACATCATTCTGGGCCCTGGGCTTCAAGATAGTATTAGGCTCTTCCTTGTCTCTGGGCCTGAATCTACTATTGGCCTCTTCTCCAGGCAAAAACCAAGACTCCTTATAGTACTCATCTTCAGACTCAGATTCAAAAAAGTCCTCTCTCTTTGTCCGGAGCTTGGACCTGATATTTGCCTCATCCCTGACTCTGGGCCTGAACAAGTTATTGGTATTTTCTCCAGCCCACAAGCAGAATGGGTTGCCAGACTCTTCCTCAGACCCAGACCAGGAATCAATATAGGGATCTTGCTTGGATCTGGGCTTGGATCTGGGATTAGGCTGATGCTTGGCCCTATGCCTGGACCTGGTATTGGCCTCTTCTCTGGGCCATGATCTGATACTGGCCTCTTCTCCAGACCAGAAAGAAGACATTGTAGAGGTCTCATCTGCTGACCAGAATCCAGACTCATTAGAGGCCTCCTCTCTGGCCCTGGGCCTGGGATAGCACCAAGACCCTGTATTAGTCTCCTCCCCTGATCCGAACCAGGGTTGGATTCCTGTCTGAACCTGGGAGCCAGGAAAGGTCTCAGTCTCCACACCGACCAATTCCCTATCCACAGGTAGGCCCATAGGTTTAGCAACTGACCCAGACTCAGAACTGACCAGTGGCCAGGCTACCGCATTGTTCTGGGACACGTTCTCTGTTTGGGACATGGCCTCAGCCCCAAACTCAGTCTGGGCCCAAGCCTGGGCTTCATCCTTGGGCCTTGTCCCTGGGATTGCCTTGGCTTCAGTCTTAGGACGTGCCCCACCTACTGCTCTGGCCTCAGTTTTGGGCCTCGCTCCTGCCACCACTTGGGATTCAGTTTTGGGCCTTGCCCCGGCCATTGCCTGGGACTCAGTTTTGGGTCTTGCCCCGGCCATTGCCTGGGACTCAGTTTTGGGTCTTGCCCCAGCCATAGCCTTGGACTCAGTTTTGGGCCTTGCCCCAGCCACAGACTTGGACTCAGTTTTGGGCCTTGCCCCAGGCATTGCCTGGGCCTGGGTCCTAACTTTAGGTCTGACCACCATTGGGACTTCATTCTCTCTCTCAGCTCCACCCCCAACCTCTTCTCCAGGCTTCTTTTCACGCTTGGCCTGGGCGCTAGGCTCAACCTCAGCCCCAGTCATAGTACAAGTTACAAGGGAGGCCCCGTTAAACACTCCTATCCCAGTCTCAGTCTCTACCACAGATCTGTCACAGTACTGGATCTTCACACTCTAATCTTTCGATGATTCAGGTGATACAGTTGGAAACAAAAGTTAGTCAATCACCAGTCCAGCAGGCAGTCAGCCTCCTTCCCAAGCCCAGCCTCAGCCAATATTGCAGACAGAGAGAAGAGGAAGCACAAGCAAGCTGGGGGAAGATGGATGGCTCCCGGGTGGGTGCAGACCTGTTGAGGGTGGTGGTCAGCCCCAAATCCCACACCACAAGAGCTGCCACTGGAGATCAATCTAGGAAGAGAGAATGACATGGGGCTTTGAGTCTCTTCCAATTGTGTCGCTCCACGCAAACACACACAGAGAGACTGGACCTTTAATGCTTAGTGGGACAGTTAGGTTATCAGGTCTCTCTGCCACCCTCATTTTGCACACACCCTTTACTCCCAGAGCTGCCACACTGCTTTGCCAGCTACAAAAGAGGTGTGAAAATGGTGGGAAAGTGTTTTGGCAATGGGAGAGGCTGAGGAGCACCCAGACCAGACCCTAATCACTCCTGGACCTGTGTTGGTCTCCTCTAGACCACTCAAAGTGGTACCCACTCTCATACCAACCTGCACTTATGTGGTGCAGTTTTCCTCTTCTTGCTTTGTCCAGTAGTATTAAGCCCTAAGCAGATAGCAGGCCCTCCTATGGATAAGCAAACATATAGGAGAAAATGGAGTCTGAGTGCTTGTTTGACAGGCAGGTACTTTGACCTCTGACACACACATCTTTCTGTTTAAGGGTCTAATTTGGTGCTTCCGGTCTCCTGGTTCCTGCTCTCAGGTCTTCTCACATCCACAGCCCAATCCACACTTACCCCAATATTCCTAACATCTCCTGCAAAAATGGGCAAAGGGTTCTGCAGAAGTGTGCAAATCTGGAAGACAGTAGGACACGTGAATCAAAAACACCCAATTGGATGAAATATACCTGTCAGTCTTACTTTGTAGCTATCCCCTGCATTGTCCCTCTTCAAACAAACCTCCAGAGACTTGATCCAGTCTCTTCCTCCTTTCCTTTCTTGCAGAAGTGACCAGCCTTACAGCAGCCCTATGGACAAAAGATGAAAAGGTAAGACAGGAGACCAGGTAGCTACTAAGCGCCTGGTGGACAGACCAATACCAAGGATGGGAATCTATGTATTGTCTTTAAATAGTTAGAATTCTCCTGGTAGAAGATTATCATTTTATTTAGGCTATTTCTGCGTTCCCAATAACAAACGACATCTCTTGACGTCACACTCTTCGCATTTCTCTCTTCCCCAATTCTAAGGATTCACCACTAGGTGTACCACATCCCTTTGCCTTGCGCAGCATAAATTGGGGGAAGGGCGCCCGCATATTCTAGAAAACAGGTTGTGCAGTGGTACTTGCATTTATGACTTTACCCTCACCCTCACCTCCCAACCCCTTTTCCACCCTCAATTTTGGATAGAGATGAGAGAGGAAGGCAAGGGAAGTGCGTAGAAACCTTAGAGGGGAATTCTAGAAGGTATTCCCGGATGCCTTCTTGCTCTGGTCGCAATCACCCCACCCCATTCGGGTCTCCAGTCAATGGCTGCTGCCCACCCCCACCTCCCAACCCCACACACCTTCAGAAATACAGGCTCGTTTCCTGTTCTTCGTTTTTCTCAAGCCTCTCCTCTACAGATGCACCCCTTGGCCTGAAATCGCCAGACCTACCGCGCAGACAGGAGACTTTGGCATCAAAGAGGCGCCTGTGGGAAGGGACAGCACCCAGGACGCGGGACCCACAGGTCCCTTCCCAGAATCCGGGCCCCCGCACCCGCCCGCTCGGCCCCCAGCTCCGACCGCCACCCCAGCCCCGGCCCCGGCGGCCTCCCCGGGCGCCCCCACCCCAGCTCCCCTCCGCCATTTCTCCCGCAGCAGCACCCCCACAGCCCTCTCCCGGCACAGACACCGTCGAGGGCGGGGCGCGGGCGCCCGGAAAGCTGACCCGGGAGCCGCCGCGCGGTTCGCCTGCCAGGATCCCAGCCAGCGTCTGCGGCCAGACCCCGCGCCCCGGGTCCCGTCCGCGCCGGTCGCCGCCGCCTCGGCGCCAGGGCGCCCCCGGAGCTGCGCACCTCCCTCGGGGACCGGCTCCAGCCGCGTCGCCTCCCGCTCGCCAGGCTGCCGGGGTCCGCGGGGCAGGCTGTGAGCTGCTCGTCGCCCCCCACGACACCCCCACTTGCCTGCACAGGCTCAGGGCCCGGGTGGTCGGCCTGGCCCTCCGGTCGGAGCTCCTCACTCGGATTCCCACCGCTCTCCGTGCGCTCAGAATGGCAAAGAGGCGGCCCGCCCCCCGCGCCGCTGCGCCAAACCGGGCAGGGGCTGCGCAGGATGCGGCACCAACCGCTCGCGGCGAGGGTGTCGGGAAGGGGGGCGGAGGGATACGGCACGAATGGGCTCGACGCCCCCTCCCAGGCCCACCGTAGTTCCGACCCAGAGGGGGCGGGGCCGGGAGGAACCCCAGCCTGAGGGGCGGGGCCACGCCAGCCCGCCTCGCCCGCCCCCCGCGGCCCCCGCGCGCCGCGACCACCCCCACACTTCTGGCCCCACAGTGTGTGGGGCCGGCGAGCGGTCGGCGGTGGGGGCCGGGGTCTGGAGGTCCGGAGGGGCCGCGCTGAGGGGAGCAGCGGATGGATACAGACCGCCCCTCGGTGTGTGTGAACCCCAAGACTGCTCGGTGTCCGCCCCCCTCCCCTCCCCTTCCCTCTGCTCCCCTGCCCCCCCGCCCGCCATCCTTCCGGGATGCAGATGGGAGAGGGGCTGTGAGCGCGACCCTCCCCAGTTCTGCTTTCCACGTTCAGGGGCCGCGGTCGGGAGGAAGGTGGGAGGGGGCGCCCACGAAGCCCGAGCCACTGCCCCTCTTCTAAGGGAAGGCAGCCCCAGACCTCTGGTCTGAGGAGACAAACCACTTGTTTGCGCCAGCGTCGTCATTTTTTCTGCCACACTGCTGTTTTCTCGTTCGCGGTGGTAACACGCTTTGCCATTGCGCGGTCCCCGCAGCTGCCCAGGAAAGAGGGCCCTTCCCTGTCGGGGACCCGCAGCGGGTCGTACAATCCCCCCGCCTCTCACCCCACAGCCCAGTGTCAGGCACCAGGTAGGGCCTGTCCTGGCGCCTCTTCCTGGGTTCTGTCTGTCAAGTCTTCTCCTGCAGTCACTTCCACCCTCCCATCATCTTTGGCAGTGAGGGAATGTGGCAGGGGTTCGAATCCATTTGGATCTCAGCCACTTGCATGCACACCTGTCTGGTTTCCCCAGCCGTTCTTTGGAGAAGGTTCCGTCATGCACCCACTGCCCCAAGACAGAAACCTGCTGGTTCTTGAATCCCCTGGCTCCTGTACCCCTACACCCTGCCTGTAGTCTTGAGCCCCTCTTCTCTGTGCTCCATGGGGCAAACAGCAACCCTGGTTAAGCACAACTGTGGTTGAGCACAAACCTGCTGGCACTGTTGTCCATTTTAAAACCCAATTCAATGGCACCCTCACTTGGCAGGCTGCATAAAGGTCCCCAAAGATGTCCACGTCCTATTCTCCAGTACCTGTAAGTATGTGATGTTATATGGCGAAGGAGAATTAAGGTTGCAGATGGAATTAAGATTGCTAATGAGCTGAATGTAAAATTAAGATTACACTGGAGTATCCTGACCAATGCAATGGCAAGGGAACTTTTAAACGTGGAAGAAGTGTCAGTGTCACAGTGAAGTAGCATGAGAAAGACTCGACAGGCGGACAGGCCATTGCTGGTTTTATCTTGAAGATGGAAGGAAGCTAGCAGCCAAGGATTGCAGGCTGACCCCAGAAGCTGAAAAAGGCAAGGAGACAGATTTTTTCCTAGAACCCCTTGGAGGAATGAAGTCTTTGTATCACCATTTCAGACCAGCGAGTCCCTTTTCCTATTTTCAACCTTCAGCGTTGTAAGATATTTTATTGTTCTTTTTTTAAGTCAGCAAGATTGTGTTAATTTGTTAAAGCAGCAGTGTCAACCGAATTCACTCTCCATCCTGTTAAAGTCCATTCCCCCCTTGACCTTCTTTATTTGGGCTTCAGCCCTTGGTAGGATCAATCTGGGGTCTCATCTCTACCTCTATAACTGCCTTCTCCAGCAGTTGCCTTCTTTGTTTTTTGAAGAGGAATTTTCCAATCATCTTTAAGGTTCATCTCAGAAAGAGTTTCTATTTGCTGAAAATCACTGGTGTTTACTAGGATGAAAGGGGAGCCTTATTTTACCATCAATTTTCATATCAGCATTTATTCGTTATTATTTATTACAACTGTACAATATTTAGGTGACAGGGAAAAAATCTAGATATGATTCTACACTGTATCCAGAGCCAACAGATGTCAATATTCAGAGAAAAGTATTTTACTGTACTTTTAAATGGCCTTAGCTGAATTGTAGATTATATTTTCTTTATTCTATAGTATACTCTCTTGGGTGAATGCCAGGCTTGAAGAAGGGAGTCTGAGCTTTGCTGGGATCTGTGGGTGTGTGTGAATCTCTTTGCCTTCCTGAACTGTTCCTTCTGTTTCGTAAAGTTTTTGGTGCCTTTCATTCATTCAACAAATACATATAGGCACTGGAGATACAATACAAACAATACAGAATGAAATCTTGTAGAGGTTACATCTACTTGTAGTTTCATTCTTACTAAATTTCTTATCTAAAAACTTACAGATTTATCCAAAGCCATACCAGCACAATCTTATCCGGTAATTCTGGATGTAGTGAAATCTTGATTCCAAGACATTTACTGACAGAGGAGTGAATCTACCAATAGCTGACAGATTTTACTGTAAGATTTTGAAATACCTGTTGGACAGTTTATTGTTAATTCATTTAAAGAAAAGAGGCTATGACTCATTAACATTTATTTAACTGAGGAAGACCCTATTTTAAGCTCTTTATGTGTATTAGCTCACAAAAATATTGGATAGTATGGACTATGTAACAGGTGAGGAAACCAGCTCAGATAAATTGTTTCACCTTTAAAGTTAGAAAGCAAAATAAATGATCAAAATATTAAAAGGCTACTGACCTGTCTGACTCCTAAGCAGTATTTGTTTCATCCTAAAATGGAGTACAGTCTAACAGATTCTGATGGCCAAGGTGCCACTCCCCTACGCCTCCACTAGCACCTGCATAACCCTGACTTGCCCCTGAAATCTAAGTCTCAGAACCAAATAAGCCCCAAGCATTAAGCCCGGGATACAGAAGCAGCTGTGCTGTTTCATCATACCTTTAGCTCTGCCCCCAGCACCACCCCACCTGCTACATGCATATTTGTGTGGACCTTCACACTAGCATATTCCTTGCCTATGGAACACACATACCTACTACTCCTCTTCCCTCTTAATCACCATGGACATAAGACTGTTTTTGTCTACTAAGCTTAACTTGGCTATTTTCTGTTGTTTTAATTTGCAATTCCATAATGACATATGATGTTGAGCATCTTTTCATATGCTTATTTTCCATTTGCATATCTTTATTGGTCAGTTATCTGTTCAGATCATTGCCCATTTTTTAATGGCGTTTATTGTGCTCTTACTGTTAAACTTTAAGAGTTCTTTGTGTATTTTGGATATCAATCTTCTATTAGATGTCTGTTTTGCAAAGCTTTTCAAGCTCCAGCTTGCCTTGTCATTCTATTAACAGAGTATTTTGCGGAGAAAATTTATCTTTAATGAAGTCCAACTTACCAATATTCTCTTTCATGGATCACACTTTTGATGTTACAAAGTCCTTGCCAAATCCAAAGTAACCTAGATCTTTTATTATGTTATCTTCTAGGAGTTTTATAATTTTGCCTTTTCGATGTAAGTCTATGATCCATTTTAAGTTAACATTAGTGAAAGATGTAAGATATGTGTCTAGATTCATTTTCTTTTGCATGTAGATGGCCAGTCATTCTAGCACCATTTGTCGAAACAATTATCCTTTCTCCATTAAATTATCTTTGCTCCTTGGTTAACAACTGGTTTACTATATTTGTGTGTATCTATTTCTGGTCTCTCTCTTTTGTTACATTGATCTATTTGTCTTTTCTTTTGCCAGTACCACACTGTCTTGATTACTGTAGCTTTATGGAAAGTACTGAAGTTGGGTAATGTCAGTCCTCTGATGTTCATCTCCTCCAATATTGTATTTTCTATTTTTGGTCTTTTGCCTTTCAATATAAACTTTAGAATCAGTTTGCTGCTATCCACAAGATAACTTGCAGGGATTTTGATTGGGATTGCATTGAACCTATAATTTCAGAAGAACTGATATCTTGATGATATTGAGTCTACCTATACTTGCACATGAGATATCTCCTGCATTTATTTAGATCTTCTTTGATTTATCAGTGTTTTGTAGTTTTTCTCATACAGATATTGTACATATTTTGCTAGACTTGTGCCTGAATATTTCATTTTTAGTGCTAGTATAAATGGTATTGTTTTTAATTTCAAATTCCATTTTTTCATTGCTGGTGTGTAAGTAAAATTGAATTTTGTATATTAACTTCATATCCTGCAACATTACTATAATTGCTAATTCGTTTCGGGTTTTTTTGTTGATTCTTTGAGATTCTTACAGAAACAATCATGTTATCTGTGATTAAGTACAGTTTTAATTCTTCCTTTCCTATCTGTATACTCTTATTTCTTTTTCTTCTCTTATTGCATTAGCTAGGACTTCCAGTGTGATATTAAACAGGAATGATAAGTGGGAGCATTCTTTCCTTATTCCTAATCTTAGCAGAAAAGCATCTAGTTGCTCAGCCTTATGATGTTAGCTGTAGGGGTTTTTTGTAGGTATTCTTTATGAAGTTTAAGGAGTTCTACCTTATTCCTAGTTTTCTCAGAGTTTTTTTTTTAAATCATGAATGGGTGTTGAATTCTGCCAGATGCTTTTTCTGCTCTAAATGATCATATTTTTCTTTAGCCTTTGATGTGATGGATTACACTAATTAATTTTCAAATGTTGAATCAGTCTTGTATACTTGGAATAAATTCCACTAGATTGTGGTGTATAATTCTTTTTTTTCTTAGTTGAGGGTAGACAAATATAATCCTTTTTATACATTGTTGGGCTTTATTGGCTAGTATTTTGTCAGGATTTTTACATCTATGGGCATGAAAGTATTGGTCTGTAGTTTTTCCTTTTTGTAATGTATTTGCTTGGTTTGGTACTAGGGTAATGCTGGTCTCATAGACTATTGGGAGGAATTATTCCCTCAACTTCTAATTTTCTTTGAGAGATTGTATAAAATTGGTATAAGTTCTTCATTAAATGTTTGATATAATTCACCAGTGAACCTTTCTGAGCCTGGTGTTTTCTCTTTTGGAAGGTTGTTAAACATTGATTCAATCTCTTTAATAGTTACAGTTTATGCAGATTACCTATTTATCCTTGTGTTAAATTTTGGCAGATTGTGTCTTTAAAGGGATTATAATTCTTTTAGGTTATCAATGTTTTGGACAAAGTTGTTCATACTATTCCTTTATTATTCTTTCAATGTCCATGGGAACATTTCTGGTATTAGCAATTTGTGTCTTTTTTACCTTTTCTTAGTTAACTTGGCTAGTGGCTTATAAATTTAATTAATCTTTCAAAGAACCAACTTTTGGTTTTACTGAATTTCTCTATTGATTTACTGTTTTCAGTGTCATTGGTTTCTGCTCTAATTTTTTAATCTCTTTTCTTCTGCTTACTTTGGATTTAATTTTTTTTTCTCTAGTGGCTAAGGTGGAAACTTCAATTATTGATTTTAGATTTTTTTCCTTTCTAAAATATATTCATTCAGTGCTATAAATTTCCCTCTAAGTATCCCACAACTTTGACAAATTTTTGTAATATTTTAAAAAATATTAAAAATTTCTCTTGAGAGATCTTTAACCCATGTGCTATTTAGAAGTGTATTGGTTAATCTCCAAATGTTTTAAGGTTTCCAGTTGTTTTTCTGTAACTGATGTTTAGTTTAATTCCATTGTGATCTGAGAACATGACTTAAATGATATCTATTCTTTTAAAATTTTAAAGGTATGTTTTATGTCCTAGGATGTGATCTATCTTGGTGAATGTTCCATGTGAGCTTGAGAAGAATGTGTATTCTGCTGTTTTGGATGAAATATTTTATAAATATTAATTAGATACTATTGATTGATGGTGTTGTTCAGTTCAAGTTTGTTTTTACTGACTTTGTACCTGCTGAGTCTGTCAGTTACTGATAGAGAGGTGCTGAAGTCTCCAACTATAATAGTGGATTTGTCTTTTTTCTCTTTGTGATTCTGTCAGTTTTTGCCCCATGTATTTCTGTACTTTGTTGTTAGATGCATACACATTAAGGACTGTTAAGTCTCCTTTGAGAATTGGGTCACTTATCAGTATGCAGCTCCTCCCTTCTCCTGGGAATGTTCCATGCTCTGCATCCTGCTTTGTCTGAAATTAATAGAGCTACTCCAGCTTTCATTTGTTTAGTATTATCATGGTATTTCTTTCTCCATCCCTTTATTTTTATCGGTGTCTTTATAGTTCAAGTGGGTTTCTTGTAGACTGAATGTAGCTGGATCTTATTTTTTTAATCCACCCTGACAGTCTATCTTTTTTGATTGGTGTTAGACCATTGATGTCTAAAGTGATCATTGATATAGTTAGATAAATACCTAGCATATTTGTTACTGTTTTCCATATGTTTCCATTTTTGTTTCTTTTTTAGTCTTTTTTTCTGCCTTCTCTGTTTTAAATTGTACATTTTATGTGTTACCATTTTCTCTCTTCTCATAGCATAAAAATGACACTTCTATTTTTACTTTTTTAGTGGTTGCCCTAAAGTTTGCAATATCCAAGTTCACTCTCAATTAACACTACACTGCTTCATAGGCAGTGCAAGTTCTTTAAAACAGAGTATTTCCAATTCCTCCCTCTCATCCCTTATAACATTGCTGTCATTCATTTCACTTATTTATAAGCTGTAATCACCACATGTATTGCTGATATTTTTACTTTGAACAAACTATAATCTGTTAAATCAACTAAGAATAAAAAGATAGATTTCATTTTACTTTCATTTATTCCTTAACACTCTTCCTTTTTTGATAGATATGAGTTTTTGATTTGTATAATTTTCCTTTTCTCTGAAAAATTTTGATTAACATCCCTAAAGGACAAGTCTACTGGGGACCAAATTCTCTCAATTTTTATTTGTCTGAGATGTCTTTATTTCTCCTTCACCTTCAAAGAATAATTTCACTGGATACAGAATTCTAGGTTGGTGTTTTTTTCCTTCAACACTTTAAAAATTTCTTTCTACCTTCTTCTTGCTTGTATGTTTCTGAAGAGAAATGTGATTTAATTCTTACCCCTTCTCCTCCATAGGTAATGTGGTTGATATCTCTGGCTTTTTTCAATGTTTTCTTTTTGTCTTTGATATTCTTCCATTTGAATATGATATGCCTAGGTGTAGATTTTATGGTTTTTATCCTTCTTGATGTTCTCTGAGATTCCTAATCTATGGTTTGAAGTGTGTCACTAATTTTGGAAACTTCTCAGCCATTATTACTTCAAATACTTCCTCTGTTTCTCCCTTTCTGTTATTTCTATCACACGTATGCAACACCTTTTGTAATTATCCCACAGTTCATTGATATTCTGTTCAGTCTTTCTCATTCTTTTATCTCTTTGTATTCTCTTTTGGAAGTTCCTACTGACATTTCTTTAAGCTCATTGATTCTATTCTCAGCCATATTCAGCCTATTGTGGAGCTCATCAAAAAATTCTTCATTTCTTTTACACTTTTTGATTTCTAGCATTCACTTTTGATTCTTTCTTAGGGTTTCCAGCTCTGTGCTTATATTACCCATCTGTTTTTGCATGTTGTCCAGTTTTTCCATTAGAGCACTTAGCATATTAACCATAGTTGTTTTAAATGACTAATCTTATAATTCCAAAATTTCTGCCATATCTGAATCTAGTTCTGATGCTTGCTCTGTGTCTTGATACTGGTGTGTGGATTTTTTTTTTATCTGTTTGTTTGTTTTGTTTTGATTTTTAGTATGCCTTGTAATTTTTTGTTAACTGGTAGACAACATGGGTTAAAGAAACTGAGGTAAATAGACCTTTAGTGTGAAGTTTTATGTTTATCTAGCTAGGAGTAAGGATGTGTATACCACTTGCTATAGCTGTGTGTGTCAGAGGCTAAATATTCTTCTGATGTCCTTGTTTTTGTCTCCCCTGTTGTCCTTGGGTTTCCCTAGAGAATTTTTTTAAAAACAGAAATATGACCTTGCTGAAGCTGGGAAGGCATCTTGATACTGTATGTGATACAAATGATGCTTTTACAAGGATTCCACATCTAACTTTTATCTTAATATTTAAAAATCAATGTGGAGGAGGGAGGGTATAGCTCAAGTGATAGACTGCAAGCTTAGTGTGCACAAGGCCCTGGGTTCAATCCCCAGTACCTCCTCTAAAAATAAATAAATAAACCTAGCCAGCACCCCCCCCCCCAATTCCATGAATTTAAAAAGCAATGTGGAATCATCACAGAACCATGCTTCCCAAATTTTATTCCATTGAACACCAGGATGTTAAGGGGCATTCTATTTTTTTAGCCTGCTCTAATGAACCTAGGAAATGTTGCTATAGATGACCCTGAAATATTTTGATTAAAATGATGTGAAAGACCTATGAATAGAGTTTAAAAGAGAAAGTACTTTTTAGGAGTAAAATAAAGCTGAGGGAAGACTAAGTGGCTGTAAGTAGTTAGAGGGTTATTATAAGCTAGGTATACCACAGCTGCCTTATCTCCATGAAGTCGGAAATTGACATATTGCAGCAAGAGAGAGATGGGTTAGAAATGGACTGCCTGGTGAGGGTGTGAGATAAAAATATTAACTTATTGTGAGAGAGCACATCATCTTCAACTTTGGATACATGATAGGAGAGGCAGAAAACCATTTAAGGATGATTTATATGTCTTGCTGCCTGGAGCTGCCAGGAAGCTGACTCTATGAATTTCTTTCTCACTCCAGAATTCCATAATTCTATTACTGTGGACCCTAGGATGAGGAGTAGAGGCTTTTTCTTAAATAGGGTCTGAGATGTACACTTCTTTCAGAATTAATCTGCTGTTATTATACATGAGTCTTATTGATGTGTTTGAATGGTGTGGGAGGAATGGGAAACGTTCTATGGTTCTGTTATTTGGTCTCAGTGTTTCAGTGAGCCTTTGTCCTTGGTTTGTGACTTTCACAAGTGCTTCTCAGTTTTTTTTTTTTTCTTTTTTAGGTGAGACAGGAAGTCTAGAAGAAGCTAGAGTTGTGTATTTTCCTCTGGTCTGTGACCTCACAAATGTTTCATACCTTTTTTTATTCCAAGGCAAGATAAGAAATGCTAGATGGGGCTGGAGTTGGGAAAAAAAAAGCCTTTCCCCAGGTGGGGTAAGGCTCTGGTAGCCTTTTCCCATTCAGAGTAGGCAGCTGTCATGAAGAATGTTTTGACTGTATTTCAAAATGGTTACTCTTCCCATCCCTCTGCTATATCCATGAGGGAACACTTCTTGGCTCTTCACCTTGAGAACTGAGTGGTTTTCCTGGAGGTCAAATCCACAAAAGCTCCTATACGATTGTGACACACAGAATTTCTCACTCCTCTGATGGTCCACACTCAGACTCCAGCAATTTACCAAAATTACCATTTAAGTATTCTTACCAGTTTATGGTTCCAGTGGAGTCTATTCCGGGTAAGCAGATCTCAACTGTGATTCTCAGTTTGTCTGTTTCTCCAGATTTTGTGGTGGTGGTTTGCCCTATAACCTTTGTTCTCTGGATCCAAGAAAAGCCAGGTATTTTCAGGCTTTTTTTTTTTTCCAGCTTTTTCTTGTTGTAAGTTTGGGAGTCATGACTTCCAAGCTCTTTATATATTGCAGCTGAAACCAAATTTTGGATAGAAGACTTCATTTATGCTGTTTGATGTGTTGACAGCTATTTTTCAAGTCTCTGTACACCCCTTTAACTCTACTCCTCTACCTTGTTCAAGTACTTATCCAAATTGACCACTTGATAAGTGTTACTGTGTCACATAAAGGAAGTGACAGAAGATGGGTAATGTTGTTTGTAACTAAGAGTTATTTAACAAAAATTGTTTGAACCAGTAATTCTACTTCTAGGAGTATGCCCTAAGGAAATAGCTAAGGATGTGCAAACCAATTTCACTACAAGTTTATCAGTCCTCTTCTATCCCTTCAATTACGGGATGATTGTAGAGAGGAAAAACACCACAGAGGGAGTGCACTGAAAGCATAGATAGAAAACTGAGAGAAGTGATGCAGACAGCAGCAAACACAAATAACTACACAATCCACATGTTTTCAAGGTCTGTTCTCAGTATTCTGGAATTCATATCAGGTGACTGATCGTGTAGGGTAGCAGAGGACAAAAATAATAACTGGACTGAAATAAATAAAAATACAAAAGTGAAAGGTACCATTTACCAACAGAAATTTACTACAGGACTGTTCATCTTGGAATTGTTTATAATAGGAAAAATAGATATAACCTAAATATATGAGTACAGGAAATTTGTTAATTATGGCAAGCTCAGGAGGTGGAATTCAATGCCAATAAGAAATGGAAGTGTCCGTTTCAGAAACACCTTGTCAGCATTGCGCTTTTCATTTTTTGTCAATATGATGGGTAAAAAATAGAATACTATTATTTTGATCTGTATTCCTACATTGTACAGGAGCATATCAGTCAGGACATACAATATCGAAGAAGCAGTGACAAATGACTCCCAAAACTCAGTAACTTAAAACAACAAAAGTATATTTCTTGTTCATACCACATATCCAGCACAGCTTGTTTGGAGCTACACTTACTAAGATTAAAGTGATGGAACAGTCACTACATGGAACATTGCTGATACCACGGACTAGGAAAAGACAGATCATGACAAATCACCCAGTGGCTATTAAAAATTTCTCCCCAGAACTGACAATAAACTTTCTGTTCTGTTTCACTGATTAAAGCAAGTTACATGGCCATAGCTATGTTCAAAAGGAATGGGGAAGTGCAAGACTAAGTGTCTGAAAATTTGACAACAGGAAATCTTGGTGAACAACAGTAATAATTAACCAAGGTTTCAAATCTTGTCATTGAGTTAATTCTGCAAGTCCATCTCATTTCCTGTGGTCTGAATTATTTATTTTTACTTACTCATTTTTCTATTGGGTTATTCACTCTACTGATTTGTACTATTTCTTTGTAAATTCAGAAAACTATCCCATAGATTGCCATACATGTTCTAACTAGTGTTTCCAGTAATATGCTATCTTTTCACTTGTTTATAGTAGTTGAACAGCAGCTTTATTGAAATACAGTCCATATACCATACATTTCACCAACTTAAAGTGTATAATTCAATGAATTTTAATATATTCAGAATTGTGAATTCATCATCAAAATCAATTTTGAAACATTTTCATTAGCCCAGGAATATACCCTGCAGCCCTTAGCTGTCTGATTCCATTGCCCGTACTTCCAAACCAAAGGTAACAACTAATCTACTTTCCATCGCTATAAATTGGCCTGTTCTGGACATTTTATATAAATGGAATTGTATAATATGTGGTCCTTTGTTACTAGCTTCTTTCATTTACCGTGTTGTAACATGTGTCAGTACATTATTGGTTTGTTGCTGAAAATGATTCCATTACTTCATAAATATGCCACATTTTATTTACTCATTTATCAGCTGATGGACATTGGGGTTGTTTCCACTTATTGGCTATTATGAATAATGCTGCTATGAACATTTGTGTACATTTTGTGTGGATATATGTTTTCATTTCTCTTGGATATATACTTAGGAGTGGAATTGATGGAACATATGGCCACCTTTTGAATAATTACCAGACTGTTTCCTAAAACAACTACACCATTTTACATCCCTACCAGCAGGATTTCAATATCTCCATATCCTTGCCAGCACTTTTTATTATCTGTCTTTTGTATATAATCTTCCTAAAGGGTATGAAGTGGTACCTAATTGTGGTTTTGATTTTCCTGATGGCTGACGATGTTGAGCATCTTTTCATGAGCTTATTGGCCATTTTTATATCTTATTTGGAGAAATATCTATCCAAACCCTTTGACCATTTTATAATTGGATTATTTATCTTTTTATTACTGATTCATCCTTTTATTATTGAGTTAGAACAGTTCTTTATACATTTTAGATCCAAATCCCTTACCAAATATGATTTGCAAGATTCTCTCACATTCTGTGGGTTGGCTTTTCACTTACTTGATTGTGCCTTTTGAAGCACAAAAGTTTTTAATTTTGATGAGGTCCAGCTTGTCTATTTTTCCTTCTGTTACCTGTGATTTTGGTGCCGTATGTGAGAAACTACCACCTAAACCAAGGTCACATAGATTTATTTATACCTATGTTTTCTTCTAAGTTTTATACTGTTAGCTCTTATATTTAGGTCTTTAATCAATTTTGAGTTTTACAATATGGTATGAGATAGGGAACCAAATTCATTTTTTTTTTTTGCATGTGCCTATGCAGTTGTGTCAGCACCGTTTGTTGAAAAGACAATTCTTAACCCATTGTATGGGCCTTGCACCCTTGTCAAAACTCGATAAATATAAAGATTTGTTTCTGGACTCTCAATTCTATTCCATTGATACATGTGTGTCTACCCTTATGTCTGCACCACACAGTCCTGATACTGTAGCTTTGTAATAAGTATCAAAATCTGATCGTCTGAATCCTCAACTTTGTTCTTTTGTTTTGGCTATTCTGTATCCCTTGTATTTACATATAAAGTTTAGGAACAGCTTGTGAATTCCTTTTAAAAAGGGAGCTGTAATATGGTAGGACTGCACTGAATCTGTAGATGAATTTGGCCAGTATTGATACCTTGTCAATATTAACTTTTGCAATCCATGTACATAGGACGTTTTTCTATTTGTTTAGTTCTACTTTAATTTCTTTCAATGATGTTTTGTAGTTTTCAGTGTGCCAATCTTACACTTTTTTTGTTAAATTTATTTCTAAGTTTTTGTTCTTTTTAATGCTATGTAGTTGTTTTAAAATTTTCATTGTTTGTTTGCTCATTACTATTGTATAAAAATACAACCAAGTTTTGTATATTGATATTTTATTATACAAATTTGCTGAACTTGTTTATTAGTTTTAACAGTTTTTTTTAGTGGATTCCTTAGGGTTTTCTATATATAAAATTAATTTATCTGCAGATGTTTTGGTATTATAAATCATGTTAACAATACCAGTTACCTTTATCAATCTTTTCTTAATGCACCCATTGATTTCTGTCTAACCAGCAACAGCATTTTCTCTCACCAAGAATGTAAGTAAAAAAATTCTCCTAGTACTTTTATGTTTCAATATTTGCATTTAAATCTTTGAACTAATTGCAGTTTATTTTGGTAGAATATATTTCATGTTATTTTTTTCTAAATTGGTTGCCACTTTACCAAATGCCATTAATTTATTGTGGTAAAATATACATGACATGCTATTTATTACTTTAATTATTTGTAAGTGTATAATTCAATGGCATTAAATACATTCACAATGTTGTATAACCATCACTACTATTTATACCAAAGCATTTTCATCATTCCCAACAAAAACACTATACCAAATAAACAATAACTCCTCTTTTTCCCCCTCCCCTAAGCTCCTGGTAACCACTATTCTACTTTGTCTTCATAAATTTGCCTATTCTAGATACCTCATACAAGTGGAATCCTATAATACTTGCCCTTCTTTGTCTGCCTTCTTTCACTAAGCATAATGTCTTCAAAGTCAATCTATGGAATAGTACATATCAAAATAATTCCTATGGCTAAATAAAATTCCATTTTATGTATATACCATATTTTGTGTACCCATTCATTCACCAGTGGGCTCTTAGGTTGTTTCCACTTTTTGGCTATTGTGAATAATAATTCTAGGACACTGGTGTACACATATCTATTCAAGTCACTGCTTTCAATTATTTTGGGTATATAGCTAGGTGTGGAATTGCTGGGTCACATGGTAGTTCTATGTTTAACCTTGTGACAAGTTTTCAAAGTGTTTTCGACTACAGCCACACTATTTTACATTCCCACCAGCAATGCACAAGAGTTCTAGTTTCTCCATATCCTTGTTAAAGCTTGTTATTTTACTTTAAAAAAAAATTATAGCTATCCTAGTAGGTATAAACTCGTATCTCATTTTGATTTTGATTTGCATTTCACTAATGACTAATGATGTTTAAAATTTTTTTCATGTGCTTATTGGCCATTTGTATATCTTCTTCAAACATATGTCTGTTTAAGTCCTTTGCCCATTTTTAAATTGAGTCATTTGTTTTCTGTTGTTTAGTTTTAGGAGTCCTTAATATATTCTGGATATTAATCACTTTTAAGATCAATCTATTCCAAATATCACATTCAGTAGGTTGTCTCTTCATATTCTTGATAGTATCTTTTGGTGTACAAAAGTTCTTGATTTTTGATGAAGTCCAATTTATCTATTTTTGTTGTTGCTGTTGCCTGTGCTGTTTGGTATCAGATCCCTGAAATTGTTGTCAAATCTAGTATCATGAAGTTTTCTCAAATGTTTTCTTCTGAAAGTTGTACAGTTTTAGCTTCTAAGTTTGAGTCATGGATTCATTTTGAGTTATTTTTTGTATAATGGTGTAAAATAAGGGCCCAACTTCATTCTTCTACATGTGGATGTCCAGTTTCCCAGCACCATTTATTGAAAACACTGTCCCTTCTCCATGGAAGGGTCCTGAAACCCTTGTGGAAGACCAACTGACTACTGATTTTCTGTTTATATGTGGGCTCTCTATTCTATTCCATGGGTCTATGTGAATGTCCTTATGCAATTATCATACTGTTTTAACTACTATAGCTTTGTAGTAAGTTTCAAAGTTGGAAAGTGTGAGTACTCCAAGTTTATTTTTTATATTTTCAAGACAATCATGGCTATTCAAGGCCCCTTCCAATTCCATATGAAGTTGAGTGCCAGCTTTCCCTTTTCTGCAAAAAAGGCTGTTTGAATTTTTATTGCATTGAATCTATAGATCCCTTTTGATAACACTGACATCTTAACAATGTTATGTTTCCTATTGTGAACAAAGAATATCTTTACATTTATTTAGGTCTTCTTTAATTTTTTCAAGAATGTTTTATAGCATTCAGCAAACAAGTCTTTCACCTCTTTGGTTAAATTATTACAAAACATTTAATTATTTTAGATGTTATTGTAAAAGGAATTGCTGTCTTAACTTCCTTTTAGGATAGTTCATTGCTGCTGTATAGAAACACAACTGATTTTTGAGTGTTGTTCTTGTATCCTGCAACTTTGCTGAGTTGGATTACTACCTCGAATAGCTTTCTTGTGGATTACTTGGGATTTTCTGTATAAAAGATCATATCAGCAGTGAATAGAAATAGTTTTACCTCTTCCTTTCCAATCTGCTTGTCTTTTGTTTCTTCTTATCTAATAGCTCTGGCTAGAATTTCTAGTACAATAATGAATAGTAATAATGAAAGTGGGCAGTCATGTCTTGATCTTAGGGGAAAACCTTTCAGACTTTCACCACTGAGTTTGATGTCAGCTGTGGAATTTTCATAAATATTTGTTGATCAAGTTGAGAAAATTTCACTCTATTTCTAGTTTTCTGAGTCTTTATTATGAAAGGGTATGGGATTTTATCAATGCTTTTTCTGTGTCAATTGAGATGACCATATTGTTTTCTTTCATTTGTATTAGTGTGATGTATTACATTGGTTGATTTTCTTATGTTGAAACACTCTTGAATTCCTGGGGGGATAACTCCCATTTGGTTATGCTGAATAATACTTTTAATATGCTATTGGATTTGCTTTGCTAATATTTTGTTGATAATATTTGCATTATAGTTATAAAGGATATTAGTTTATAATTTTATTTTTTGTAGTATCTTCCTCTGGCTTTGGTATCAGGGTAATGCTGGCCTCACAGAAGGAGTTTTAGGAAGTGTTCCCTTCTCTTCAGTTATTTTGAAAGAATTTGAGAAGTATTGGTGTTAATTTTTCATTACATGCTTGATAGGATTCACTGGTGAAGGTACCTGGCCCAGGACTTTTCTTTTGGGAAGGTTTTTAATTACTGATTCAATGTTTTTGTTCAGGTTTACTGAGATTTTTTATTATGGTAAAAATCACATAAAATTTAACGTCTTAACAATCTTTCAGTGTACAGTTGAGAAGGGTTAAGTATACTCACATTACTGTGCAAAAAATCTCCAGAACTTTTTCATCTTTCAAAACTGAAACTCTATACCCATTAAACAACTCCCCTCTTCCCCTCCCCCTAGACCATGGAAACCACTGTTCTACTTTCTGTAAATATGATTTGACTACTTTAGATACTTCACATAAGTGGAATCATATAGTATTTGTCTTTATGTGACTGCTTAATTTCAATTAACATAATGTCATCAAGGTTACTTCCATATTGAAGCATGTGACAGGATTTTCTTCCTTCTAAATACTGAATAAAATTTCATTGTATGCATATACACATTTTGTTTATCCATTCATTCTTCAATGGACATTTTGATTGCTTCCACCTCTTAGGTATAGTGAATAGTGCTGAATTCATTTATTAGTTCTATCAATTTGTATGTGTATGCAATCTTTAGCATTTTCTACATATAAGATCAAGTCATCTGTGAACAGAGAGAATTTTACTTCTTGCTTTCAAAATTGAAAGCTTTTTCTTTATTTTTGTTGCCTAATTGCTTTGTCTAGGACTTCTAATACTATGTTAAATAGAAGTGGTGAGTGGGTATCCTTGCTTTATTGCTGATTTTAGAGGGAAAGCTGTCGGGTTTCACCATGACTGCAGTGTTAGCTGTAGGCTTTTCACATATGACATCTATTATGTTGAAGAAGTTTTCTTCTATTTCTAGTTTATTGAGTGTTTTTGTCATGAAAAGGGGTTGAATATTTTCAAATTCTTTTTCTGCATGGATTGGTATGATCATGTGGTCTTCTGACTTCATTCTGTTAATGTGGTGTATTACATTGATTGATTTTCATGTTGAACCTACCTTGTGTTCCAGAAATAAGTCTCACTCGGTTATGGTGTACAATTATTTTAATGTGCTGTAGAATTTGGTTTCGTAGTATTTTGCTGGCAGTTTTTGTGCTAATATTTGTCAAGAATATTGTTCTGTATTTTTCTTTCCTTGTAGTGTCTTATCAGGGTAATGTTTACCTCAGAATGAGCCTGGAAGTGTTCTCTGCTCTTCAGCTTTTTGGGAAGAGTTTCAGGAGGATTGTTGTTAAATTCTTCAAATGTTTGATAATTCTCCAGTGAAACCATCTCTTTCTGAACTTTTTTTGCTGGGAGACTTTTGATAACTGATTATATCTTCTTGTTACTGGTCTGTTCAGATTTTCTGTTTCTTCATTATTCAATTTTGGTAGGTTGTTTCTGGAAATGTATCCATTACTTCTTGTTTATCCAATTTGTTGGTGTATACTAGTCCATAGTATTGTTTTATATAATCTTTTTTATGCTTGTGGCATTAGTAGTAATGTCCCCTGTTCCATTTCTGATTTTAGTTATTTGAGTCTTCTTTTTTTTTCTTAGTTAATTCAGCTGAGGGTTTATCAGTTTTGTTGATCTTTTCAAATAACCACCTCTCAGTTTTTTAATCTCTATTTCATTTACATCTTCCCTAATCTTTATTATTTCCTTCCTTCTCCTAGCTTTGGGTTTAGTTTGTTCTTTTTATTGTTTCTTGAGGTTGTTGCTTTGAAATCTTACTTTTTTAAAAAAAGTATGCATTTACAGCTGTAAACTTCCTTCTTGGCCCTGCTTTCCCTGCATCTCAGAAGTTTTGGTATGGTGTGTTTTTGTTTTCATTTGTCTCAAAGTATTTTCTGATTACCCCTGGGACTTCCTCTTTGAGTCATTGGTTGTTTAAGAGTGTGTTATTTAATTTCCGCATTTATGTATTTTCCCATTTTCCTTTTGTGATTGATTTCTAGTTTAATTCCACTGAGATCAGAAAAGCTACTTTGTGTGATTTCAATCTTCTAGAATTTAATTTGTTTTGTGGCCTAACATGTGGTCTATCCTGGAGAATATTCCATGTACACTTGAGAAGAATGTATATTTTGTTGTTGTTGAATGATCTTTATAGGGCTGTTACATCCAATTGGACTATATTGTTGTTCAAGTCCTTGATTTCCTCATTGGTCTTTTGTCTGGTTGTTCTATCACTTTTTGAAAGAGGGGTATTGAAATCTGCTACTATCATTGTATTACTGTCTATTTCCCCTTTCAACTCTGTCAATTTTTATTTGAAGCTCTGAGCTTTGGTGCATAAATATTTATAATTGGTATATCTTTTGGTGAATTGATTTTTTATTATTATATAATGTCCTTGTCTCTTATAAGAGTTTTTGATTTCAAAGTGTATTTTGTCTGATAGTATAGCCATTCTTGCTCTTTTAATCCATTTATATTTTAAAGTAGTTACTGATATAGGACAACTTACTATTTCCACTTTAATTGATTTCTGTATTTCTTATAGATTTTTGTCCTTCCTTTCCTCTCTTATTGTCTTCAATTGTATTTCAATGATTTCTTTGTTGTGACATGCTGTGGTTTTCTTCTCATTTTCTTTTGTGTATATTCTACAGAAATTTTCTTAGTGGTCACATAAAACAATTACAATTGCAATTACATAAAACATCTTAAAGTTTTAGCATTCTATTTTAAATTATTTTAAGTTGATAAATCACATAAAACTCTATTTAAAAAGGTCCAGCTCCCTCACTTTATGTAATTGATGTCAGAATTACATCTTTATATATACCCATTAACATAGATTTACAGTTTTTAAAAAATGCTTTTGTAATTTAACTGTTACATGCTAAAATTACAATAATACAGGTTATTATGCTTGTCCATGCATTTCCTTTAACTGGAGAATCTTATATTTTAAATGGCCATTTGTTGCTGTTTACCATTCTTTTATTTCAAGTTGAAGGACTCTCTTTAGTGTTTCTTATAGAGTAGTTTTAGTGACAATAAAGTTCCTCAGCTTTTGTTTATCTGAGAAAGACTTAATTTCTTCTTCATTTTAAAGAATAGTTTTGCCAGATAGTGTTTTTAGTTGACAGGGTTCCTCCCCACCCCCAGCACTTTGAATATATCACCCTCCTCTTTTCTGTCTTGAAAGGTTTCTTCTAGGAAATCCACTGATAATCTTATGGATGTTCCCTTTTAGGTAACAAGTCATTTTCTCTTTCTGTTCAAGATTCTCTCCTTGTCTTTGACTTTAGTTTGACTATAATTATGTCTTGATGTGGTTCTCTTTTAGTTTATCTTAGTTGTTCTTTGAGCTTCTTGAATTTATATGTCCATTTCTTTCCTCAGATTTGAGAAGTTTTTGGCCATTATTTATCAAATAAGCTCTCTGTCCCTTTGTCTCTCTCTCTTCTTTTAGTGTAATACCTACAATGCATATATTGGTCTATTTGATATTGTCCCATAAGTCCCTTAGGTGGTCTTTACTTTTCTTCATTCACTTTTTTTCTCCTCTGGCATTATGATTTCAAATGACCTGTCTTCAAGTTTGCTGATACTTTGTTCAGCCTGCTCAGGTCTCCTGTTGAACTCCTCTAGTGAATTGTTCAATTTAGTTATTGTATTTTTCAGCTCCAGAATCTGTGTTTTTTAAAAAATAGTTTCAGTGTCTTTGTTGATATTTGCATTTTGTTCATGCGTTGTTCTCCTGACTTGACTTAGTTGTCTATCTGTGTTCTCTTTCAGCTCATTGAGAATCTTTTGAACAATTATTTTCAGTTCTTTGACAGGGAGCTCACAAATCTGCATTTCTTTATGGTTGGTTTCTGCAATTTATTTTGTTCCTTTGATTAGGCCATGTTTTCCTGTTTCACTGTATGCTCTATAACTTTTTGCTGGGATTTGGGCATTTGAAAAAGAAACTACCTCTCCCAGTCTTTGTGTACTGGCTTTGCGCAAGGGAAGGCCTTTATCAATCAGCCCAATTAGAGTTTTTAGAACCTCTCAAATCTTTTCTGATCTCTTGCTCTACCAGTGTATGCCTACAGAACTGCATTTCTAACATGTTGGTGCTCACTTCTGTTTTCAGCAGGTTCCAAATTATGATACCAGTCCCATCATCATGCCAAGTCAGGTGAGGAAAAAAAAAAACAGTTCCTCACCAGCCCCCAGACAAGATAGAAGGTTGGATGCATGATCCACACTTTTTTCCATACTGTGGGCAAAGCACAGGATGGCAGGTTTCCTCTCAGTTGCACAGTGCTATGCCATGTAGATGTAGGGGCACAGATGGACACATAAAACACCACAATTTTTCCTACCCTTCTCTCTGAAATTCATTTTTGGATTTAGATTGGCCTGAGTATTTTGGTTTCTTAACTGGCTTCTTAATTTATCACAGAGGTAGTCTGGTCAGTATATTTCTGTTAACTCAGATTCTGTGTGGGGGAAAGAGGGCCTGGTGCTTCCTAGTCAGTCATCTTGCTGATATCAGTCCACTGATGAGATTTTGTATCTTCTTGAGTCATTTTAGGTAATTTGGGTGTTTCAAGGAATTTCCCCTTTTCTTCTACGTTTTCTAATTTGTTGAAAAACAACTGTTTATAGTATTTTCTTTTAATACTTTTTATCTTTGTTAGACTGTTAGTAATGTCTCCTCTTTCATTTCTGATTTTATTTTATTAACATTTTTATTGATTTATAATAATTTTACAATGTTGTATCATCATTTCTGATTTTAATTGACTCTTCTCTCTCATTTTTTTTTTAGTCAGTCTAGGTAAAGTTTTGTCAATATTGCTGATCTTTTCAAATAACCAACTTTAGATTTCATTAATTTTCTCCATTGTTTTTCTATCTTCTATTTTGCTTATCTTACCCCCAATCTTTATTATTTACTTCCTTCTGTTACCTTTAGGTTTAGCTTGCTTTTCTTTTCCTAGTTCTGTAAGGTATAAAGTTAAGTTATTGATTTGAGACCTTTGTCTTTTTTAATGTATGCATTAACAGCTATGACTTTCTGAGAACTGGTTTTGCTCCATCTAAGTTTTGATATTTTGTGTTTTTGTTTTCAGTCATCTCTAAGTTTTGTTTCTAATTTTCCTTGTGATTTCCTTTTTGACCTATTTGCTGTTTGTGGTAACCTCTGCAATTTGTGAATTTCCAGTTTTCCTTCTCTTATTGATTCTTAAGTTCATGCTATGTGGTTGGATAAGATACTTTGTATGGTATCTATCTTTTCAAATCTATTGAGACTTGTTTTATGGCTTAACATATGATCTTCCTCGGAGAATGTTCCATGTGCACTTGAAGAGAATGTATATTCTGCTTTTATTGGGTGGAGTGTTCTGCAAATGTTAATTAGGTCTGGTTGGTTTATTGTGTTGTTCAACTCTTACATTTCCTTATTTTCTGCCTGCTTTATCTACACATTATAGAAAATGAGGTCTTTAATTGTTATTTCAGAACTATTTATTTCTCCCTACAATTTTGTCAAATTTTGCTTCACATATTTAAGTGTCTACTAGGCATATGAATGTTTATATTTGTTATTATCTTCTTGCTGTATTGAACCTTTATTAATACATAATGTCCTTTTCTGTCTTTTATTATCTTTTAAAATTTAAGTCTTCTTTTTTGGATATTAGTATAGCCAGCACATCCTTCTATTGGTTACTTTTTGCATGGAACATCTTTTTCTGTCCTTTCGTTTTCTACCTATATCTATTTTGGAGCTAAAGGGAGGCTCTTGTAGACAGCATATAGTTGGATTATGTTTTTTAAAATAATACCTTCTGAAAATCTGTCTTTTGATTGTAGTGTTTAATTCATTTATAATTAAAGTAATTACTGATAAGGAGAGACTTACTTCTGTCATTTTGTTGCTTGTTTTCCATATGCCTGATAGCTTTTATGCCCCTAATTTCCTCTATTACTGCCATCTTCTATATTTAATTGATTTTTGTAGTGAAATGTTTAATTTCCTTCTCATTTTCTTTTGAGTATATTCTTTAGATATTTTCTTTGTGGTTACCATGGGAAATACACTTAACATTCTAAAGTCACAACAATCTAATTTGAATTTATAACAACTTAACTTTAGCCTACAAAATTTTCCTTCTGTGTGGCTCCATCACCCTTCTTTCTATTATTAGACTATATCTTTATACATTTTGTGCCTAATAACATAGCTTAATGATTGCTTTTTTATGCATTTGTCTTTTAAACCATAAACCTTAAAAAATAAAATGTGGAGTTACAACCTCACATTCAAATGATGCTAACTTTTATAACTGCCTATTCATTTAACTTTACTGGATATCTTTATTTCTTCATAGAGCTTCAAGTTATTGTCTTGTTTCCTTTCATTTTAATCTGTAGGACTTCCTTCAGCATTTCTTGCAAGGCATATCTAGTGGAAATGAACTCCCTCAGATTTTGCTTATCTGAGAATGTCTTAATTTATCTCCTGCTTTTGAAAAATAGTTTTGCCAAATATAGAATTCTTGGTAGACATCTTTTTCTTCAGCACTTTAAATATATAAACTCATTACATTCTGGCCTCCAAAGTCTCTAATGCTGATAATCTTAATGAGGACCCCTTGTATGTGACAAGTCACTTCTCTCTTACTGCTTTCAAGGTTCTCTCTTTATCTTTGTCCTTTGATAGTTTGATTACAATGTGTCTCAGTGTGGGTCAGTTTGTTTTCTCTACTTGGAGTTCATTAAGCTTCTTAGATTTGTACTTGCATGTATTTCATCAAACTTGGGAAGTTTTCAGCCATTATTTCTTTGAATAAGCTCTCTGATTCTTTCTCTATTCTCCTTCTAGGATGCCCACAATGTTTACAATGGTCTGTTTGTCTGCTTGAAGTTGTCCCATAGGTCCCTTAGGCTCTGTTCACTTTTATTATTTTTTTCTTCCTGTCCACTAGGCTCTATATTTCCATTGACCTGACTTCAAGTTAACTGATTCTTTTTCCTGTTGTTCACATATGCTTTTGAACTCCTTGAGTGTATTTTTCATTTCAGTTATTTTAACTTTCAGCTCCAAAATTTCTGTTTGGTTCCTTTTTATAATTTCTACATCTTTATCAATATTCTCATTTTGTTCATGCAGCATTTTCCTGTTTTTTCAGTGTCTTTCTTTAGCTCTTTGAATGTCTTTAAGACAGTTGCTTTAAAGTCTTTGTGTAGTATGTTTGACATCTGTGCTTCCTCAGGTAAGTTTCCTGTAGATATATTTTGTCCCTTTTAATGAACCATATTTTCATGTTTCTTTGTATGCCTTGTGATCCTTTGTTGAAACGGACATTTGAATCTTATAATATGGTAACTGGAAATCAGATTACTTTCACCATATCCAGGGTTTAACTGGTTTTTATTTTACTGCTGTAGGGTGTCTCTGGAAATCAGCCTTAGGTGAAAGTTTAAGGCCTTCTCAGGGCTTTCCTGAGCCTGTATCTTTCCTTGTGCTGCATAATGGCTTTCTAAATTACCCTGTATATGCAGTTGCTTTTGATTATCCAATTTTAAAAAAATAGTGCAGCTCCTTTACATGCCCTGGAAGCCACCTTAGCTGGTAAAATAGGTAAAACAGTGGTCAGCCTCTGTGCCTGCAACTCAGTGATCAAAGCAACTATCAGCAACCAGCACACAAACCCCTGATTCTTAGAGGACAATGTTCTTATTGTCTGCCCTGGCTCCAGCAAGTTATGATAGAAATGCAAGTTGTTGTCCCCATAGCTACCTGCCATGGGCCTGGAAAGTGGAGAATGAGTAGCTGCTAATACACTGAGGGTTGAAATTGACTTATATTAACTGTAATTTACCAGCCAACCTTTCCCCAGGAAGCTGCAAGAGTTAAAATAGAATCCAGAGTTCCAAACCAGTCATTTCAGACACTTTCTGCCAATTAAACTGTTTTCTAAGTGGAGACACAGTTTCACAGCACTTTCTACTCCATCATCTTTCCTGACATTACTCCCCAAATGCCATTTTTGGAATAATCCATCTTTTCCCCACACTTGTCAGGCCATCTTTTATTATACATGAAATCTCTGTATCTATCCTGGTCAGTTTCTGAATTCCAGTCTGCTCTATAGTTTTATTTTTAATTCATCACCAAATTATTTAATTATTGCAGTTTCATGATAAACATTTTAAATTCAGTTTCACATTTTGAATTTAAGGTCTATTTAAGTTAGTGCTACACTAAAGGAGGAATGAAACAGTAAGACACTAGTGAAATCCATGGTACCTTCTAGTTTTCACAATCACTACCAAATTATATCTGTGCATTTTGTCACTTTAATCTAGTGCCTAGCATAGTGCTAATCACTGTGTTACTACTTGATAGAAGATGAGGATTCCTGGGCAGAGTCTGTCAGATAGCAGCTCTTCATGCATGGAAGTCCAGCCCTCAGTTGGCAAGAAGGGTACACACTCTGAGTACTCTTGTTAACCATTTTTGCCTTCCTTTTCAGATTCTAATGACAGCAGCCCATAGGAGAACCTAACCCTTTGCCTTCTTGGTATGATGCATTCTAGGTTTAGTAAAGGTGAGGAAATTTTTGTGACATTTATAAAATTATCCAGAAAGTAGGAAAGCAATTGATATCTAATATTTGAATATGAGGCTTAATTAGGTGGATACACTGTCCCTTCTCATCAGCATCTGCATTCCTTTTAAAAGGTCTCAGGGCTCCCCATTATTGGTTGTTTAGATGCTGCCTATAGCACTTATTAGTGCTACCAGAAAGCTAAACTGTCACTCACTTTTAAAATATTAATATGAAAGAATAAACAGAGTCTAATGTCTTAAGTTATGATAACCATCCTCACAGACATATTTTATCTTGTCACATTGTCTGCCTAATTTCCTAATGATGTATTTCTTAAAGTGAAAGTGCTGAAACCAAAAGTTTGGACCTCCTCTGTTCATTGACACTTACCACAAATTACTCCAGCTTAAAATTCATACCACATTACAGTCCTTACAGGAAGTTACTGACATGCCTGTTTACTCAATCCCTCTGATTTTATGTGTCCAATAATTAAAATGAAAAACCATACCATTGTCATAGATGAAAACCAGTATGTTTCTTTCATTACATATGAATTTAAGCATACTTTTAACATTTTAGTTGGCAATCTTTATTTCTTGTTTTGTTGCAAATCTCTTCATGCCCTTTACTCATTTTATTTTACATATCCTCATAAATTCCTTAAGATTTGTTCTTACCCCTTCTGGTTCTGAGATGGATGCCTTGGTTGGTTAAATCCAAGCCCTGTGGTCTTCTCATGAATCACTGCAAAGCTGCCCTGGGAGGCACTTGTGCATAAGCTCCTGTCAATTACTGATCACTAGGTAAGACAACTAACTGTGGCTAAAGCCTGAAACATAGTCCTTGACATAGTGCCCATCCTGTGAGAAATAATGTCAGGATGGCTACAATCCTCACTTCCCCAATGCCTTATTATTTTATTCCAATTTGTGTCCTATGAATTGGTACAGTTTTCTTGGTGCCACTTATGAAACTGAATTAAATTTGGGCATTCTATGTAAGTTAGCATTCCCACTTATAAAAATTTATCCTAATGAAATAGTAAAAGATGTCCAAAAATTTAATTAAAATTGTCACCCTTGAAAATCACCAGCTTGTCATCTGTTACAGGCCAAAATTTAGAAATGACAGGGGTAAGGCAGCAATACAGTTGCAAGGGGAAAGAAAAATTCTATAGACATCACCAGATGTGCATTGTGCATGTGTGCTCACACACACACACGATCATGAATATACACATGTATATACAATCCTGTGGGCTCTGTTGTTAAAATCATAAATTTGGGGGCAGAAGAAAGAGGGCAAATTAATTAATTCTTTGGTAGATTGGTTCACATGATACACATGAAAAACATACTTTAAGAAATGAAAATAACTAAAAGGAAGTTAGTATTAGTTTCCTGTTGCTAGTGTAACAAATTGCCACAGACTGGGTGGCTGAGAACGACAGAAATTTATCTTCTCATAAGTCTAGAGGGGAGAAATCCAAAATCAGTATAACTAAGCTAAAATCAAGGTGTTGGTAGAACTGTGCTCCCTTCAGAGAGTCTCAGGAATGAAGAGACTCTTCCAGTATCTGGTGGCTACCAGCATTCCTTGGAATGAGCTGCATTACTCCAGTCTCTGCCTCTGTAGTCACACTGCCTTCTCTTCTTCTGTGTCTGTTTTCTCTTAATCTGTGTGAAATCTCCCTCTACATCCCTCTTAAAAAGACATCTGTTACTGCATTTAGAACCCTCTCTACTAATCCAGGATAATTTCCCTATCTCGATTTCCTTAACCTACTCAAACCCCAAAATAATTTTTTGATCATATAAGATAACATTCACAGGTCCTATGAATTAAGACATGGATAACTTTGGCAGGGGACAATGTTTAGCTACCACAATGTTCATTGCTGTATATTTTACTATAGGGAAAAATGATACTACATGGTCAACAATATGAGTTAGTTCAATCATGTCACAGTCAGGATAGAGTGCTATGTGAGCATGAATATTAGTTATATTGTTAACAATGAAATTTCTTTCTATTAAACTACATAAAAATAAAAAACATGAAGAAGAACCAGTGTTTGCAAAAGTGTGGGGAACTAGACACTGTAATACATTTTTGGCAGCAATATATACTATTTACTTGAAATAAATAATAAAATATACAATGTTCAGGCTTTCTGTTAAAAGTTTTAGGTCTAGGACATCATGTAGCTATAATCCCTTCCCAAGTGCAAATTGTATGGGAAAGACTGATTACTGTAGCTCGTTTGTAGTAGTAAAAATCGGAAAGAAGCACGTCCCAGGAACAAATGGAAAACTAGGCAATCTTTAAAAAGAAGGGATTAGATTTGTAACTGAGATAGAAAGACAGGCATGATATATTAAGTGAAAACCCATGGATAGATAGCTTAGATATATTGTTAACATAAAAATCAAGTCCCCGAACATTTTCTATAGGGAGAGAGGAGAGAAAACACAGGGGATATATGCCTTTGTGTTATTGGAATTAATTTACAGCAAATGTTTATCACTTTTGTAGTCAGAAAGAAGTGATTTGAGTTAAAAACCTGAAAATAGGGGGAATATTGTGATGTATCTTGGCAAGGCTGGTTTTCACCCTCCTGAAGACACAGTTACCCTGTCTACAAAATGGAAAAATCTCATTAACATTTGCCAGGAAATATGACATAATGTGTTTATTAGAGTCAACCTGATGCAAATTTAACCCCAAGATGTTAATGAACTTGTGCTAAAATGTTTATTATTGTTTGGTTGTAAACATTTTATAAACCTCCACATCGACTTCTTCTTTACTACATAGATTATTTTCAAGTGTGCCTAAATTTCAAACCACTTCTGTTTATTTCTAGTTTTCATTCTGCTACTGATTTCTGATTCTTTGTATTGTAGTCAAAGAGTGTAATCCATAGAACAACTCGTTGAAATTTGTTGAGATTTGTTTTATAAAACTTTGTGTGGTTAGTTTCAGTAAATCATCCAGTTTTGTTTTAAACGATGTGTATTTTGGCAGTTGTTAGATGCAACATTTTATATGCTTTCTTTAAATCAACCTTATTGTGTTATTTGTTTTCTTGTTATTGTTGTTCCTTAATATAACAATTATAGTCTTTAAATTTTCCATCATGGTGATGGACATATTTATTTCTTCACGTAATTAATTCATAGAATATTTATTTATATATTTTGAAATTTTATTATTATGTGAATACAGGATGTAATTGTTATGTATTCCTAATGAATTAGACATTTTATCATTATGAAGTTATCATTTTGATCAAGTTCTATTTTCAAAGTTTAAAAAAGCTATACCAGGAAATTTTAATTAGCTAACATGATATGTACTTTTTTATACTCTTAATCATTCTATATCCTAGTTTTAGATGTTTCTTGCAAACAGGGTATGCTTAGATTCTTTTTGTATCCAGTCTGAAAAATCTTTGTCCCTTGAGTGTTAATCTTGTTATATTTGTGTAATAAATGACATATTTAAATGTATCTTCCATTTTATTTTGTGCTTTCTACCTTTCTAACCTCATCTACTTTTCTCTCCTGTCTTATGAATTGACTTGAGTATTTTTCTCATTCCATATTTTAAGAATCTTTTACTTTAAAAGTTATATACACTATTTCTATGATTTTAGTGATTACCCTATACATTTTTAATAAAAAAATTAAAGTGAAGAACTCTTAATGTTCTTTCCAGACTCAAAACACTTTAAACTCTAATCTCCTCCTCCCAACTCACAATCATGTATTGTCATTTATTTAATTCTTTGCTATGCTCTCATCTTGCAAGATATTCCTTTTTAAACCAATATTTCTTTAGATTTACACATATTTAACACTTTTGTTGCTTTTCATTTCTTGTTGCATCTCAAATTATCATCCTTTCTGCCTGAAATACAATTTTAAAATTTCTTTTTGTGAATGTGCTTCTGGAAAATCTCTATTATTACTTATCTGAAATCCTTTTATTTCAACCTCACTCTTTTCTTTAATTTTTAATGAACATTTAGAATATATATAAAAATAAAATAAGAAAACAAACACCTATATGCCAACCTGGCTTCAATAAATATATATTTATCTTCTTTTACATATTTTTGTCTAAATAAAGTAAATTATACCATGTCAGCCTAAATACTTTACCATGCATCTTCAAAGTATAAAAACATTCTCCTACATAACCAAAATATCATAATCACTTATAATAAGATTAACTGTAATTCCCTATATCTGATCCACTCCATATTAAAATTTACCCAGTTGTTCCAAAATGTGGTTTACAGCACTTTTACAAACCAGGTTCCAATTAAGGATCACACACAGTATTGGTTGTTGTTACAGTTCTTAAATCTCATTAATCTACAACAGTTTATCCTCTCGAAATTTTTTCATGACACTGACTTTTTGAAGACTGGGCTGATTGTTTTGAATACTTATGATATTATTTCACTTGTTGTTTTATGACCTATATTTGTTATTACCTATAAGTTAGCTCCAAAGCCTAACTTAATGTAACTATTTCTTCTTTCATTCTCTAGGGTTAGTACTCTAGATTGACAGTTTTGTTTCTTTCATGTTAAGGGTTTATTTTACTGTTTTCTAGCTTCCATTACTGCTGTTGACAATCAGCTACATGTATAATTGGTATTCCTTTGAAGGCAATTTGTTTTTATCTAGCTCCTATTAATGTTTTCTCTACGAGTCTGATGTATATTACTTTACTATGATGTATTTAGGTGTGCATATCTTTCTCTTAAGTTGCTTTAAATTCACTGGGGTTTCTAAAGATATGGCTTCTATGTTTTTCATCAATTCTGAAAACTTCTGAGTACTGTCTCTTCAAATTTTGTCTCTGTCTCATTCCTTCTTACCCTTATCCATAAGAATATTCTGTCTCTTAATGTTAACTGCAGAAAAATTAATCAAATCTAAATTCCACTTAGCCAGTTTTCTCTTCATCTGGATTTAATATGCTATAAACTGTGTTTCATTTAGTCTACATTTTACTTTGCAGAACATCAATTTGTATTTATTTTTTAATCCATTTGAAATTTTTGTTGGCACTTAATTAACAATTTCATTCCTTTTCACTAGAAACCTATTAAATATATAATAAGAGACCATGTATAATTATATACCAGTAAATTGGACAATCCAGAAGAAATGGATAAATTCCTAAAAACACACAACTACCAAGACTGAATCAAGGGGGAGGGTATAGCTCAAGTGGTAGAGTGCATGCTTAGAATGCAGAAGGTCCTGGGTTTAATCCCCAGCACCACCTCTAAAAATAAATAAACCTCATTATCTCCCCCACCTCTGCCAAAATAAAATAATTAAATAATACAATAATAAATAAATAAAACATTAAAAAAGACTGAATCAAGAAGAAACAGAAAGCCTTAACATACCAATTAAAAAAGAGAGAGATTGAATCAATAATCAAAAAATTACCCAAAATGAAAAGCCCAGGACAAGAGGATATCACAGGTAATTCTACTAAATATTTTAAAAAGAATTAATATAAATTCTTATTAAATGCTTACAAAACTATAAGAAGAGGGAACATTTCTCCACTTATTTATGAGGTCTGAATCACTGTGATAGCAAAATCAGACAAAGACATCAAAAGAGAAGAAAACTACAGGCCAACATTCCTGATGAATATGGATGCAAAAGTTCTCAACAAAATATTAACAAACCAAATTCAGCACATTAAAAGGATCATACACCCTGATTAAGTGGGATTTTTCCTTAGGATGCAAGTATATTTAATATACACAAAGCAATTAATGTGATACATCACATTAATAGAATGAAGGATAAAAATCACATAATTATCTCAATAGTGCAGAATATTGAACTATCAAAATAATGCAGAAAAAAGCATATGACAAAATTCAATATAGTTTCATAGTAAAACAATTAATTAAGCATAGAAGGAACTTACCTCATCACAATAAAACACATATATGACAAGCCCACAAGTGACATCACACCCAATGGTGAGTGGTTGAAAGTTTCACCTCTGATCAGAAACAAGACAAGAGTTGCCTCTGATCAGAAACAAGACAAGAGTGGCCTCTACCACCATTCCTATTCAGAATAGTACTGAACACCCCTGCCAGAGAATTAGGTGAGAAAAAGAAATAGATTCCAATTTGAAAATGAAGATATGAATAGTCTCTGCAGATGACATTGATCTTATATGTGGAAAACCACATAGCCTCCCTAAATAACCTGTTAAAACTAATAAATTCCACAAAGTTGCTAGTTACATACATTTTCCAACATACATTTTTCAGCATACATTTTCCAAAAATCAGTTATATTTCTATACACTAACAATGAACTATCTGAAAAGGAAATTGAGAAACCAATTCCATTTACAATAGCATCAAAAAGAATAAAATATTTAGGAATAAACTTATCCAAGGAGGTGAAATAACTGGTATACTGAAAACTATAAAACACTGAGGAAAGAAATTAAAGCAAACACAAATAAATGACAAGACATCCTATGTTCATGGATCAGAAAATTTAATATTATTAAAATGTCCATACTGTCTAAAGCGATCTACAGATTTAAGACTATTCCCATCAAAATACCAATGGCAATTTTTCCTATACACAAAAAATGATAAAACAATCTTAAAATTCAAATGGAACCACAAAGGAATGCAAACAGCCAAAGCAATTTTGAGCAAGCAGAAAAAAAGCTAGAGGCATCACATGTGTTGATTTCAAAATATAATTACAAAGCTACAGTAATAAAAACACTATGATATTGACATAAATACAAAAAGACCAATGGAAAAGAAGACAGCCCAGAATAAACATAAACATATATGGCCAATTGATCCTTGACATGGATATCGTGAATATACATTGGGGAAAGGATCTTTAATAAATGGTGTTCGGAAAACTGGATATCTACATGCAAAAGAATAAAATTGTACCCTTATCTCACACTACACATAAACATCAACTCAAACTAGGTTAAAGACTTAAACATAAGACCTGAAACTATAAAACTCATAGAAGAAAACAGGGGGAAAGCTTGACGTTGGCTTTGGCAATGATTTCTTGGAAATGAAACCAAGAACACAGGAACCCAAAGCAAAACACACAGTGGGATTACACGAAACCAAAAAGCTACTGCACAGCAAAGAAAACAATTAACAAAATGAGAAGACAACTTATGGAATGGGAGAAACTATTTGCAAATAACATCTCTGACACTGGGTTAATCTTCAAAATATATAAGGAACTTCTACAACTCAACAGCAAGAAAACCAAATAACCCAATTAAAAATTGGGCTAAGGACTTGAATAGACATTTCTCCAAAAAAGACATAGAAACAGCCAACATATTTCTGTACATTACTCTTGTATCCTGCTACCTTGCAGAATTCATTTATTAGTTCTAACAGCTTTTGTGTGGAGACTTTAGGGTTCTCTATATAGAGTATCACGTCATCTTTCATAGTGACAGTTTTACCCCTTCCCTTCCAATTTTGATATCTTTAATTTCTTTTTCTTGTCTGACTGTTATGACTAGGACTTCTGATACTATGTTGAACACAAGTGGTGAGAGTGGGAATCCTTGTTTTGTTCCTGAATTTAATGGGAAGTCTTTCAGTTTTTCACCACTGAGTATTATGTTGGCTGTGGGTTTGTCATAAATGACTTTAATTATATTGGAGATATGTTCCCTCTATACCCTCTTTGGTTAGAGTTTTTATCATGAATTGATGTTGAATTTTACCAAATGCTTTTTCTGTGTCTACTGAAATGATCAAACAACCAAATCAAAAAATGCACAGAAGACCTAGACAGACATTTTTCCAAAGAACATGTACAGATGGCCAATAGGCACAGGAAAAGCTGCTCAACACTGGTAATTATTAGAGAAATGCAAATCAAAACTATATGAAGTATCACCTCACACCAGGCAGAATGGCTATCATCAAATGTCTACAAATAATAAATGCTGGAGAGGGTGGGGAGAAAAGGGAACTCTCCTACACTGTTGTTGGGAATGTAAATTGGTGCAGCCACTATGAAAATAGTATGGAGAGTCCTTAAAAACCTAAAAATAGAGCTACCATATGATCTAGCAATCCTACTCTTGGGTGTATATCTGCAAAAAATGAAAACTCTAATTTGAAAAGATACATGCACCCCAGTGTTCACAGCAGCACTATTTACAATAGCCAAGACCAGGAAACAACCCAAATGCCCATCAACAGATGACTGGCTTAAGAAGATGTAGTATATATATACAACTGAATATTGCTCAGCCATAAAAAAAGAATGAAATACTGTCATATGACTTTTATTCCTTTTCCTTGCCTAATTGTTTTTTTTTTAATTGAAGTATAGTTAGTTAGGTTTACAATGTTGTGTTAATTTCTGGTGTACAGCTATTATGAATGCTGTAGTGAACATGAGAGAGTGCAGATATCTCTTTGAGATCCTGATTTCAGTTCCTTTGGACATGTACCCACTGTACACACACACACATATGTGTGGTGTGTGTGTGTGTGTGTGTGTGTGTGTATACTACTCAGCCATAAAAAAGAATAAAATAATGCCATTTGCAGCAACATGGATGGACCTGAAGATTGTCACACTAAGTGAAGTAAGCCAGAAAGGGAAATAAAAATACCATGTGATATTACTTATATGTGGAATCTTAAAAAAAAAACATAAATGAACTTATTTACATAACAGAAACAGACTCACAAACAGAGAACAAACTTATGGTTACCAGAGGGGGACGAGGGGGTTGGAGGGATAAATTGGGAGTTTGGGATTTGCAGATACTAACTACTATATATAAAATGGATGAACAGTATGGTCCTACTGTATATCACAGGGAACCATATTCAATATCTTGTAATAGCCTGTAATGGAAAAGAATATATATATATGTATAACTGAATCACTATGCTGTACACCAGAAATTAACACAACATTGTAAGCCAACTAACTATACTTCAGTTAAAAAAGAAATTAGGCAAGGAAAAGAAATAAAAGTCATACAAATTGGAAAGCAAGAAATGAAACTATCTCTATCTGCTGATGAACAATCCTGTACATTAAAAAAAATCCAAAGAATCTACAAGAAAGCTACTAGGGCTAATACACCAATTCATCCAAGTTACAGGGCATAACATCAGCACACAAAGAATAGTTGTGTTTCTATACGCCCACAATGAACAATCTGAAAGGGAAATTAAGGAAGTAATTTCATTTACAATAGCAACTAAATAAAATCTTTAGAAATTAATTGAAGGAAGGAGATGCTAGATTCATACTCTGGAAACTAAAAACATTACAGAAAGAAATTAAAGGAGAACTGAATAGAAGTGAGATTCCCTATTTATGATTAGAAGACTTAATATTATTAAGATGGCAATACTTCCCATACTGATACACAGATTCAGATATCTCTAGGAAAATTCCAATGCTCTTTTCTGAAGATATGGAAAAGGTAAACCTCAAAATCCCATGCAATGGCAAGGTTCCCCAAATAGCCAAAACAATCCTGAGATTGTGCTTTTCATGTCATATCTAAGAAATCAAAATCCTGAAAAAGAACAAAGTTGGAAGCCTTACACTTCCCAATTTCAAAATTTACTACAAAATAACAGTAATTAAAACAGTATGATACTAGCATAAGAATATAGATATAGATTAATGGAATAGAATTGACTGTCCAGAAATAATCCTACACATCTATGGCCAATTCATTTTCCAGAATAGTGCCAAAGAGTTACCTGTAAAAGACTGAAATTAGAACATTTTCTAACACCATACCAAAAATAAACTCAAAATGGATTAAAGACTTAAATGTAAGCCCAGATACCATAAAACTCCTAGAGGAAAACATAGGCAGAACACTCTTGGACATAAATCACAGCAATATATTTTTTGAACCAGCTCCTGGAGTAATGAAAATAAAAGCAAAAATAAACAAATGTGATCTAATTAAACTTAAAAGCTTTTGCACAGCTAAGGATACTATCAACAAAACGAAAAGACAACCTATAGAATGGGAGAAAATATTTGCCAATGATTTGACTGACAAGGGACTAACTTCCAAAATATACAAACAGCTCATAGACCTTAATATAAAAAAAAGCAACCCAATCAAAAAATGGGCAGAAGACTCCAAAGACAGAGAGATGGCCAACAAGCACATGAAAAGATGCTCAACACCACTAATTGTTAGAGAAATGCAAATCAAAACTACAATTGTTGTGGAGAATAGGTGCTTACCTCATGCAGGAAAGAATTCAAGAGCAAGCCATGGTAAAGTGAAAGCAAGTTTATTTAGAGAGATACACACTCCACAGACAGAGTGCAGTCTGTCTCACTCAGAAGGGAAAATGGCTTAGGAGATACACACTCCATAGGCAGAATGTGGGCCATCTCAGAAAGGTGAGAGGGAGAGAGACCAAGAAGTGTGGGCGTGTTTAGTTTAAAAGTAAAAGCAGATACACACTCCATAGACAGAGTGCAGGCCGTCTCAGAAGGCAAGAGAGAGAGAGTGACCACGAGGTGTGGAGTTGTTAGGTTTTATGGGCTCAGTAATTTCATATGCTAATGAGTAGGAGGATTATTCCAAATACTTTGGGGAAGGAGTGAAGATTTCCAGGAAATGCCCCCCCTACCTACTTTTTGACATTTCATGGCCAGCCTAGGAACTGTCATGGTGCCTGTGGGTGTGCTTGAGACTCAAGGTCTACTGGAAGTTGAATCTGCTGCCATCTTGGTTCTGACCAGTTTGTCCTGTCCTCAATTACTGTGTCATTCCTTCAATGGTTATGACCCCTTTCCTCCCACTTCACAATGATATATATCACCTCACACCAGCTATAATGGCCATCTTTAAAAAGACTACAAATGATAAATGCTGGAGAGAGTGTGGAGAAAAAGGAACCCTCCTACACTGTTGGTGGGTATGTAAATTGGTGCAGCCAATATGGAGGACAGTATGGAGGTTCCTTAAAAAATTAAAAATAGACTTACCATATGATCAGCAATCCCATTCCTGGGCATATACCTGGAGAAAACTCTAATTCAAAAAGACACATGCACCCCAATGCTCATAGCAGCACTATTTACAATAGCCAAGACATGGAAACAACCCAAAAGTCCATCAACAGATGATTGGATGAAGAAGATGGGTATATGTATACTATGAATGAAAAATACTGTAAGCCATACCAGTAAACAAAGAATGCTGAAGCCATCAAGCCACCAGGTGCTGCTGCCACCCCCCATAGTGAGCTGTAGGTGCAAACAAGCTGGCAGCCCATCCTCTGCAGCCACTCACAGTGGTGCACTCTGAGGGGACTCAGAATCTGGAGATACAAGATACTGGCCCTAAATAGCTAGGTGTTTGTCAAAGGAATGATTTCAATGACCCCAGACGTTTGGTCCTTCCCATAAATAGAAAAGTGCTAAATTCTTTAACTTGAGATGTCTGGTTTTCTTTAACAGTACTCTTTAATGTTTCGACTAGCTGGTCTTTGTTGTAAAACTCCTATATATCCTGGCTCCTCCCCTACCTCTTTGGAGAAGTCCCTTAGAGCAATCTGAGAGGCTGTCATCCCGGCTCGAGTCCTCCCGCCAAATAAAACATAACTTAACTTTTAGGCTGCGCATTTGTTTCAGTCTACAGTTTTGGCAACCACATGGGACCCAGAGCAGACTTTTCTCCTTCGCCTGAACTCTACGAGTATCTGGAGCCTTGGTACCAGCAGAGGCCTCTTGGGCTCATCCGCCTCCTTGGAGAGTCCCGATGAATTTGGGTGAGTCTCTCCTGGTTCTAGGGTCTCCTGTTATTGGTTGATGATCCTAAGTTTTATTTGGTGGTGTTAAAACTCCTCTCTGGAGGAGCAGGTTATCCTTGAAACTTTTAGTTTCAAGAAGAGGTACCTGGGTTACCCTCAGTGAAAGCCACTGGGAAGATTTTTGCTCAGCTTAGACACTGAGCGGGTTGTCCTCAGTAAAAACTACTGGGAAGGCTTTTGCTTAAGTAGGTTATCCTCAGTGATATTACTCAGTTTAGACACTGAGTGGTTTTATCCTCAGTTGAAAGCTGGGAAGACTTTGCTCAGTTAAAAATACATTGAGTAGGAAAAAAAAAAAAACCAAACCACTAAATAGGGTTGGACTGGGTAATTAGGGGGAAAACTGGCTTGTCATTTTTCCTTGAATTGGCAACCTTAATATTTTGTCAAAATAAAACTGAAATCTCATGAGAGCTGTTCGGCTCCAAAGACGGGACCCTCCTTCTGGCTGGCAACCGCTTTCTCAGGTGACTGAGAAACTTGCAGGAATGGTGGAGCAAAGACCTCATACCACGCAGCTGTCCCTGTAGGGAAACCCACTAGCGATTTTATTCTGACAAACCGACCTTAGAATGGGGAATAAAGCTTTCAAAACAAAAGAAAAAGAAATGACAGATTGCCAGCCTCCAACTAATACCCTAGCCAGGTTTATGTATGTGTAAAATTTACAAGTACTTACCTAATTGGGAATTAGAGAAAATCTTGCCCTGAAAATAACTAAGCGGAGGCTCTTTTACTGTGTATGCAGTTAAGTTAAAGAAAAAAAAAGCCAGCTTGATAAAAACATCTTTTCAGAATTCTGACCTTTACAAAAACGGAAGGCCTTCTAGGAGGAACTTACATTTCTCTCCCTGAGGCTTTGAAATGTAAATATTTTATCTTTCTCTGGGCGTTTGTGTGTATGTGTGTCTGTATGTATTTAAAAAAAAACAAACGTTTTTTCCAATCCAAAAGGTACAAGTATGGTATACATATGGCAGCCAAGCAAACAGATTGGGATTCTGAATGATTCTTTGATTTTACCAATTCTCAGGCATTTTGCCATCTTAACCATTGTTGCATCAGCCTGGACCATGAAGACCTTTACTTTTTTGGGGAGTAAACTTTTCAATCTAATTTAGGCGCCCCCCCCCCCCCACCGCCGTGGGAAAGCCTCTTCGTCTTATTGGTTTTCTATATATCTCACTTAAGGCCAAATCATGGATCCTTTAAATTGGAGAAACTTCTAAATTAGTAAAACTTTAGAGAGCTCTCATTATAAATAGCCGTTTTATTGGTGCCTATAAGAATCACTCAATTTTGAAGGTGGAAAAATATATATCTAATGGTTAAACTAAAAACACCCTTAGTTTAAAACAAGAAAAACCGGTTTGGAAAGACTTATTTGTGTTCTCCCCCTCCCCTCAATGGGTTTTAGGGATGCTAATAAAAATATTAAAATGTTAATTAGGTTGAGTAACTGGAAAAAAGACTGTAGAAAAAGTCTAAAGATTTTTTTTTTCTGAACACGGAAAAAAAAATTACAGGACTTATCCCAAACGGATAAACATTTTTCAGACGGTTATTTAAAATGGGATAAATAAAATGGATATTTTGGATTAAATAATGGATTAAAATACAAGGTTTTGATACTACACTATGAAAGGTTAAAAAGGCCAAAGGGACCCTCCCTACTGGTCCCCAAGTTAAAATTCAAACAACTCTGCTGTATTTACCCCAGTTTAAAATACATATATTTATAGGGCTAGAAAAAATGTACACTGAGATACTGAAGGAGGATTAATAAAATGGCCGCACTTAGGCTAACAGATTGCTTATTCTTATGCTTGCCCTTAAAACGGTCAACTCACCCGACTGACCGGTTGCTACTCACAGCTCCAGGGCCGTTGTTAAAATAAAACTATTAATTTTACTATTTCTCCTTTAATCCAGTAATTGAAAGTAATAATCATACTTGGTTTCTGAGTTGTTCTCCAGAGAGAAGGTCACAGAACTGTAACCTTACAAAATGGCCTGAATTACCAAGAAGACCATGCCTTGGGCACTTATAAGGAAATCGAAAGAGCAACAAACACTAGCCTGTATAGAATTGGTCACCTGGCGACACTATGATGCCACTCTGAGTCTTTTTTTTTAAATATATTTTTATTGACGTACAGTCAGTTTACAATGTTGTGTCAATTTCTGGTGTACAGCATAATAGCATGTAGAAAAAAGGGAACCCTCCTATACTGCTGGTGGGAATGTAGTTTGTTATGGAAAACAGTATGGAGATTCCTCAAAAGACTGAAAATAGACTTACCATATGATCCAGCAATTCTACTCCTGGGAATATTATACAGAAGGAACCTTAATTCAAAAAGACACATGCACCCCAATGTTCATAGCAGCACTATATACAATAGCCAAGACATGGAAACAACCTAAATGTCCCTTGATAAAGAAGCTGTGGTATATATATGTGTGTGTGTGTGTATATATATACACACACACACACACATATATACACTACTAAGCCGTAAAAAATAATAAAATAATGCCATTTGAAGTAACATGTATGAACCTGGAAAATGTCATTCTAAGTAAAGTAAGCCAGAAAGAGAAAAATACCACAATATCACTTACATGTGGAATCTAAAAAAAAAAAAAAAAAAAAAAAAAAGACATGAACTTACTTACAAAACAGAAACAGACTCAAAGACATGGAAAACAAACATGGTTACCAAGGGGGAAGGGGGTGGGAAGGGATAAATTGGGAGTTTGAGATTTGCAGATACTAACTACTATATATAAAATAGATAAACAACAAGTTTATACTGTATAGCACAGGGAACCATATTCAATATCTTGTAGTAACCTATGGTGAAGAATGAGAACAAATGTATGTAAGTTCCTAAGTGATTGAAGTATTATGCCACTCTCAGTCTTATGAGAAGAAAATAGTTCTGCTGACGTTAGCAATGCTTTATTGTTTAAGCTATGGCTATATAATCACTCCACCCCATCCCCAAGATGAGTTCACAGTTTTGAAGGCACTAGCCTGCTGAGTCTCCTTTGCCCAGCAAAGCAATAAAGCTGCCTCTTTTCTTCCAAGCTCCAAGACACTGTCTCTGAGTTATTTGGCTTGTCAGTGACGGGGGCTGACCTTTTGGCAACAATACTTGATCAACAAATGGGCAACAGCTAGACCAATTAATCAGATTTAAAGATTGACACAGGCCTGAGTCCCTTGGCTCAAACTCTTCTCTGGGGATCCCAGAGCCTTTTACATAAAATTAAATAAAATGGACAGGGAATAAAAGAAAAAAGCTTCTAGGACTCCTTCTAAAATCAAAACTAAAATGAAAGGTATAAGAGTTTATAAAATTGAGATAACAGTTTATAAAATTGGTATATTTAAATGGGCTTTATATAAACCTCTTTTGTTTAGTTATGTTGTGGGATACGTATGTTTCAATGCGGAATGCTTCCCATGCTTGGTATTGTAAGACTGGGCTCATAAATCTGCCCCTTGGGAAATATTAATTAAACACACTAAAGGAAACCAGTAGGGTTACCTGAGCCGTACGATATAAAGTAAAACTAAAAACTAATATTCAGGGGCTAATAAAAATAATGATAGAGATTTACTCTTGGCTTAACTTTAACTTAAGAAAGAGAGCCCTTGTTAATTGCCTTATGCAAGCCTTTGAAGACATGATAAATTAAACCCTAAAGTTTTAAAACATGGAACTCTTTGTTTGGAGGTCTTCTCACTGATACAATGAAGCAAATTCAAATGATGCAGTTGGACATGGGTGACAAACCAATTCTTTGGGGAACTGGAAGCAACTATCTTCATCTTGCAGATCAGAATGTAGATATGGCAGAGGATGACCTGAGACTGAGCCTAGTTGGCTTAATGAGGTAAAACTTAAGGCCAAAGAAATTTTTGGCATTTTAGAGCTCAAAACTCTGACAGGTCCTTTAGACTTTGTCAAGAACAAATACAAATCTTAAAAAGTCTCTTCCATAAATAGTAAGCCTTAGTGATTTGAGCAAGCAAATTTAATTTATTCCAGCTGTTATTTATAAGCAGTAAATTTATATTGTAATACCTAATTCATAACTAAGTTTTAGAGTAAAGCTATGAGAGCTCAAGTTTTATCTGTTTATATGTCTGTGTACACATTATAGATATGAGATGTCTCTATTTTAAAAAATTATCAAAATTAATTTATAAAAGAGTCTATTTAATTGACTTAGAAGTAAGCGCTTACAAATTAAATATTTCTAAAATAAAAACTGGCTAAATCGACTTTCAGGTTCACATGAACTGGGAAATATTCAATATTAAGTAAATACCTGGTATTTTTAGTTTGTTGATCTAATTAATATAGATATGTCTTTAGAGTCATCAATATTAAGTATAATAATTTTACTATACTTAGGTTTAATAAAAGTCAAATAAGATCTTGTTATACCTGTTGCAGATTTGTCAAAAAATAATAGGAATTTGGTGTGATAAAATTCTTATATGTAAATTAAATGCAAATGTGATAAGAGCTTTTGGGTTAACATTTTAAAAATAATTATATTTTAGGAATGTCTGCTTGAAATAATCTCTGCAAATATTTGGTATCTTAAAATTCTAGACTTGTGCTAAATTAAGTTAAGTGATGGGAGTTTATTAAATAACTAGGTCATTCCCAAGTAAAGTAAGATATTAAAACATTCATTACTAAACATTGGCTTCCCTTTACAGAGAAGCTAAAGGTATTTGGGATTATTGATAAATATGTTTGGTGCCACCCTAAGAGATTTTCTACAAGAAAGCACATGCTTTTAGAAATTATTATTGGTATTTACGTTTGTCAATCTACAAAATGCTAATGAAAAAGACAGTTCATAATTGCTTATTTCCTAGTTTTCACTGGAAATTAAGGATTTTAAGAGTTAAGTGTTCTAATTTAAATATGTCATTAAAGCTACCACAAATAATTTAAAAAACCATTTTGGTATACAGTAGAAAAATAGAGGGTAAGTTTTCAGCAAAAGAAGGTATAAAAATTAAATTGCATTTTGCTACTTAGAGTTGGTAGTTTCTAGATGGGAGAATTAAGGGATAAAATAATATGGATACAGAAAGTGATAAAAGGTTGTGGAGAAGGAATCCTGAGAAAAGAGTTTTGTGTATGGTCAGGATTGACTAAGTAAATGGATTTTTGTTAAAAAAATAAAAGCTGGTACAAGACTGGGTTTTAATTCTCTATGTTAAGAAAACAAAGTTTCTTGGAGTGCTACTTTTGATAACAGATTGTGTGAGTGTGCTTTAAGTGATTTGTGTCTGTTTTTGAAACCACTGTCACTTTGGTTGAGGAAATAAGTATTGTTTCACAGTGACCTATGATTTTATCTGACCAAGTGTTTTGAAACTTTTTAACAAGCTTCCCAAAATATCAAATTTCGATTAAAGTTCTTTTGACCTCCAGCTAACTTTGGGATGCTTCAGAGGGCCCCTGAAACATCAAAAGAGAGATATTAAACTACTAGACGTATTTGGCATGTTAAATTACTTTAAAAAATTGTCAAGTGATTGGGGATAGAGCTTAGGTTATATTGTAGAGATAAAAGCCACTAATGTAGTTATTCCAAAATTTGTATAAAATTCCTAAACATCTAATATGACTTGGTATGTTATAATTCTAATTATTATCTTAAAATATTGTATGTCAGAAATATCCAAGTTGCTTGTCAATTGCATTATAATCAAATCTTTAACCATGCAATTTTAACTCTTGTCATTTAAATAAAGTCATTGTTTTACTCTGACGCTTTTATAAAATGAAGATCTTCATGAAGATTCATAAAAAAGAGACTTTTAAACAAAAAGTTCCTGATAACTTTTAGATCATACTACTGAACTGGGTAAATTACAAAACTAATGGAAACCTGATGACTTCATCCAGATAAACAGAAATTAATTACATGGAACTGAATGAACTGATAAATGATTTATTACCTTATGATTTTTGAGAAACATATTGGCCTTTACTCTATTTTCCAAAAAACCTTTCCTCTTATTCTATGACCTACAACAAGTTGATAAAGTATGCCTTTGTAAACAAGGATGAAACATTTATCATTTTGTCTCTATTTGATCCTTCCAGAATTTAACTTCTCCAGCTGGCTCCCTTGTGGACTTGATGGTTATTGCAACCAGATTACAACTAGTTATACTAAACATTATTTCAATTTGTTTGTGAATTGTTATACTTTTATGACTTTATTAATGTTACTAACTGTATTACTTATTATATCTTATATGATTGTAACTAGGCCTCTGACAAGATGGCTAAACATCTTGAAAAAATAGATCACATTATAATCCTGCATAGAATAATTGTAATAGTGTGATTCTAGGGAATGGGCAATGAAGGAAAAACATTTCCTGAATCATAACAGACTAGCAAGGTGATCCAGAGAATTTCTGAGCATCAACAGAGCCTGATCGATAAATTAGCCATTTGACTGGCATGTCAACAGAATCTTCACCCAATCTAGGAATGAGCCTTCCTAGCACCGTGGGACAAAATTGGTCGTGATATGTCTCCCAAAATATTGGTCAAATTTAGGACTAAGGGGAAGCACTATGCACTAAAACTAATGCAAGCCATATCAGTAAACAAAGAATGCTGAAGCCATCAAGTCAGCTGCTGCTGCCACCCCCTACAGTGAAGATAAACAGGCAGTCCCTCTGCGGTCTGAAGTGACTCTGAATGTGAAAGGACAGGATACTGGCCTTAGATAGCTAGGTGCTTGTCAAAGGAATGATTTCAATGACCCCAGACATTTGCTCCTTCCCATACATAGAAAAGTGCTAAATTCTTTAACTTGAGATGTCTGGTTTTCTTTAGTTAACAAGTAATCTTTTAATGTTCCGACTACCTGGTCTTTGTTGTAAAAACTCCTATATATCCTGGCTCCTCCCCTAACTTTTTGGAGCAGTCCCTCAGAGCAACATGAGAGGCTATAATCCCAGGTTCAAAGGGGTTTGAGTCCTCAGAAATGTCCGCCAAATAAAACATAACTCTCAAAAAACCAAAACCAAACAAACAAAAAGAATAGTGCCAAGATCAGTCAATGGGGAAAGAATAGTCTCTTCAAAAAATTATGATAGGACAACTGAATATCTACATGCAAAGGATGAATTTGGACCCTTAACTCATACGATACACAAAAATTAACTCAAAATGGATCAGTGACCTGAAAATAAGAGCTAAAACTATAAAACACTTGGGAAAAAACATAGGTTGTCAATAGTTTCTTAGATATGACATGAAAAGCACAAGCTTCAAAAGAAAAAAATTAATTAGACTTCATCAAAATTAAAAATGTTTGTGCATCAAAGAACATTAACAAAAAAGTGAAATGCCAACTGCAAGTCATGTATTTGATAAAGACCCAGTAACCAGGATATATAAAGAAATTCTACAACTCCCAAACAAATAAGCAAATCCAATTAAAAACAGGCAAAGTACTTAGACATTTCTTCAAGTAAATATACAGTCGCCAGCAAGTGTACAGGAAGATGATCAACATCAGTAGTCACTGACTAGGAAAATGCAAATGAAAACCACAACGAGATACCAACTAGGTATCACACCAACTAGGATGCCTTCATTAATAATTTTTTTAAATGGCATTTAATAAGTATTATTGAGAATATGGAGAAATTGGAACCTTTGTACATTGCTGGTGGACATGTAAAATGTTACAATCACTGTGGAAAACAGTTTGGCCATACCTTAGTAAGTTAAACATAGAATTACCATATGGCTCAGCATATGACTTTAATATATCTGAGGTATTAAAATTTCCAGGGGGGTATGGGTGATTGGGAAAAATATTATCTAAGAAGCCTCCTTAGAAGGGTAAGAAGTACTAGGTATTATAATTTCAAAATGTCTTTTCAATTACACCAGTGAATGGTTAAACAATGGTATCTCACAATTTCATGCATTTATTAGCCATTAATATATTTTGGAATGGGTGATATGGCTTTTTAAATTCCTTATAAATTTTTTGGAGGTGGCAGTGTTTATCGATTTATAAGAGCTTTTACATAATATATTAGAGGTACTAATAGTTTGACATATTGTCATATGGACACTATTTTATGCAGCCAAATCTCTTAATCTCTTTTATATTTTCCCCTCTTACTGTCATATGTAGAAAGTCCTTTACCATGCCAAAATTATGTGACTTTTTAAATAGACTTCATTTTTTAAGAGCAGATATAGATTCATAGCAAAACTGACCAAAAAGCCCAGAGATTTCCCATATGCCCCTTGCCCCCACACATTATCCTACCCCATTAACAACATCCTCCCACAAGAATGGTACATTTGTTACAACTGAGAAACCTACATTGACATAGCATTATCACCCAAAGTCTATACTTTGCATTAAAGTTCACTACTGACATACATTATACAGGTTTGGATAAATGTATATTGACATGTATCCACCATTATAATAGCGTACTGAATAGTTTCACTGCCCTAAAAATCCTCTGTGCTCCACCTATTAATATCTTTCTCTGCTATAACCCATGGCAATCACTGAACTTTTTATTGTCTCCATAGTTTTGCCTTTTCCAGAATATCATATAGTTGGAATTATATATTATGAGCCTTTTCAGATTGACTTCTTTCACTTAGTAATATGCATTTAAGTTTCCTCCATATCTTTTCATGTCTTGATTACTTCTTTTTAGTAATGATAATTTTCCATTGCCTGGATTTACCAAAGTTAATTTATCCATTCACCCAGTAAGGACATCTTGGTTGCTTCCAATTTTGGCAATTAGGAATAAAGCTGCTATAAACAATTTTGTGCAGGTTTTTGTGTGGACACAAGTTTTCACCTGCTTTGGATAAATTCAAAGAATATGATTGCTGGATCACATGATAAGAGTATGCTTAGTTTTGTCAGAAACTGCCAAACTGCCTTCAAAAGCGTCTATGCCATTTTGCATTCCCTCTAACAATGAGTAAGAGTTCCTGTTCCTCCACATCCTCACCAGCATTTGGTTTTGTCAGTGTTCTGGATTTTGATCATTCTAATAGGTGTGTAGTAGAATCTCATGGTTGTTTTAAATTGCATTTCTCTAATGATACACAATGTTAAGCATCTTTTCACATGCTTATTTGTCATATATATCCTTTCTGGTGAGGTGAATGTAAGTGTCCCTGACCCATTTTTTTAAAATTGGGCTGTTTACTATCTTATCATTGAGTTTTTAGAGTTATTTGTATATTTTGGATAATAGTCTTTATCAGATATGTCTTTTGCAAATATTTTCAGACAGCTGTGGCTTGTCTTCTCAGAATTTTAAAATTTCAACAAACTCCAGCTTATCAACTATTTCTTTCATGGACTGTGCCTTTAGTGTTGTATCTGAAAAATCATCACTAAACCCAAGGTCATCTAGATTTTATCTTATGTCAGCTTCTTGGAGTTTTATAGTTTTGCATTTTACATTTAGCTCTGTGGTCCATTTTGAGTTAATTTTTGTGAAATATGTAAGGTCTGTGTCTAGATTCAGTTTTTTGCTTGTGGATGTCCAGATATTCCAGCACCATTTGTTGAGGAGACTAACTTTTCTCCATCCTATTGCATTTAGTCCTTTGTCAAAGATCACTATATTAACTATATTCATGTTGGTATGTTTCTGGATTTTCTATTCTGTTCCATTTATCTATTTGTCTATTCTTTTGCCAGTATCACACCATCTTGATTACTAAGCCTTGAAGTCAGGTAACATCAGTCCTCTGACTCTATTCTCCTTCAGTACTGAGTTGGCTATTCTAGGTCTTTTACTTCTTCATGTAAACTTTACTATCATATGAATTTTCTGGGATTTTGATTGGGATTGCATTGAACCTATAAATCAGGTTGGGAAGAGCTGATATTTTGACAGTATTGAGTCTTCCTATCCATAGACATGGAGTATTTCTGCATTCATTTAGCTCTTCTTTGAATTCTACTAGAGTTTTGCAGTTTTACTCATACAGATCTTATACATGTTATGTTAGATTTATACACAAATGTTTTTCGGTGCTAATGTAAATGGTATTGTGTTTTTAATTTCAAATATCACTTTTTAATTGCTGCTGTTTAGGAAAACAATGGACTTTTCAATATTAACCTTGTATTCTGCAACTTTGCTTTAATCACTTATTAGTTTCAGGAGTTTTTTTGTTGATTCAGATTTTCTATATAGACAATGATGTCATCTGTGAACAAAGACAGTTTTTGGTTTGTTTTTTTTTTTTTTACATTTTTTATTGAGTTATAGTCATTTTACAATGTTGTGTCAAATTTCAGTGTAGAGCACAATTTTTCAGTTATACATGAACATACATTTTTTTTTGCAGTGAGCTACCACAAGATCTTGTATATATTTCCCTGTGCTATACAGTTTTTTGTTCTAAATTTGTATCCCTTTGTAAGAAACTTAAAAGTTTCCTTTTCTTGTTTAATTGCATTAGCAAGGTTGAAAAGCAGTTGTGAGTGGAAACATCTTTGCCTTGTTCCTGATCTCTGTGGAAAGGTTCGAGTTTCTCACTACTATATATGATGTTAGCTGTAGGCTTTTTTTACATTTTTAAAAATCAAATCTAAGGAAGTTCCTCTATTTTCATACTTTGAAAGTTTTTATCATGAATGAGTGCTAGATTTTTATCAAATGCTTTTTTTCTGTATCTATTGATATGATCATATGATGTTTCTTTTTTAGCCTGTTGCTATGATAGATTATGTTAATTGATTTTTGAATACTGAACCAGGCTTTCATACCTGGGAAAACACCCCACTTACTCATGGCATGTAACTTTTTGTACAAAGATTATGATTTCCTTTTGTAACAAATGGGGAAAGGGTTTTTTAAAAGTTAATCCATCTAATTGTTCTAGGTATATGTTGTAGATAGGGACCCGGCCTTATTTCCTATAAATAGTTAATCTGTTGTCACAGTTTGTCTAGATACCACCTTATCTACTATTTCTGCAATGAGCCTGTATTTTCATAACTTCTATATGTAAATTCTTCACCTTATTTCATCTATTAGTAACAATTTTTCTAATTAATGAATTAAAAATATCAGAGCTGGTGAATTTTTAAAATTTAGGTATAGTCAATTCACAATGTTGTGTTAGTTTCTAGTGTACAGCATAGTGATTCAGTTATATGTTTATATATATTCTTTTTCATATTCTTTTTCATTATAGGGTATTATAAGATATTGAATATAGTTCCCTGGGCTATACAGTAGGACCTTGTTGTTTATCTATTTTATATAAAGTAGTTTGTATCTGCAAATATCAAACTCCCAATTTATCCTTCCCCCACTTTTCCCCTTTGGTAACCATAAGTTTGTTTTCTATGCCTGTGAGTCTGTTTCTGTTTTATAATTAAGTTCATTTGTGTCATTTTTTAAAGATTCCACATATAAGTGATATCATATGGTATTTATCTTTTTCTTTTTGACTTACTTTGCTTAGTGTGATAATCTCCAGGTCCACCCATGTTGCTGCAAGTAGCATTTCATTCTTTTTATGGCTAAGTAGTATTCCACTGTGTATATATACTTCTTTATCCAATCATCTGTCGACGGAAATTTAGGTTGCTTCCGTGTTTTGACTATTGTAAATACTGCTGCTGTGAACACTGGGGTGCATGTATCTTTTCAAATTAGAGTTTTCTCTAGATATATGCCCAGGAATGGAATTGCTGGATCATATGGTAAGTCTATTTTTAGTTTTTTAAGGAAACTCCATACTGTTTTCCATAGTGGCTGCATCAAATTACATTCCCATCAACAGTGTAGGAGGGTTCCCTTTTCTCTATACCCTCTCCAACATTTATCATTTGTGGACATTTTAATAATGGCCATTATAACTAGTGTGAGGTGATACCTCACTGTAGTTTTGATTTGCATTTCTCTGATAATCAGCAATATTGAGCATCTTTTCATGTGCCTATTGCCCACCTGTATGTCTTCAATGTCTGTTTAGATCTTCTGTCCACTTTTTTATTGGGTTGTTATTTTTATGTTATTGAGTTGTATGAGCTATTTGTATATTCTGGAAATTAAGCCCTTTTCAGTAGCATCACTTGCAAATATTTTCTCCCATTGCATAGGCTGTCTTTTCATTTTGTTTATGATTTCCTTTGCTGTGCAAAAGCTTATAAGCTTCATTAGGTCCCATTTGTTTATTTTTTATTTTATTTCTATTGCCCTGGTAGACTGACCTAGGAAAACTTTGCTACATTTTATGTCAGAGAATGTTTTGCCTATGTTCTCTTCTAGGAGATTTATGGTGTCTTGTCTTATGTTTAAGTCTTCAAGCAATTTTGAGTTTATTTTTGTATATGGTGTGAAGGAGGGTTCTAACTTCATTGATTTACATGCAGCTAAGAGCTGGTGAACTTCTAAATGCAGTTTTTGCTTTCCTCTGAAGGGATCAGATTTTTGTCCACATATTCCATAATGAAATATTACATGTCAATGCTCTTGCTAAAGTGAACATATGGATTGTTTTTCAATAGGTGGCATACTGTTACCAGTTTGTAAAGACATAAGATGGCTTTCATCAAAACATAAATATGCTCATAGCTACTTTCATCAAGAAAATCTTGCTACAAAAATAATGTGTGCTTTGATGAAGTACATTCAAATTTTGGCACAAATTCCTTTTTTTTTTCCATTTCAGGCTGGCACTTTGGGTAGCATCACTCAAGAGTCATCATATGAGAGTGATATCAGGAACATGATGGAAAAGATGGTCCCCAGCTTCAGTCCTCCTCACAGAAAGACAACTAGCACTTTATCAGAGACAAGACACTTTTGTGAATATCCTAGAACCTGGGGATGAGGCTGAAGCATTCCCTTGGACCAAAATAACTGAGAAAAATCACATTAGAAAAGACTTTTCATTACACTGCCCTTCCCCTAGCCTGCCAGACTGAGAATGTTCCTCTGGGCTTATGGCTACATCAGTGGGAAAAAAAGAGAGTTCAAGGTGGACATCCAGCTCCCCCAGCATTGTTAGATGATTCCTAGGAGTCCCACGCTTCAGTCTTACTTCATGGGGATCACCTGGGGACCCAGTGGGGCTAGACTACAGGAGATCTGCTAGAGATGAAAAGGGGGAGAGGCTCACAACAACCCGTGTGCAGATCTTGGTAGACTTTTCACCTACTGGCAGCAGCTCCTGTGCAGAGAGCTCAGCCATATGCAGAACCAAGCCAGTGTACTCAGCGGGCAGGAAACTTGGCTGGCAGTTCTGCTTGGTTTGGGTCCTTAGCCAACAGGCTATCCTATGGAGTCCATCCTATGACCTCACCTGGACAGAGCGGCCAGCCAGTAGCCCTGCTCAACTGCTGAGCATAGTCTCTAGAAACCAGTAAGCCTGGCTAGAAACCACAGTCAACTGCAGAGCCCATCCTATGGCCCATCTAGGCACTGAGTCAAGCCAGCAGCCCTGCCCAACTTTGGAGCATGGTCTCCAGCCTCTCCCTGAGCTGGAAGCCCAAACAGAAACCCCAGGCAACCTCAGAGCATAGACCACGACCCCCATACAGGCAGGGAGCCAAGCCAGTAGCCCCATCAAACTGCAGAACATAGCATCTGGTCCCTCTTGACCAGGGAACATAAGTTGTCATGCCATGGAACACAGTCTATAGCTCCACACTGGCAGAAAGCTAAGCCAAATTTCCTGCCAAATTGTTGAGCATAGCTTCCAACTCTGCCCAATCAAGAAGCCTGGCTAGAAGTCCTGGGCAACTGTGGACCACATCCTTCAGCTCCACTTGGGCAGGAAGCCAAGCAAGTAACCTCACCCAACTGTGATAGCCTCTGCCTCTTCTAACCCCCTGAGCAGGGAACCTGAATAACAACCCTGGGCAGCCACAGAGCCCAGTATACAGCCCTACCTGAATGGGTAGTCAAACCAGCAGCCCCATCTAACTGTGAAGCAGCGCTCGCACCTTCACCCAACAAGGGTGCCCAGGTAGCAACTCTGCCCAGCTATAACGTCCAGCCTATGGTGCTGCCCAATTGGTGAACACAGCCTACAGCCTCGTACAGGGAGGGAGCCTAACCACCAACTCTGCCTAATCACAGAGCATACACTGTGGCCTCATTCATCTAGGGAGGACAGAAAGCAACCCCACCCAACTGCAGAGCACATCCTACCTCCACTGCAGAGTATAACTGGTGGCCACACTGGACCAGGGAGCCTGGGCAGCTACCTAACTGGAGAGCCTACTCTATGGCCCTGGCCAACTGTAAGGCAATGCTTGTGGCTCTTCCTGATTAAAAAGCACAGCCTTCGGCCTGGTCTAGTCATGAAACCCAGACTACTGGCCCACCTGACCATGGAGCCCAGCTGGCAGGTATATCTAACCAGGGAGCCCTGACAGCAGTCTTGTCTGAACATGGAACCCAAACAGCTGGCTTAACTGACCATGATGCACAGCCACTGGCCACCACTCCCCTGACCTCAGAGTATGAGAAGTGGCCCTGCCCAACTAGAGACCCTGATAGCAAACCCTCTCCGCACATGGACACTATAGGTGGTACATCCAGAACCCTAAACTGGACTGACTAATGAATAACTTCCCTGCTAAATTGAATCTGTAAAGGCTAGAAGAAGAGACCACTTCCTCAGTTAAACAGATACCAACACAAGGATACAAGGATCATGACGAATCAGGTAAATATGACACCACCAAAGGAAACTAACAAAGCTCCAATAACTGACCCTAAAACAAACAAACAAACAAAACAAAACAAAACAAAACAAAAACAGAGAACTAAAAACTGACTGATGACAAATAATTCAGAATAATTATCTTAAGGAAGTTCACTTAACTATAAGAGAACACAACTGGTAACTAAACAAAATTAGAAAAATAATACATGAAAATAATTAGAAATTCCACAAAGAAATACAAACCATTAAAACAACAACAACAACAACAACAACAAAACAAAAGAAATCCTAGAGTTAAAGAATACAATTACTGAATTGAAGAATTCAATACAGAGTTTCAACGAAAGAGTTGACCATGAAGGAAAAATTAGTGAACTTGAAGACATGTTATTTGAAACTATCAGGTTAGAGGAGCAAAAAGAAAAAAGAATGAAAAAGAGTGAAGAAACTGTACAGGACTTAAAGAACACCTTAAAGTGAAACATTATATCTGGGATTATGGGACTTTAAGAAGAAGAGTAAGAGAAAAAGGGATAGAATGTTCATTTAAAGAAATAATGGCTGAAAAATTCCCAAACTTGGGGAGAGAAACATACACAAACATACAACTTACTAAGACTGAATCATGAAGAAATAGAAAATTTGAACAGACCAATAATGAGTAAGGTGGTTGAATCAGTAATCAAACAAAATCTCAACCAAAAAAGCCCAGTACCAGATGGTTTCCATGGTGAATTCTACCAAATATTTAAAAGAGAATTAATGCCAATCGTTCTCAAAAATTAAAGAGAGGAAACACTCCCAAACTCATCTGATGAGGCCAACATCACCATCATACCAACGCCAAAGCAGGACACTGCAAGAAAAGAAAATTACAAGCCAATTTTCCTGGTGAATATACATTCAAACACAAATATTGTAAACAAAATGCTAGTGAACTGAATTCAATAGCACATTGAAAAGATCATACACCATGATCAAGTGGGATTTATCCCTGAGATGAAAGCATGGTTTAGCATATACAAATCAATAAATGAGGTACACCACATTAACAGAATAAAGGATAAAAAAGCATATGATCTTAATACATGCCAATAAAGTATCTGAAAAAATTCAACCCCCTTTCAGGATAAACTCTCAACAACTGAGTATACGAGGATGTACCTCAACATAATAAAGGTCATACATGAGAAGCTCATAGCTAACATTACACTCAATGGTGAGAAACTGAAAGCATTTCCTTTAAGGTCTGAAACAAAACAAGGGTGCCCACTCTCACTACTCCTATTCAACATACTACTAGCAGTCCTAGCCAGAGAAATTAGGAAATAGAAAAAAATAAAAAGGCATCCCAATTGGAAAGGAATAAGTACAACTGTCTGTGTTTGCACATGAAATAAATTTATATTTAGAAAAGCCTGAAGACTCAACAAAAAAACTGTTGGAACAAATTCAGTGAAGTTTCAGGATACACAATCAACACGGAAAAATCAGTTGTGTTTTTATACACTAACAACAAACTACCTGAAAAATAAAGAAAACAATCCCAATTGTGATAGAATCAATAACAATAAAATTCTTAAGAATAAATTTAAGGAAGTGAAAGATCTGTACACTGAAAACTATAAGACTTTGATAAAAGAAATTGAAGAGGAAACAAATAAATGGAAATATATCCTGTGTTCATTCATCAGAATAATTAGTTTTGTTAAAATGTCCAGCTACCCAAAGTGATCTATAGATTCAAAGCAATCTCTATCAAAATTCCAATGGAATTTTTAACTGAAATGGAAAAACAATCCTAAATGTCATGTGGAATCACAAACAGCCAAAGCAGTCCTGAAAAAGAACAAAGCTTGAGGAATTAATTATACTTTGTGATTTTAAACTTTATTACAAAGCCATATAATCAACACACCATGGTACTGGCAAAAAAACAGACACATAGACCAATGGAATAGAATCAAGAGCCCCAAAATAAACCCAGACATATAGAGTAAACTAATATTTGACAAGAAAGCCAAGAAAAAAAAATCAATGAAAAAAAAGTCTCTTCAATACATAGTGCTGGGAAAAGTGGATATTCACATACAAAATGCAGAAATGAAATTGGACCCCTATTGTACACCACTCATAAAAATTGACTTGAAATGGATTAAAGACCTAAATCTCATACCCCAAACTGTAAAACTCCTTAAAGAAAACACAGAGGAAAAGCTCCTTGACATTGATCTTGGCAAATTTTTTTTGATATGATACCAAAATCACAATGAACAAAAGCAAAAGTAAACAAGTAGGACTACATCAAACTGAAAAGAAATGATCAACACGGCAAAAGAATGCATGGCAAAAGAAATAATCAACAAAATGAAAAGACAGCCTACAGAATGGGAGGAAATATTTGCAAACCCTGTATCTGAAAAGGGTTTAATATATAAAAATATAAGGAAATCATACAACTGAATCATAAAAATAATAATAATCCGATTTCAAAATGGGCAAAGGACCTGAACAGAGTTTTCTACAGAAGAAATACAAATGGTCAACAGTTCCATGAAAAGATGACATCACTAATGTCATGAAAAGGTGACATCAGTATTCATCAGAGTAATGCAAATCAAACTACAATGAGGTATCACTTCAACTTGTTAGAATGGCTGTTACCAAAAAGACAAGAGATAACGTGTTGATGAGAATGTAAAGAAAAGCGAACTCTTGCACTCTGTTAGTGGTAATGTAAATTGGTGCAGCCACTGTGGAAAACAGTGTGGAGGCTTTTCAAAAAATTAAAAATAGAACCACCATATGATCCAGTATTCCCACTTTTGGGTATATAGTCAAAGGAAATGAAATCACTATCAAGACAAGACATGGATACTACCTAAGTATGCACTGACAGATGAATAGATTTAAAAAATATTATATATATATTTATATAATAAATTAAATTCTGCCATGAGAAAAAAGGAAATCCTGCCATGTGACATGGAAGAACTTTGAAGGCATTATACTAAATGAAATAAGACAAAGAAAAACAAATATTGTACGTTCTCACTTAAATTTGGAATCTAATAAAGTGAACTCATAGAAACAGAGTAGATTGGTGGTTGCCAGGTAATTGAAGGAATGAGGAGATGTAGGTCAAAGGATACAAACTTTCAGTTATGAGTTAGTTTTGGGGATCTAATGTATAGCCTGGTGACTGTAGTTAACAATATTGTATTCTAAACTGAAATATGCTAAGGAGGATAGATCTTAAATGTTCTGACCACATACACACAAAAGATAACTAAGAAAGAGATGAATGTGTTAGCTAGTCTTGTGGTAATCAGGTCACAATATATATGTATATCAAATCATCACACTGTACATCTTAAACTCACATAGTGTTTTTTGTTAATTATATCTCAGTAAAGGTAGAAAAACATTTTTGAAAAATTTAAGAGTAATCAAATTTTCCAACTTTATAACAAAACTTTACACATAAAAATTTTTAACTTTTCAATTTGAATTAATTGGTCTTCCAGTTTTGATTTCCTATAGGTCTATATACAGTGAGAGAATCCAACAGATGCTATTATTTTAGTCCCTCTGATGTTGCTGTTTCCCTGTACAAATTAGTAAGCTGATACTCTGGATTCTACAAGCTTGTGACTTTGTTAATTATGAGCTCACCCTATAAAAATGGATGTTATTTTTCTGTATGAGGATATTAAGCTTCTGAGCTGGTATGATTGAGAGACAGATATTGTGGACTCTTTAAAAAAGTCATCTAGTTAAGGAGCACCATCATGGAAGGCTTCTTGAAGACCTCCAGCAGGCTTTGGCAACACAGAGACATATTCTTTGACCTGTCAAACACACTTCCATTTTGAAACTCCAAGAGAATTTCAAAGGAGTTATATGAGAATATCAGTATCCCTTAGCCACAATCAATTTAATGATATAATATTAAAGATAAGATAAAATGATAAAATTAATTAGAGTAACCATGTATGAATTATGACTATTATATTTCAGATAATCCACAACATTTATTATAACCTGTAATAAGCAAACCTGTATGTTTCTAACACTAGAGAGAATTTACTTCAGAAACATATTTGAAGATAACTCCATATATTACAAGAGACATCAGAAACTGTTGGAGTAGGGGCATATTATTTAATAACTGATACTGGTATTATGTGGAAACAATCCATTTCCATTTCCCTCTACATATTAGAAGTCAAAATTCATTCTAGGTAAATGAGTGTTTATTTTTCCTTATCCTCCCACCCCTCTTGAAATATTTAAGATATCTAATCTTCCTGGAATTTGTTCATGTGTATTGGGATATAACCTTATTTGTTTTCCCAGATGATTAGCTAATTATTCTAACATGATTCACCAAATGTGTAGAAAAGAGTTAACATAGCAGACATGGGACCACTAGCCTTAGAAAGGCCTTCTTGTAAGGTTAGCCTTTGGCTGGATTCTGTTAACCTGGATTTGACGAAGGTTCCCACCATTCCCAGAACTGATAAGATTGGCTCACTATGCCTAAACTCTTTGTGCAAACAATATGCTTTATGCTAAATTCTTTCTATCTAGGAGTCTAGAATTTCAGTACATGCTAGGCAAAGGGTACCATACCCCACTCTCCCCCACATCTTGGGCACTGAGAATCTAATAAACTTTCTTGATAAATAACATTTCACACATGTTGTCATAAATTGTTGTTAGAGGAATTAAGTGTATTCTGTGGGACTCCACTGGGAGAGGACTCTTGGAAGCTTGCGCCTGGTTTCTTTGGAACTTTGCTTCATGCACTTTTCCCCTTCACTGATTTGGTTTTGCATCCTTTTGTAATAATTCATAGCTGTGAGTACAAATGTACATTGAGTCTTGTGAGTCCTGCTAGCAAATCACTGAACCTATCAGTGGTCTTGAGGTCCCCTGGCACACTGAATGCTTCACTTTTCTCTATGAATCTGAACTGTCACTCTAATATAAATGCCCACATATATGTGGCAATATATGGGCTCTCTATCTATATTACATTTAACTTTTCCTGAGTAGTTCTACTCTGTTTTACCAACTATAGCCTGATAAAATGTTTTAAAATTCCTGGTGAGGCAAATGCTTTCCAACTTCCAAATTATGTTTCTTTCAAAATTCTCTGGACTGTTCACAGGTTTGTGTGTATATAAAAATTGATAAGCAGTTCTTGAACCTATAAGAGTCTCTAAATTAAAACCTCTAAAAGGCAAGTGGGAAAAGCTTACACATACTCTTCTCACAAAAAGAAAATCCAACTGGCTAACAAATACCTGAAAGTAGGTTTAACCTCAGTAATAATATCAAACAACAATGCAATATCATGTTCCCCAATTCCATTAGTAAAAGACTTAAAAATTTTGTTGCTAGGATTATAGACGTATTAAAAGCTATATCTAAAACTATTCAGCCTACAACCTCATCCCAAAGGAAGAAGTCCTTGCTTGACTCTTGAGTAAGGCATGACCACTGGACCAGCACTGGATATCTGAAGGTGAGGGTTTATGGAGTTGGTTAAAGGGATCAGGAGTGTCACTCTGAAGGGGGTAGATGGCCTTCTAAAAAATCTTTGAAGAATGGATGGGCCTTTGACAGAGATTACAGGGGGCTGGGGATGACTGAAGGAAGGGACAAGTGAGTGAGAAAGTTGAACCCTCCAGTTGCAAGGAACTGTATGAACAAGCTGTGGTGCAGATGATGAGCGTGAAAGCCTATTTTTTAAAAACTATAAAATGATATAAAATGTATGTTTTGCTTTAAAAGGCATTAGTTAAAAAGGGTTTAAAGGCAAGTTCTAAGGTATCTTCAAGTTAGACATTCTCTATGTTATACAAACTCTTCCTGAGACAAGAAAAAGAACAAAAGCTATCCCAACTCATTTAATGAGACTTATATAATCTTGAAACTATGATGAGAAAACTACAGCATAAAAAAATAAAATTATAGGCCAATCTCACTCATGATGAAGAAAGAAAAAAACTTGGTAAGTTGAGTCTAGCAGTATATTAAAAAAAACAATAACAACAAAAATGTTGTGATAGAATGTCAGAGATAGGCATATCCACAATTACAGTCAGATTTCAGCACCTCTTAATAGTGAGTAGAAACAAAATAAGAAAAGATATACAATTGAAGACCTAAACAAGATTATTAACCAACTAGACCTAATTGACATTTATAGAACAACAGTTCACAGGACAACAGAAGGATACACATTCTTTTCAAGTGCAACTGGAATATTTACTGAGATAGACCATATTCTGGGCCATAAAGAAAGTCTCAATAAATTAAAAGGATTTTGGTCATACAAAGTGTATTCTCTGACCACAGTAGGATTGTGCTCAGCATTGTAGAACTACATAACTAAAACATATCTGGAAAAGCCTCAAATACTTGGGAACTACATAGCATACTTCTAAATAACTCTTGAATCAAAGAAGAAACTAAAAAAGAAGTTAGTATGTAATTTCTATTGAAGAAAAATAAAAACACAACATGTCAAAATTTGTGGGATGTAGCTTAAGCAGTATTAGAGGGAAATTTACAGTACTAAAACACCTATATTAGAAAAATAATGATCTCAAATGACCTCAGCTTCTATTTTAAGTAGCTAGAAACAGAATACTAACAAACACAAAATAAGCAGAAGAAAAATAGTAAGAGCAGAAACCAGTGAAATAGAAAACAGAAAAACAATAAAGAAAATCAATAAAATTAAACATTAGTTTGTTGAGGTCAATAAAATTGATAAGCCTCTAGCCAGAGTGATAAAGGAAAACAAAAGAGAAGACATTAGTACTAACATCAGGAATGAGAGAGATGATATCACTAGATATTCTGCAAATATCAAAAGCATAATAAGAAATTGATTGTCAAGGCTGTAGGGAAACAGGCAACCCATACATTGCTGGTGAAAATGAAAATTTGTAAT